>NW_027526203.1:429873286-430257946 GCF_048455015.1 Haemaphysalis longicornis
CAGACAGGTCTTCTCGTTGAGTCAACATAGAACTGCTTCGCATTTAATTAACAATAACGCATTAATAACGTGACCAGTGTTAGGGTACAAAGTGAGGATATTGTAGATCGCTAGTCACGCAACAAAGATGGCAACATACGTCTTGCCGCATTTGTTGCCCGATTTTTATTCATCGCGCGTGGCTCCGCATTCTCCCGAGACCAAGTGCGGTACATGGTGAAGAAAATAGAGCGCATACGATGATGCGGATGGGCGCTGCCGCGGTGGGGGTGGTGATGTCGCTACGTTACCCGACTCAAACATTGCACGCTTGAGTAAGCCCTCGAGTGAGAGCTCCTGCATTGCGTCATGTGCGCACAGTCGCAATCCTCATTGGCGCTCGTTTGCGGCCCAAACTTTTTATGCTTTGCGACCGGTGGGCTTGGGTTCGAGCTAGTTGGGTTTCCTTCAGAGCACGAAAGAAGGCACGGACAGAAAAGACGGCGACAAGCGCTATCCTCATCTTCTCTGTCCGTGTCCGCGTAGCGCTTGTCCTCGTCTTCTCTGCCCGTGTCTTCTTTCGTACGCTGAAGCTACATGCTTTGCACCTATTTCGCGCGGTTTCGCTAAACCACCGAGAAGCCTTAGAGTGCGCACAAAATTTTGGCTCCATGAACTTGATTGATTGATTGTAGGGTTTAACGCGCCGACGCAACACAGGCGATGAGGCGCGCCGTAGTGGAGGGCTCCGGATTAATTTTGACCACCTGGGGATCTTTAACGTGCGCCGAAATCTCGTACACACGGGCGTTTTTGCTTTTCGCCTCCATCAGAAAAGCAGCCGCCACGGCCGGGAATCGAACCCGCGACCGGCTCCATGAACTACTGCATTTGGTATTTATGTAAATACACGACAGCTTTGCAGCAATAATAATAATAATAATAATAATAATAATAATAATAATAATAATAATAATAATAATAATAATAATAATAATAATAATAATAATAATAATAATAATAATAAATGTTTATTAATGTGCCCAGGAACAGCCTTTGTGCTGGCGCACGAGAAAAAAAAAACAAAAACAAAAGGAAAGAGGCGACGTAGGATGTACACATCTCGCACACACAAAAGAGAAAATATCATTTCTTACGCTGAACAAAAATTACACGCTTTGACAAACACACACACACAGATATATATACATATTGTAGTGCCTAGAGCAATAGGGCAGTGCATGCGAATGGTTGTTGCGCATGCACGTATACTGGCAAGACAAATATGCAGATGGAATAGTGTAAGCCGTATAAAAACGTGGTGATCTTAGGTGGCTTCCACTCGAGATAAGCAGAATAAAAGCAATGTATACATTGAAAGATAAGAGAAAATAAAAAGCAAAAAGAAAGAAGGACAAAGGTTTGTCCAATAATAATAATCAATCAATCAATCAATCATGTTTATTTACGTACCCAGGAACAGCCGGAGGTCTGAGTGCTGGCGCACGGATAGTTACATGAAAACTAAATACAAGAAACATATTGCAAGAAACAAACAAGTGACAAGACACACAAATTGAAGTAGTGAAAATGACAGAAATAAAGCACAGGCGGAGCCTGGGTACAGGTAAAAAGAATAATACTGGATACAGGAAAAAAAAAAAATAATTTTTATAAAGATTCCCTCTTTCTTGATCTCTATCAGTTTAATTATTCATTCATAAGTTATTACGTAACTACCGAAAAAGTGGAAAAATACTTTGTGACACGCGCAACTGTCCTGTTGCAAGCAAATTCACTTTTTCCGCCTTTCGGCCGGGTTTTATGTTGGTTTGTATTATCACATGGTTACCGCTGTATTACTACAGTGTACCGCACGCCTGGATATGCGCGTGCGTGCGCAACATAAGCGCCCTTCGCTCCTTTAAGCTAGCTTTTCCCCGAGCCTGCGTATTCGCCTTAGAGCGCAGTGCCCTCTTCACCAATGAGCTCCGGTATTGTGGCGACCTCCATAATGCGGAAAGCGAAGCTCAAAGCGCGCGAGGTTTGGATTGTGTAGCTTGTATTCGCATGCCCGAGCGTTGTCGCTTTGTTTGTTTCAGTCTGCTGTTGTTGTTGAAAGAGGGACGCTGCATATTTTCGCCGCCTTCCTTTTTTTTTTTTCAGGTTTATACTTTTGAAAAGCACGACCGTTGGCTGGCTGAATGTCATACTTTCGGCTTGTTGATAGCCTAATACATACATCGGCTAAACTGGGCATCACTTACTTGCACTCACTAAAAAATATATTTTTCCTCAAGCACTCGCTCACGCTCGCCGCCTGTCCTCACCACTCGCACTCACTCGCGCTCACACTCATTACTCGCCCTCATCACTCGCGCTCCCGCTCACTCACTCACTCACTCACTCACTCACTCACTCACTCACTCACAGACAGACAGACAGACGGACGGACGGACGGACGGACGGACAGACGGATGGACGGACGGAAACACAGACAGGCGGGGCAAAATAGCCCAAAAAAAGACTATGGTCTTTAAAAGCCCTCGTGCAGGTGGGGCCTTCGCGTTCGCGAAGCGGTGCTGCTAGGAAAGGAGCAGCCTCCAAACGAAGGCACGCAAAGCAACCGGGTGTCTGGACATAAGTGACGAAGCGTCTGCGCGCCGCTCACGAAGCACTTCCTCTGGCGCAATGACGTTGCACTCAAAGCCCAACTTCGCCATGTCCCGGCGTCCCCGGCGTTATCGCTAGCACTTTGCGAGGTATATATGTTCCATATACAGGTATATATCTTCCTTCACGAGGTGTATATGTTCCTTCGAGTTCGTCTAGCTCGAAGGGACCATGATAGTTTGTTCGTCTTATCAGAAGCCCTCCCCCCCCCCCCCCCCCCCAAAAAAAAAAAAAAAAAAAAAAAGAATAGGCACCACCCCCAGGTGCATGCAAATATCTTGCTTCAAGATGGTGAATGAAGTAGACTTACAATGGAGGAAAAAGACAAAAAATAAGCGACGGAGAGCGTACACCCGCTACCTCAAGCGACAACGCAGCAGAGACCGAGAGAGAACTCCTCGCTTTCTCGGCCGTGACGCGGTGGGACTCACGATGTGAACCGACGCGTGCTCCCGCCGCTGAGAAAAGGCATTGGTCAGAATAGTTGGTACTTTCGCGGACAGAAAGTCTCCGTCGTCGCTTTTTCTTACTTTTTTGTCCTCCTAGTTCGGCGCCTCTCTCCTCCAGAGCAGAGCGGCCGCAAAACCCGCTCTGGCTGTTTTTTTCTTGATTTGATTTGGTTGATTGTAGGGTTTAACGCGCCGAGGCAACGCAGGTGGAGGGCTCCGTATTAATTTTGACCACCTGGGGATCTTTAACGTGCGCCGAAACCTCGTACACACGGGCTTTTTTGCTTTTCGCCTCCATCAGAAAAGCGGCCGCCGCGGTTGGTTGGTTCGTTGGTTGGTTGCCTCCCACAATGGCACATACCCACGCGGGGGATTGGCCAAGAAGTTTTGTGCCTAATGAGGATGTGACCTATATTATTTTAGATCCCAAAATTTAGAAAAGAAAATACCCAACAGAATTTTTTAAATATGTATAATATGAAAGTATATTCAGGAAGAAAAATGAGGTATGTGTGAATGTTTAGCTGGCTAGCAGGAAAACCTGCCTGTCGCCACAACATAAGAATGGAGGTCAGACACAACATCCCTGTGGCAGACTCCTAGGGCGGAAGCGCCTAGTGACAGGACCTCGTAACTAGATAGCGGAAGGTTAAGGCGTCTAAAGGTTGACTCCAGATGCGTGCGTCGCATTGGGGAGAAGCTGCGGCAATTAAATAGAAAATGATCTAAATTTTCCAGTTCGTCGCAGAAAGGACATTGCGGAGATGGAGCCAGACGAGATTTATAAAGATAAAATTTTAGTGGGGGAATTTTGCACCGAAGTTTAGTGATTGCTACCTCGCATATCCTTGTTTCACAAAACATTGGCTTCCATGCATGACGAAGGTGGCTATAATCTCTAGAGGATAGAAGGGCGTATTGCTTATAAGCCTGGAGTAGCTGTAGACGTTTAAATCTCGCCCCCAATAGAAAACTGTCATTTTGGACATTGCACGACCACAGGGCCACCAAGAGACATGCTGGCTAATTGATCGGCGGGGAATCGAACCCCTCTTTTTTTTTTTTTTCTTCGCTTTTCCGCTGGCTTTGCGGGTTAAAGTGGACAAGTGGTAGCTTTACCCACGTGTCTTTTTTTCTCGCTCCCTCCCTTCCTCCGTGAAGCGAATTCGCTTAGCGCTGTAATTTTAGATGCAGAGCATCTGATTCACTCGCCTTGTCCCTCCGGCGTCGTCGTCGTTGTCGTCGGCGTTGTCCACCCCTCCCCCATTCTCCTCGCCGCGCCAGCTGCGCTCTCCGCCGCTCACCCCCTCTCCTCTCCGATAGCGAACACTCTCTCGCGAGGGGCATTGGATTGGATTCGATTGGCTTGGCTTGGCTTGGCTTGGATTGAATTTGGATTGGATTGGATTAAAGTGGATTGTGTTGGATTGCGTTGCGTCATAGCCGCGGCACGTTGCGTCATAGCCGCGGCAGACGCGCTGGGGCCGGTGCATGTGCAGTACTCTCTCTTCCGAGGTTTCCTCTCCTTCGGGCGCGCTGCGCATATAACGGGTGTGCCGTTCTCCGGCGAAGCAACATCCACGCTTGACTCAAACACCTAGAGTCCACGCCGCTTTACAAGTACGCCATTGTCGTCATCGACTGGGACCGGCTTACGCAGTCCCCTCAACGTTATGCGCGCTATAAAACGCGGTCCCTTCGCCGCTCCGCCTATGCGTCGCATCTACACAGGGGTTCCCGCGAGGGGAGGTGGGAGTTTTTCTTTTACTTTTCCCTCTGGTCGCGTGAATGCCCCACCGCACCCCGCCAAGACTGCCATGTTCGCTACCCAGAATCGCCAGCAATGATGGTGAAAGTTGTTCGTCTTAAGCGGATTTTTCCGCATGGGGTCTATGGAAAACCAAACAAACGTTCCCACGTTGTTCGGAATAAGAGATAATTCGTCTTAAGCGAGTTCGTTGTAACGGGAGTTCATTGTATCTGTATATGTATAAATTTCGGCGAGAGTTTGTTAGAACCGTTTTCGACCGTATAAACCGGTTTTTGAATCGCAAAAAAAAAAAAAAAGCACAGCGCTCTACTGCCGTTCCAAAAACTTGCACTGCTCTTTCCCAACTTAAGTTAGGGTAATTCAGAAACGCTGTCACGAAGCAGGAAGCACAACAGAGTGCACGAAGTGCGGCCAGAAAAATCGTATTTCCCCAACCCGTTTTCCGCAACTACTGTGTCTTATATTAGAGAGGTTTAGCTGACCGTTTCTGACGGTCCGCTCCGCTCCGATAGCTAGCGGGAGCGCCATTGCGCATGCGTGGCGCGCAAAGGCGCTAGCGGCGATACCGGAGCAGGGCCCCGCTCCGCCAACCGGGGCATCTTAGCGGACCGTCGCGGCCGCTTACGTTACCGTGCGGAATATCAACATGGCTGCCCTGCGATGCGAGAGCGCTCCCGCGAACTCCGTTTCTTTAGTTGAAACGCGAGCGACGAAATCGCGAAAGCTCTTCCGAAAAGGCAAAGGTGCCACACTCCTCAACAAGCTTTAATACGGAAGCGAAAAACGTCGACCGAAGCGCGGGGCTGCTTCTATGCAGCGCCGAGAAAGACAGCCTTGTCTTGGCTATTCCAAAGTTTATCAGCTTCTTTAAAATAATTTAGAACCATTATGTAAGCGACTACATCGTTTTCAAAAGGTGGGCACTAAACACAGCACTTTACATTACTTGAGCGACCAAATTCCAATTCTTATCTTGCGATGACGTTTTGGTTTGCCCACGCACAGGGCACGACCAGTGACGCGAATCATTCCCCGTCGAGGGAGATACGGTTATCGCTTAGCTAAAAGCCTTTCTGCCGCTGACGCTCCGGTTGTGCTTAAGCGGGCTGTCGGGAGCATAGCGGAGCGTCAAAAACGGTCAGCTAAAACTATCTAATAACTTACCATGAGCAAATTGTGCACTGTTTCCATTCAAGGGAAATGACGGCTTAAATTGTAAGCTTACCGGCAATCTTGGTTCCATGCTGATCCATCCTTCGAGTCAGCCGGCGGCACGCAACTTCCGCAGGAAACTCCATCATCATCATCATCATCATTAGTCAACGCACAAGTTCCAGAACATGTCCTCTAAGTGCTCCTCACCTGCAGTCTCCTCCATCACCACTGTGGCTGACGCAAAAACAAACCTTACGCACACTGCAGCTCCCGATGCGAAAAAAGTTTTGTTATGGCCAACTTGCGGAGGGACACCTGGTTTGAAAATGGTAAACCCAACCATGTTACCTTCTGAAGGCTCCAAACAGCAGGAAGGTTAATTTCACCGCAGTTCAGAGGGCAATACACACCGACGGAAACTTCTCAGCGCGCACCGGCCAATTCAGTCGTCGCCTGAGCCACATCTCTGTCACTGCTACACATATCCGCACAACTTGCACACCCATCGAGGAAAGTATGCCCAACAATTTATGCGACGTTTCCACACAGGCAACTGCGTAAAACGGCCCGAAATGCAAGTACGGGAACCAGAGTATTCCGAGCGTCCCAGAGGCGCGGCAGCCGACGCATCGTCTGCGAGCCAAGGCTCGCAGACGGTGCTTTACTCGCTTGTCTAGATAGACGTGACGAAGCGTTTTTGCGCTGCCCGCGGCGCACTAGCACCGGCATCGGGCAGCAGACGACGTGCTGACGTCGTGGTATCGCTGGCTATGTCGCAGGGAGCTCGTCAGCGTATGCAGGCATCGCAAGTCATTACAATTACCGACCACGGAAACCACCTTCTCATCGGAACGGAGAACAAATGGACGGCTGTTGGGCCGCGTTTGAGAAAACGCAGAATGCAGTGATGGAGGACGAGAGAGCAAAAAAAAATAAATAAAAACAGCATCGCTGCATGCCGATGAAAGCCGTCCCGCACGATGGTTACCGATATAGAAGCAGGGCTAAACAGCTTCTGCCGCTGACGAATAATTGTAATTGAACAGTGTTAATTAGCTTCAACGGTCAACCCGCAGCAGTAGCTCAGTGGCTATGGAGTTGTGCTGCTGATCGCAAGGACGCCGACTTGACCCCGGCCGCTGCGGCCGTTTTCTGATGGCAACAAAGAACGAGAACGCCCATGTATCAAGATTCTGCGAAATTTCGCTTTGCCGCGCAGCGTATTCTTCTGATCCTGCTGACAGACCACGACAAGAAGAAATGCATACGAGCGAGCGATGTACGATATGCAGCTTCGCTGTAAAAAAAAAAAAAATGACTTCACTGCCACCGATTTCTCAAACAAAAATTGTGATAACAAATCATTGAATAAAGCAAAACAATCAATTATAACAATCCAAAATCTACGGAACGTAAGGAATAGAATAATACGTTTTTATCGAGTTTTTTTGTATATCGACTTTCGGTGCGAGGAAATATTATCACACGGACAGTTAGGCACCCGGACGTTTCACTGCAGGGTGATTCCGATAAAAAAGTTATTCTGGCGTGCCAATGACTGGCTGAAAAAAAAATAAAAAGAAAAATACAGTGAACAGTTGATATCAATCACAAGTTTGTCGACGTTCCTATTAAGGTTTTTTTACGCATGATCACAAATGGACTCCATTTCTTAGAAACGGCCCCTTCTGTAATAACGTATTAAGGGTGATTCGTCGATCCTGTTTTATTACTTTACTTTTCTCCAAGATCTCTAAGAACAATTCTTGTAAAGAATGTTTCTGTGTTCTTCTTGTGGTTATTTTCCGCATAATTATTATTCCGACTGTTTTTTGAAACGATTTGTCCAGTAAATATTTATTAAAAATCGTTCCTCGATCCTCTTTATTTTACGTTTCATCCACATTTGCAATAAACATTCTTTTAAATATTTTGCTGGGTAGCAACGTTCTTTTTTTACAGAAGTGTGAGTGTGAGCTTCACTGATAGCAATTATCCGTGGTCAGTGTCAGCCGGTACCACTCGCGAGTGGCCGTTACCACACACAAGCGTCACTCACCACTCACGAGTGGTGAGTGGCGCTCACACTCGTGAGTGGTGAGCCAGGCTCACCGCAAGTGGCACTCACCCTCACTCATACTCCCACTCGCCGACCCAAAATTATGCTGAGGCTCGCACACGCCACTCACTCGTGGGTGGTGAGTGGGTGGTGTGTTAGCTCACTCGGGAGTGAGCCTGCCGGCCTATGGCTTAATCATGGAGTACAAAGTGGTTATCGATGCGGAAAGAACCAAGCAGCACTAAAAAAACAGAAAAGCTTCGACGACTAGCCACCTGCAGCATCCCAGTTACATAAATGAATCCAATACGGCGGACTGGAACGTATCCTCTACTGACTTTAGAATCCTGGAACAGTGTACTATGACCGACGTACGCACGGCTTGCTAACAGCAGTACTTTATCGCGACTGATAGAAGCAAATAAAAATGCACTAAAAGGACAGGACGAACAGAAGAAGACACACCACACAGCGCAGACTAACAAACTGAGTTGATTTCCACGCTCATAAACAGGGTGATCAAAATTAAATTACAGTTTTTTTTTTAATTAGGCGCTTATATTTACGTGAGGACCACCTCTACAAAGATGCTATGCGCCCAGTGGGGCACAGAATTATGGGTTAATTATTGATGTCGGCGACTTAATTAGCTAAAATTAATAAATAACGTTTCAGTGGATGCAGTAAGCAGGCAAGTTTGTATTGAAAAGTTACACGCCGTGGTGGCTCCGTGGCTAAGGCGTTGCGCTGCTGAGCACGAGGTCGGGGGTTCGATTCCCGGCCGCGGCGGCCGCTTTTCTGGTGGAGGCGAAAAGCGAAAACGCCCGTGTGTACGAGATTTCGGCGCACGTTAAAGACCCCCAGGTGGTCAAAATTAATCCGGAGCCCTCCACTACGGTGCGCCTCATCGCCTGCGTTGCGTTGGCGCGTTAAACCCTATAATCAAGTATTGAAAAGTTAGACGGAATCGTTTTTCTACGCAGTTTCATTTGGCAGAATTCTTCTAGTGCATCCGTATTCCCAGATGTCGAACTGCGAGGTTTAATTTCCGTTCGCATGATTACGCATGCCAGACCGTGACGACTCGCCCAAAGCTCCTCTCTTTTGTCAAGTGGCTGCTGTGTACGGTGCTTAGTTTGACAACGGGGTGGAGGCATATACAAAAGTGATAACTGGCACCCTTTCAGTCTTGGTTGGCGTTATCGCAATCTGCAGTATTCTGAACCGCTATCGCAACACAGAACAAAAGGGAGGAGCTTTGCGCCGGTCCTCACTGCCTAGCATGCGTAATCATGCGAACGGCAATTAAACTTCCCAGTTCTGTACCTCGAAGTACAGATGCGCTAGAAGAATTCTGCCAAATAAGACTGTGTAGAAACACGATTGCGTCTAACTTTTCAATACAAACATGCCTGCTTACTGCAGCCTGTAAAAAGTTAATTAATCAATTTTACTTCATTAAGCCACCGACATCAATAGTTACCCCATAATTCTGCGCTCCCCTGGGCGCATTGGCTTACTGTAGAGGTGGCCTTTACGTAAATATAAGCACCTAATTTTAAATAAACCTGTCGACTTAATTTTGATCACCCTGTATACTACTATCAGAGTCCTTCAATGCTTTGAAGGACTCTGCTACTATCAAGCAGTATATATGAGCTGGAGGCTTGACGGCATAATAAAATGTTTCTTTTGATAAAAATGCTCTTTTGTTCTTTTACACGTGCTACGTGCCGACTCCGCACTTCGAATAATTGGGAATTTGTGGTGGAAAGGCCATTACGCCATACCAACGTGTACGTTAGGTAATAACCGCAAAAAAAATTTGGAAATGAATCCAAGAAATTAATTTCCGGAACCCATAAAAATAATGTATATTTTGTCACTGATCAGTGAGCGTAACCTGTGGGTTTCGAAAATTGCATGGTGTTAAACCGGTCATCACTATCGTCATCATCGTCGTCACTAGGGCACCGAGGACGTCGTTATCCGCGGTCCCCAAAGTTTCCTAATCAGACACTGGGAGGGAGCCTCCCGCCGCTGACGTTTAGCTGCCGATTCCTCTGCGCGAACCGTACAATTTGCGCGGCGACGGCGCTGGCGCTCTCGGGCGGGTGCCCGTTCACGTTCGAGCCGACACTAGAGAACCACAGCTCCGTTTTTTCAGCAGATTTCAGGCTGGGTGAAACTGTTTTTTTTTTATTCTGCTATTAAAGCTACGTTAAGGCTACACGTTTCCTCTGAATAGTCAAACAGTTGATTGCGTTAAACTGCACTTTGCAGCGACAAACAGGAGTTCAACAAATTCCATCTGTGTCGCAGTCTTTTAACCCTGCAGGCAACCAAGCAAGAAATGGTAATTTAGCGTAGTGTTGGCATATTTGGGCACGAAGTGTGGTGATCTGATAATTAAACGTTCAGTCCCGAACTTGCAACAGCGAAATACACTAGATGACGCGAATATATTTGTCTATTTAGAGGGCCATGCACGCAAAACGCACAATAGATATTGACAAGCTTTTCGGCGTCGTGACCAGGAAGCACGACAACATTTAGCTGGTTTTGCTTACTCCGATAAACGCACGTGTGCTTTTGAAGTTTCTATTTGTAAATGTCAGCTCGATCTTTTAGTGAACAACTCTACGCCCCGAAACTGTCCTCTATGCTTCTGCACGTGAAGTTTCAAGCCCACGTTATAAAGTGCTGCAAATGCCAAAGCAGTGCTCATGGTCGCCGCATAGGTAGGAGTTCTTACGAGAAACATAGGTATCAGGAGAATACCATTCCGTGAATATTTGATGACGAAGGGTATGGGGACGCGATACGATGGCAAACTGACCAAAGCTTAATGAGAATCTTTTCGTTAGCTGTGTCCTTACCATTATTTCAGATAGCACTCGCTCCAAAACCGTCTTTTGAGAACTGGATTTAGCGCACTTTTGTTGGTATTCTCCTTTAGTTTTAACGGAAAACGCCAAGCTTTAAGTATTGATCATCCACCTTTGAGTAGTCTCGCTAGATGTGTTGAGATTAGTTCTCTTTGCGACCACCAGTTCATTAAAGCACGTACCGTCCGAAGGCGCTTGACGCGCTCATCTGTGCAGTGTCGAAAATCCGAATTGCTCAAAATCCACAAAAAAGCTCAGAGCTTTTAGCTGTGGACACAGCGGCTCAAAAAGCTGGTAAATAAAGTTGGTGGCGCTGCGCGTACACCTTCGAGTGAAAGGTCATCTGGTGGCACAACTACTAACTTCGCAGCGTCGGAAACTTCGCGTGGATTCACCAACGACTGTACGAAGCAAGGTTGTTCGCAGGCACCAGCGGCATCGCAGGCACCTGGGGCATGCGTGTAAAGCAACGTTGTTAGTTGAGCTCACACAACGCGGACTTAACGCGTGATTCAGCTGCGAGAGTGCGAGCGTCCTAAGTTCATGTAGACCCGCGCCGAAGCTCCTCTTAACATTGGGCACCGCCAGTGACTTCAACAACATATCTTCGTCTACGATGCTTCGTGCGTGAACTTACCCAAGTTGTGCAGCGTTAATTATGACGAAGAAACATCAGCGTACTCGCCACTAGTTTAATCTATTCCAGAAATTCACCTACCTTCCTTGTATTTCGTGGTGCTGTTCCACCGGCGGATGCTTCCTTTGTGCGGCTGCTGCTACAGAGTTGCTGGGGTGCTCTAGCCAAAGGTAAAATCGACGGCACTGCATCGTTTGTGAGCGCACACCTCTTCAACGTTGACTAGTACTTCCCCTCCAAGCTCTGAAAAGTACCGTTTCGCACAAATGCACTCTCAGAGCAATGCCGACTGCAAGCAGCATCATTTTCTACGGGAGATTGCTGCAGCGCACACATTCATTCGTTTAGGATCGCAGCGAACGTTAAATAATGCCACGTTTTCTTGTTAGCTGCGCGTACCGGCGTTGCAGTCTTTTTTGAAGCATTTGCACCACATTTTTTGCGCCAGCATGACATCTCACTTGCTTGAGTATTCAACGGCTACCGCGGCACACTATCAACTCGATTTAGTATTTTATATCTTCTTTTCATTTTTCCCTACTCAAAACACCTGCCCAGATTACGTTGGAACACTGCGGCGAGCGCAGATGCTTTCGTGGGGCTTTCTCCATATTACCGTCTGCTCCGTCGGCCGGCGGAATCGGCCAAGCCGCGGCAATCAGACGACCGGTTTACGAAAACTGCCGAGAAAGCCCTACAAGGAGCCGAAAAGATCCGAACACCTCCGATTGGCTGGCGCTCGGGCAGCTTCTTTTCTCTCGCGCTCGAGGGCGCGGCAGTCAACGGCGCCAGCGATGTCTGTTTGTCGACTTAATTAGAACGACGAGTTAACGTTTGCTTTGCAAGCTGTGTCCTCACCTAAAAGTATATCTTACACCGTGATTCAGAGACACTTAACAGTTGTGTAATAGGTTACAGCCTTATATGTTTATTCGACCTTGTAAGTACATACTTCATATGAACCGGCTATCAGCTTCTGACGGCAGCTGTCATCGTTGCTGGCCAGTTACCGCTGAGTGGGTATGTTGTGAGGCTTATATTCAGCCTTTAAATAGGTAACCGTGGCATACCCGCATTCGGAGCCATATGACGCGTCGCAGTCGATTAGGACGGCGCGCACCCGCGTTCGCAGCCAATGAGATTAGAAACGCGGGTAAGTATGGTGATGTCTCTACCAATGGGACTTTTGGTACCACCGTAGGCACGCCGTCGCTGGATTTTCGCATAGCGGCCGCTTTAAGGCTGCCGCCTTAAAAATCACCGGCGGATATTACCAAGCACACTATGAGTGCAGCGAAAGCTGTCGACCAAGACCCCTTCCTTGTCATTTTATTCAATGTTTATGCCTCCCCAGCCAGCTGTCTTCGGCCACAGGCTCCACTAGTTCCGTCCCAAATGCTGCTTCAATGCTGTGCACTAATATCACGGAGCGTGACGTCATTTCCGCATGCCGGTAAAGATTTGCCCCTAACCGAAACGTTTTTCAGCCAGCAACCTTGCAGCATCCTTGCGGTGGTCTTGATATTGGCGTGATCACGAGCCGTGCCGTCTGTTTTGTTTACTTTCGTGTTTTGTCACCAGCATCTGCCCCCGCCCAGCTGTCTTATCTGTTTTAGATGCGAAGCGCGTGTCCCCTTTTCTATCTTTTGTATGCCGCACAGATTATCTTATTTGATAATGAGAGTGTTTCTCCCTGTCTTCGGTAAACTAGAATGTTCGTCTTTGATCACTATTGTTCTGATCTAATCCGACAGTTGTAGAAATAATCACGCAGGACAAACGCCGCGGCACATTCGATTGGCCAACACCCGTCCATGCACGTCTCGTTGTTGACTGCTCCGTCGCCGCCCGTGTATTCTTTGAGTTCTTAGCGGAGCACAAGTTCGCTCCAATAAACCTTTGTTTTTTGAAAAAAGAAACGGGCCATCTCCACTAACGTGAAACCTGGAATGGGGCGAAGCATGCAGTGTATACTGTACTCAAAGATTGTCTCTCTCTTGCCTCTCGGCGCGCGCTGATTGGGCGCCGGAGAAGCGCCGGTGGGGGGAGCAATCGCGCGCTTTCTGAGGCGGTGGCGCCCTCTCTTGCGTTGAACCGGATTTAAGCAATTTGCATGCCCAATCTACCCCAATTTGGGGTAGTGGCAGGGGTCAACGCGAGCGCGGTGCAATGCCCCCGCCTCGCCCTGTGGGCTCGTCCTTAATGACCAACGAGGCCCCGGCACCAGGTAAGTGTGCCTTTTGTTGTTTCGATTGACCACCCGACCCGATCAGGCCTAGCGTCGAGAGCCGGTGGGCACTTGGGTGTAACACAAATTATAACGCGTCTACAAACAGCTTCTGCTTGTGCTTGACGATTGCTGAAGCGGACAGGGAGCATTCCACAAATCTTTAAATCGCGTTAGTTTATTTTGAACCGGCTTTATCCATTGTACACTGCTCTTTTAGTACGCGTTACGCTCTAGCGCGAGGCGTTGGAAAACGAGTGTCCATGTGCTTTAGTACCCTGACTGCAGGAGACGACGACAGGAGACGCCGACAGCCCGAGCCCCTAAGGTGCTTCGCCCCTAAAACCTGCGTCGTCCTTGGCTAAGTGACAATATGGCCCTTGTGCAACTCTAAGGGGTTGCGGTACGGATATGTACATATCGATTGAGGATGAACGGGCAGGTACGTGTAGGTTACATCATCATTTTCATGAGCGGACATTTCCATGAGCGAAGATAGTTTCGGCTATTAACTTGGCTTTCCCAAGTGCTTTCCAGGCGCTCTCCACGCTAACAGTGAAATCCAGCACAAATTTCCGTATACAGCTTTTGCTGTTTAAAATGTGCTGGAGAGGGAAGCCGGACAAAACAGTCGGCTTATTGGCTTTATGGATATGGAAATGTCCAAGGTGACAGCCAAATCAGAACCTCATTCTCGATTTGGAGCTCCAGGATTCCTAGTGACGAATGCGAGCTGTACACCGAGCATTATGTGATGTAACAATTTCAAGGATATTGGCGACCAAGAAATGCTCTGACAGAGCGAATTGTACAGGTCATAGTGCAAGCGCTATAACTTTGTTTAACGGGGAACATTTTTTGGCTACTTCACCCACTTCGCGGTACCTGGCTGGCTTGTCATTGACCACCGACTGGCCTGTAAAGGGTGCACCACAGCAGGAGCGGCATTGTGGCGGTGAAGCAGACTTTAGCCCTGATGCGGTGAATACTTCCTTTACTCGCACTCGGAATAAACGATTTCGCTTCTGTGCAGGGATCGTTATATGTGCATGCCTGTGAGTTAATAACGAGTAATTCTCCCAAGTCAAAGAATGCTTCAAGACAATCATTGAACATGAGTTCTGCGTGTAGTTTTTTCTTCAGCATAGAAAGTAATAGGCTTCTCTCTATTGACCACAGTTTTATTCCCTTATAAAAAAAATATCACATTTCCTTGCCAGGAGGCTTCAGTGCACTGCTAATTAATATACTAATCTCCAGTGTCACGAACAACCAATCCGGCTGCAGAGCTTAAGTGCATTTATTTGTGACTGAGCATAACGCAGCTGACGGCTGTGAGTGCTGCGCTACGCCTTGTCGCCGTTAAAGCTCTCCGAAGTAGATTAATGACGTTGTTAGCAAACGCATCTTTCCTGTCTTAAAACCACTTTTATTTTTTGTCTTGCAGACAGTTAAAGTGAGCGTAACTGAGCACCTTTTTTCGCTTTGCTTTTTCCTGTGAACATTGGTGACCCGTTTGGACTGCTGTGGCAACTTTCTTCGTACTTAATACTTTTCTACGCACCAGCCTTGAAGGGGCGCTGTAATGATTTAGTGGACGTCTTATTTGTGACTGCATTGCGCAGTTTAATCCGTGCATTCCGCCACTTAACTAGTTATCAGGAGCGTAAGAGATCCCACACTTTCTCTGTAATGAGCTTCAGAAGAGAAAACACAGTGTGCCGTTCGCAACCGCTGCACTAACATCCGCAACGATGTCGCATTTGGTTTGTAATGTGTCTTTATGCATAGAAGATTTCAAATTTTTAATTATTACCAATTTTATGGCTACTGCCGACATCTTGTTTGTTCCTGCACAGGCTGGGCATGCGCGAGCGCGAAATTAGTGCGACGGACTTGCCATTGTGTAGTCACAGCCAACTTGAGCTAACCATTTGGGAGTATGGTGCGAGGGAAAGGCCACTTCTAATGCACTTTATTCGTTAAAATTCCAATTGATCTGACGGAACATCTCAGAAAATGGCCTGTGTGTTCTGGACTTTAATAGTCTGGTAAGGTAATTCGGCAGTGTTAGCGAGTAACTTCAGTGTGCCTTAAAACAAACTGAGGCACAAAAAGCTCGCTCTTATTCGACGATTGGGAATTACGAGCATCTGCAGACGCGACAGCGCTCATCGCGCCCTGGTTTCGCATTTCTTGCTTGGCCACGCGCAAGGCGAGGACGCCCGGCGCGGCGAGCGTCTCGGCGGTGCGCGTGCGATCGGCGAACTGGGATGAAAATACGCCTCCCAGCCGATGGCTCGAAAACAAATGTGGACCGGCAAACATTCAGAGCAGCCTGCAGAGAACCAAATTGAAGTGTCGAGACGCGCCACCGGGCGTGATGCTCGCAGGACGATTGCGTTGCCATGGCGACCGCAAGGTGGTTGCCGTGACAACCAATTCTCCGCATTTCCCTTCCGTACGGCTCCCGCCCGTAAGAAGCGCTTCAAAAGAGACGAGATGAAAGATCCTCCCCCTCCGCTGCTTGCTTTTTCCTGGCCACCGCTGCGGTGACCTTCTTTTTTCCCGCTCATATGCATGCACGCACGCGCCAGACCCTTGTGCCTACTCTCGCTGATTCTTGTTTCAGAAATGAGGCTGGCTGAACGATTCGTTCCGGCGAATTCCGAGCGCTCACTGCCGCCTACCGGCTCGTGCGCATTCAACGTTTGCTCGTTGCACGTCACGCACATCAACATTAGACTTACGCTGATTGCTCACTCGGCTGCATTTTGCCCTGCTAAAATATCACACTCTGTAGTCACGCCGTAGTGACCTAGAACGCATTACTGTAAGATGCTAAACTAAAACGGTTTCGTTGCGTGCTGATAGCATATCTTTACGCATTGCTGCTGCTGATAACTATTGGACTTGACAGTTACGGACTAACATTCTTAGCTAGGCATTTTTCTATTGCCGCAAGTTGAAATTCCCTCTAGTTGGTTTCGGTGAAGAAAAAAGGATCAAAAAAATTGTGCATCACTCCGTCTAATGACGGCGATGGTTGAACGCGTAACTTTCTCGTGACGGATTCGTTGGTTGTCGTCTGAGTTTGGACTGAGTTTCGACCATGTCGAAATGAAGCGATCGGATAGGCGCGGGCTTCATAACGTGAGGGACCCAGGTTCGATTCCGGCCACTGAAGCGTTTTTTTTTTCTTTTTCCCCTTTCACTTCAACCACGATCATTCATCATCATCGTCAGATAAAGTTGGCTTTCCTGCTGGGCATTTTTGCGTCACAGACGCCATCAGGGAGAACACTGAAGCTTCGCTTTAAAAATTTGTAGAGACAGCAGAGTATGTAGAGGCGCTTTATTAGTCTGACTGGCTGCAATCTACACTATGCTTAAGGAAGGAAACGTGAGCGAACTTGTGTAAACGGAGCCATTCAGACAGTTTCGATACATTTGTCACTATTGGGTAGTTTAAAGCTGTTTAAAGCTGTTAATAGGACCGTTCCGCGTAAGACGTATTATTTTCTGCGAATCCAAATATTTTCTGCGACTCCCAGATTTGGCGACAAGCAACAACTGTGCAATATTTTTTTATGCTTGTCAAGTTCATGAAGAGAACTTAAAAGTACACTCACGGTACGCTTTCTGCCATATGGCCTTACACTGTCATGGTTCCTCTTTATATTTTGTTGAACAAATTAACAACGCCATACTTTTTTTAGGTGTGCGGCTTTTCAGACTTTGCTCCGAGTTCTCCCGTTTTCAGAATATGGTTCCCGAGGGATACATGCTTTTATCTGCTTTTACTACATTAATATAGCATAATATGTTCACTCTTTGCTCATACAATGCCTGTAAAGCTGTGTAGTGTCATAGTATTCGCTTTTTTTTTTTTTTGACTAAGCACAACAAAACCTGAAAGTTAGAGCGCGCGACATTATAGGCAAGGCACGCATACTTTGTAAATTTGTTGCACATTTGTTTTCGGCGTCAAAACATCACGCTTGAGTATTTCTATTGCGAAATACCGTCTGCGATGATTGGCCAGGTCAGCTTGGCCTGGGAAGCTGCAAGCTGCCTTGGCATGGTTATAGAAAGAATTATCCTCAAGATTGGCACCTTGAACACTACAATATGTGCCCTAAGGTTGTTGCCGGTTTTCAACGCGGTCGTTTCTATAATGATTGCGTGGCGGACTTGGTAACGTTTGCACAGCAGGGAAAAAATTGCAAACGTCTGTCGGCTGTCCTCTTTTTTAACGTTAAGGGGACCTACGACAATGAGGTCCATGGGGTGGTTCCGACGTCCTGCAGTACATCGAACTCGGGGGATGAGTTTACCGCTCTGTCCAGAACTTCTTGTCCGGAAGATTATTTTTGTGATAACAGGGGAGAGTCCAACAGCGCAGCCTACCTCTCAAGGTGAAATGCTAAGCCCAAGCTTTGTAACATAGAACTTCGTAGAAGCTCTGGCCAAAACTGTCTGCGTCTCCATTGATGCCGGTGACATTTTCCTCTAGTCTTCGGGCGCCATACGACCGCAGCTACTAGCATGGCTTCAAAAAGACGGCATGTAACGGGCTTGTACATGCGAAGGAAAGCGAGTATTTCAACTGGTGACAAGTAGTCGGCCGTTACAGTTACACGCAAGCAATATCCCATTACCATCAATGGGCAGTCCATGCCTTACACCAAGAGTCACAAATTTATTGGCTTTATTATCGACAGGGACATCGCATGGAGCGTGCGTGTGTCTTTCCTGAATATAAATATATAGAGATATGGAGAGTCATCGGGATTCAAGAAAAAATGTATCTAGTTCCACTCAATGTAAAAGCTGTCGGAAGTGCGAAACAGTGATTCGCAAGTGTTTGCTTGAGATTCGTGAACTTTAACCGCAGGATTCTATTTCCTTCGCTGTGGTTAAGCCTGGACTGCTGCTGGGGATTTTCCTCTGTTCGTGGACGCTTGGCTTCTGCTCCATGTTGTCGCAAAGACGAATCGGCCCTCCGGCGTCGGTGTCTTTCGCGAGCAAGCGCCCGCTGTCGCCCGAGCCGCACCAATGCGCCCATGGCGGGAAAGACCGGCGGCGGGTTCTATTCCGAGAGGCTGTGGGGCCCTCTCTTGACTAGTTTCGGTATCAGCCTGGGTGCGTGACGCCCAACGGCATTAGACGGAGGTCATTCCTTGCCCTTAAAGTGTTTTGCACTTCAACAGAAAACTTCCCCGTATTCATACCCATATACCCACACATGGTCATACCTAAATATGCGGAATAATGGCCGGTAATGCCGGAAATATACAGGAGCCACGCTCCGCGCGTTATGAATCCGTTTGTTTGCTTGTTTATCGCTTTCTATCATGCTGCTTGCTGGCTTGCTCAGTCGAAGTGCAATTTTCTCATCTCATGCACCCTATTATTTTCTCGGGAAGGAAAGAACCCCCATTTTTTTGCTTCCGCACTTTATTAAGCGGCGGGGAGGATACAAGTGCACTAACTGACTCAACATTTTATACTCCTTTACCAGAAGTGATACACATAATTTTCAGAAAAAAAAATTCGAAAGGCACTGGCCATAGACTGAATTCTCGTGCGTTTTAAACTGCCTTTCATGTGGGCTGCACTTTTTCGGCAGCTCTTGTGGACCCGGGAAGTTCAACGCTTGTTGGACCATGCGTCGAAACCTCCTTTACCTCTTCAAATCGGCGAATTGGTATCTGTACCGCAAAACCTCGATCAAAACATCGATATAGCATGCTCAGCAAGAACTTTTATGGGATATTGTACCAATTATTTGCGTCGCTGAAATGTGTGCACAAAAGCGCGAATGCGGCGAGTACTACGCGCCTTACGCTTGCGGTGAAGCGAGCTCACTGGCGTGGCGGTGCTCCGTTTCCGTCGCCCCCGCAGGTTCCTGGGCCGCGGCTCGATGTTCGTCTTTTCACGGGACCAATTCCTGCGGCTGCTGCGGCTCGATGCCGAAGCGGCGACCCTGCCAGCCTTCAGCTCGCTGCTGGACGTGGGTGCGGGTGACGGGAACGTGACGGCCGCCATCGCGCCCCTGTTTGGCCAGGTGGACGTGACGGAGAGGTCGCCGGCCATGCGCCGCATCTTGGCCCGCCGCGGCTTCCGGGTCCTCGATGCCACCACGCTGAAGCCAGCCGAAGGGGGAGAAGACGACGACGAGAGGTACGACGTGATCTGCTGCCTCAACGTGCTGGACCGGTGCGAGACGCCGCTGGCGCTGCTGCGCGCCCTCAGGGCCAAGCTGGCCTGGCCCACCGGGCGGCTGGTGCTGGCGGTGGTGCTGCCGCTGTCGCAGTACGTGGAGGGGGGTACCCAGCCCATCGAGCTGTTCCAGGTGCGCGGCTCGACGCTGGAGCAGCAGGCCCAGTCGCTCTACAGGGACGTCCTGGTTCCCGCCGGTTTCGTGCTCGACGCCTGGACCCGGCTTCCCTACCTCTGCGAGGGCGACCTTGAGCAGGCGTACTACTGGCTGGACGACGTGGTCATGGTGCTGCGGGCAGCCGAAAGCGACGCAGTGGTGGACTCGGCTGACCCTTCTCTGCCTTTCGATATCAACCAACTGCCTAGGAATTAACCATTCCTTCTGTAAAATAAAGGCTGTACAGCGCTGTTTTATCGCTGCTTTACTGAATGTTGTGACGGCCTGGTTTCAATGCGCGTATGGGTAACAACGTCCGCGTTCAGAGTAAACTGCGCTATGCACTGTCTCTATGCACGCACCTCGCGCCGCATGTCGCTATTCGGTGCGCTGCGTTCTCCATAGCTGTACCAGATCAAAAGAAAACTAAGGCAATTTTTTTCTCATGAGTCCTGTCTTTTCAGGCGAAAGCCTTAAATGCCCCACTCTGCAAAAAAGCGGTGTTGTTGATGTTGTCCGGTGAAGAAAATGGCCGCCATTGTAAATAGTAAATAAATAAAAAAACACATGCATAATCCAATTGGATTAAAACCCTGGTCTCCTCAGTAGCACACCGATGCTCTGCTGACAGTGCTATCTCAACACTTTTTTTTTGTTTACCACGTGGTAAACAAGACAATGTAGGAAGTGATATTTAGAACAAATATTTACAACTCTGTACACATACAGATGAATTAAATACAAGATGAAAAACAAATTTAAACGTAATGAGCAATTATGTACATTCGGCTTAAAGCGGGGGCAACAGTGAACACCTAATCACCAGGAGATACCAGTCAGGGCTGGAGTCATTTTGGTCGTAGACATCTTTAAGGTTAATGATCATTTGATAAAAGTGTGATCTTCAAGAAGCCACAGGTTCAGTGTGCCTATCCAACATTCACGTTTCCCATATGCTGTACAAAGCGATTAGGAAGAAACAATCATATGACACATCACTGTCTCCGAGTGATACAAGATACCTTACACTATGCGGTGTCAATTCAAAGTACTATAAGAGTTCTTTGGAGGTAGTCCCAGAACAGTATGGCATCAGTTTATGAAGCAGTACTCAATTTTTTCACGTACATCGCACAGGCGACAGTTTACTGAGGACTCAAAAATGTTCGGATAGTGCAACCACATCTTAACAGGCAACGTTTTGATACGAAGTTTATAGAAAAAACGTTTTGCCGTGGGAGAAAGCGGCGTTTTGTGGACACGCAAGAGCACATCTTGTCTAGGCCAGTTAGAAGAAACAGTTCTATACTGTAGTGCTGGGAAGAGCGTGGAAATTAGTCCTTGTAGAGTTCAACACGAGACACTGTGAATATATAATCTGGTGAGAAACGAACCAACAAAAACCGTATTGAGGTGTATACACTTCACACATAAATCCCCACAAACAAGGTCTGGGCGAAAATGATGATGACACAACAAGATTAGGCGAAACATCGGCGATGTTGACTTGCAAAAAGGCGCGAATAACATGGGTTGAGTCTCGAACAAAGAACAAACGTGCATCTATTTGCCGCACAAAGAGATGGGTTAAGCACAGTCCGCCAGCGCAGACTGGTCTACAAAGGTTATCACGCCTCGTAGGCTCCAACCACACACATGTGGCGAAAACCTGGTGGAATCGCTGTATGCGACTCCGAGTACAATGAAGAATTTGCATTACGTAGACCAATTTTGTTGCCAAGAACATGTTACATGCCCGGGCCCTTCCAAACATCGACAGGTTATGCGGCACGAAAGCCTGTGAATAACTACGGAAGGACTCGTGCGCCATCGCCAATAACGGTTGCTGTGTCGGTAACCATCGGAACGCCGAGATACTTAGGCGGTACACAAGACCATTGAATACCGGCATACTCAGTTGGTGTGGGTGCCTATGAGTCGAACCAAAGTCCAAAGCTCTTCACAAGGTTGACCTTAGCACCAGAAACCAACCCGAATTGGCTTGTCATAGAAATAGCTTTATCAATATTCGGTTTATCTCTGCAGAAAAGGCCAAGTCGTCAGCACGCGCCAGTAGTTTCAGTTCGGTACCGGGAGTATTAAGACCACGTATGCTGCTGCATTGGAGCACACTGCGACATGAATGCTCTAAGTGTATCGCACAAAAGTAAAGGCGATAGCGGGCAACTTTGCTTTACAGACGAATGTATAGGTACGGGCTTTGAAAGCTGACCATTGATAATTTAGGCGGTCGGAGCAGCTACTATAACAGAGACGTACACCCTTGAAAAAGACTGAACCAACGTTGGCAGTCTCCAATAAGGACAACAAAAACGAATGGAAAACGCGACCAAACGCTTTTTAAGGGTCTATTTGCAGTAACGCAAGCTGCTCATATAAATCTTAACAGAACTGAAGGGCTGTTCAAGCAACGTTTAAATTCGTCTGTATTGGCCGGCCGCGCAGCCCACACGTTTAGTGCTGGCCAATAAGTATGGACATGGCAAACTGCAGACGAATATTTGTAATCAACATTCGTCAGAGTGATTGGTCTGTAGCTATCCATAGATCGCAATTTTTCGCGCTCTTTACTTATGGGCACGTTGCGAGCGGTAGAACAAAAATAGTTGCAAAATTTTTGTGTCAATGCCCGTTTAACAGAAGTCACCTTCATTCCTCTTAATTCCCATTGTTCCTCTCCATTTTCTTTCTCTTCTTGCGCAGTTCACTCTGGTCCATCTTAATTCACAGGGCTCCTGCTAATTCACGTTTATCCATATTAATGCACTTATCAGTTCACTTCAGTCACTTAATTCACATTGCTTCTTCTTAATTCGCTGTCTTCATTTCTAATTTAATTTAGATTAATTTGGTTGATTTTGATTTCTTTTAATTCACTTCTATCCAGCTTAATTCGCTTAGTCGTTCGATTCCCGGCCGCGGCGGCCGCTTTTCTGATGGAGGCGAAAAGCAAAAACGCCCGTGTGTACGAGATTTCGGCGCACGATAAAGATCCCCAGGTGGTCAAAATTAATCCGGAGCCCTCCACTACGGCGCGCCTCATCGCCTGCGTTGCGTCGGCGCGTTAAACCCCACAATCAATCAATAATTCGCTTAGTCAAACAATGCAATTTACTTTGAGTCTTGTCCGCCCGTTGCGCACATAATACGCGACATCCAGACCTTCCTCGCAAAGCGGGAAAATGGCAAACATATCGCGGGCTTCGCGACAATATCGTCCGTGGCATTCAAAATTCTCGTTCCAAATCCCCCGACCTGCCTGGCAGACATCGCCTGGACCCCGGCGCACACCGGTGTGGGGGCAATGAGACACCGCGTAAGGTAGTACGAGAACTTACTATCCGTCATCCGTGCCTGTGCCAGCCTCGTTCACAACGACGGTGCCAGATCAGGGGAGTAGCGCGGAGGAGGTGGGTGCTTATGGGGCTTCACCCCCAACCCCCAACCCCCTCCGAAATTTTGTCCCGCTGCCATGCACGGTGGTCAAGGCAACCACCTGCGCCGGAAAGAACCCCACGAATCCTGACCAGAAAGTCCCTTGGTGCCCCGCTCCCCTCCTGGCCTTCCTAACTCCTAGGCATTCGTGTTCTGCGAGCGACTCAGCGGAGTCGCTGCTCGGAGCAAACTAGGGGAGATTGGCGGGCCAAATCGCCGGCCGGGCTGTTGCAGTACCTCCATGCAACCAGGGCTGTCGCCGGAAACCAGTGCGCTGACGACTTGGCACTTCTCTGCGAGTTATTTTCAGTTGCTTTCATGTGCCCCTTTTTAAAGCGTTTGCCGTAATTTTGTTCAAAGGCAGGGACACTCTCTCCCATAGGGGGAGTAGTGTCGTGAAGTTGCCGTACCTATTTATTTTCATGAACACCTCCCGGTTCTCCGGCGCCGGCCGTGCCTTTTTGTTGCCAGTGGCTTTTGTTGTCCTAATCAAAATATAATCTCGATTTTTTAACCATAAGTGTACATTTTGACGAATTTCGTTGTGACTAATTTTGGTGCGATTATCCGCAGTACGCGACGGTTGACAAGCTGCTTCTACGCAATATACATTAAAGACAGCGGCGCTAAGATTTGTCCCTATATAACCACGTCGCATGTGTGCGAAAATGAAAAAAAAAAAAAAATTCTTGGATGACAAAGCGACATTAAAATAAAACGCCCGCCTACGAGTTGCTTTTTTCGTGCTTTTCACGTTTATAATATCCGTTGCATGCAATCCCTTGTTATTTTTAGGTTAATATAGTTCTTTACTTTTGTTTTTTACTTCCATGTTTGTTAAAGGAGCCATGCAGACAAAACACAAGTTTGGTTCATTCGAAGGATTGCCTCGTTAGTCATGCTGACCGCACTTTTAACGTAAACTTCGCTCAAATAAGCTACATAATTAGAAAAAAACGGAATTACCATGCGACACTAGCTCATTTCCCGCAACAGAAACTACGATGTCATATGTGACATCTCTGCGATTGGCTGAGGCCGGCAAAAGCAAACGCAAATTAGGAGGGCTATAAGCTTGCCGAACGAGCTATTTGCGCTTACATTTATGGCGCATTCTTTTTATAGCGGTAAGAATGGTGGGGTAAACAGTGGAAGTTACGAAAGTACACGTAAACATAGAAGTACCGACGCGTACAGCTGCTGGTACTGCGCGCACTATGCTGTTTTAGCTGTACAGCACTGCGGCGCTTTGGGGTTAGAGTCTCAGACCATCGCCTCCTATATTTTACAATGCCAAACGCATCGCGCGCTTCCCAATGGGTAGTGGTGGTAACACGCATTTATTTTATGTACAAGGGATACAAAGACGCCATGTTACGTTTTAGCGAATTTTGGTGTCTAGGGGAGAGATTAGGTAATGGGAGTTGGGGAAAAAGTATGATACATCCAATGGTACATCCAATTGGATGTGGAATTAAACGAAATGGTGAAGGCCAGAGTTCTCGACGAAGTTTCGTAGAGCGGCGAGCAGGCGCCGTTCTTCGCTCTGATTGGAACAGCCATGAAGAGAAAACAAAAGTTTCGTTCATTCGAAAGATTGCCTCGTTAGAACCATAACGACACCACTTATAACGCAAACTTCGCTCAAATAAGCTCCATAATTAGGAAAAAAGGAAATGACCATGCGACCCACCAGCTCATTTTCCGCAACAGAACCTATGATGTCACTCGAGAATGCTCTGCGATTGGCGGAGGCCGGCAAAAGAAAACGCATGTTAGGCAGGGCTTACAGTTTGCATAGCGAGCTAAATGCCCGTGAAACATACTGCACATTCTTTTTATTACAAAGAACGGTGGAGTAAACGGTTGAAGTTCCGAACGAACACGCAAGCGTGTGCGCCAATGCGTACGAAACTACCGCCGGCCGAGCTCGACATCTCGCCGTCGCGCAGACGAATTTTCGGGTTCGAGGCTCTTAGGGGCCAACGAACCGTTCCAGCACGCACAGCCGCGACCTTGCTTGGTATCGTAATCCCTTCACAGGAGGTTGGCCGTCATATCGCCAACCAGCAAAGGTAAAAATATAAACGAGGGGAGTAAGGAACAGCAAGCAGCGACGAGATAGTGACAGTCGTCGCAGTTTCGGAATGGTGTTGGTTTGCTGCTATTGTTAGGAGCTCGTTTCCAGTTTACAACCACTGAAAACTTCAGTTTGTTCGATTACTTTACAATGAAATTTCGTTGCTACGTTTTGAAATGCCCATGTAGTACGGGCAAATCGTCGAGGGAGTGCGACATCCCCGCCGGTGAGGAGATCTCCTTTCATGTGCTGCCCAACGACGAACCTCGGCGAAGCAAGTGGCTACGTTTTGTGAACTTTGCAAACGGAGGAGAAAGAGAGCTAAAGGAAGTACGAGTGTGCTCGCTTCATTTCCGAGGAAGTGATTACGGCAGGGACCCTTACGTTAGCTCACTCCCGGGACACGCTGGCGCTCGTCGCCGACTTCGTCAAATCGCCGTTAAAGCGCTCTGACCTGGGGGGAAAAAAATGCCGTACACACCGCGCATTGACGCTCGTATCTTTCTGGTCGGAGCAGAGAACTCGCGCTAACGGCTTTCCATACACGACACCGGCAACTGGCATAAGCGATACTGCTACTGAAATTGAACTATTGTTAACCGTAATAAAAATACGGCACATACGTACCAGTCTGTATTCGTCCGTCGCGACGGGGCTGACGAGGCAGCGTTGAGGTGCAATCTCAGCACCCCCACTCCCCAGAAAATTTCTGGCTACGCCCCTGGCCAGGGATCAATTAATCCCGTACCACGAGGAAAGCTGCAATCACGTGCCGGTTTATTTTAATTGCGCCGCTAACAGTGTGCACATCACACTATACGACGAACGTCATGCAACCAACCTCACCCAAATAGATCACCTTACCTTTTGCCCGAAAGGAGAGTTAAAAGCCATTAAAGTAGTTCCTAAACTCATGCCATCAACCAAAAGTACCACCCGAGGAGACCATAACCCAGAAGCTCACATGCTCAAACTTTTCAGTGTTGCTGAGTGCCTCAGAGGAGAGAGCGAAAAAAGTCACTATAAACTTGCGAGATTAAAATAGTGCTATAAAGTAATAAATGAATACAAAATCATTTTCATCCGAACACTGGCATGTCTGCCAACAATTTAGACAAGAACAAGGTCTCTCAGGCTCCGATTTCATTTGATTGTGGGGTTTAAAGGGCCGACGCAACGCAGGCGATGAGGCGTGCCATAGTGGAGGGCTCCGGATTAATTTTGACTACCTGGGGACCTTTAACGTGTGTCGAAATCTCGTATACATGGGCATTTTTGCTTTTCGCCTCCATCAGGAAACCAGCCGCCGCGGCCGGAAATCAAACCCGCGACCTCGTGCTCAGTAGCACAACACCTTAGCCACTGAGCCACCGCGGCAGGTCTCTCGGGCTCTTCTGCAGTCAGAGACAATAGGCGAAAGCAAAATTACCCCGTCTTGGGGAACTATAGCTCCATGATGCTTACCCTCAAGCGCAGAAAACTCTTATCAAGACATTCTTCCGCCCCGCCAAGGCTGACAATTTGACCTTCTCACATCTGCCCAAAACCAACATCCCAGCGCCCCTCACTTAGCTTGCTTCTCCATTCACCATGAGCAATATGCAAATGGCCATCTCCCAACAAAAACACAAACCTGCACACGGCCACACCCAAATTAAATGGCAAGTCCTCCACAATCAATCCTCCACAAGGTCAATCAATCCTGGGATACTGGAAAAGTTCACCACCTCAAAATGACCATCACTCGCAGGTTTTTGTCCCAAATTAGGCACAGAAGATTACCTCTGGCTCTGTGAAGTCAAATTGGACATCCCGAAAGAACCTCCCTTGGTGCACGTTAGTCCTTGATATGCACGAGGCTTTTGAAACCCCAAAGGCATCTCGCAAGAATTAGCTTTCTAAAGCACCGACCCACCCGCCTTAACCCCAAGGATGCATCGTTGGCAATATGCTACCTTGAACGGGAATATTCCAAATGTACAATCCTCAGCCCTGTAATCCTTAATTTGGCTACAAATCGTAGCCTGCCACTTGAAATTGACCCTTGTGCCTATGATGCCGTAGTTGTGTCGACTCCAAAAAATCTATGCAGGCTGAACTGACCCCTATTTGAAGAACACCCTCTCCATTCTAGCTACAACTAGCACTTCCATCCCATGACCAAATTTCTTACTGTCGACAGCAAATAGTCCACGCCTAAATATTACCAATACAATTCTTACACGAAAACTAGCGGAAATCACTAAATATTTGCTACAATTAAAAATATTCACTTTAATTCGCAACTATTCAAACCAAATCATTATCTGCTACACATTAAAATCCAAAAACAAGCCGGGAGACAACCTAAAATAACTTCAGATAAATCTTGATTAGTTATTTTGATGCAGGACCTTGCTGCGTGCCATTTTCAGAAAGTGTCCGCAAGCCCCTTCGTAACTGCAAGCATACCCAAGGCAATGCTCGGATCGGCCCGAGCTGCCCACACACACATTCACCACTCAAGCAACGCAACGTAAGGCAACGCTAATATACAGTTTTATTTTGGACAATAAACGGCTGCTTTCAGTTGTGATTCCAAGGTCTTCAACCTACCAACCTGCTCCAGCATGAGAGGGGAAGGAACCGAGGCTTAGCACACTGCTGCCATTACACTACGGCACAAATATAAACAGCAATCTGATGGTCACGTGGAAGTAGCGACAAAGTCCTCGCTACATACCCTTACTGTACAGTGTTAACACTACAATAAAATTACAATGTCACCAGACGAAATGCATAAAAAAAAGATGTGCGCTACAGGTCAGCCAACCCCAGCACAAGCACCGGAGAACAGTCTAACTTTCCAGTGTGCAATGCCCAGGAGCCACTAGTCTAATATACAGTCCATTGCAACCATGATGGGCAAGCTGCAATGATCCACATGATACTCATATGACAAAAAAAAAAAAAACCTATCAGTGATGAGATATTTTAACAACATGGCGGCTGGGCCACCAAACTGCACTGAAGTCACAAGTCCATGCTCAGTTCTTCTCTTCTTTCTTTTCGGCATTCTCCTGGGTGCTGCTGCTGCTGCTGCTGTCACTAGAACCGGACGACTCAGAGCCAGCCCTCTCAGATGCCATCTGCATGCAGATAAAAATACCATAAAGTGTTACAGGGCAATCATAGTAACTTGAACCAAAGATTAAAAAGAAAAGCACCTTGTGGACCTGACAAAAGTACTAACATAAATTGAAATGAACATCTTGCGTCACACAGAAACATCCATCCTGAACTTCCTCACACAACGCTCTGTGCTTATTCAGTGAGTTGCTGGAACTGATTGACTGTGTTTTTACTTGCACTGAGAACTTGACAGACATAGGAGTTTGTCAAGACATTCAATTCAATGAAGTAGTTGCAAGGATGACTCCCATAAAAGCCTGACAACGTTTGCAAAGCTTATTATATTAAAAAAAAAGAATACTCACTATACTAAAAATAGACGATATGGTAACAATGAAGCCAACCCCATGTGTGTTGTGTATTAATAGTTTTGCTCCCACTCCAGGCGTTGATGAAACAATATTTGTAAAGCTCATTTCACGCATCACAGAACTAAGGGGGGATATGGCATTCAAAATCAACTTTATTTTTTATGCATTTTGATGAAAATTGGCACAGTAGCTGAAAATGCTTCTATGATACTACCATAAAAATGTGAAGGTGACATTTTGTAAATTTTTTAATTTATAAAATTTTCTTTCTGTTCATCTTGTACCGAGCTTTAAGTGGCTTATAAAACACGATGAAAACTTGTTCGAAGTACTTTGCATTCTCAAATGAATGGACGAGGTCGTGACATTCTTAGATTTTTTATTTACAACACAGTTTTGAAGTTTCATTTTTTTAATTTTCATTTCCTTGAATAAAAAAATTCACTGAAAGCGAAGCTGGAAAACCAAAAATTTCACAACCTGAACCCTTTATCAAGGAATAAAGCAAAAAGAATAGTGGCAATATAGACCCAGTGGTCATGAAGAAATTGCTGAAAAGGCGGTGCAACACACACACACACACACAAAAAAAAAAAACACCGTTTTGAGCACAGACATCATTTATCAAAAGTCGCTAGGGTTGTCTTTCGAGTCCTTATGAACACTGGGTTTTCGGAACGCCTTGCCTTGAAATTGTTCTTTTTTCAGCCTCTTTCTTTCCACAAAACACCACTTTCAGCTCCTCTGTGAAGAGTTTGAGCCCAGTTTGCAGACCAAATGAGGGGGTGGGAGGAGAGGAGATTGCTTTCAATGCAAAGTAGCTTAGCTGGCTTGCCTGTATTGCACTAGGCAACTTTCCTATGCAGTGTTGTCACCATGGCAAGGAGTGAGGCATTCTTTTCTGTGAGATACATTTGAAAACTGACCTCCGGCTTATTTTATATTTTAAACCTTGCCTGGAGCAGCAACTTGGTACTCATACATGCAGGTTTCACTATCATAAAGCGCTGGACACATGTACGATTGGTACACGCGATTCGCATGTGACTGATTGTTACGACTGTCGCCACGACTAGTCGTACGCGTGAATTTGAGACACATGACCCGATGCGCGCATACGATGCGTCGTCAGCGTCGCTCCACCCACTGTTTTTGCTCCATGGTCAACTACGACGATTGCTGAGCTGAATTTGTAGATTCCGTGCGTTTCGCAAGAAATGGATAAAGCAGGCAATCGTGAAGCGTTTTCTGCCTTCGGAAACAGTCCGCGCACACGCCGGCCGCGCCTGCCAGCTCGGCACACTCAGCGGCTCGAACCGGCGCAGACCACGGTAGCAACCGCTTGTCGCTGCTCCTCTGAATCAATCTGATCGTTAAAATGAAGTTCCACATGCGAGAAAGTAGGTGTTATTGTGGTGAAAAATTGTGCTAGGGATTGTTGTCAGGGCTTATTTTAAAAGCGGCGATCAGATATCTGCCGCGATGCAAGCCTACGCTGACCGGTCGCCGCGGCGCGCGGTGCGCCGACCGGCTGAGAGATGGCAATACCTGTGCGGAAGCATCGAAACAGGCTACGCAGATGTCTTGGTCACCGATCGCTCAAACGGCAGTTATAGCTTAAATAAAGTTCAACATGCGAGAAAAGGGTTGATAGTGTGGTGAAAAATTGTGTTACGGATTGTCATTCGCAGCTGCACAGATAGCGGCGATCAAATATCCGCCAGGATGCTAAGCCTAAAGTTCCCATCACCCGAGCTGGCTTGAGCGCCCGAGCAACGCAAGCCGGTTGCGGGCTCAGCGGGCTCTCATTGGCTGTGGCCTCACGACGCTCTCAACGACGGCACGACTGCATCTGGCTTGCCAGTCGCACGTCGTGAGCCTCCTCCAACCAGCTAACGACGCCAAAACAGGTCCTAACGATCAATCGTAACGATCAGTCGCATGCGAATCGCACGCACCAGTCGTACATGTGTCCAGCGCTTAAGGATACAAATGAGCTACTTGGAAGCTTGGTACAACAATTTGCATAACTCCAACTTCAATGCGTGAACATTTTTTTCCCAATACTTTTGACACTCAGGCCACCAAATATGCACTCATCTATACACGTATAATTTTCTTTAAACAACAAGACTCGTGCGTTACACGGAGCACATTTACCACCACATATTGTACTGTGAGTAGCCCTAATATGGTTTGTCACATCGCTTTTAAGATTAAATTTAATGTCACAGGCATTAATTACAACTACTCACGTTCAATCATAACCGGTTGAGCATTCAAGTGATGCTCTAACGTGCCGTGGCATGCAGTGCGCACCACAGGTTTTGACGCATCGATAGTTTCTTTCCCAAGGCTAGCGAGCCCGCTGTCAAACAGCAATAGCTAAGCACGTAAACATCGCAAATGAGACTAAAAGTTCACTTCGTGAACCTCTACCACAAATATGCACACTGTGTTTCACTCTCCAAGGACTGGCCAAGGTAGTCACGTGCATCACGTTGCGTTCAATGAGGTACGCCTTCCGAGCCACCCAATTTCTCCTAATCTGGTACGTGATCTCAGGTATTCCAGTCATGATAATGTTCGTGTTGGATACCACAGCAGATAAAATAACTGAACAGAAATGCGGCCAACAGAAGCACCGAAAATGAACTGGGATCACGCACTGCGCAGTTCACGCAGCCGCCATTTTGCACTGCCGCAGCAGCATCCAATCAGGAAGGCTGCTTCAGCACGCCCAGACTGGAGGGCCCATCGCGCGTTAAGAATCTATAGCTGGCTTGTTTCTGCGTCTTTTTTTCTGCCATCCGTGCATTTGCGAGCGAATGAAGATAAACGCAGGAACCGGAAAAGGAAAGAGGACCGCTTGGCCGATCTAACGATAACAAAATGGCCACGCCCAGTGGCACCACTGCCACTGGCCAATGGCCACTGCAGTGATACAGCACTTGCAAAATCATTTTTTTTCTCTTTCGTGCTGATATTTTGTCAGCGAAACTGACAGAAGCATTTTTTGTTACTTTGCGATGGTTTTTAGCAGAAATACTTGGCAAATGCCCAGAATACAAAACATAGGAGCCAAATATGTGCCTTTCAAAAAAAAAAATGCTTTGGCCTCTATAGTTGAAAGTCGCGTCACCCTTTAACTCATAACGAATCAAGCTGAGCTCAGTATGTTCTCTCCGCAAGGAAAATACTTCCGTTAGGAGACGAAAAATTGCACATCACTGCTCAGCGAGGGAAACTGCTTCAGTATGATGGGTGGATATGTTGGTAAGAGCGCACAGAAAGAAGCATGTACAAGCTTGGGTGCTCTTCACCGTAACGTTATCGCATAAAAAAATGAAGCACCAAGGACTTTCCACTTCCCACACAGACAACGTAAGCAGCTATTGTGTCTACTTGTCCGCTACCTTTCAGCTTTCGAGCAAAGGCAGCCTAACTTGTTGCGCGCCATCTTCTAAAATGGCAAAGCAATTACAGTGGTGAAAAAACAGCACTGGCTAGTGAACATTCGTCCAGTACGAAGACTGGATCAGAATATACTACAAGGAGACTTGACACATATGCTCAGCCTTTAAAAAACTTGTGCACAGCCATGTCCCCCTTAATAATCCTCCAATGCTGCTCTTACCTTCTTATATGCCATCTCAAAGAGTTTCAAGGACGCTTGTTGCAGATCGTTTGTTGCCTGCTTTATAGATTCAGCAGACTCCTTGTCTTTGTTGCTCAGGATTTCCCTAACCTTGGTGATCTTCTCTCTCAATTTGTTGCACTGCAAAAAACGGGGGGGAAGGCACAATCAATCCTCAACAGCATAGGAGCAATGCAAATTACAGCAGCTCAAACTGAGCACCCTAGTGTGACCATGACAGTGATTGTGCCTGCACATGGAGCCCACGCAACCAACAGCACCAAAGCCAACAGTGTTCAAAGCTATTCAGCACACACAACTCACCTCCTCTTCTGGCAGCTGATCCTTGAACTCGTCCATCTTGGACTCGGTGTCGTGAATGATGCCCTCTGCCTGGTTCACTGCCTCAACGGTTTCCTTCTTCTGCTTGTCAGCTTCGGCATAGCGCTCGGCATTCTTGATCATGTTCTCAATTTCCTCTTTGCTGAGACCACCAGAAGACTGGATCACAATCTGCTGCTCCTTGCCAGTGCCCTTGTCCCGTGCCGACACATGGACGATGCCGTTGGCGTCAATGTCAAACGTGACCTCGATCTGGGGCACTCCCCGAGGCGCTGGTGGAATGCCAACCTGCAGGCACAGCCAGAACACACTCGATCAGGAGCAGTGTCCCACTGGAACGAACTTCCCAATGCGCAGCCAGAATCAATTACAAAGCACCAGAAAATGATTTGGCGTGTGCACGGGGACAACCGAGAACCATCCAGCTACGGCTTTTGGGCTAGCGCAGCCGCATTGAACTGCGGACAGTTCTAAGTGCAGGGTCAACACAAGTTGGCTGTAGTTCCGCAGCCACTGAAACTCTGCTAGGAGCTTTGGTACCAGGCTCTACACACAGACAGACATCCTTCCATGCTACATGATCTTTCGGTGCACTCATCACACGCATTCAGTGCGACAACGAACTTTACACCTACATTGCACAGCTGCTGCTAAAAGCAATTCCGAGCAAACAAGCTTGCTTGTAACTGAAATTACTGAAGCAAATGAAAAAAAATTATTGGCATAAAAGTGCTGTAACTGTGTTCTAATACAGCGCAGACCCCGAGTGTTCAGTATTTAATTTCAAAATTGTGTTCCCAGTTTAATATTCTGGGTGACATGGGCAGTTCGCGCTGCAATGTGGCAAGGAGTTAATCTGTGCATGCTTCTATGCTGTCAAGGACACTACGTACCAGACTGAACTGGCCCAAGAGCTTGTTGTCGCTGGCCATTTCACGCTCACCCTGGTGCACTTTGATTTCCACCTGCGTCTGGCCATCGGCAGCAGTGGAGAACACCTGCAACATGCACAAACACCAGGCATCATTGCAAAGCCACTTGTGGGGGTTGTTGCCACTGTCGAGTGCGAAAAGTTGCACAATCTTTTCATGTTATTTCCTAGTTTACAAGTGGGCGACACAACCACGATTTATCAAACATACCACAGATTATAATGAGAAATTTGCTGTAATTGCAGTTACAACTGAGGCACATTCAAATGCGAGGGAAGCTCCTTCGTAGCAACTATTAGTAAAGATATCATGGGACCTACAATCAGAATTTATCTAACCATTTCTCGCCATAAAAAGTAGCGCTGAAGTTTTGTTATTCACGACAACAAAAGCTGCAACAAAGCTCATGATGAGTGTGGTATTGTGGTGCCACAAAAACAGACCAGAACCAGTCAATTCATTTAATGACAGAGTTGCAGGTACTGGTGAGGAATAACAGTCTAAAAAAATTTTGATATGCACTGTTCCAAGCACACACAGAATTTTCGCTCAAAAAAAAATAAAGACCTTCCCGGCAGGAGCACTGCAAGTCACCTGATGAAACTATGTTTACGCAACTGCACTGGTGAAACCCACTCATCCGCTTTTTATACAGATATACACATACACAAATCGCGCCTTCCAAGGTTCTATCAAAATATCTGTAACCAGGAAGTGAAAATGTGTGAGGGCTGCTCGTAGAAGCACAAAGCAGTTCATTTTTTCCCCACAGCGGCCCGACATTGCTTGTTTATATGCAGTCAGTTTTTTTTTTTCCACAGCAAAACGACAGTGGTACTTTGAACACAACCAGGGGTGAGACAGCCCAAACAGATTTGGAAGCAGTTTTCGGAGCAGCAAAATTTCGATTTTGGAGCAGAAGAATCTTGATTTGGAGCAGTTAGGGACATTTAATACATCGTCTTGTGAGCTTAAAAAATCATCATTTCAGCAATTTGCAGGGTCAAGTGCACATTTCAATCAGTTTTGAATACACAGAACACTCAAACAGCCTTACCTGAAACAGTTTTTAAGAGTATCACAAAGTACTAACTGCACTACCTTTTTCCTAACTGGTGATATTGTGTTGCGCCTGCACGCAACACTGACAACAAAACTGCCGTTAACATTAGAGAGTTTTAGCAGTCCGTCTGTTCTGTTGGTTACTTTGTTACCGGGTTGACCGCACCAGTCTGCGCCTGCGCGCGCGGAAGGGCGAGGAGGCGCGGGCAACTAATCCCCCTACGGCTACGAATGCCCAAGTGCCCAGACGAGTCCCGGTGAGCACGGTAACTACATACACGACGGAACAGACAGACTGCTAAAACTCTTATCAAACTTAAGGGCTCCGCAATTGCGGCATTTTTTTTTTTGCTGTTTTAATGCTAAAATTATTATTTTTGTAATCCCACGCTGTGTTGTATGAACGACTGTAGTCACGGCAACAGTTGAGCAGCTTCGAGCTAACTGTCGCATAGCCCAACCAGCCTACCCGTTTCAGTCCCCGGGGCGCAGGTTCACCCTATGGTCATTTGAGTAGCGTTAATGTTTAGCCACCTAGATTTTGGCATTAAATATCACTTTGCATACATCAAGTGTTATAGTCGCGTTCTATGGCAACCGTGTAGTCTTGCAGCTATTGGGCGCTGCCTGAACAGGTCGCGGCGCCGCACCACAGCCCGCAACTTTCGTGTCGACCGTTCCATCCGCGAGGCTCGCGATCGCGCTTCGAAGCACAGCAACACCTCAACATTTTACAACAGCACAACAAGCCAAAAAATTCACTTCACGAACCCGATTATAGACGCGCGCACCGCGTTTCGCACTCAAGGACAAACCACGCCGAAGTCATAGGCAATGAACTTTTTGAACGTAGGCAGTGAACGTAGGCAATGAACTTTTCAATGAACTTTTTTTCGAGCCGCCCAACTTCCCGTAATCTGGCACCAATCTCAAACCATATCCTTGCGTTAACGTCACTGTTCAGAGCCACAACAGATAGAATGAATAGACTGGAACTCAGCTGATAGCGTAAATAAACCAGGGAAAATATCGGCGATACGCACTGAGCGCGTTGGTAGCAGCCAGATCAGGCGGCGGCCATGTTTGTTGCCACAGCGATGCCTAATCGAGAAGGCAGTTTCTGCGATCCCGGACGGAAAGCGAATTGAGTTTTAGAAGTTATCGCTTGGTTCGTTTCAGTCTTTCTATTTGTGCCATTTCTGTGTTTGCGATTGACCGACGATAAAAGCGGTGACCGAGATGCGGGAGGCTTTTGTCCCCGTCGAAACTGACATGAGCATCAAAATCGGTGCCCTTGAGGCTCTTCTGGAGCATTTTGGCGCAATTTTCGCCATTTTCGTGCTTTTGGAGCAGCTTGGCACAGGAAAATGGAATTGTATCAGAAAGGCGCAATATGCGCAGCTGTCTCACCCCTGAACAACACAAAAACAGCAACAATGCACACACATTCAAATGCACGTCGGCGATATTTAGGAGTCTCACAAGTGGTTTCAATATAAATGCAAGGCAGTATTATGGCAGCAAGAGAGAGACCGCAACTTTATGGCCGTGGCTGACTGCTGCGGGGATGACACCTTTGATGGCACGATTATTTACACGATGATGCTGATAGAGCATACCCCAGCAAGGGAATTGAACAGGCTGTATTCACTTTCAGTGACGCTGGATTTTTTTTTTTTTTCATTCTCAAAGGGGTGAGCCTTTGTTACAAGTGCCTGACAGGGAAAGGGTGCTCAGTGTGATAGCAAGCCTTATGAAAGTGGGGAACTAATTGGCAGGGTGGAAGGACCAATGAGGGCACATTGATGCCGACCTAAGGCCTGCAGCAGATAGCACAGTCTGAAGCAAATTTGCAGAGCCAGACCCAATCATGGCAGCGGAATGGTGATGGGGTAGCCAAAAGGGATTAGCTTGATGCAGTCAGCTTTCTTGTAGCAGATGCGTTTGCAGCCTCTGCTACACTCATTTTCTGCTGTTTCATACATTTGCTTTTATTAAATTGGTAGCCAAAAGGGATTAGCTTGATACAGTAAGCTTTCTTGTAGCAGATGCGTTTGCAGACTCTGCTATACTCATTCTCTGCTGTTTCTTACATTTGCTTTCATTGAATTATATTTGCAAACACTCACTTAGAAACGTATGGCTTTGGGATGGTTTTATATACTTGCAAAACCATTTGAACAACAAAGACTAAATACTTCATCAAGCAAAGTTCTCAACACAAGAAGTTTTCTATCAGGGAATACATTATTACAGCAAAGTTCAATGGTAGCAACTATCTCCACTCCAGGACAAAAATTTCTGCCTGTGCCTCGATGAACAGTCCATGCCACGGTGCGCTGACCCCACGCAACCAATACCACTTTACCTTGTTCATGCCTTCTTTGCTTTAGAAAAACGTGTGGGTTTGCCGACCCTGGCAATGCAAATGTAGTGGCAGCAATGCTAAGTATGCATTCCCCCTTTTCCAGAAAAAAAAAAGTGATATCATAGCCTTGTCACATCCACCAGTAACTCTCAGTAGTGCAACGTGATCACGTTCATTCTAGAACAGCAAGTGTCAAAGCTAAAGCTGAGCTCAGTCCATTTCCTCCGCAAGGGAAACCCCCGTTAGGAGACGAAAAATTGCACATCATTGCTCAGCCTGAAGGAGAAAAATTAGGATAAGCTATAAAGTTCACAGCAGAGATGAGATTGATGAAGCATGCATGAAGAGGGCAATTCTACTTCAGGACAATTCTACAAATAAATGGCATGAACTAAGGAATGCAGAACAGTAGGGGGAGTAGAAATAAATGAACCTGCAACTTTTTCTATTTTTGTTATTTATGGACCAAATCTAATCAATCACTTATGTAGTTAACTACCCTACTAACAAAACTGAAATCAGTTTAAAAATTCACCCCACCTCCCCGAAGGGAATCGTGAGGAAATGCGAATGCATTTCTTTTGCGCGAGAGTGCGCGGAATTTATAATTAATGAGGAGATGGTGATTTGTAGCGTAACCATTTATTTAACACCTGTTTGTGTTGTCGTTGTACTTGACGGCCACGATCACTGCCTTGTGGTCGGTAAAGTGCACAGTCAAAGGGTCTTTGAGAAGCATGCGGGCGTGGGAGAGTGGGGCGAGCGTCGAGAGGAGAAGCACCGAAGCACCGCGCCTACCCTCGCCTACACTCTCCCACACACGCGGGAGCTCCAGCGAGCTCCCACGATGCGAGCGCCCTCACACGCCCGAGCGCGCTCCTCCTCTCCATTCACTCGCCGCTGATCCGCCCGCACCACCTGCTCCAGTTGCTAGGGGAGAGGAGGAGCGCGCGCGCTCGCAGCTGTTGCTATGGGAGAGGGGGTGAGAGCGGAGAGATAACACCTGCGGGCGCGTGGACGCCGCACGGCGCCTGACATGGCTCGACTAAGAAATGCATTCGCATTTAAAAATATCTTCTATACCTTACGAGTTCCGAGACTGATTACCTTCTAAAAGTTTCCCCAAGATTAATTAACTAATTAGGCAAGAACTCAGTATGATCAGGAAGGTCTATTTTGTGCAAGGAACCTATTAGATAATTGCTTTATTTCCTTTAGGTACCGATATAGAAAGACAAATTTTAGCTTCCTTTTGAAATAAAATGTCTTGTCAAAAAGAAAGTGAGACTTTTATCCTTTTTATACCTAAATGATATAATGCAATAATATAACAGCTTCTAGAGACATTTCTGATTTCACTGACATAAAAATCTTGTTGACTTCTGGCCTAATTAGTTGATTATGCGGAAAGCAACTTTCAGGTGAGAGGCCTTGTAACTTAAAAAGTATAGAAGGTATCTTTAAACTGATTTCAGCTTTGTTGTTAGAATGGTTAGTTACACAAATGCTCCTAATGTCATTAAATTTGGTCCATAAATAAAACCGTCGTTTTACTCGCCACGACACCTCTTAATTCGCACTTTCAATAGTTCAATAGTTCACAACATGCATTTAGCTATTGCACGAAAAAAACTGTGTTGGTAAGTAATAGGACCCAAACCTGGCTTTTCTTGGTAGGAATGGTAGTGTTTCGGTTGATTAGCTTGGTGAATACGCCACCAAGTGTCTCTATTCCAAGGGAGAGGGGCGTTACATCCAGCAGGAGGACATCCGTCACGTCTCCAGCCAAGACACCACCCTACAAAAATAATAATAAAAAAAAGTTGCTCTCGTGTTAGTACCCCAGAGCAACGTTGACAATATTTTTGCAATTGCTCCATTTCACCTGTGCCCCCAAACCTAATCGAGCACAAGGACTATGAAGCTCAAAGCAACAAGAAAGCTTGCTGCAGCACTTGTGGTGTCCATATTTACAAGACAAATTTCATGACAGCACGATTGCGACATCGCAATAACAAATATGCCCCAATTAACAGAAGCAGCGCAATGCTACAGGAGAAAATAAAGCAATACTCCTCACCTGAATGGCAGCACCAACAGCAACTGCTTCATCTGGATTTACAGCTTTGCTTGGCTGCTTACCAAAGATCTCCTGCACCGTTTCTTGGACCTATAAAGGCACACAAAAAAAGACAGCAAGTTGCTCACTAACAACAACAAAAAAAAATTTGCTTTCTGCCAAAGCTCCTGATAACAGCTTGAAAATAGGCCAGCAGAAAAAACCGCTTCGCATTTCATGCGAGCTCAGTTTTTTTAGGCTGCAAATGGCCCCTGCCACAAATGCCAACCACTGCCATGATAAAGGAGGTAGTAGTCCAACTATAATCATTACCCAGCCTTTTTAGAGTGAAGTTCTGCTACACGAGGTACAAATCCAGAAAATTCCTCGTTTTATAAATCTGACCTTTAAGCTCAGCCAAAGTCTAACTTCGATGCAGCCAGTGCTTGTGGCGGTGGCAGAGTGAAAATGAACAGCGGCTCAAGGCCACATCCAAGTTCACTCTGCATTTGCACCAATGGCACCAAGCACCATATGTGTTGTCTGTGGTGCAATTGTAGATGCAGCGGATGCTGCTACAAAAGCAGCGCTTTTTACAAAAAAATTGTCTTGTCCTTGTCTAAACCAAGACAAGCAATAAAAATCTGTAAACCAATGGTCTTGTCCTTTCCCAAAGCAAGTGAAACCAAGCTATCACTCAACAAACTTGGTTTTTAAACAACAGCAATTTTTGCTTTCGCCTTGCCTCCCCCCCCCCCCCCCCCTCCACATCACTATGGGGGAAAGCAAAAATGTGTGCAGAAGCCAATCATCTTTCTGTGCTATCCCTTCCACCACATCCCCAACTACCCTTTCCTTCAACTCCGGGCAGCCTAGACTGGCCTGCTATCTTTCAGAGCAGGGGTCGGCAATCTTGAGAAGCATAAAGACACAGCGGAGGGCAGGACGGCAGATCAAATGGGAAGGGGGGGGGGGCTTTGCAGGCAAAAGTTCATTGAATTGACAATAATCTGGCTAAGTGCGAAGATGGGGACAATGTCAACTGGAAGCGAATCATTTCTCTGTTCTCGTCTCCAGTCTAACCCCACTTGAGGCAAAAATTGGCATTTCGGCCTCCAGATAGGAAGTGTCTGATGACATGCTGGGGGCCGCATAATACTGCTCTGCAGGCCGCAGGATGCAGACCCCTGTCCTAGAGCTTTCATGACATTTGTACGACGCCCACCAGGCTGTATGTGCATGACACCAATAAAAGGTTAGAGTATTTTTTGACACCTAAGTATAACGAAGTGGGAGTGCACCCTATGTGATGCTTCACAGTGGCTTCCTCCTTTCTGTATGGCCTTTGCTTGTGAGCAAATGCGTACTGAATGGTCGCATTGGCTGACACTGAGAAAAGGCTGCTAAGTATTCCATGCACCCACATGGAGGAAAGAAAAGGTTAGGAGAGGCCCTGACGTGAAGCCGCACCCGCCATGTTGATGAGCCTGCTAAGCCCAGAATTCTCTCCATTCTCCTCTGCAGTTTCCGGTTTGATAACAGCATCGCAGTATGGGCGGCTTGCAAAAGCAAAAGCAGACAACGGGAGCAGTGTTTGGGCCTGTACAGCACGGCAGTTTTTGTGCGCTACGTCTCAGCTGCGATGAATTCCACTTCATGTGGATAAGCGGCTGCAGTGGTTTGCAAGATGCCTCACTGTTGCGTGCCGGGTTGTCACGTTTCCAAAACTTGGAAACCGATAAGGATGGAAAACCACTGCGTGGAATCGACGAGATATCGCTGCAAGAGAACGGCAACTATGCTCACCGACGACGCCAATTAATAACCATAAGATGTTGCTTCGAAGGAACATTAGACCACAAAAGAAACGGCAGTAGAAGAAACACTGCAAAATCAGCTGTAGTGCACAGATTGCAGACAACCACGACGCTGTAGCGACTGCGCTAAGTTGCCAGCGTAGCGAGGCAGCCACAGTCAAAGCGCTGTAAAAAATTGTTTGTGGCATTTAGACAGATTTAGCCGCTGCAGTCGTAAAAAACTAACACTGTCTGTGGGCTTGTTAAAAATGACGTCACTTCCTCCACACTCTTTGCAATGCATTGGGATGCTAGGGGCCTTCCCCGAGTGTTCTTTCATCCATGTGCACCCACTATCACTAAGTTTAAAAAAGCTGCATAGGCATGGTAGTTTTTACTGAGGCAGTATGTGCACAGCAACTTGGCTCACACCTAGAAGGCTATAACTCGTGGGCTGGCAGCAGAGATTGAGAAGTAGAAAGTTTTTAATTACTCGCAAATTTTAATGCTTTGGATTCAAACTTCAAATTAACTCTTTCGTACCGCTGGAAAATTGACTAATTTTAGGGGTCCAAGAAAACATTTTTTTCCTGCTAAAAAATTGGTTAGGCAATAATTGCAGGAGCATGAAATGCAGATTATTTAACGGCATTTCCAATAATACCAGTTTTTTAAAGGTTTTTTATATATCATAGTTGTAAAAAACAGTTTGTCAGATATAAAAAATGTTAGCATGCACGGTGCTAGTGTGATGCGGTGAAGCCCAACCTGTAATTCAAAATGTGCAATTTCGGGTGGTTTCCTGGAATAAATCTGGTGGTTTGTCATTATCTTTAGGTCACAACTGCAGCCTAAACTTTTTTAACAGCGGCACCACCCACTGCAACGAGTACTTAAATGAGTAAAAACTCGTCAACAAGCCTGGACAGCTGGCACATGCGCTAGTTGAGAATACTTTAGACAACCGGCTACACTGAGACCCCGAAGCATCGGTCCCTGTAGAATGAAACGATATTAACTAAAACATGTGCAAAGCTTCATGTTATGCACAACAGCTCTGACACCCCCCATGCGTGCTCCATCGCAGTGTGTGCCAGTTTAGAAAGGGCTCCACACCTGGCAACACAAGAACATTCGAGAATGTTAACTACCACATAACCCTGGCCACTACTGCAATGCGCACACTACTACGTTACACCACCTTTGCCGTTTCGCACTCAAAGTGGTGCATGTAAGCTATTACCGCATTATGTCCTCCCTTTCCCAGTACAGCCCAGGTGTTCCCAAGTTCCCCCATGACACACTGTCGCTGCAACACCTGTTCGATCACTTTGCTCTAAAAGGCTAACAACAATTTCTTTTATGACGTTCCCCTCCCCCCTTGCAAAAGCTTAGAGAGGCATACTGTAACTGACCGAGGTAGCCAAAAGTTTCTTCCTCAAATCAGTGCACTCATTCTTTGGAGCTGCCACTTTCAGGAGGAAATGTCCCCCTGAAGGAGGAGTACACAACCATTCACCTTGGGCATCCGCGTCATGCCTCCGACCAGCAGCACCTCCCCGATGTCAGTGCGCTTCACCTCGCCGTCCTGCATGGCCTTCTTGCAGGGATCGACAGTCCGCCGAATCAGGTCTGCCACCAGGCCTTCAAACTTGGACCTGGACAGCTTCAGGGTCATGTGCTTGGGGCCCGACTGGTCCATGGTCAGGTAGGGAAGGTTGATGTCCGTCTGCACACAAGTGCCCCTCATCTCACAGACTGCACTCCCTGCACAAACTCTGCAGCTCAGTTCACCTCACTCCTCCTCGAGGCACACAATGGCAGCACCATGCTTGTTGCACTTGTGATGCTAAATGTAGAAGATATCGACTTTCAGGACTGAAGGACAAATGTTTGCTCGCACAGTGAGTGCGGATAACAAAAAACCCTGTTAATTCTATAGTATTTTTAAACACGCCAACTACAAAAGCAGGGTGTTTCGGCAGCAGCACCCTTCCCTGTTTTTAACAAAAAATAAAAACAAGGTGAGAAAACTAATGCAACAAAAAATTTGCAAAGCAAAAATGGAAGTGCCTCAAGATGTTTGGAATGTAGAAATGCTCCATGCACCCTACGGACTGGAAAAGAGGCATGCTATACATGCCTCACTGAAGTTCTGCATGCCCTATTCGTACCACGATTGCCAAGAAACTTTTCCTAATCTTTGTCCCACACATGCAGTACTCCACTTCAGGTTAGACACAAGGCCTAGAGTCCTGACTGATTGTGGTCAATTGCTAACAAGTGAAATTTTGGCGTATTCATTGGAGGTTGTGGCCATTACTACACCAGGGTGGCCAATCCTACTCTGGTGAGAGAGTGCGTTACCGGAAATGGTGGCCGGGGTCAGGCCGCACCACAGGCCTCATTCTGCAATTCCATCATTACGCGGATTTTTTTTAAAAATCCGGTGGGAATTGTCTGGCACCGGGATTCGAACCACGGTCCTTCTGCCCGCTAGGCGGATGCTCTACCTCTACGCCACCGCTGCCTTCCATATTAGTAGAACATATTAGTAGAAATTAAGAAGAAGAAATGGACGTAGGGAGGACATGCAATGTGAAGGCAAGATAACCTTTGGCCATTAAGGGTAACAGGGTGGATCCCTAGAGAAGGCAAGCGTGGCAGGAGGCGGCAGAAAGTTAGATGGGCAGATGAGATCAAGAAGTTTGCGGGGATCAATTGGTCGCAGTTAGCACAGGACCGGGGTAATTGGAGATTAATGGGAGAGGCCTTTGCCCTGCAGTGGGCGTAGATAGGCTGATGATGATGATGACGATGAAATTTTGAAGAGATTATTTATCATTGCAGTGAAGATTCTAGGGTTAACTTATAAAAATGTCATGTGCATGTTTACAAAAAAATATTCCCCTTTTCACTTACCTAGCAAAACCGATTTGTAGTATGTTTTACACAAGTTTTTTTTTATTTAACACAGTTGCAGAAATCCGACAGCATGCGAAAAAGCCACAATAACGTCACAAGTCCCATGGCAAACGCAACTTTTGCTTGCATCACTATTATTATTTCTAACTTCTGGGTATCGTTCAGGCTGCGCAAGCGCACTTTAAATCTAAACGGCAAGCACTACTCTACAATTATTCAAAGGTTTAACATTCGGAACAGTCTCATCGATACTGATGGCCAACTCTAAAAGGCCACCAAAAACGTGAAGAAGCACCCACACACCTGGACTGAAGACGACAGTTCAATCTTCGCCTTCTCAGCCGCCTCCTTCAACCGCTGCATGGCCATGTTATCCTTGGTAACGTCTATCCCTTGCTGCAAGCAAAAAGAACCGCCATTACCAAAAAGAGACGCATACAACCCTCATACAGCACTTCCCCTGTACGAAACAAGAAGAAATTCAAAAGCTTTTCGCAGCCACAACCGAGTAATACCTCACAGCCTTCTTGCTGCAAAAATATCTTGAAGTACAGCAGCAAGTTACATGTGCATTAATTAAGGAAATCCTTGGAATAACTACTGCAACATTTGCTTCCTGAACTTTCGAATCATATAGGTTGTACTCACTGGTGTGGCACGCATGCTGGCAATATTGCCTGAGCAATGGGGACATGTGGGCTCGGGCATGGCGGCGCACGCATGAGGTCATCCCAGTGAGCCCAAAAGCATTACCTCAACGTTAACTGCTGTTTCCCGACGCATCCTACAGCCTACTTGTCGCAAGACGAGTGAAGTCATTGGCACAGGTCATCTCATTCCCACCTGGCAGCGAGCACTTTCTCTTTCGGCTGCTTGCAAATAAGTGTCGCTAGTCTTCCAGCTAACGATAGCGCGCACTGCTAGTTAGCAGTTACAGCACACTGCTATGCTGCTGTTGTACCTCAACTGGCGTGCGCATGAGTATTCACAATTTCTTTGCAAGTTATTATTTGCCTTTTGTGCCGAACGACTCTGCCATGGGCAAGGTGCAGGCGGCACACGTGTTGGCCTCCGTGTTCGCAGGCAACTACGCTGCAGCGTAGGGGATTTCGTGCGCCATGCCGCTTCCTTTCGCAACCGCGGCTCCATTCTCCACTGGTGATACAAGTTTTATAGGGCAAGTAGAGCATCCCCACACAATGTCACTGCTATTATTCATATCTGTTGACTCTGATGCCACAGCCGAGATTCGGGTAGTAAAGGTGCAGACGATAGACGCCGGGGCCTGTTTTTTTCATTTCTGCAAGATGCCGACCCATGCGCAGACATGGTGGGCACCGTCATGGCGGTTTTCAGTGTTGTCACGAGAAGAAATCGGCCGCTAAACTTTTATGTGAATGACATCTACATCTGGCTTCACCAAAAGTTGACAGATCATGCCCCGCGGTGCACTCAAACTGGCCCACAGGATCTAAAAACCAGAATGCCCCACATTTTTTTAAAAAGCTGACAGCATGCTGCAGAAAGCTTCCAGATAACTTCCTTTAAACAAAGAAATTTCCTGCTTTTTAGGGGTCTGAGAAACAATTTTTCGTTGCTAGAAATATTTGTTCAGCATCTAATGCAGCAGTCTAAAATGTAAATGACTGAATGCCCTTTTCAAATAAACCAGTCTTTAAATAAAATGTTTTCACAAATAATGCTTGCGAAAATAAATTTGGCAAAATCAAAATTTGTCCAGTTCTTGAAGAAAATGTCATAAAAGCACCGCCGAAAAAAATTCAGAACACCCATTTTTTAGGCAAACATTTTAAAAGACTAGCCTAGAAAAAAAAAATTGATTCGTTCATAATAGTCAGTCAGATAAAAAAAAAAAATTGGTAAGAGCTAGCATTCGTGGTGCCCATGAAATGTGGTAAACCGATACGCCATTCTGTCAGGCAGTGAAATTTTGGACGGTCTTGAAATCTGGTGGTTTGACATAAATGGAGGCAACAAATCCTTCTGATGTGAAGTAATAACTTTGTCACTTACTTTTGCGTTTACTACCAGCACAATACTCTGGAAGATTACACAATGCCAAAAAATCTGCTCGGAGTTGAAAATGAAACTTGCTGCCCAGTTACTATTAGGCTGTAAGAACTTGCCACTGTGATTCAATCAGTGATCTTCTGATGCACTAGAATCGTGGCTGACACGCTTTCACCTAAATGGTTCAGTAACAACCACCTACCGCATTGCAGTGCCACTGATGATTTCCCTCGGCAAACAAAAGCGAAACTGTTGCAGGCTTTACCAGACTAGACAGTTCCTTCTTGAGGCAACACTACACCTACAGAAATCCCTATGCACAGCTACGTAACTGACCAACGAACAGCTGGTGCTGTGCACGATTGATTTGAAGCACTGTCGTTTTCTTAACTATATCCCACTACTGGGTGTTATCTTTAGACTTGCACTGGAGCTCTTATCTCAGAAGTGAATTGTAAATGTGGGAGAATCATGAGCGACACACTTGTATGCGATGAAGGCGCCATGGCAAGTCGACTTTAAGCTGGGTAGCTGAGTAGCAACGTTAAGCATGTATTTTGAAACCCAGAAATGTAACCAAAACTGTTGTAAGCTGTTTGTAAGTTGTTCTAACATTATTCATAACTACAATAGAAATGTAAACAATGCGTGTAACAGCACTAAAACTGCCTAAAATTAAACACTAACTTTGCATACAGGCACTTGATATTTTCAGCCAGTGTCCCTTATAATTATGGTCAGAGTGCAAATATGATGATTCAAAATAGCTTTTTGTATCAGCATTGGTACATGGATTACAAAAATCAAACACCGATGCACCACAATTACAAATGGTGCTTTTTTTTCCCACCACACCTAACCTAACTACCACCTAACCACCACACTCAGGTGAAACAAATTTATGCCAAAAATCATGTTTTGTATAAATGTAAACAAAACTTATTCTGAAAGGGCATTTTTTTTGAGCAAACCACCAAATGGCTTTGTTTTTGAAATGCCATGAAAAATATGAAAATGGGCGTTAAATTTGTCACCCAACATATCAATTTTGAATGGGCATGGAAATACAAGAGGATAGAACAGGCAAAAATAAAGTATCGTACTATATAAACCATACCCTACCTCACGCTTGAACTCTTGAACAAGGTAGGTGACAAGAGCATTGTCAAAGTCCTCTCCCCCAAGGAATGTGTCTCCATTGGTTGACTTGACTTCAAAGACGCCTTTCTGGATTTCAAGCACCGAGATGTCGAATGTACCGCCACCCAGATCGTACACGGCAATGCTGAAAAATAAAGGGAAGAAAAGACATGGCACCTTACAGCATCTGTCACTTGTGTACAAATATGAAACTTGAGCACAAGGATGCTGTTTACCAGGGTAGGACAGCAAGTACAGGTTTTCAAGCAATTTCTGCAGCAACTAATAGGCAGTTTTAGAAAAGGGAACCCAGCATTGGGGGGCCCCAATAAGTTATGGGAACCCAAACGAACGCACTCTTGCACAGTAAGCTTCACGAAAGGGCTGTCCCCAACAGCTCGCAGGCGGCTTGGGTTGCTCCGATGTTGTGAACTTCAGGCTTAGCATCGCAGCGGATATTTGTTCGCTGCTGTAGTCTCTACAATTGCAAATGACAATGCCTAACACAACTCTTCACTACACTATTATCCCCTTTCTTGCATGTGAAACTATTCGTAGCGATTGCAATTTTAGCGATCAGAGTGCAGAAAACACTTCATGATGCCCTGTTCATGATTTCTGGCAAACGACATGCAAAATCTACAAATTTAGATCAGCGACCGTCGTAGCCCAGAAAGTTGATGGGAAGACGACCCGCAGCTTTCACTTCAGCTGTGGTCAAGTGGAGTCTCACTGACTGCGAGAGCGACGCAAGGAATGCAAGCTGCTCTTGGGGCCACCACTGGGGTGCCCACTATTTCGGCAAAACAGCACGCGCGCTCAATGCCAACCAAAAACCCAAAGGACGGCTTGGGTTCTGTTCATGTGCAGTACAATGCCCAGAGGAACGCAGAGTGTTGCGGCCCAATATTCTGAAACTCACTAATATTGAGTGACGTCGGGGCAAAAATTATTTTTTGGGCAACTTTAGTGTGTGCGTGTGAGCGCATGATGTGCATGAGGCGCACACAGTCAATTTTGGTTATACTGAACCTGGATATATCAAATTATTGTACATATCGAACAATGTGAGCATCCCCTTGGAAATCACTGCTAAAGGATAGCACTGTTGTACACGTGTATCGAACTCTCGTTCAGTGCGCCACCCCACATTCAATATATCGAACGTTGCACAGCAAGTTCCCCTGCCAGTGCGCTTCTCCTGATGGTGCTCCGGTGTTGGCTTTCTAAGTTAAAACTGCTGTGGTCTGCATTTACATTACGCACAAAAAACCTACCATTTCTATTATGGCGTACAAAGGAGTACACAAACTCCTAGATTAGCTCTACCTTCTGCCTACTTAAATCTGCCTCAAAGCTGCATTAGTGGCTTAACACTTTCCTGCCCATGCCCATGCAAATTGACAGTGGTTTATCCATGTTTCTGAACTCAGATGTTTTCAGATTCGAAAGCACTTAGACAGCTACCAATTTATTCACAAAGAAGTGACAAGTTTTGAATGTTTCTCTAGCATACATTCTGAGCTCAGTTACTCTTCTCCTCAAGGAACATTTTCCATTAGGAGACGAAAAATATCACATCATTGCCCAGAATAACTACACACATACTTAAAGGCCAACTGCAACGAAATTTTCGGCTCCGTAAATGCACCATTTTCCGCTAGTATAACCTTAAAAGTTGCTACCTGCAAAATTTGGAGGCCCAAATGTGCTTCGCTACATCGTCAACGAAGATCAAAAACGCTCTTTTCAAACCGAAACTGGAAAAAAAGGGCGGCCATTACGGCCGGCCGGAAGTGACGTTACACTCGGGAATCGAGTGGGCGCAGCTGGCGGATTTTCGCACAGCTGCCTGTGAGAAGACGGCGCGCATTCGATGTGTTTCGGGTCGTCTGTTGCTTCAGACATTTAAAACATGCGCGAAAAGGGGTTGGGAAGTTCGTGCAAGCATTATTACTTCGTTGTGAGCTGCTGAGACGCACCTTTAGTCGTCCGGTAAAACGAAAACACAGGCTTCGCGAGACGTCGTGGCGAAGCTGGGTGCACAAAAGGCAGTGTTGAGCGCTAGATGGGCGCCAGCACAGCTACTATGCCCTGTGCCGATCGAACCATCCCGTGTTTGTGAGAGAAAAGAAAAAAAAAAAAAAGCTACCGTAGGAGGGAAGTGTAGAAACATGCCGGCAAGGGTGTAGGTTTCAGCGCATGTTGTAAAAGTACAAATCCAGAATTTTATTATTTTTGTTTACACGGGCAGTTTTGTTCCTGTTAGCAGGGTGCCCGCGCCAAACCTTTAGATAATTATGCCATGTAGCGACGAAAGCACTGCAGTGTCTTCATTCGTGGAGCAGTGACCTTCCCTGAAGCTCAGTACTGGGAAATGTAGCCTCGTTTTTTGTTTTTTCTCTCTAACTGGCGAAAGAAATGTTGCCAACAGCGGCTAGTATTTATTTATTTTTTGACGAAGTAGCTTGAGCGGAATCGATTCCGTGTAGTGCGCCGCGTGCTCTACTCGTCCGCGCCCCGACCGGTGCGATGAAGTGACAACAGCGTATCACCTCGCGTCGGCGCAGAGCTCTTCGATGCCGTCGGCGCACTCGCGCTCTCGAAAAGTCGACCGGCCGATCGCGCTTTGGGCCGCACAGCTAGCTGCCGTACTCGTTCACGCCCCGGCCGGCCGCGACAACAGCGTATCGTCTCGCGCCGGCCGTTCTGCTCGTAGAGACGCCCGGCAGCGAGCTTGCAGCGCGCTGCACAGCCGCCGCAGTCGTTCACACGCCGACGCACCGAGCGGCCGCGACAACAGCGTGTCGGCTCGCGTCGGCCGCTCTACATATTGCGCACTCGTAGAGACGCCCGGCCGCCAGCTTGCAGTGCGCCGTACAGCCGTCGTAGTCGTTCGCGCGCCAACGCACCGAGCGGCTTCTAAAACAGCGCATCGTCTCGCGTCCGTTCTACGTATTGCGCACTCGTAGAGATGCCCGGCCGCGAGCTTGCAGTGCACCGCACAGCTGCCGTAGTCGTTCGACCGCCGCCACACCGACCAGCCGCGCCAACAGCGTATCGCCTCACGTAGGCTGTACACGCGTTTCGCGTGCTCATCGAGTCGACCGAGAGCCTAGCTGCTGCCGTTGTCGCGACCACGAAATCGGCCGCTGTGCTACTGCCGTATTTGCTCTTTATGTATCGGAAACCCAGCGTTTCTTCAGCTTCTCACATTAAGGAAACCAATTATTCATGCAAGAGGCACGAATTACACTGCTCACTCGCGTGAGGCCGCACGTAAAAGGGCTCCAGAGGAGAGGCGACGGCCGCACGGGAGTCCTGACTGGCACGTCACATCCGGAAGTCCGCCGCAGTGGCGACTAGTTGCGGCGACACTCCGCTAGGTGCTGCGTCGGCTGAAGTGGCGTGTTTTCGAACGGTTTTAATAAAAAAACTGCGCGTTTGCGGAGTTTAAAATTGGGTCACAAGGGACTTTAGAGGTGCATATCACACATTGAAGCACAATTTAGGGCAGGTAAATTTTCGTTGCAGTTGGCCTTTAACAAGGTATTACCACATCCATTAGTTTAGTGCCATTTGTCACTGATGCCTCCAGCAGAAGCTGCAGGTGCCACCTGCTGTTTGCCAAAATTTTGGGGCAGAAAAAAAAATCCACAAGAAACAAGGCTTCCTTTTTTTTTTGCAATACTCCCTCCCCTCCTCTGTGAGCATATGAACTAAAAATAGGCACAATACAGTATATTTTTGCTCCTGTACGCGTGCACCGACCAACTCCTACCAGAAACATGACAAACAGCTGCATGCAGGTCAATTTCTCTCTTGGTAATAGCACAATTTTCATTTTTGAAGTGCAGATACACTTGGACTCCCAAAAGAGTAAGCTGTAGAATGCCCTCTCCCAGATGCCCTCTCTAGGGTCGTGCACCAAATGTAGCAGCACAATGCTTTTCAATACTCCGTGGCCACCCAGTGTCCCCCATTTTCCACGTCGCAGAGCTGTTAAACCAGTACCAACTTGCCCAACTGACAGTCCTTCTGCAGTTCCACATCCCTTTTAACACTGGAAAAGATGACCTTTTGACCCTCAAACAGATGCAACAGGAGTTTATGACTGACTACACATGCATTACACACACACACACAAAAAAAAATCCAATATCTTCAGCTTGTGCTTCATCAGCATTTGACACACTTAAGCTAGCAAGTGCAATGGAAAAAGTCAGCTTACATCTTGTCATCAGTTTTGTCCATGCCATAGGCCAGGGCAGCGGCAGTGGGTTCGTTAATGACTCGCAGGACATTGAGGCCCGAGATCTGGCCTGCATCTTTGGTTGCCTGCAACGCACATTTTCCAACCAAGCCACAGTGAGGAAAAAGCAAGAGAACACACACAATTGAAGTACAAAAAAATTAGAAAACTCACCTGCCGCTGGGAATCGTTGAAGTAGGCAGGGACAGTGATGACAGCATTTTTGACGCTGTGGCCAAGGTAGCCCTCTGAAAAATATATCATTCACTGGCTGGAGAAAAGCAACCAATGCTAACAACTGAATTGAATGGTCACTTGCAACGTCAAAGCTATTCCAGGCCAAGCATAATTCAGAGCTAACCTGCAGTCTCCTTCATTTTCATGAGCACAAAGGCACCTATTTGACTGGGAGAATACATCTTGCCGTGTGCCTCAACCCAGGCGTCTCCATTGGACGCTCGCACAATTTTGTACGACTGCGTTTTCCTGAAAGACGCAAGCAAAAACTTGTACCATATAACCCATCAGTAGAAAGACCAGAGTCACTGTACAAGCGCAAAGCACTCACATGTCCTTCTTGACCTCGGAATCCTCAAACTTTCGGCCAATGAGACGCTTCGTTGCCGACAACGTGTTCGATGCGTTGGTCACTGCCTGCCGCTTGGCTGGCATGCCTACCAGCCGTTCCCCATCGGCTGTAAACGCCACTACAGACGGAGTAGTCCGTGATCCCTCGGCATTTTCAATGACCTTTGGCGTCTTGCCCTCCATGACTGCCACACACGAATTGGTGGTGCCCAAGTCGATGCCAATAACAGCGCCTTTGACCTGATCCGACCTGAAACCACAAAATGCATTAATACACACACACACACCACTGCAGCTGCTGAAGAGACCCTTAGAAGGGCTCCCTTCAGCATAGAGTTTGTGGAAAGGAAAAATATTTCAAAAATAAAGCCACCAAGGGCCTAACATGGAACAAATTTTTTGTTTCACCCTACCACACATGAAACTTTACCTTAGCAAAGTGATCATAAGTTTATAATTATCTTCAGTATCCCTTCAATACATGAATATGCTGACAAAACTTTACGAGTTGTGATTAAAAATCACTGGAATAAAGCTGCTGTATGTATGTATTGCCTCACAAATTTTAACTGAAACAAGCTATTTTTTTTTTCTTTGAAGGAAAAGCACTTTATTGCAGTAAATATCTATGGGGCATTTTCCCAATGGAACGTTATTCCAAGCTCAGTTACTATTCTCCTCAAGGAATTTTTCCCATTAGGAGACGAAAAATATAACATCACAGCTCAGAATAACTAGACCCAACTACATTGAGAATACACCTGGTAACCCAAGCTTCAAAATGCCATACAGTACACACACATAAAAAGTCAGTTCTTACTTGTTCCTAATTTGCATCCCAGTACCATTTTTGTCCAGTGGCTGGTCCTAGAAAAAGACAATAAAAGAAGGGGAGAGGCCGTTAGCGACACGCCAATGACAATTATTCTTTCAAATCAAGGAAAGAATAAAATTCCCACTTTTTTTAAAGGGACAATGAAAGCAAATGGCAAGTTGGGTTCAGACGATAGTTCAACTGCTCCGACGCCCTCTCAGCGTCTATTCGGCAGCAGAAGATGCTTTAATTGCAGAGAAATTACCAATTGAAAAACACATTTCATTTCCCACACCATTTTATGACGTTTCATGTGACAACGGTTGCCGGAAGCAAGTGAGACAGCGGTGTGGTCTAGCCGGAAAACTAAACACACCGGCCAAACCATTGCGGCCGCAGGTGCCACTGGTCGTGCACTGAGCGCACACGACAAAATAGATTGCCCGCCCCGCACTTCCATTACCTACCACTCTGTGCAGCAATCTTGTGCCACACGAGGCGTGAGTGGTGGTTAAACAATGTGAATGTATCGCGCGGCCTTTTGCTTTAGCTACAAAACGTCTAGTGGACAGTGTAACTGCAGCGAGAACGACGATGGGCGCTCTTTTGATTTGCATTACCGTTACAGATAGTACGACTTAAGTTGCTTCGATGCACCCGGCTTAACGTGGTGCCATCTGTTAGTTTAACACTAAATTTTGTCCATCGCGATATGCTGATATTTATGCTTTGTGTTAATGTTTTGCGAAGCGAGTTGCCTATTGGCCCATCTGCCAGATATGTGCCTAGAGCTTTTACGAGCACCCAAAGCACTACTAACAAACGCCTTGGCGCCAGTATGGAATGAAAAACGTGCATAACATGATACAAATATACTTAAGTACGCACCCTAGAGGAAGCATAGCAGCACACGACAACAGCTCATACAACGATAGTGTAGAGGAATCGTACCTCAGTCGCCCTTGACGTCAACTCTGCTGAGCAGCTGACAGCTTCACTTTATGATTATTTGTGTGATTATTTTCAAGGTACCAACCCAGAGACTGGTATATTCATTTTCTGTGGGTGCCAATTCATTTATTTAGACCAGCTTCGGTTTTGTCTTCAGTCCCTTTAAGTGTGCCATTTGGGCTAATGTTAATGAATTTGTGGAAAGTACTAGTACAACTGCACATGACATTTTATGTACTGAAATTGATATAATAAAGGTTACTAGTTAGGTTAGGCTATATCAGGCCTTTGACGTGCACCAAAATTGGATGCACAAGCGTTTTCATCTGTCACAATGATCAGAAAAATGTCACTGGCCATAAATCTATCCTCTTCCAGTAGGGTAGCCATCCTGCAACCACTGTAGAAAACACCATTTTACAGACCAGGGGCCAAATTCTCTAAAACAAAGACATCGTTTTGAAGTGACACGATACTGGCATGCAAATGCATGCATTTTTGGGTTGGGGAGTCGCTTTGTGGAACGGGAAAAGGGGCGAGAAAAGGGGCGCAATTAGGCAGGTGTCCTAGGAGGAGCACCGGCACAAGGGCACAAAGCGACGCACAAACGACAGGGGGCAGTGCGCGCCACTTCGCGCCAATAACAGCCCCGACATTGATTCGGCCTATATGCGCTGGCACAAAGCATTGCACACACAGAGTTCCCTTCAGCCGCAGACCACCCCCTCGCAAACCACTGTTCACTCTCAGCGTAAATACAAGAATAAATAAATAAATAAACACACGGCTTGCACTCAAACGGGCACCAACTACAGCTTGCGACATTTTTTGCCTATATTGACTAAGTAAATTATGTGCAATCACTGTCTGCAGAAAAAAAGAACAGAGCTACAAAATGTATGATCTTTCAGATAAAACAAAACGTTATTCAGTCTTTAAAATGTAATTTTAAGAGGACTTCGCGAAACACTGTGCATGTTAACCGAGATGCAGTAGGCAGAAAGGTTGGCTACAAGCAACAAACATTTGTTTGGCAGTGCTGTTCCCATGAAACCTCCGTCTATAAGAGCTTTGCTAGTAATTCACGTAGCACCAAGCTGCAGCAATGGGCAACGAATATTAGCCAGTTTAAAACACAACGGCTACATTCTTCACCTGTAAATATAAGCAACGCTTGTCTAAAATTTTCAAAAGTACGCATATTTCAAGTTGACAAATTGATGGAAATTGATATGTATTCGGGTGCATATGGGTCCCCCGGAGCTGTTCCCAGGACACAGCTGCATTTTTATAGGGTAATCTTGCGTAATATGAATGATTGTAGCATGACGCTTAATGCCCGAATACCTTCATACGAAAGGTCGCCTTCTCTGAACACAAGATTTCACAGGCTACGAAAACATCTGATAGCATTTTTTCTCAATTAGTCATGAGCTAATTAATATCCGGCTCAAGTCCCTCACAAAAACAAGACTGAAATGTTAACACTTTCAGCCGCATCGCCAAGCCAAATATTAGAAGCTGACACAGTTTCTTCGAATATCTAGGGAAAATGGTTAACGTAAATTACGGGCCATAGAAACCACACGGCTGGGCATGCTACATGCATTGCTAAGCGGCCAGGCTTCCGAATACACACGAAGTACTATGCCTGGACATGGTACTTCGTGCCAAATCCTGAGGTGCAAGATCATACCCCGATTGCGTTCCGTAGAAAAAGCAAGGCCGCACACAGTGAAGAACCTAAGCAAGGCCGCACACAGTGAAGAACCTGCCTTCAATACATGATCAAATAGTCCGCGAGAACAAGTTGCACATAATTAAATTAACACAGCAGAAAAAATTCACTCATTACGTTTTCAAACAAGCGGTGGCAGTGCAGCGAAATCGAATCAATGAGATCTGTCGACTGCACATGGCAAGTCAATGTCACGCCACTGCGCGCACTTTTACGGAAAAATATCGCGGTGAGGACGTTGCGATGTACTTCATTGTAGTGTAGACTGAATTCTGCGTACTTAGACGCACTTTGTCACACCAATTGTCCAACTCGGACGCCTTTAGTGATCGCATGCCGGCAGGCAAGCAACCATTGCATCATGTTCACTTGGACGACAAAGTCATCTAATTAGAACATACTGAACACCACTCAAGCGAGGCCAAGCTACTCGTCAAAGCATTTTATAGAAGGCAGCAATGTTCAACTATCGCAAGCGATAGTTATTTTCTTAGCACAAGCAGCACATAAGCGCTTAGGCCTACTGACTTAGCCCTGCTGTACTCACCTTTGAAGTAAGTGTGACAAAACTCCGCCGTAATAGACTCTCTGTGATAGAGTTTGAGTTTAGAACTGACCGAGATGATACTCTTGCTGCGTTAAGCATTTCGTCGATTGGGGCTTTGAATATCTGCACAAATAATGATCTAAGAAAATGAGAGTCCTTGCGCTGCTGCACCCCACGTGCGTAATGTGCGGATCACGTGATGCTGAATGGCGATGCCGCTCGGTCTTTTAATCGCAACGAAGGTTCCAGAAACTAACGCTTGTGAGCGCTCTGCTCCGTGCTTCTATCCTTGGTCTGCTCACACTTGCCCGGAAGCAGCTTCGTATTTTATTTGCCCATAGAATTTCTATCATGATAAAGTTTTGAGCTGCACAGGAAATGCTCGAAAATTCTTCGGACACTCAATTCTGCTTACGTACTTTGAAGACGACAGCCTGGCGTTTTAACTTCTAATACTTTAGGCGCCGTTTCTGTCTCTTTCTTCGCCTTCGTTTCTTTGTCTTTTGGCCAGCAAGCAGACTGGCACACGCCAACGCCTCCCTAGAATCACGATTCTGCGCGCGCGTGCACCTGTTCTACTTACGTGCCGTTCAGGTGTCACGCGGCAGGCACTTGTGAATTTTATGAAGCGGGCACATCAGCCTCTCGAAACTCATGATTTTGGGCTGCTGCTAAGGAGACCCGGAATTTATTTTTATTCGGAAGGGGGGACTCAAGGTCTAGTCAGGGATGGGGAAGGCGGTAAAGGAGATCCAAAAATTAAATCTCAGCGGGTCAAACGTGTTTTTTTTTTATTTACTCTTTATAGGGGTAGCCATTTTCTTTACCTGCCAATAATATTCGTTCAGAGGCGTTCCTTTGCGAGCACCCAAGGTACCAGTTGGTCACCTGCCCGTCTGAAAACGCAGTCGTTTTTTAGCAACACTCATGATGGTTTGCCAGAAAAGACATCACAGGCGGAGGAGGAAGAATAAACGCTTATTTTACAAATTAAGAGCAGACGAGTGTCCGCCTCAGTCCAGGTAGCCGCGTGCTTTCGCTGCTTGGGTGCCCCGCTGGATCGGGTTTTGCCGGTCCTGCAGGTGCGAGCTGGTCAGCGCACATCCCCACTGCTTCAGAGTAGGTGGGTGAGTGGGGAGGGATGGTGTGAGCAGATGAATACGAGGTGGGGGGTTGGGGCCGGGGTGTGGCAGTCAGGGCAGTTGTAGGTGAAACGACGGAAACCAATATTTTTGGAACAGATACAACAAAATTTTACCCAGGATTCTTGAGTGGTCTTAATTGGGAATGACTGACAAAGTGAACATGCTTACAAAGCAAGCCTATGGGTGTCATTTATACTGACGACTTAACGACAAAGGACTAGGCCGAAGAACGCAATGACGAGCAGCGCCTGTTGTGGCATTGAAGCGCATGCACCATGCTAGGTTTAAGATCTTACACGTCGGCAAGTGGATTGTATCAAGTCTGCACTGATGCCAACAATACTGATCACATTTCGCTTCTAAAGCATGTAATTATTCCCTGGGTCTTTTTTATTTAGGGTGAGCCCTCTGGCATTCAATGGTGTAGTGAATTGATCTTCTAAGTGGGCTCTTAGCCTCACTTTCGTTCAGTCTCCCGAGTGAGTGTGTTCCTGCCATGGCCTCATGAGTTTGCACCACACCAGTCAGAGGCACACGTTTTCCTGTGTTGCCACAATAAGGGGTGCTGGGCAATGGCATAAGTGAAGACATTCGAATATTCAACCTGGCTAGTAGGAGCCTGCAAAACCTCCAGCATTATGGTGGCCAGTTGCAAGAGGCCATCAGTCCAAGATGGGATCCATTGTTTTCCCAATACAATCAGATTGATCGGTTGTGGGGTTTAACGCGCCGACGCAACGCAGGCGATGAGGCGTGCCGTAGTGGAGGGCTCCGGATTAATTTTGACCACCTGGGGATCTTTAACATGCGCCGAAATCTCGTACACACGGGAGTTTTTGCTTTTCGCCTCCATCAGAAAAGAGTCCGCCGCGGCCGGGAATCGAACCCGCGACCCCCAAGACAACCGGACCTGGTGGAACATGTCGATGAGGCTTTACTAGTGTTCCAACAAGATGGCAAGTAGTATGTTTCGTGTTCAGAGAGATGACCAAGCCAGTCTAGAGCCTCTGTGGTCGACCATCATCGCTAATACTAGATGGTTGAGTACAGGGACTTGCAATGAGTCTGGAGACTTTACTGCAAGAAAGCCAGTCTCGTTGCTGCTTGTACAATGCTTCGCAGTCTTTGACCAAGTGCCCGAAAGAGCATGTTGAGGAGCTTCTTCGGTGATTGTAGCAATTAATTTTTTTAGGGTGCGGTTATGTTTTGATGCACCTGCCCGTGAACGAGACCTCTACTAGCATCCCATAGACGAAGGAGGCGGGCTTTATACAAGGGTCATCCATTGTAAAAGTTAGGGTTCTGGTATTTTTATCAACTTGTTTGAGAAATGTTGGGTCCAGGTTCCCAAGTCTGCCAGAGTTGTGGGAAGAGGTAGGGTCCCCTGGCGGAAAACAGCACAGTTGCGATGGTGGCTTGCCCAATGTGTTTTTGCTTTTTTGTGGTGGAAAAAAAATTTAAATTTTTGGCGTTTAACCCACTGAAGCTACACCTGGGCTACACGGCACACTTTAGTGGAGGGCTCTGGATTCAATAGGTTTCTATCTATCCATCCATCCTTGAGATGTTTTTGCACACCAAAATCTCAACACACTGGCATTTTTGCTTTTTGTACTTTCTTGGGAGGGGGGGCTGGTGATGTTAATTATGTGGGGCCGCTTTCAATTGTTTCTTTGGGGCATTGCCAGTTGTAGGCAATACAGTTAGGTCGGGGTTGGCATCTCTGGTTGTGCTGTTGCCGATTCTCATGCAGGTGGTAATGCCATTGCAGACTGTCATGCCAAGATTCCGGGCTATTTAGAGGAGATCGGTTCCCCTCATTCGCATGATGGTAGCCCCATGTGGCGTGGGAGACAGTGAAGAATGGCTGCATGCGAAGCATCCCAGTTGGCACTAGTGGCTTCTATTTACCAGTGGAAACTGCAACTTAGACAAGCTGGAACCAATACAACTGTTTCACCTAAAACTAAATTCTATTAACTAAGCTGAATCCATCAGAAATTGGCATGTACTGGACATGTGGCTGATAGCTGAAGCACCTAAATTTTCTAAACAATATTTAAAAACTCCATAACGACAGTCTTAGAGCTGTGCTCTACTCTGTATGTACACACCTTATTGAAACAGCGTGGTAAAGACGAGATTAAAGGAGAGAACGTCCCATGTTCTCTTCCTTTAGTCTCGTCTTCACCGCACTGTTTTGATATGTTTCACAACTCCAGTAACATCTTACCCACATTAATGCATTGACATTTAAACCCTTGCTGTTGATGCTCTTTCCAAATGAACATGAATAAGGACAAATATTAGTGTGAGGAAGCATCATTGAATGGACTTCGCTGTAACGTATCAACTGGTGAAGAAAGACAAGGACGGTGACAACTAGTTAGTTGAGTTTAAAGGAAATTAACGTTTCGGCTCCCACACGGAAGCCTTGGTCACAATAAAATCTTGAAGGGAAATAAGCGCCTTATATACGTTTCACGACGCTGCGCAGGCAACTTGCGTAGATTGGAGGCAGGTTTCCGGAGTTGCAATTCAGCATGTTCCGTCGTCTGTATGTGAAGTGATTCCGGTAACAGGCGTGAGGTAGCATTCCTTTCTTTTGCGAGGACGCGTGCAGCAGACCAGTTGATTGTGTGCGATGTGGTATCGCAGTGCTCGGCAAGGGCGCTTGTCGACATGTGGCTCTTGTTTACATCGTTGTGATGTTGCTGCAGGTGCTTTGCAAAGTTTCCTGACTCGCCAATATACACGTACTGGCAATCTGCACAAGGGATGACGTAGACAACTCCTGGATACCTCTCTTTTTGCAATGTGTCCTGCACGTTCACAAGTTCATGCCTTAGTTTGCGAGACTGCACATGCGCAGTTTTCACGTTGTACGAGCGGAGTGTGCGTGACAGAGCCTCGCTGATGCCGGGCACGTAGGGAATTGCCGCGCGCTTTTGAAGTCAGACGTCGACGACGTGCGCAGGGCGAGTGCGCTGCTGCTGAACAGAGTTGATGAAGGCCTCAGGGTAACCGCACGATGAAAGTTTATAGCGTACTCTCGTATTGTCCGCCACCCAGTCTTCTGGCTTGCTGCAGATCCTGTCAGCTCTGCGGAGAAGGGAGGAGACCAAGACCACAGACCGTTTCTGTGCTGCCAGATGCACCGAATTAAAGTGTAGGTACCTGCCGGTGTGAGTCTTCTTTCTGAACACTGTAAAGGACAGCCCCACACTCTCACGCTTCACCAGGATGTCTAGGAATGCCAGACGCCCGTCGGCTTCTTCCTCAGTCGTGAATTGGATGGCCGGTTCCCTTCCATTGAGGTGAGCTGTGAAGCGAGTCTTTTGGTAGCACACAGAAGCAGTCATCGACGTAACGCAGGAACGTTCTCGGTTGCGGTGCAAAAGAGGCGAGGGCACGCTCCTTGAGTGCCTCTATCGTCAGGTTGGCGACTGTCACGGAAATAGATGCACCATCGCCGCTTCGTGAACTTGCTTGAAGAATCTCTCGTTGAATGTGAAGTACGTGTTGGACAAGCAAAAATGCAGCAACCGTCCAGGTCGTGTGCCTCGATTGGGCTTCTCTTCGGTAGCCTGGGGTCAGTCTCAGTGCGGAAGTGCAAACGTCCACAGCCAAATCAATGGGAACGCTCGTAAACAGTGATACTACGTCAAACGACACCATTGTATCGGAGACGTCGAGCTGAAGGTTTTGAACCTTTTCAATGAAGTCCTCATTGTTGCGGAGATAGGCTGGGATGCTTCCTATGAGTGGGGAGACGACGCGATGCAGGAAGCCGATGAGCCTGTGGAGCGGTGAACGGGTAAAGTCCACTATTGGCTGCAAAGGAACACCAGGCTAGTGCAGCTTGGGTAGACCATATATTGCTGGCGTTTGTCCGTTGTGGCATAGGAGCTTGTAATACAACCCCTTGTGCTGAGGCGGTACAGCGTGGAAGACGTCAGCCAAGAGCTTCTGCAGTTCTCGTTGAACCTTCCCAAGACTTGCATAGGTGCCAGCATAGCCCATCAAGGTGAGCATTATGGTCCTGTACTCCTCAGCGTCCATGAAGACGGTGGCATTACCCATGTCCGCCGGAAGCACAGCGACTGCCTCGTCGCGCAGGCTTCTCACAGCAGCGCATTCCCTTTCGGACAGCGGGGATACGTCGGGTTTGCCGCGTAGCTTGGAGAGGACGCTGATGGCACGCATGCGAGGCTCTGTGAGGCTGTCACGCATACTCCGCTCGTACAACGTGAAAACTGCGCATGTGCCGTCTTGCAAACCAAGGCATGAACTTGTGAACGTGAAGGACACATTGCAAAAAGAGAGGTATCCAGGAGTTGTCTACGTCATCCCTTGTGCAGATTGCTAGTACTTGTATATTGGTGAGTCAGGAAACTTTGCAAAGCGCCTGCAGCAACATCGCAACGATGTAAACAACAGCCACGTGTCGACAAGTGCCCTTGCCGAGCACTGCGATACCACATCGCACACAATCAACTGGTCTGCTGCACGCGTCCTTGCAAAAGAAAGAAATGCTACCTCACGCCTGTTACTGGAATCATTTCACATACAGACGATGGAACAGACGCTGAATCGCAACCCCGGAAACCTGCCTCCAATCTACGCAAGTTGCCTGCGCAGCGTCGTGAAACGTATATAAGGCGATTATTTCCCTTCAAGATTTTATTGTAACCAAGGTTTCCGTGCGGGAGCCGAAACGTTAATTTCCTTTAAACTCAACTAACTAGGGGTCGGCGTCCTTCTCTTCATCAAAATGCATACCGACCAGACGGGCTTCCGTCACATCCTTGACTTTAACGTATCAACTGAAGCTCCATCTGAAAATCCGAGTCGAAAATTGTCATGTTTGAATGGTAGATTCAAACATGACAAGACGGCAAAAGTTCAAAAGTTACATTCTTTGTGACAAAGTGTTACACTGCAAGACGACATTGAGCTAACGTTTGGAGTTTTAAACTAATGTAATGCCCTAAATGCCTGCTGTCTTATGCAATTTAACCACACCTTTATGCAGTTACACATTTTTCAAGGGCATTCAGCTTAAGCATCCCTCAAAGAAACAAAGCACCAAGCAACTCATTCAGGACTTTCATGGCTTTTCAAGGACATGCACCCTTGTAACAGCATTTTAGACTACAATAATGAACAATGAATAAAGTGAATGTCTATCAACTACTAAGCTCAACAAACACCCCCAGCTCCTAGATGAATACGACTAGATTACTGGAGAATAGCTCAAGGAGGGATCTGTGGAAAGAGTTCCACCAACAAAAGAGCACTCTACAGAATTACTATATACACGCTGCATCGAGCTGCAATATGCGAGGACTGAGCTACTACAAAAGTACGCATCGCGTTTGATGCATGTCTCACGAATCTGGTGCGAAGTTGTTGAACGAGAACCTGTAAGCCGGGCCGCGAAATAAGCAAAAACAGTTGCACACTTATCTCACTCAGTGTCCTAAGTCGAATCATGTTCACACAATGGAGATGAAATTTCCCAGGCTGTTGTAGCAATGACTGAATGCGTGGGAGATACTGAACTTGCATCTTTTGAAATTACGAGCCAAGGAAAATTGGCACATTATCAGTGGTGAGATCATGGAGCACAAGCTTGCATCATCCTGGAAGCCAATCACACCCTGCGCATGCCTAACATCTGCACTTTCTCCATTTTGTTCACTTACCATGTTCTCCAGTGATGCTGTCCAAATCAGGCAGTGCCACCAAAAAGGTGAAGCGAATCTTATGCCATACATTTGCCAGCTGGATTTTATTCTTGCTCTTACATGCTTCTCTTGCTTTTAAAAGCATGCTGCTTAGGGGCTCGCAACATCTGGTGACGATGCCCGTCACGCCAGGCGAAGGTACTCCACTGGGCCAACAGATGGAACCACCGCCTCAGCGGCCATCCGAGCGAGGGTACCCCACTAGACGATCATGCACTATCTCGGCATACAGCACAGGTCCACCTCCCTATATATGCATCGATAAACTACCAGACCTGCGTGGGTGAGCTTGGAGTATGTACAAGCGCGGCTGCCACTGTTAGAGGTGGCGCCGTTGTGGCCACCGCGGCGCCACAACAGGCGCCGCGGGAATTTTGCGGCACGTGTGCAATCAATGCCAGAGGCGGAGATAGCTGCCTGTCGTCTGCTATGGTTCCTTCCACTTCACTGCACGCGTTCTTGTATGAAAGCACTGCAGCCATGGAGCTCTAAAGTATTCGAAATGAGTTATCTAGGCAAAAATTTGAAATGTTTTGTACCTAATCTCCTAATAAACCTGAAGCATGGATTTACTAAATCAGCACTGTTTGTTCCGTTTTTTTTTTTTTTTTAAGAATAGCAAGGCTGAAAGTGAACCTCTGTAACGAAAATTATCCTCTGGAAGTGGAAGGCATATTTAAAATTTTGTATGTGCAACAGTGCCCACTTTGATAACTCAGTTGCAGTACGATTTGTTAATTAAAGCACTGTGGCTAGATTGCTTGCGTACTTTCGCCGCGCGCGGTGCAGTGGGTAGAGCCGTAGCAGACAACGCGTACCTATCTCCACGTATGGTACCAATTGCACATGTGCCGCAAGATTCCAGCGGCGCCCATCATGGTGCTCCTTGGAGCACCGCCACATGCTCCATGTTACTTCTACCAGAGGCCACGCCTGTACATACCACGGCAAGCGGTGTTGTGAGCGACCACCGCCTGTGTGGGAGCAGGCTGCCAGTGTGCTGAAGTTGCGAAACACCACTGCCGTAGTCAAACGAAAGTTTGCCGTACAGGAATCGTACTCCTTCAGCTGTACGCGCTCACCACCGGCCTGCCACCTTCGGACCCTTACCACGGGCCCACAAGTACTCTCGAGACGATGCGACGGCTGTCTGGTGCGCAAATCTTGGTGCACGAAAGTCAGCTTCGCTGTTTCAGCATATTTCACAGGCGTGGAACTGGCTTTAATTTTTTCTTTGCATGAACTTGAGAAAGCAACTTAGGAAACCTTCACTCATAGCTCAATTGTCTAAACTGTGTTTCATCGTAAATATTTGAATTCTAAATCTCATTCTCTGTGAATGCCGTCACCAACTTGCATTAACAGTAATCTCCAATGCATCAGGGGTGGAACAGGGCACATGGGTTTGGGAGCAGTCCAGGGAGCAGGCTTTTAGCAGGCAGAAAGGTCTTTTGGGGCAGGTTTGGAGCAGCCAGAAAAGCCATTTGGCAGGGGGCTGACACAGGCTGCTGTGCCTGCGCCCTGCCCATTAAGTTTAATCTATCTACTATATTAGGCGTTCTACCGTGCACCAGAACCTGCTCCAAATCAGAAACGCAGTTCTTGTACTATATCTGGAAATTTACAATATGTGGAGTTATCTACCGTCAGCCCCAGCGAGTGCGCCGCGTTATCACCGTTCAAAGGATAAGCTTCGCGCGCAGAGTCGAAGGGGATCAGATAACAGGCCTCATTTCGTGTCCAGTAGATGGCAGTGTTAAACAAACTCACGGTGACATTACGTAAAACAAGGTGCTTGCTTGAATTTTTTCTATCGAACAACAGTTTCAGCGCGTGTGAAGCTGAACGTAGCTTTGTCTTCACCCGTCGCGGGGCTGTGAGAGTCAAAGAACATAGGCCGCAGACTATGTAACGACAGCGTTACAAGGCGTAATTAATTGCAGACCATCCTCCAAATAAGCAAAGGTAACCCCAAAGTTCACAGACAAAAATGAGAAATTACCTCGCAACAAAGGCGAACCAAATTAAAACAAGAAAGGGCAAAGCGCCCAAGACCGTGTTTGTTCAATACATGCAGCTATGCTCGTCAAAAATGGTCAACTAAATTAAAGTTCACCTCAAATAAACACAACCTTTCATGCAAATATTATTTTGTTTTCTACCTGTTTGCGATGTGACACAAAATCATTTCACTCACTTTTGGTCACTTTTCATTCATTGTGGTGCAGCGGCCGGTACCATCACACAAAACAGTGCAAATGCAACACAAATAAACCTTAAGTGAAGGCGGAGAAGGCGCGTAGTGCTTTCGGTCTTACAGGCAAGCAAAAGCCAACTTCCATAGCTTCTCAACCGAAACCATAACTGCACTGAAACCGAAAACACGATGTTTCAGCCAAGTTTTCGGGCATGGGGCATCATGACGGTCGTATCTTGCAGCTAATTCCAGCTGTGACGTAAGACGACGCCGACTAACAAGTCTGGCGCAATAAGGGCGGTTTGGCGCAGGATGGCGCAGTTAAACGAGTGAGGCACTAAATGGCACAGTTGTTTTACCCCTGCACATGCAAACAGGAAATCACAGCCTTGAACGTGACCACAGTAGCTGTAACAATGGGAAGCCATAGGGATGACTTGGGGGGATCTGGCCAGAGCAACCCGCGGCTGCTTTCAACATGTGCTGGCAGAGGGTTTTCAGTTGCACCCCTACAGGCAGAGCCTACAAAGTTTTGTGCAATGACCTAGAAAGGCATGTAGCACTGCACAACTAGTATCTACTGAAATGGGAATGATGGTCATAGACTCAGACCGGTTTTCAGTAGCTTGCGAGTTGTGCTGCAGATCGCGTTGCATTTCAGGTATTCACTTTAATGAGCTTGTGCTACGGTATGAACCACCTGAGGTTTTCCAACGCTAGCAAAATATTACATGCGTGCCATCCCATTCACATGTAGGTGCAAGTATCGCGTTTGTGGCACAACACAGAATTTTATTGAAACGTCGTGATAGGCTTTGGCCTTCACATAAAATGAATAGTATGATATTCGATTTGGCTTCAAATCAAACAGCACAGTTTAAAAAATTTAAGATTCTTAAAGTGCTCAGAAGTTTGAAAACGCAAATAGGTGGTTGAATCAATGAACACTGGATACACGAGATTACACCTTGCTAAAAACAAAAAATGCCGCACTAAAGATACATGCCAAATATACAATTGACGACTTAGGCACGAAATGTACTGCAAGATTTGAGTGCTTACCAAGGCCACTAAAATGCACTCATTTCCTTCGGTAGTGATGACAGGCCTACCTGCAATGTACTGATTGGGTGCGGCTGAAGCACCTATTACCGACTGAGCGTTGGACCAACTACACCCTGGTGTTTTTCTTTTCACATCTAAGTCGTGCCAAGATATCTAGCAGATCTAGTCGCGCCTTAAAGGAGCTATGAAGACAAAATACAAGTTTGTTTTATTCGAAAGATTTCGTGTTTTATAGCGTCCCCAGTGCTTGTGCGGCACCAAATGATGCCGTATTCACTGAGAAAATGATCAATTTAGGTTAAAATTTGATTCTCCTGCCAAATCGTGTTTTGGTGACAAATACAATGAAGTCATAAAAGAACTTCCACTGCGCCATTCGGCTCTGCAGCCTAGCTCGCCGTCAAACCTCCCAGGTGGCGCTAGCATACTCAGCACTCCGCCGTTGCTTTGTTTTTGACGGTATTTACACCTGGCTTGTTTTTGTTACGGTAGAAAGTAATCGCATCGTGAAACATGGGGTATGCTTAACAAAGAGGGTCACATAATGCAACGTCGCTTACACCAATCGGCTAGCGTCGTATAAGACAACTCTAAAGCGTCAGACTGGTGTGCAGCTAAAACAAGCATAGTGCGCCCAGTACCAACAGCAGTGCGCATCGGTACTTCTATGTTTACGTGTATTTTCGTAACTTTTGTTGTTTACCGCACCATTCTTACTGCTGTAAAATGGATATGCATTGCATTTAGGTGCAAATAGCTCGTTCGGCAAGCTTATAAGCTCTGCCTAAATTGCGTTTGCTTTTGCCGGTTTCAGCCAATCGCACAGCTGGGCTCATATGACATCATAGGTTCTGTTGCGGGAAATGAGCTAGTGGGTCGCATGGCCATTCCCCGAAGAGTGCGTTAAAAGTGCGAAGAGTACGTTAAAAGTGGCGTCATTATGATTTTAACGAGGCAACCTTTTGAATGAACCAAACTTGTGTTTTGTCTTCATGGCTCCTTTAAAGGGAAGGTGAAGCGGTTTTAGAATTAAAAGAAAAGTTGACTAGCAGCAAGTACACATTGAATAGTTCATGTGTACGAAATATTTTCGCAATACATGCAATAGAAGCGGCACAATGAGCAAACAAAAGTGGCCCGATGCCCCGCCCCCATCCCGCCGCGCGATGCCGGAAGACCGAAGAGCGCGGGCGAAAACCGGCTGAAAAACGTCATACCTGGACTTCCGGCCGGATCGGCCGCCTCGGCCATGCTCTTTTCGCCGTGTTGCCTTGTGAATGATACTTGTTGTTGTTGTGGTTGATAGCACTCATTTGTACAATTTTCGTGTTCAAAAAGTGTGCACGAACGCCAAACGAGGCATACGTTATCATGCCGTATTCCTAAGCAGAATAATGCCACGCCGGGATGCTTGATAACATATGGAAGCGACAGCCAAGGTGGCTGTGCTTGATGACAGAGAATGTACTACACTACGTTAAATACTTTGTAAACCGATCCAATGCGGTCTTTTTTTTTTTTGATGCGACGGACGTGAATGTTCACATTAGATTCTAGATTTAGGAAGGATGGGGAATACTGCTGTACTTTGGCCGGGGATGTTTCGTTCCATTCCAGAAACCAAGTCACATTTGTTCAGGAAATACTTGTTTCGTTAAACACGTCGGTTTTCTTTCCCTATGGGCTCAGGACAGTGTTCAAAAAAACAATTTTTTGGCGAAACTAAAACACGGGGCCAATCCTGATAGAAGTTCTCTCCCGGCTAAGAGGAAACGGTATTCCTACAAAGTAAAAGAACCAAGACAACCAGATTACTTATTTTGCAAGTATACATGTCACGATAAGGTTATGTTTGTCTGGAATTTAAAAAAAAAAAAACCACTCCGAACCACCACCGTGCCATAATTTGTGTTGACTGCGGGGCCTAATTTTTTGCCGAAGATTCCGCGTGGCTGCATAATATAACCTCAAGTGTTCTCCAGTGATAGTCGGTGAAATATATAATGATGATACTAAAAAATTTAGGAGCGAAGAGTAAATATACTGCCTCTGTCCGACTAGCGCGGTAAATGCTTAAATTTAGAAATGCTGAAACAGGCCAACGATTCATTATCACAAACGTTTGGTGATTGTTACCTAAAGTAACGTAACTACAACGTAACTGCCTTGTCCGACTCGTCCATTAATTATAACGATGTAGCCGTAATATTGTAGCAGAATGTGCAACGCACAAGCGAAAATCAAGCCCTACTACAGCCAATAATGCTGAGCAGGCACTAGTATGCTGCAGTGTTTTCAGAATAAATGCATGTGAAGCAGTAAGACGCCACTCATCGAAGTGCAGCTAGCAATCGCGTAGGCGTCGTAGCGCCGGCGCCGCTGCCGAAATGGCGCGCGCGTGTGGGTCTGTATACGGGGATGAGTAACGGGGCTGGGGTGGGCGACAACGAACAAAGGAAATGCGGAAGCAGAGTCTGCTTGTTGGTTTATGCGTGTACCGGCAAGATGTGTCTCGCATATACGTTTACAGCGCATGAACGCTATTTTTTCGCGCAGTGCACGTACGTGCTTTTCACTGGTAGATTGTTTATAAAACGCCCATTAATCTTCGCCATAAATGGTTTTGTGTATAATAAGAAACAGTTAAGGCAGTACCTAATATTAACATAAGGTATAAAATCCCCCTATGCTGGTTGCCTAATTCAAAAATACTTTGATGGAACCCACTAGTCGACGTCACAGTCACTGCTTTGGGGTTCTCTGTCGTGTAAAGCAAATTTAAGCTCCAAGATAATTGAACCAACAGCACGGGAAATTATAAAACAAACTTCCAGTCATGTGCGAAAATTAGACTGCAAGCTAAATTGCCGCAAAGGCGACCGTGCGATCGTTCGCAATGCTTCTGACAACCCGCGCGGCCGAAGGGTGTCCTCCTTTGACGTCATGACGGGCGCAACCAATCAGGGGCGTCAAAAGACGAAAAGCGCGCGTCTTTCAAACGGGGCTGCGCTTTTTGCAAGATAAATGCCACTTGGACTCATGTACGACAAATTTCAATGTGATATTCAGAATCAGCGCGAAAGAAACTACATAACTGTTAATCTAACTCAATTTTTTTGGAAAGCGCTTCAGCTTCCCTTTAAGCAGCACCGGTCAATACCTTTTAGATAACAGCTGGACCAAGGACACGGGTTCGATCCCAGCCACGGTGGCTGCCTTTCTGACGAAGGCGAAAAGCAAAACTGCTTATGTGTCGAGATTTCAGCTCACATTAAAGATCCACAGGTGGTAAAATTAATCCAGAAGCCTCCAGATCTAGTCGCGCCTTAAAGGAGCTATGAAGACAAAATACAAGTTTGTTTTATTCGAAAGATTTCGTGTTTTATAGCGTCCCCAGTGCTTGTGCGGCACCAAATGATGCCGTATTCACTGAGAAAATGATCAATTTAGGTTAAAATTTGATTCTCCTGCCAAATCGTGTTTTGGTGACAAATACAATGAAGTCATAAAAGAACTTCCACTGCGCCATTCGGCTCTGCAGCCTAGCTTGCCGTCAAACCTCCCAGGTGGCGCTAGCATACTCAGCACTCCGCCGTTGCTTTGTTTTTGACCGTATTTACACCTGGCTTGTTTTTGTTACGGTAGAAAGTAATCACATCGTGAAACATGGGGTATGCTTAACAAAGAGGGTCACATAATGCAACGTCGCTTACACCAATCGGCTAGCGTCGTATAAGACAACTCCAAAGCGTCAGACTGCTGTGCAGCTAAAACAAGCATAGTGCGCCCAGTACCAACAGCAGTGCGCATCGGTACTTCTATGTTTACGTGTATTTTCATAACTTTTGTTGTTTACCGCACCATTCTTACTGCTGTAAAATGGATATGCATTGCATTTAGGTGCAAATAGCTTATAAGCTCTGCCTAAATTGCGTTTGCTTTTGCCGGTTTCAGCCAATCGCACAGCTGGGCTCATATGACATCATAGGTTCTGTTGCGGGAAATGAGCTAGTGGGTCGCATGGCCATTCCCCGAAGAGTGCGTTAAAAGTGCGAAGAGTACGTTGAAAGTGGCGTCATTATGATTTTAACGAGGCAACCTTTTGAATGAACCAAACTTGTGTTTTGTCTTCATGGCTCCTTTAAGCAGCACCGGCCAATACCTTTTAGATAACAGCTGGACCAAGGACACGGGTTCGATCCCAGCCACGGTGGCTGCCTTTCTGACGAAGGCGAAAAGCAAAACTGCTTATGTGTCGAGATTTCAGCTCACATTAAAGATCCACAGGTGGTAAAATTAATCCAGAAGCCTCCAGTATGGTGCGCCTCATAGTCAGAGGTGTAGTATTGACGCGTTATTAAACACTCAAAATTTGAAATTTGAAACAAACCTTTTAGACAAGACGGCCTAATTTCCTCACCTTCTCAAATGATGTGCAACGTTTTTTTCAACCTGCAAGGGTTCTTTGGGAAAAGCTCATAAAAACAAACTTTTATAGCCTTGTACTACATCGAAATAAAGCTTCCTTAACAAGAATGCGCTGACATTGCAGTACTGGCAAAGCTTTTTTGCAGGCAGTGCATACTTAGTGTTATGCACTAGCACCAATTGTGGTCTTTTTATATTTACAATGCACATAAAACACCCTTAACAGTACCTTCATTTCGGATTTTAGTGCTTACAAAGAAATTCAAAGACCCAAAGCCCAACGTGGTGATAACATGAGCGTGCAAAGATACTTATGTTATCACCAAAGACACTCCATGCCGGCAAAGTTTTAAAATGAAGCCAATTTTTAATGCCTTTCCTTGCCCCGGATGCAAAGTTTCCTTCCTACAACTTGCATCAAGATTCACGGCACTGTCAGTGGTGTGCGTGGGTATGCATTTTTAACAAATTGCAATATTCAGTTTCTGATTGATTGTAGGTTTTACCGTGTCGACGCAACGCAGGTGATGAGGAGCGCCGTAGTGGAGGGCTTTGGATTAATTTTGACCACCTGGGGATTTTTAAAGTGCACCGAAATCTCGTACACATGGGCATTTTTGCTTGCCACCCCCACCAGAAAAGCGGCCGCCGCGGAATATTCAGTTTCTCACGACCCCAATCACACCTACGGAACACTCGTGGTTGAGATGACACGAGGTGAAGGTTGCAATCAGACAATTTAATATCCACATTTTGTGTCACGGCAAAATTTTACCCAAGCTTTTAAACGAGCCTTTTTTTTTTATGTGCTAGTTACCTACACATAAGCAAGAAATAGTAAATTTCAGTTTTTGCATTGGAAATCGGAAAATATTTGTTTGGATTCAAATTCGTTTAAACAAAACTCATGTGCTTCAAGAGCAAAAATTGCTATTCACAAAGGCTTCCCACATATCGAGCGATCTGAGAGTATAGGAGACAATTGTATAGGCACACTTTTGCAGGCCCCGACTGTTGCGGCTTTCACTCATCTGCGCACTGATAACCGCAAAAGATGCAAGAAAGGCAATTATTTTACTGCACAGAAGGAAGGCAGGTAGCTATTGCACACTTCACAGGCTCTTACCACCCGTTAGGTGCGGAGGTTGCACGCCAGGTTGCACGTTTGCAATCTTCGCGCTGATAAGTGGATGCAGAAACGAAGCACACATCTTGCTACAGTAGCACATGTGCCAGTGCATCTGAGGCAATACAGTGCAGCTGCTGTCTTCTTTTCTTCCCGACTTGTAGTCGAATGCTTACTGCAGCTTTGCACTGGCCCATGCAGCAAGTAGTTTGTCAAGTAGTGCACCCATGAATGGCTTAGGAGTGGTACTTTTCAAAAAGGAGGTTATTTGCAAATCAATCAGATTTACACCTGGTGGATTAGGCTTGCAGGCTGGTGACGGATCGATACGTGTGTACCATTGTTCGAAGCTTCGAATTTTTGTAAATTTGACTATTGGGAATTCAAACTTCTTTTTATCGGTTCATGTGCTATTCTGAAACTCAAATATTTGCACATACCTACCGTCTAAATATCGGGTTCTAACTGTTTCACTCGGAACAAACTGCTGTACAGAGTGGTCATTTGAGCACCAAATTAACATATTTTTATGAAACCACTATTTCTAAATTCATTCCGTTATGCATGACTTTCCAAATCAATTATATATAAATTGTTATTTCCATGTCTTTTTGAAGAACACCTCTAGCAAACAATTCCTGCTGTTGGCCTTTTTCAATACTTTCTGAAAGCTAAAGAGGGTCAAATCTAATCTTAACGGAGTACTGACACAAAATTCCAAAGCTCAGATAACTATGTAAAGATTTTTTTTGTATATAACATGGAGACACCCCAAAAGAAGTTTAAATTGTAAGCACTCAGCAGAACATATTTAAATAGATTTTACTCTTTGCACGCATCAGAGAGCTCTGAACGAATACCTTTTCGACATTGGCATCAGCAAGACGCCATGTGCACCTCACCCCAAACTGCCGTCAGGGCTCCCATGACACAGCCAAAGCGGTTTGCTACTGTTGGCATGCGCTGCTCCACCTTGTGGATCACGTCATTGTTTTTGGGACTGACATCATGCTGCCAAGGCATGCGCAACAAGGACAGTCTGACACGCACGCGCGACTCCAGACTGGCCGTGGTGTGATGAGTAGTGATGTCAACAGCGTCCTCCTGTTATGGCAGCCGCCTTGGTGTCCGATTCACAGAAACCGAAACTGACACAAATAAACGAAGCTGTAATTATATACACTGCCATCGACCATCTAAGGTGCCTTTCCACGATTGGTGGGCTAGTAGGCACCTATAGAAAGGGGGAAAAAAAAAAAGTTACACAAAAATCGTGAACCGAAGAAGTGCCAGGCCTGTCGGGTGTGCCCACTACGATCTAACTTAACTCACACAAGAGTTGTTTAATATGGGCTGACACTCTGCACGCATGGGCATTTGTTTTCTTTTTTACTGAGAAAACACCACCTGTGGTTCAGAATTAAACGTCCAACATTGTACTCAACACCACAGTGTCTCAGTCACTGAGCAGTTTTTGAAAGCTTCTTCACAGCGAAATTCAGCACCAACCTTTCTCGGAAAACCAAAAGAACAATGCCACTTAGAAACTGCAAAATAAAATTATATTTGAAATGCGCTTTTGTTGCACAGTTCCTAACTTCCTGAGAGTTTATGATTGCCACTTTTTTTTTGTTACCACAGACACCTGCACCTACCTTTTCTTGCTTCTCGATCATGCTATACTCGGGGACAACTTAAGAATGACAACGGAAATTGCCCCCCCCCCCCCCGCGCCTCATCACCGCAGCTGGCTGTTACTTCGCGCGGCGCAGCAAGTGCCTTACAGCGAGTGTTTTGAACGTGACGAGGCGTTTCCATGATTTCTTGCACTTAATCTGCTTTTAAATTCCTGCGGCGACTGCAAAAAGACTAGGTGTGAAAAAGAAGACGATATTACGCATTAAGCGCAATCTCGTTTCAAAATGCATGCGCGTATCGACATCCGAATCCGTTGCTTCGGCGGAGCGATATACCACGAGATATTGCCATTCGTAACGTGTACCCTAGTATAGGTGGAATTCATTCGAAAGTTTAGCTGTCAATTTCTTCGCTTGGCAACACTGGACAAAGGCCACGGACATGGCGCGGCTGGTGCCACTGCAGCTGCATGCCGAAAAAAAAAAAAAAACACCGGCGTGCGTCATCTGCTCCGTTTGAACCCGATTCTCAACGGTGTTTCAACAGAGTTGCTATTAATCGTTCTCACATTGGAGTCGAGGCATTACTTTGCCTTCGGCAGCTAGAGCTTGGAATGTCCAACCCATATCATGCGCTTAGCACGGACAAGTGCCGCCATCCCGCAGAGCTCGACGTAACCAGTGACGGCACTCACATGGTTGCTTGCATGGGAGCCTCGCTATTGAATACAGGCTATAGATGTACCCCCATCTAACCTAAAGGGTCGCTTAAGAGATCACGAAAAGCTTTTTGCTTTTTAAGTCAGACCTGGATGTTATATTGCCAAGGGCAGCACAACATGCAGTGCTACCAACATGCTCAAATTGTATCTTTCTTTGACTGTGGAAAAAGTTTTCAGGGGGCACCGGAATAACATGCAAACTGCGCCGTACCGCATACGCAACACAAACACGAGCCATTACCTGAGCCTGTGTCCGCACTATTGAAGACAAGGACAACGGATAGGTTGAAACCTTTAATCGTGCCTAAAGCACCTATGAACCGCTACGAACCGATGCCACTGCAAACCATCCCCATGTGCCAATGCACTCACGGCTTAAACGCTGCCCACTGCAATTGTTCATGTTTTGTATTGAGGTTTATTTCAAGCTCTAATTACTCAGCTTTATGTAGGTGCAAAGTACAGTGTGTAAGGGAGAGACATTGTTTATCGGTAGCATAAAAATGTACATTATCACAGTGCAATACCGAGTTCTTTCAACAGATTTTTAATCTAACATACCACACCAGTCTCCATGTGAACATCCTACTCAAGCTGCTATTACAAGCCGCAACAGTACCAATAACATAACCACGAAGGAGAGAGAAGAAAAGCAACAAAACAGAAGAGGGTGCTTTCCAATGCCCGGCTATGAATGAATGCTTGATGATTCATAACACAAGAAAAAAAAAAAAAAAAAAGATGGTCAGGTGCATACGCGACACCGAAGTCCCTCATGGATGCCGAGTTTGCTAAAAGTGTACATACGTTGTCGCTTGAACCAGCTTGGGGAGGATTAAAAAAATAATAATGCCAGAAAATGGGTGTAAACAGCCTCGGGGGGGAAATGAAAGTTCCATGAGCCATGACGAAAGCATGAACAACCGTTTTGTACAGAGTCAGGCCTCACACACTTCCCTGCGCCAGACACATCAGAAGCCTTCCTGGTACTGTCGGGTCTCCATCTTGGCAATGAGGATCTCCAACTGCCGCTTGGCTTCGCACTGTGGGAAGTTCGACATGTCGTAGTAGTTGGGGGCAATCTTGACTAGCCTGCAACAGAAAAAGTGCCCGACCACATTAAGACATAAGTAACTAGACCAATGCACAGAGAGCTACAGCTATTAAGGTTGGTACACCCTTTTGACACTCATCCCACAATGGATTGTGCTTTGAAAATAACGATGCCACAACCTGGCAGAGCGATCTCGATTTGAGTCGCTGGCCAGACTCTACCTGCCAGACCAAGTAGCTACATTAGATATTCCTCCGAGCACCAGAAAGCAGCAAATTGGCGCAACCAAGCTGTATGTACATCAAAATTGCTAAGAAAAAAAGGAACTGAAAATACGATAAATGAAAGGGTTTTCTGTGCGTACACATGGATTTATGCATTATCATAAAATTCCCAGCAATAAAAAAATAACGTAAAAGTCCTTCAATGGTGGCAGCTTATTCAGTCAGCTTATCCTTACATTTGTTGTTGGATTGTAAAGTTTAATGCGCCGACGCTACACAGGCGATAAGGTGCGCTGTAGTGGAGGGTTCCAGATTAATTTTGACCCGCTGGGGATCAAGATTATCTCCAACACATGTGCGCTGAAATCTCCTACACAAGAATTTTTGTTTTTTTGCCTCCGTAAGAAAAGCGACCGCAGCGGCCAGGAATCGAACCCCCGTCCTTGTGCTCAGCAGCACGCCATAGCCACTGAGCCACCGCGGAAGGTATCCTTACATTTGTACTTGCCAAAATGTAAAGCATGCCTTTATGAGAAAACGCAGTCAAAATGACACGCGTGTTGGAATCGGATAAAAAGCTAAAAACTATTTTAACAAAATTACAGTATCCTCATTCCCATCCGATTTACACGATTCTAGGTGTAAATCGGACCCCCCCCCCCCCAGCATGTCTGAAAGAAAAAAAAAAAGGGGGGGGGGGGGGGGGGGTGGACAACAGAGGAGTGCATTTCGCAACCAAAATATGTTCGCCACTTGACCTACAGCTTGTCCTCACTGGTGTCTTCACTAGTGCTGTTGCTGCCGTCCCAGCTGCTGCGCTCCCGCAGCTTGTCGCATCGTCCAGTGTCAGCCCAGTAAGAGTAGAAAAAGTGATTGATTGTAGGGTTTAAACACGCCGACGCAACGCAGGCGATGAGTAGCGCCGTAGTGGAGGGCTCCGGATTAATTTTGACCAGCTGAAGATCTTTAACGTGCGCCGAAATCTCGCACACACGGGCGTTTTTGCTCTTCGCCTCCATCAGAAAAGCGGCCGCCGCGGCCAGGAATCGAACCCGTGACCTCGTGCTCAGTAGTACAACGCCTTAGCCACTGAGCCACCAGGGCGTATACCATGGCGGGTACCGCATTTGAAATAACTACTATAAGCAATAGGTGGAGTCCAAAAGCAAACGTACAGTTGCAACTACGCAATTGTGTTGGCGATTTCTCGTTTGGCTTGCCATCGCCGGCGGTAAAAGTTTGTTTCTATTGTAGGCTGACCTCCCAACTTCACATTTCCAAATTTGAAGAAATGGGTCTACCTACAATCGTGTAAATACGGTATGTGCCAATGTATGTAGCATAAGTCAGTGTATAAGCTGTGGGCTAATGTACGGGATAACAGAGGACCCTGGCTAGCTTCACTAGAGAAAGTACTACCAGCCGTACACTTGCCCAAGCGGAATTTGAAGACTCACGCACAGGTTCGAGTACTCAGATGCAATAGACAGACTACGGCAACCAAAGTAAGACTTATGCCTGGCAAATACAGGGTGCACACCAGACAGCACGACTATCGTTCGCGGGGAGTAGTGCTCCTTTCACGCGCTCAAGCCGCAGGGACTCTAGATATCTGTCAGCACAGCCACGGGAAGAGGGGCCTCATGGCAACCGGTCAGTACAGTATCTCACGGCAGAGTTGCAAGGAACCAACTGGGTCCATAGTCATCGTGGCCGTGAGAGTAGGCACTCCTGAACCAACCAACACCGACCGAATCGCCCCGGACTCCCCACGGAAAGTGCCAAATGCGCCCTAGCAAGGCTTGGTGGAAAGGGGGTTTCTCAGGGAAAAAGAGGGTGCCGATGGGAGACCAATGAGGGTCCGTCCTCCGGCGTCCTCGTTCGCAAGCCACGTGGCATTGTGAGTACAGCGCAACGCGTGCAGCCAGTGAGGAAGCTAGCACGCTCGTGACCACGCCACCGGCCAAGATGGCCGCCCCCATGATTGGTGAAGCCTAACCACAAGTGCAAACAAGGCATGGGGGCCAAGCACGCCCCCACAAAGCTTTCTCCACCTATACTTATACCAGATTTTTGTTGTACCTTTAAATTGAGAAGTTACGATCTACTGTGACCAAAGTGCAATAATGTTTTGTTTGTGGACCCTAAACTGGCCTTTGGCTATTGGGTTTAACACATTTCTCGCATATGTTGCTGAGCAAAAAGATAATAAAGCTTCAATCAATTAACTTCCATTAATTCAAGTGTCCCATTTTCTTACTAGAACTGTTACTTTCCTGCCTCGTTTTCTCCATGCAGCCAAAGATTGGAGCAACCTTCTCCACTCCATTGCTGCAATCACCTGCCCATCAACTTTCCTAACACATCTAACAAGCCACATTTTTTGCTAAAAAAGAATGCTTAGAAATGTTATTCTGCTGTGGACAAACCAGCTCTTACAGAATACTTAAGAACCTCCCTGTGGCTCTCAGGAGTATGATTGACATGAGGCTACAATTTAAAAGAGACAGCTCATGTACAAAATTAGAACTAACATTTTTGCTACCATGCCCATTCAATGCAATAGTAGGAGATTTATCATTTTCATTCCCAGTGTAATTTACTGAAGATTGTGGGGATTGTGGAGACCCGGGATCACGAACCAGTGCGCCCTTCATGAAGAGACACGATGCGCCGAGAACATGTCAGGTGGAGTGCACCACTAGTTCAGTAGTGCCCCCAAGAGATGGCATTGCCGCATGCTAGCCGGGTTCCACGAATGTGGTTGTGCAGGAGGACAGGAGACCATCAGATTGGAAGTTGGGTATGAAAGAGAGAGATTGGCGAAACACAACGAAGAGCGAGGCCACAGCGGGGCATGCATCTCCGGTGGGGACCGTTTTTGTTGCACGCCGTCAGTGCCTCCCGTTCTGGTCACGACCGAATGGCATGATCGATGAACGCTGCCGAGCTTCATGCTCGCATGTTTTGGGAGATTCCAAATAAATGGCTATGCTTTCACACTATTACGGCCCACATGGTTAACATGCTTGAAGCTAGCGTAGTGGCCTTTGCTGCAGTGCTGGCGATGTTCCCCCTAAGAACCCCACCAGATATTCCACAAGGTGTCCTTAGGATATGTGCTCTGTTAAGTGAATGTGCATTCAAGCTGGTTTCACTTCTACGGTGAAAACATGATTTATGATGCAGCTCTACAATAATTGATTGATTGTGGGGTTTAACGCGCCGACGCAACGCAGGCGATGAGGCGCGCCGTAGTGGAGGGCTCCGGATTAATTTTGACCACCTGGGGATCTTTATCGTGCGCCGAAATCTCGTACACACGGGCGTTTTTGCTTTTCGCTTCCATCAGAAAAGCGGCCGCCGCGGCTGGGAATCGAACCCGCGACCTCGTGCTCAGCAGCGCAACGCCTTAGCCACTGAGCCACCGCGGCGGGTAGCTCTACAATAACTAAACCACAGAAGTTGTAGTAAATGGGCATGGCTACTGCTGTGAAATGAAGCATATTGCTTGAGACTACAATGCCACAGCCACGACCACAGCACAGGAAGAGTCAAACGGCAGTGCTCAACTGGTTGGATCCTAGTTCTGACCATGACGATAGGCCAACTTGGCCAAAACCCCCATATCTTTTAAACAGTAAGCGCAGTTTTGGACTCCTAGGTTATTTTCTCGATTTAATGCACATTTTTTGAAGTCCAGCACCAAACTGACATTTTGAACAAGTTTACAGTAATTCTGGTATCATTTCTGTAAGTAAGGGGGGGGGGGGGGGGTAAACACTGCTACAATGAACTGCGCTTCAAAGAAATTTCCGTTTCAACAAAATATTTCCAATTCCCCGACAGCAGCCATATAGAAGACAATGCAACAAAGCCCTCGCCACAACGAACTATTTGTCTGGCTTGCTTTCGCTCAGAGGGGCTGAGTGTGAACATTCATTTCTTGACAAAATAAGCATAACGCCAGCCATCAGGGCTCTGAGTTTTAAAGAAAATGTGCGCCATACGCCCACAACACCACCCATAAACAAAAAACTCATACATGGACACAGCAAAAGAGCTGAGAGTAGGTTTCTAACGTGTGAAGTACTTACGTTTTACCGTGAGATAATTCTGGCTGCACTTCAGAGCCAACTACAAAGAAACACTAGCCTTGCTCCACAAAGTGCACTCACCACTCAGGCTTGATGTCTGTGACTGTGCGTATGTAGTTCTTGGTGGTGAGGACAAACTCGTTGTAGACCACCCATTCAGGCTTGTGGTCTAGGCAGGTCGACGGATGGAGCTGCACCACTTGGTTATCTTTGATGGTCAAGTAGTGACCGGTCCGCTCCAGGTGGGCAACCTGCACAGAGTTGGCCATAGCAGTCGGGTTAAAAAAAATGAGAAAAAAAAAAAAAAAAAAAAGTTCGTAACGAGTGGTCTCATTGACCACTCGGAGTTTTCTGACGTGGGCCGCAGTCTCAGTATACAGGCACCTTCCGTCAATCTGTTCATTCACTAAATACACTGTCGGTGGCAAGTCGGCTGTTTCTACTATCACTGGCCCTCAATGTGCATTGTTATTCACCTCGTGGAGCATTGTTTTGAAGGTTTCAACAACTGTAATCTCAGCTTAAAATTTTTCCATAAAATTTATTAGTGCACGGTACACCGAAGAAGATACATATTCTGGTGCCCAAAGAATGACATCTCTGACACGCGCAGCCACAAAGTTTGGCAAAAACTGCGACCCCTAAAAAAATGTCACTTGCACAGGCTATACACCATTTTCCTATCAAGATGTGGGCACCACCATTTTGTTTTTTCTATCCAGTGCAGTCTATGAAGCGACCTCCATACTGGGATGTTTAAGTGCTCAGTTTTTTCAGTGTCTCTGTTCGGCGTCCGTGCATTACCCAATGAACCATAGTGGTTTGGCATTGAGTTAGCGGTTGCACTGCTTGTGTGTGTTCTGTTTCGTCTTTCATCACCTGCAGAAAAACACAACAGTGGATTTTAGGTCCTAATTCGCTGCTAGCATAGGTAATGGTGACCGCAGCTGTTGTGAGCAGCAGGTGGTAGTGGTGATAGTGGCATTCCGGAGTTCGTGATGCAACTGCTCCCGATATGGCACCGAATGACATAACAAGCGATATCGGGGAGCAAATATGTATTTCTGATGCCACCTTGCTCGTGATGTTCATGGATTAGTCATGTCTACAGAAGCACGGATGTCAAATGCTCGCTGACCTATATCAACACAACTGTACAAGCTAGTCAAACTACTATTCCAAGGTTGTGATCCCAACTGGTATAACTCCACGCAGCGTATGCGCACTCTCACTTGGAGCCGATCTTCATGCAATCAGCAATGGGTGTCTTGTAATTATAGTACTCAAGATTCTGTGACAATGCATAAGGATGAAAAACTTTCTCAGTCATGTTGTGTCCAGCTTGAGCCATTTTCCAAAAACAACGTTCGCACATCCTGAGCTGCGTTTCCGAATTTCACTGGCTGCTTATCGTGTGATCGACCAGCTATCCTTTCATATTGTTTGGCAGCATAATGCCCCTGCCGAAAAAAGTAAACAAAACGTCGTACTTTTTAAACGCTTGCTTGGATGAAAAGGGGATTGTTCAACAACAGGCTGTAATGACCGAGCAATTCACGTTGCTTTAAATTGATTACAAGGAAACAGAAGTGGCCATAATGTTATAGTTAAGGCTAAAGTTACTTCTAGCTTTTCAGGAAGTCTCGTTTCGTAGCTGTTACCACGGCTTTGGGAGCGAAAAATTAATTTTGCTCGGTCTGCTGCTGTCCAAGTGCGTAAATCTGGCATAAGAGTTGGCCATCAGTACAAGGTATTTGTGGTTTGACGTCTTCACTCAGTGTCCACAGGCAAGCGATGCAGCAACAACAAGTTGCAACCACACTGCATTTTTGCCACATCATGTCGTACACATATGCTGTCACACGGCTGGACGTAAGAGTCTGGCTAAAACAGTTGAAAATTCTACAAAAACTGAGCATACAGTGACAAATACGGCAGAACTATGCAGTGGAACACACTGCATCGAGCTATATTAATAGCTCACTGCATGCAGGCAACGCTAGGTACGCCGGAAGCGGAAGGTTCGCGGGCTGCTAAGAGAACTGGTTTGCAAGTACTTTCCTCCTTTCCTGGCTGCTTAGGGGAAATAGCGCATAGATATATTCGTCTTCCTATAAACGTGACCCCTCAAAAAGTAAGTGCAAAAGTTAAGCCGTATAAAGTGCCGCCCTAAAATCCCCAATAAAAACCAGAGTAAAGTAGCAAATTCTGAACTGCTATGCCCATTCCAGTATTCATGAATTCAGCCCCCCTTTTTTTCTGCTTCCTCACCAAAAAGCAAAACGAACCAGTGCTTTTTGACACTCTCTGGCTATCACACAACCCAATATTCATGGCTTCCAAAGGCACAGGGTGCTGCAAAAGGTTAATGCCCCAGGGGGCCTTCTACTGTATAATGTGCATTTAACAAGTATTTTTGCTCAATGCGCGATAAATTTAAAAAAATCAATACAAGCCCTTTTTGGTGTTTTGTTCTTTCCGTAGTCTTGGCCTCCTCGACACATTTTATTTTAAAAGGTTGCAATCGTTAAGTTTGCTTTTGACAAATGATTTTCACTTGTCACACCACATGACCACGCAAACTCAGCAAGCCCTTACCTGCATGAAGAATCCCGCCACCAGGGTCTTGCGGATGTTAATGTAGTAGTCCTTGCTGGTGAACTCGGTGGACGTTCGTCGCAGGTTGAACCTGTCCATGATCCGCGACAGCTGCTGCCGCACGTTGTCGGCACTTTTCATGGAGCGGTAGTTGACAAAATTGTCATAGCACCACTGCGTGTCCTCGTGGTCTGCGCAGGTTACGAAAAAAGGAGGAGAGAGAGGAGGTTGAATGCAGTGCACTAACGCAGCAGACATTACAAGAACATGTCCGTAAACAGACGTTATATGTCCATGTGACTAGCTAACCAAGGAATCGGATTTTTAAAAATCATGCCTATGAGCTAGAAACGATAATTTTAACCCTTAGAGATAAAGAGAGCACAAGCAAGACAATAAAGGAAGTGCTTCTTGCCTCCGGATAGCTACCAACTCTCACCGAAAATTGCTTAAAATAATAAAGCACTGAAACGTTGCATTTCGGGGTATATGCACTACGTGACAAGGTGGGAACCTCCCAGCCTCACGCATGTATCCAGAACTTCTGCTACCACTTACTGCAATATTTGCTGTCCAATGGTATGAATTTTAAAGACCAGAACCTGTATCAAAAATCTACAGTAGTTACTGTGATGCTCCATACACCCAATTTAGGGGTACGGTGCACTAAACACTATCCAGGTTGGTACATTTTTTTCATTTATACAGAAGCTCAAAAAAGGGGGAGGGGAGAGCGGTATTAATGTTAGCTATGTTGTAATGTTTTATCTCTCGTCTTAGCAGACACTAGAAAACGAGCACCTGCAAATTGGGAACGGGAACAAAGGCCACAAAGATAAGGGCTGCAGCAAAGCAATGCTTGAGGCTCATCAGAGTCACTTCTAGTTTCTCGTGCTGCAAAAGTATTCTTCCCGATATTTTTTTTCCCCCTTAGCAAGCAACAGTACGAAACATTTAGTACGGGCTTCACTCCCTCTTTGAAACATGCGCTTGAGAGCAACAGCTAATAAAATTGTCCCCCAAATTAGAACTTGGAAAATGTGGATTCATTTATACTAAAACATTAGATACTTCTATTCCTTTTGTTTAGAGATGTGCAAGTATTTACAAACATAGTGCTGAAACAACACCGCAAATACACAACAGGAAGAAACAAAACGGGGCGAGCACTGTCCTGGGAACCCTCAAAGGTACAGGTTATTTCATTCAACGTACAGTCAGTGTTTATTACTCACACTACATTCACAGTAATGAGAAGTTTGATATTCCTCCCCTTCCACTTTCCTCTTGTAATCTCTCTCTGAAGGTGTGGTGTGTACATTAGGGCATGCAAACTATTTAGCTTGTTTTCTGCATTAAGGAATTAGTGTAAGCCACATCATCTGGTCACCCTGAATAGGAAGCTATCAGTGTTGCCAAAAAGTATCAGATAACCACGGCAAAAAAAAAAAAAAAAAGAACCTAGAAGCAATATCAAAGAGGAGACCGCAGGAAATTCTTAAAACGCACAAAAGCAATACGTAAAATGTCTAAGTAAGCATGCACCTTGTGTGTGTTTTGTTTTGAACTGTGGGAGCGTAGCCTTAACATACAATTAAACCTTATCACAGCTAAACTAAAGGGACACCGCAACTTGCTTGTTATAACCAATGCTCCGTTATAGCCGTGGCGGGCATTTAGTGCAAATATTATGCACTGTACTTACCGAAAATAAACAGTGGGCGCAATTGAATCTCACCACAAGGCGGTACACAACAAAATAATCACATTCCGGAGATAAAAAAGAAGTCACGCACTTACTTTATTGCAGTTCAAAATTCATAACTGGTATTTCAAACAGACTTAATGCAAAGCAGTCTGTTTTATTTTAGCACATTTCCATTTATGCAACATGCTAAAGGCCACCGCATGGCCCAATAAAAGCCTCGTCTCAGAATAGACACAGCAAAAAAATTTTGGTTTTTAGTACCCGCTTATTTCGTTATGTAAGAAGCGCCAATGATAGCGTCTGGAGCTTTTGTACATGTGAGCAGCAAGCAAGCACTGCATGTCTACGGGTGAAGCTATCAATTTTGAATATTTGACAGCCAGTAACAAACTAGTACTTTTTGCAGCGTTAGCTTATGCGCCCCTATCTTTCTGATGCTGCACCATGGCCATCTCATTCAGTGCAACTGGTTGCAGAGCATCAGTTTAGTGGAGCCACGTAAGCAAGGCGATTATTCCGCTCCGAGGAGGCATGCACTCACTCTGCTTGAAGGCGTGGTACACGTTCAGCAGGGTCAGGTGGTCCCCGTCGATGTGGGCAAATCGCATCTTGGACTCGTCCGCTGCCTTCTTGGCCTCATTGGGTCGGACAAAGCACTGCGGAACTGAACAGTGTCGGATGGGGGGGCCGCAAACGGCACAGGCGCAGCCCCACATCCACCTCTGCTTAGTCAAGCGGCACTAGGCCCCCCACCCAAACCCACCAGGGGCCCCACCGAGAGCCACTCCCCCCACCTCCGGCACGTCTAGAGCCACACAGGGGCTCCAGATGTGTCACCGTGATGCGGTGGTTCAGAAATTCACCCCCGGGTGCACTCAGCCCACGAGGCAACTGCCGGCTACCCCTGCCCAGGTTATCAGGTAAAGCATGCACTTGAACTCAGTCACTTCAGCAGTTACCAACACACCTACGACGACAGGTGAAGACAGAGGGGGGAGGGGGGAATCACCCAATTTCATGCGCACAACTCTGGCCACCAATGCCTACAACACTGCCAGCAGCCAAAACCATTTATTTTTATGTATGTAGTTACCATTTACGATCTACAATAAAAATCCCCAACCCAGGGATGTCTGAACCATTTCACAGTCATGATCACGCATGTACAACCACACTGGGAAATTAGAGAAAGTGAAGCAATCTCGTAGACCACGGCATTCCGTTTTCAACTTCATGCATGTTTTTTTCCGCATCGCGTGCTAGTCCCAAATATTGTGCTCGCTGTAAATGCAAAGTCAGCCATTGACATGATGTTTTTACGTTATGTGGGGGCAAATTGGTGCCTCTGATAATGACGAACCGCCAGGTTTATTCCAGGAAACCACCCGAAATTGCACATGTTGAATTGGAGGATGGGCTTCACCGCATGACACGAGCACCGTGCATGCTAATATTTTTTTTTTATATCTGACAAACTGTTCCGCGCAAGTCGATATTTTTTCTAGGGCGTGTTTTTGAAATGTTTCCCTCCAAAATGTATATTCTAATTTTTTTCTACTACCGGTGGTTTGATAAACACAACTCCTTTTTTATCATTTTTTCGACAACCGGACAAAAATTTTGATTTTGATATTTTTTACAACTATGATATATAAAAACCTTTAAAAAACTGGTATTATTGGAAAGGCCGTTAAATAATCTGCATTTTGTGTTCCTGCAATTAGTGCCTAACCTATTTTTTAGCAGGAAAAAAATGTTTTCTTGGACCCCTAAAATTAGTCAATTTTCCGGCGGTAGCGAAAGAGTTAATGCATGTCCACAAACAGGCCCCTAATAGTTCTGACAACATTTGAACCAGTAAAGGTTTCTTCCAACACGCTCTCCACCCAGCATAACATTCAAAACACGCTAACATTTTCAAAAGAGGACTGCCGAAGTCCTGCGTATCATCCCCTCTGGCATCCCAGAGTGCCCACACAGCCCCATTACCTGAGAGCATGGCGGTGATGGAGAGGGCTTCGTTGGAGCAATTGTATTCACACGATGTGATCAGCATTTTGGCCAGCTGAGGGTCCAGGGGAAACTCGGCCATGATGGAGCCCAGCTCAGTCAATTCACCGTTGTCATCCAGAGACTGCAGGTAGTTTAGCAGCTCCAAAGCCCGCATCAGCGTCTCTGGCGCTAGAGGAAAGGAGAACAGCAGCGAGTCAAGCATCACGCATGTAATGGCCACCAAAGGTCCACTGGTCGACCTTTAAAGGGCCACGTAGACAAAGTTCGGCTTAATTAAAGGATTGCTTCGTTCCACAAACCATGATACCAATTTTACCCCGAACTTCAAGGAAACAATCTAGACATGAAGGAAAACAGATGAAACAATTGAGACCCACCGGCCACTTCCTTGCCGGCTCTTTGCAACACCAGAGGGTCGTGTTTGTACAATTAGTGGCCCCCAACCACAGATGCCACCAAGAAGCACGACTGTGCGATTGTAGTGGTTGGTGCCTCTAGTTCCGCTTCATTCTACCACTTGAATGTTAATGTGCAGTGAACGGCGTCCCCCCTACTGCATCACTTCTGATGTCATGTGCGAAATTTCTTGCCGTTTTTTTTCTTCATTAAAACAGTGTCCTTTACGGCTGGAATAATGCTGAGCGAATTTCCCAGGGCTAGTTCTTTAATATTAAACGAGGTTGTATTTTGTCTTCATGGCCCCTTAAAGGAGTACTGACACAAAATTTTCAAGGCGAGATAACTTGGGAAACAGATGGGTTTGAACACACATATATCATCTGCAAATACAGCCTAGAACATATTTAAAATCAATTTTAAGTGTGCATAACCCAACCAAGCAGCCAGTGGAGGCCCTCACGAGATTGACAACATCGAAACACGTCACGAGTTTGTGTTGGCAGCTTCCACACTGCCGGCATTTCTCGTAAGCTCACTGCTCTGATCAGAGGTCACAGTTTTTGCTCTCGAAAACGAACGACCCGATAGTTGGCGGCGGAGGCGCCATGATTTCGTTGGCTCATCGGGCAGCTGACCGCAACCCAGTTCTACAGTGATTCCAGGCACTATATTTTTATTGCTTTTTTTATTACACTGGACGCATAAAAACGCCGCGCACACGAGGCACACTGAGGGAGCCGTGTATACCACCAGCACGGTAGCTGTGCAGGCACAAATAGCTCAAGTGATAGCTTGTTACCACTCCACTAAGTGGAACTCATGGCGCAAACAAAGCTATGAATACGACAAAGGAGGTAATGATGTGAAGACAAAATTGAATTAAAAATCGTCAGCTGCACCGCTTATGAGAACAGCAATGGGATATCTGCCTCAATTTTAAGCCCAACATCTGTAGGTGGACCTGTAGGCAGACCAGCTGGCTGCTTCCAGCACGCATCTCCCCACCCACTGCCTTGCGCGTCGTTCTCTAGCCGCAGCAGCAATTTTCACTCGCAGCGCCTGCATCACGTTCACGGTTGCTTTTTAATTAAGCTGCAGACAAGATCAGTATGTAAGGGCATTAGCAGAAACTGCCGCCGACGCGGAATCGACAGTGCTACGGCAGCTCTGCTCTGTGATATGTGTCCGACAGTCACGTGGACAGCTTTGTTTATACCAAATCCAACCTTTCATGGCACCCGCTAAAACCAAAACTGCGATTGGCCGCACTAAAAACGTCTCTAATTCAACAACAGTCGCCTGCTGCAAAAAATGAGGTTTCCACACATAATAAATAGGTCATCAACTACCTATCGGGAAGGGGGAAAAAAAAAAGAAAGAAACCAGATGCAAAATTTTTGTCAGTGCCCCTGAATGCACAAGCATATCCTCCCATTCCCGAGGTATCGGAATTCAGTCACTGCCATTCTCATTCCCTCCTCTCCTGCTGCCTACTCGGCCCAGCACTCGCTGCACCTTCACTTCACAATGCATACAACAGATGGTGGCGGGGTGCGGCAAGGCTGTGCGGCAGGCATGTCTGCCACCACTTCAACTAGCAATGAGGTCGGCAGCGATGTGAATGCAATGCCCGCTCAGTTGATGCTGCCCTATCCACACGTGCTTTAACGTCCTCCCTTTTTCTTTCGTTAAATGTCCATGGTTCAGCTGCAGAACTTTTTGCGATGCGCCACATCTGTTGGTCGTACAATAATACAGATTCTAAACACCAAAGCCGTTTTTGATGCACTGCTTGGAACTAATTTTACATCTCACTGACCTTTGGTGGCACCAGTGGCAAGGAAGCGTTTTGAGTGCCCATTTCAAACACCGAAGTTTGATGAGCTGTAAAATTAGTTCCAAGCGATGCATCAAAAAACTGCTTCGATTAATGCACTCACCAGGGTTCATAGTATTGTAAAATATAAAAATTACAGTTTTAGTACCCACATTGTTTTGTCTATTGTTCGACCAAAAATGGGAAATTATCTCTAATTATTTTGGGAACTAAGTGACCAACTGATAAAATAATGCCATATTTGAAATCAGTGGGAAAAAAAAAAAAAAAAAAAAAAAAAAAAAAAAAAACAGCAAGACTGACAAGTTTCCCAAAGTTTACTTGAACATTCCATCCTTAATACATACTAATCTGCTTAATTAGCTACTTTTCGTATGATAGCGAGGGCACCTGGCCAACCTTGTTTTAACACTAATATTTTTGCAAAAAATTACCATTTCATGATGCACCCTCAAAGTGGTTGAGTACAAGTTCCTTATTCTGGGGAAAAAAATTGCCTCTAAGTTAGGTCCCTACCGGCCTTAAACCTTACTATGGCATTGACACATGCCCACCTGTTCAAAGTAAAAATAAAATGCTCGGTTTGTATGTCAGGTGCTTGAAAGAAGTAACCAGTTCACACTTTTCCTGGCAAAACATTTCCTCATCATGTCACCTTATTTTTACAAACTTCAGCTAACATACCGTATTTTCCGGTGTATAAGTCGCGTTTTTTTTCTGAAATTTTCGTTGGTGCGTCTTATCCACCGGTGCGACTTATGTATGAAATAAATCCGGTTTGCGGCGGCCGCACGTGGCCAGCGCACGTTAAGAGACACAGCTCTGTGGACTAAATGAATCCGAAGCCCACCGCTACGGTGTTTCTCATAGCCCATTAGTCGCTTCGGGAAGTTAAACCAAAGAATTTGGAGCTTTTTCTAGTCAAAAACAATGATAATGGCCTGCGATAACCACGCGCCACTTTCTGCCATGCGCAGTAACTACAGTTCGGAATAAATTCAAAGTAATATGAAACTGGGTTGCAAAAATAAAATGCAGTTTATTTATAAATTATTACAGAGAATTACTCTGAAGGAGGTCAACGTGCTGCTAATTTTTAAAATGACAGTTTGGTGATAAGTTTAGATTTTCGGGCCGCTTCTGGGCGCGTCACCAGCGTCACTTCCGTCCGCCATGACACCTTTATTGTGCCGATTTACGACAGCACGCAAGAGATGCGCGACGTTTGGAGAGGTGGCTTAATGGGTCTCAGACTCTTGGGACTCCATTTCTACAAAAACAGTTGTAGCCGGGTTCATAAAGGCCGGAATGATCCGTTCCGCGAGTGTTACGATGTTGGCGAAGAAGACAGTGAGTCGGAGGACGACAACGATGTGCCGGCGGAACTCCCACTTGAAGTTGCTGAATTGTTTGTTAGCGAGGCGGAGGAAGAAGATTTAGATGGTTTTGCCTAAACGCCGTCTGTAAGTACATGCCATCCGTGTGTATCAATAAACCATTTTTTAGAAATTAGTGCTGTCTAGACTTTGCACGTGTCTAGCCCTCCGTACCGGGCGGTGCGTTGATAGGCGGTCGCCGCCGCAACCATGTACTTTCGCCGCTCTTTTTAACGGCCTAATTCACTATGAGTTTACCTAGTTAACAAGTGCGTCTTGTACACCGGTGCGTCTTATACACCGGTGCGTCTTATACACCGGTGCGACTTATATACGTTTTTTTCGGAAAAACTGGCATTTTGAGGGAGCTGCGACTTATACAAAGGTGCGACTTATAGACCGGAAAATACGGTAAATAAGTAGACGAGGACAGGAAGGGGGCCTACCCGGAGGGTCCATAAAGTCGAAGTGCACTAAGTCGTCAATGCCGAGCTTCTTCAGCTGGAGCACCACCGAACCCAGGTTGGAACGCAAAATCTCGGGGTAGGTCTGGTCCTGCATCTCCGTCTTGTAGGCCTTCTCGGTGTACAGCCGGAAGCACTTGCCGGGCCGAGTGCGGCCGGCACGGCCGGCGCGCTGCTGCGAGCTGGCCTTGCTGATGGGCGACACGAGCAGGGACTCCACCCGGATGCGGGGGTTGTACACCTGCCAGGGACCAGAGGATGCCGCTCGGGTCAGCCTGCCCCTTTGCTTGCACTTCCGCTAGCTAAGCTCAACTGCAGACCAGGTAGGGGCTGAGTTACGGTTACAGCAAAATGAATGACTGGCGCTTGCAGCGACACAGGCTCAGAAGTGGTGCCTGTTTTGTTCCCTGCAGTAACACAACTCTTCCCACCTCTAAAAGGAAGGAAATGAGGAAGAAGGGGGGGGGGGGGGGGGGTAGAAGAGAAGACAAGTGTAGCTCGTGGAATAAGAGCACTGGTGCCCTGGAGTAAGAGTGGGCACCACTGAAGCCAGAGGTGGCAAAAATTGCTGCCTTCTTCGCTGATGTTCGCGTGAGCTAAGTTATGATCAAGGCACACCCATCGCACATGCATTGGAATGATGGAAAGCTATTTCTACAGTTACAGCCCAGAACACTGGTGTAAGAGAGAAAAAAAATACAATTGACAAATTCACTAACCCTTTTACAAATACTATTACACTTGGTACAACCATCGGTGCCGTGAATGTTGCCAGATGGAGCAAGCAATAAAAGTACAGCACGCATAATAATTGAAGACATCATTGAACTTGCCAGCACTAAGACAGACTTCCAAAGATGCCAATATTCAGCATGTTTCATTTGCCCTCTCGCTAAACGAGCCCTCAGGTTGTGCATGGCTGTTGGAAGGAAACGCTGTTGCATAGTTTAAGCGTTTTGATATTATCGCCAAAAGCAACCCATTTTGATTTTTTGTTATTGCAGACTCCCCATGGCAAACCAACAGCTGACTAAAATGCAGCCTTTGAGCACAGAGATTGTACTGCCATCCATGTAGCGCATGAAAAACTAATTGAGCATGATTTGCTAAAACCATTTCAAACATGATAATATTGTCAAGGACGACCTCAAGCGAAATTTACCAGGACTACATTGACAAGGTGGGCTCATCCAAAGCACTTAAAGGGTCCATGAAGAGAAAATACAACTTCGTGTAATTTGAAAGAACTAGGATTCAGTATCTCACTCAGCTCCATTACAGCCCCAAAAGATGTTTTTTAACGAAAAAAAAGCAAGAAGTATTTTAAAACTTTCAAATTTTGCGCCACAGTGACGTGTTATGAGCAAGAATGACGTCATACGGGCCAACAATAAAACATAATTTTCAGTGCGTTGACTGCACGTTAGCATTCAAGCGATGCGGTCAAATGGAACTAGAGGCCCCATTACAGACGTCCAGTCATGTGTCGTCACGACAGGTCAGTTACGCGGCCGCCAATCGCACAAACAAGGTTTCGTGACGTCATAGAAAAGTTGCGGGAAATTGGCTAGGGGGTCGCGACTGCTTCACACATTTTCTTTAATATCTCCGTTATTTGTTCAAAGATTGCGATTATATTGGTATCATTGTTATCGGGACTAAGCAGCCTTTCTAATAAACCAGACTTGTATTTTGTCTTCATGGCTCCTTTAAGGTGTTATAATCAGCCCAAGTCATGTTATTTGTTACATGTAGAAAACAACTAGCTGGCACGGAGAGAAAGAGAAAGGAACAGAGAAATTTCTGTGCAACTTCTGAACTGACTCTAGACCTCTGGTACAAATAGGGCCGTAGGAACCCTACTCATGCTGCATGCACTATTTTTTCATGCACCCGTTTGCCTCAGCAACATGCAATGTCATTAGAAAGGTAAAGCTAAAAAGAATGGTACAGAGAAAGTATCAGAAAGAGCACTGTAATGTTTTCTCGCAAATAGTTGCCACAGCCACACAGTTGGACTGGGCAGCAGATATAGCGGAAACTATAGCTACAGAGAATTTCACAAAAATTGCTTGTTGCCTTCAGTATCTTGACGCTCGAACCAAGACAGCGCTGTATTAAAGGTCTCCCTGATAGCTAACATCGTGTGTGTGACACAGTGTTAAAAAAATGACTTAAGTAGAAACTGAAATTGGTTTACACTGCCGTATTAGAATTAAATTAAACGCAAGTGCAAAAAAATAACCTAAGCACACAAAATTCGGAATTTCACCTAACAGGTAAAACAGTTGCATAGCCATTTTTGTAATGTGGTGCATTCGCCACACTTCACGAATGCACCAGGTTGGCACCATTATTTTACCGTCAAGAACCAAGTTCTTTTAGTGGCTCAGGCTCATTCCTTTGCAACAAGACAGTGCATTGGGGAAAGCACTGTAAGCCAAGAGCATTTGGGAGATGGAGGCTTGATCTCTAAAAAGATTGCTCATTACACAAGCTGAACATTACAGTCCCGTACCTTCTGCTTGGCAAAGCCTGGGTCAATGACGAAAACCACCCCGTCAATGGTCAGGGACGTTTCGGCAATGTTGGTTGACACCACCACTTTTCGCCCGATGGCCCCATTTGACTTGGCAGGGGGGGGCGGCTCAAAGATGCGCTGCTGCAGGTTCGGGGGCAGGGACGAGTAGAGGGGAATGCACTTCATCTCACCAACTTCAGGCCCCAAGTTGTCTATCTCTCGCTTCAGCCGTTTGCAGGCTTCTTCAATTTCCTGCAAGAGAGAGAGAGAGAGAGATAAGCCGCTTTACAGACTGGTGTAGGCTCTTTTTCTCGTCTCCGCTCTTCCACAGTCTAAAAGCAGTCGTTATCTTCAAACATTACAAAACCCAAAAGCATCCACAACACATGCAATGCAATATTTCTTGACCAAGACTGTTAAGTGATCCTTTTAATGCTCACAAAGTGTCCAGGGCATTTCTTATCAAGTAAATCAAACTTTTAAAAATTATACACACCATGACAACATAATGCCATCTCTTGCTCTCACAAAACACACCAGTGGAGAATAGATGCACAGTGCAACCAAATTTTGGCCGGGTCATGGGTCAAGAATTGCCATTCTTTTTGCAAAATTGTCAACTTGATTTCAGTCTGTTGAGAACAGCAAGCTGTGTGCTAATTAAAACAACAATGTTTTTAATGCAAGCACCCCCCTTTTTTATTCTTATGCAATTTGAACGACTACTAATTTACTTTCGTATCGAAGTTCGTGTCCGGTGTTATGACATCCATTCTTTCATTCTCAACAGCTGGGCAAGCCTATAAAACACCAGCCCACTTCCCCCAACCTTGGAACAAACTTCCTGAATCCATCATCAATTAATGCAACACCTTAAAACTTGCACTTAAGCACAGACTGCTTCACCTGTTAACAGATTTTCTATGGCATGTGGCCCTGCTTAATTACGTGTTTGCCACCCTCCATGCAAATCATCACTGTAATAAATGATGATTGACAAAAAAGTTGTGTTTTAAGAAGCTGCCACTAATGCTCAACGCATTACCGTAGCCCGCTGTACCCTCAGTGGCATGAGAATGCTGAGAAAATACGAAGAAAGAACACTAAAAGGACCAAGATAGAAGCAGGACAACTTACCTCTTGGCCGGTGAGAAACAGAAGAATGTCGCCTTCAACTTCTTCACACATGTGAATCTGGATGACCGTCCGAATGGCTGCCTCCAAGTAGTCCCTTTCTGGTTCTGGAGTGTAGAATATCTCGACGGGATGGGTGCGGCCAGGCACATTCATCAAAGGTGCATGGTCAAAATAGTTCTGCAACAGGCAGAGTGACTTTGTGGGTACCTTGCCAAAGCTACAGCACCAAGCAATAACACGCTATGCCTCTTTCCTTACAGCAAATGACAGAATAAAATAACAAAATGCCAATTAAAATACAAAAATTAAAACTATTGTAGATTTCAACCGCCTTGCTATGCACAATAGCAGTAAATTGCATTTAACAAATGATCTGGCATAAAAAAATTTAATATCCACAAGTAATTAGCTCTGAACTTCCACCTTCCTTCAAGTGGCACCCAACTTTGACAGAAAATATTTGAAGTTAAAGCAATTCTCGGTGAACCTTTTTATTATTGCCCGAACTTCAAACTGTAAAAACAAGAGATTTTTAATAGCCTATGTAAACCCGCTAATTGTATACAAATAAATTTTTATCGTACATTCCCAACAGGTTTTCTTTCAGTGAAACAGAAGAGAGGAAAGCCAAATTACTCCGCAAAATTTATTTAAAAACCACTTCAAAATGCACACCAAACCAAGTTTCTTCTTCCCCTTTAATATGAATGCCTCAACAAATTTTCTTAACAGCAGTCATTAACACTTGCACGGCTCAATGCAATGTGGGTACTCCTAAAAATTAAGGCTGGGCATTGCAGATATACTAGCAAGAATCAATTACACTTGACACTGCCAAGAGTGCCTTGACAACAGACTGCTCACCTGAAACTTTCCCGCGTCCAGCGTGGCACTCATGACGACAATCTTGAGGTCGGGACGCTGGGTGACGACCTGCTTGAGCACTCCCATGAGGATGTCCGTGGCCAAGGTGCGTTCGTGGGCTTCGTCCAAGAGCACGACCCCGTAGGCCTCGAGCAGTGGGTCGCTCATGGCTTCCCTCAGCAGCATACCATCGGTCATGTACTTCAGCAGGGTCTTGGGGGAGGAGCAGTCCTCGAACCGGATGCTGTAGCCCACCTCCTGGCCAATGGCCACATCCATCTCTTCAGCCACACGGGCAGCCACACTCATGGCCGCCACTCGCCGGGGCTGGGTGCAAGCCACGCCGCGCCGACCTCCTTTCTGGCGCAGAAGCTCCACACACCACTGGGGGATCTGGAGGGCGGTGGACGACAACGTGCGAACAAGCTACGCACACTGAACAGCGCGAACATGCATAAACAGAGTAGCGTAGGCGCGGTTAGCTAAAATCAATTGGTTGTAACACACAGATGTTAGCTTGTGCTCACAAACTTCCAGTGTTACACTCGGGCCACATTATAGGCGGACAATCCACTTAAAACTTTGTTCTTTATTTAAGGATAGAATCAAATGAAACGTCCACTATTAACGCATTGAGCGATGCGATTGGCACGAGCCGTATTGTAGCCAATTTCAGAGCACCAAATTGGGTTTTGTAGCAGCGAGATGCATGCCTTGGTGCTGTAAGATGAGCTTTAGCATAAGAAGATAACTCATGGGAACACCACATGCACCTTTCGAAGCTTATAAAATCTGTTTGAAAAGAGTATTTATCATGCCTACACAACCTACTGTCACACCTGCAGGCAGTAAATTTGCACGTCTTTTGATATGTTGCTAAATAAAAATTAAACTAATGGTGTGGATGAAGCTTCTAAGTGATTGTGTTTCCAAATGGCTTATCAAAGCATATATACCAGTCTTGCATGCAGCATTTCTAAAACAGTTTAAAAAGTGGCAAAACGTGAGGACAAGCACCACCACTCCATGCAACTTGCAATAGAAGTGGTGAAAATCTCACGTGTAACAAAACGCCTTTAGTAAGTAGCCTTTAGTAAGCAACAAAACAGTAGTTTTACTAGCGAAAAACAGACGCAGACGAAGAAGAAGTACACGGGACACTCGCTAGTAGTTTTAGTTTTCGTGCAATATCCGATCTTCATGCCCGATCATCATTCAACCCCCAGTATGGCACTTCATAAATGAACACTTTTATTGCAGCCCAACCATGTTTTTCTGCAATAAAAACCTTTGATGGACATTAATTTTGCATAAGTCACTTTATTTCAACTTGACTAATTACCGCTTCCTGCACCAAAGTGCAGGGTGGCATCAGTTTCCTGCCTTAGTGACATTTGTTGTGAGGTGTGGTCATCAGGAACATCAGCCGCGGGAATAACCAGAAAATTTCTCGGAGCACTGAAGACTGGTTACGTGCTTTGAATGTGAAAGCAGTACAGCTGCTTAGTTTGAAAACAGTGCCAGGACAGGACACAGTACAGGCGACACGAGACTGGGCACTGTGCCCAGTCTCGTGTCGCCTCCTTTGTGTCCTGTCCTAGCGTTGTTATCAAACTAAGTGTGTATCAACAAGCCCGTATTACCACTGTTTTTCAGTACAGCTGCCCCTGACGATGCCTATCAGACTTCTTTGCAGCTACATCCTTAAGCGATTTGACCCAAACCGACGAAAACAACACCGCTCGGTACATGGTAGTGTTGTGTATCACTGCCATTACACCGCTATAACACACTGCTGTCTCGTTCGTTTCCAGATTATCGGAATGCAAACAGTAGCCAGTTGATTGTGCCATCAAATGGCTACGAGGGAAATTAGGAAGGGAAATACGTAGTTCATCTTTTGCTGCTGAATAAACACCGAGAGGACCACGGGAAGGTTAGACTTTCTTTACAACAAACGTGGTGATTGTCCTACACCTTCGAGAAACGCACCAAAATTGACTTTGTACCCATAGGGATGGCTCCGTGGCTAAGGCACACTGCTAACTACGAGCATGCAGGTTCGATTCTAGTCCTGGCGACCATTTTTTAGATGATGGTGAAAAACAAGAACGTTTTAGTTGAGATTTCAGCGCATGTTAAAGATCCTCGGGTGGTCTAAATTTATAGATTGTCCTCCACTATGCCTGAAAAACCCTTGAAATTTCAATTCCGTAATGCTGACTATGAAAGAGCTAAAGCTACAGCAACAGGAATAAAGTTAAAAATAGGTGTTCAGAGGCACTCAACAAAAACAAGCAAAATGCAACATAATTGTGAATATACGCATATCTTTACTAGCCGATGGCAGATCACTACTGAAAGTAGGCTTCAATTCACTACAAGCACCAATCAAGCAGTCCCGACCAGACCGCACGTCACCAGCATCAACGCTCACAGCTTTGGCGCTGTTATTATCTTTGTTTACGAGTCCCGACTCACTACTGCCTACCGATTGCGCTCAGATTTACACATAAGAAGTTAACTTTTCTTTTTTCTCTTGCACGTTACTAATGACACAAGGGCTGCCGTACCTTAGCGCAGCAGTAAAAACAATCCTCCTGAACCGGTGTATGTGCTAAGCCTACTCTTGTACTGCTGGAAGTGCAGAATTAATTATCTTCGATTCGTGGAAGTACTGCTGCAAGTTTCATAAAGATTTAAATGAATAATTTGCTACTTTGGTTTTGTGTATAGCTTTCACGTTGAGTCTAACATAACTGATTTGGTCCATTGCTGTGCTCTGTTGTGATAAAAGCAAGCAGAGTGACTGACGCCTGCAGCTCCTCCAATCAGGTAGCACCTGTAGGTCACATGTGCTCAATAGGGCCGATTGTTTTGCCTTATTTCTATGTTGGTTCTATGAGGGACAAATGAACAAAAAGGCACATTCACAGCAGCAAATTTAAAACAAAACAAACAGACAAAGCATTCTTTTATGAGACCAAGATGACAGCAATCGCATTTGCAGAATGAGTGTCAGAGTGAGTCACGTAAAAAGTGCCATCTCAGCATCAAAATCTGAGTGACTTAGCACATGGCAGCATTCATATTATGCCTCGAAGGCTTACTCCAGAGACAAAGTTTGATAGTCCAGGAGAAAACCAACTGCACTTTCAAAAAATGTAAGTTAAAGGCCAACTGCATTCCAAATTTCAACCTTCTGAGAACGTTTTTTCGTATAGTCTGCCTAAAAAAAACCGCAACATACAAAATATCACAGCTGAAATACACGCATACATGGCGCAAATGTCCATCAAATATTGCCGATTTCGAAACCGAAATTCAGAAGAGCGCGGCCATTACGGCCAAGCTGAAGTGATGTTCCAGACGGCCCAGCTGGCGAGCGAGCGGTCGCACGCGGCTGGCCGGCCAGAACAAACCTGCGTGCAACGCTTCACCCTCGCCACAGCCCTAGAAGTGCACCCAGCAGAGCTCGACTGGTTCTTCCGGCTGGCCGTAGGAAAAAGCCCAGGGCTGACCGCAACGTCACTCCCGCTTCATGGCTGTTTGTGCGATCTGCCAGCAGGTGCAGCGTTGCCTGCGACGGAGCTACTTTAAATGCTTATAATTAATTAACAACACATTTCACAGGGCTACCAGTCATGCCCCAGTCGGTTTCGTGGTACAGGCTGTACGCTCAATGGGGCCAGGGACTGCAGTTGGCCTTTAAAGAAAAGAAAAAAAAAAAAATGCGCGATTTTTCGGTCCTGAAGTGCTGCGTGCCCTAATTAAATAAAAATTAAATGTGGCTGAAAACAAATATCCCCTTTTGAAGGCCTTTGAACATGCTGGTGTGCTGCAATGGCTTACCTGCGTTGTTTTACCAGATCCTGTTTCACCAACAAGAACCAGAATTTGGTGGGTGCCGAGGTACTCGAAGAATTTTTCCCGATACTCCCACACTGGAAGCGCTATGCGCTTGCGGAACAGCTCATAGTAGCGGTTAGAGTACGGAAGGCCAGTCAGGGGGTTCAGTTGTTGGGCCTGAAAGCAGCAAACAACACGATTAGGTAAATCCATGTCTGCAGCAAAAGAACAGAAGGCATTCCAAAATTTTGAGGGGCAACGAGTCCAGTTGGGACGTGTCATATTGCAAGAACACATGCTAGCCAGATTAGTATTTTCTATAATCATAAACACCATCCAGATAAATTATTCTGAGAAATGTTTAATTGTCAGGAATTCCACAAAATAAGACTTGGTTGTTTTTTTTTTTGCCAATAGAGGAATCACAGGGAGGAGGAAACAAAGAGAAAACCTCAAATGTTCTTGCAGCATGCACACAAGTGACGAAAAACTGTTCAAGAGTTGTAAGCGAATAGCAGAATCTAACACTGCACCTTTGCCTAAGTCGCAGGCCATCCATAATCAGCACATGCTCAACTGAAGCAAAGAAATCACTTAAGTAAAAAAATCTGCGGAAATTAAAAGAACTGTCTAATAATGCGCAGCATTCTTATGCCACTTGTCTAGTGTGTGGTTTCTTTACATAAGTAGAGAAAGACACTGAATTATTTCATTCTTTTTAAGCTTCCTTTTGCATCTCTTTGCCAATGATGTAAATTTATACCATTATTGCGATGCGGTGCCTTTACTTCGCTAATTATGTTTTTTCCAAAGGTGCCAGGCATACACTGCAGCATTGGTCCGTTTACAATATTTTAATTCGTATTTACAACGTCCTTTTGCAAACTTTGTTCAGTCTTCGCTTTTTTGGGGAGATGTATACGATGCATATTTTTAATTTTGACTGATCATTTTTGTGAAAATTTCTTTTTATTTTTTGGTTTCTCAAAGTTTTGTCCAACCAATTGCCGCCATTTACGCTATTAAAACAATTAACAGTGTAACTTCTGCCAAATCTGCATTTTTGTAGTTAATGCAGGGCTCTACACGGTTTGCCATTTTTGACATTTTTTTATTCGTATTTCCAATGTTCTTTTGTGGACTTCTTTCATTTATTCTTCGGTTTGTGGGGGAGTTGTATAAGATGCATATGTTCTTTTGTGGACTTCTTTCATTTATTCTTCGGTTTGTGGGGGAGTTGTATAAGATGCATATTTCTGATTTTGTGTGATCACTTCCATGAAAATTTTATTGTTTATATTTTTGGGGTTTTCAAAATTCTGTTGGCCCAATTATCTCCATTGATGCTATTATAACGCACCAAATGTGCACTTTCGTAGAAATGAAGGGCGCTACACGGTCCTGGTTGTGAGGGTACTCGGCAAAGAATGCTACGCATTAAAAAGCTAAGACTTCTCGCTCTTTCGAACTTTCTATTTCTGGCCGACATGTATTTCATCATTAGCACGCATGAGGTCACACTGCGGTTCAGGTCCCACTTTAAAACAAGAGATTTGACTATACCAAGCCATGTTTGTTTCTGTTCAATAACACTAGGTTGCACCAACAGAAAAAAAAAAAAAGTGTGGCAGGGGAGTTAACCAAACTTGTATGAACAAATTACTGACGAAAGGAGCAATTTCAATGCAGACACATGTAAAATCAAGCACAATAATGGAGTTTTGCAGTACACATTACAGCTGTTGTAATAACTGATACGCTAATATATACTACTTTTGTGGGTTGAAACGCCTCTGCAAACCTTATAAGAGTGAAAATGCCTCCATCTTGGCCAGCATGCTTGAAGGAGCAATGAAGACAAAACGGGCCTTGTTTTTGAATAAACTAGCCTTTGGTAACTCACTCCGCTCAATTCTAGCCCCGAAATATTGCACAGCTTTCAAGTTTTGCACATGACGACCTTTGCACTGATGCAGTAGGGGAAATGCTGAAAACAAGAGTAATCGGTGTGTTAACTTTGCATTAGCATTCATTCAAGTAGCGCAATCAAACGGAACAAGAGGCAGCACTACTATCTTGGAGTGATGTTTCTTGGCAGTGGCCCTGGTGATGCAGCCACCCACTGCACAACCAAGTACATGACATTATATGGGTTGGACGGAAAAAAAAGGGAGGGCTGGTGAGTCACCATCAATCAATGCATCCTGCCGGTGATGACATACGAAGCGGAATCTTGGCGCTTTACTAAACAACTAGAAAGCAAACTTAGGTCGGCTCAACGGGCCATGGAGCGAATACTGATATGAGTAATGGTTATGGACAGGAAACGAGCAACTAGGATTGGGGAGCAAACGAGTAGTAGAAGACATCGTAGTTCAAATTGTGAAAAAGAAATGGACTTCGGCTGGCCATGTAGTACAATGAACTAACAACAGGGGCCCACCTGTTGTCAGTTTGTCGCACAACATGGCCAGCCCAAGTCATGAACACAGAATGGACCCACAGATGGGACTAGAAGAAGGGGAGCGCCAATAACTCGATGGAGGGACAAAAAACGGAAATTTGGAGGCAAAGAATGGACTCGGGCAGCGCAGGGCAGGAGTGGTTGGAGGTCAATGGGAAGAGGCCTTCGTCCTGCAGAGGACCCGAGTAAGCTGATCATGATAAAGTCAATGCAGTCTTTAATTTATTTGTTTGCTTTAACGCGCCGACGCTACACCTGGGCTATGAGGCGTGCCGTAGTGGAAGGCTCTGGATTAATTTTGACCACCTGGGGATCTTTAACGCGCGCCAAAATCTCGACACACAGGTGTCTTCTGTTTTTGCTTCCATCAGAAAAGCAGCCACTGTGGACGGGATCGAACCTGCGTCCTTGCCACGCCAAACTGGTTTTTGGTCTTCATGGCCCCTTCAAAGTGCAGCTGCGGGGATTTCCGGAAATCTGCCAATGGCAATGAAACTTTAAATGTGAGTTCTTGTTGATCATATAGTTTAAACTAGGTGCTGTGAGTGTGACTTTTTGATAATTATTTTCCCAATTTCATGTCTACATGATCAGGTGATTTTCCATGGGAAAATCAGCTACAAATTGCAGGATAAGCATACCCAAGATTAGGTTCAAGTGAAAACTAAGTCATAACAAGATTGATTTCTCCTGAGCCTCGTGTACAAAAAATTTTGCAGGGCTGTTTTTTTCAATTCACAAAGCTACAAAGCACTCCGCCAGGACTACATAGAACCCTGAAGCTTGGTTATAGAGAATAAATGCTGACAACCTCCTCGCAAAAAAGGTGTGAATCCCAAAGCAACTAAATATAAAAAACAAATCAAAATGGTCAAAACAGCCCCAGAGTTACCCTCTAAAGGGGTTAAATAGAGTTTGAAATGCTGTAACTTTATGTGCGCAATCGCTGGAGTACTATCCAAAGAATGTCCTCCCACAAAAACGATTTTGTAAGTGCTAAGAATCAGTTGAGTTATCGTTTCCTAAAAAGTGCCAGCTATTAAGCCTGAGGCGTTCTCTCTGTTCTCATGGCTCAAAGTATTGCAGATGCTACGAGCTCAAAAGTGAACAAGACCACCTATAGACACCTTTCAAGGCTCTTGTGTTCAATGCGCAGCCATTGACTCCACTTAGCGGTTTTCAGAAACCAATGCCGATGTTTTACTTACTACTGGTTGCGTGTGACCGCATTCCTTCTTGCATCCGCCATGCAAATATTTGCATGTTAGTTTTAGAATAGAGGAACCAAGCATTTGGGGGCAAAGTAGGGGGTCACAACAATTTTTGAAGATTTCCACCAATGACTAGCAGCCCACTTGAGTTTTCTGCATGCGGCGCTGTAGCAGCAAACAGGTCCCTCCACGGATGGTTCGTGTAGAGGAGGCCTACCATCGTTGCAAGTATTTTAACACGCTGCATGGACGGCAATCCCTAGCACAATTTTTGAGTACACTGTCATCCCTTTCATGCATGTGGAACTTTGTTTTCATAGTGAATTGTGTTCTGGCGGGCGGAGACATGTTTTAATGGCTGCAGTGCTAATTTATTCATGTGCACACGTCGCCCACCGTGCAGGCAGGTGCTTGTGTAGGCCCCACTAGGAGCGTTTCTGCCTGTGAAAAATACGTAATGTTTTTCAGCGTTACCCATTTCTTGTAAACAACGCGTTAAACCTACAAACTCAGCTAAGCTTGTGTGCCAAGGATGCACCGTGCCAAAAAGTCTCTCGAACATACTGCGACCATCTATGTGAGTCACTTGAACAGCCCAAAACTCCAGCAGCTTCACCGAGAGCTGGAAACGGTGATTGGCTGCATCATTCGACGGAACCCGCCAACAATGGCGCTGCAGTCTTCAGCGCGAGCTGCGTCACAGAGATGTGGCTACGTCAATACTAGTTTGAATGGCAATAAGGATTCACGTGGCATGTAAACAAGGAAAGAAAGAACGATCTTTCTTGCATGTGTTGTATGGCCCCTGCAATGCGCAGCGATGTAATATTTGGCATAAGTTGTTGCGAACCAGTACTCCAATGACTGCACGCATGAAATTGCAAAATTTGGAACCCTATGTAGGGCCACTTTGAGGTGCTGAAGAAGCAGCACCTTCATACGCACGACACACACACTAAAAAATAAAAGCAAAATAAAACTCAAAAGCAAAGATTACAAGAAACAAAGCCAGCATAAATTTGTCTTAAGCCAACCATGTCAGCGAAAGGAGGTGTGGGTAGCCCATGAAGTGAATTTCAAATGCTTACCATGGTCACTGTCTGGGTGTTATGGCAGTTGTCTAACTTTTCCCTGCTTCGATCTTCCCGGTCAAAATCACGGTCATAGTCCCGCTCCCTGCTGTAATAGGAGAAAGAGTAAAAAAGCAGTGTGTCAACGGTCCCAAGACATACCACAACTAGTGATGCCATTGTGGCCAAATACTGGCACCCACTGAGCAGTAGCGGTCTCAGAGATTGGTCTTGAGGGGGGGGGGGAATAAAGAATCACTACCCTCCTTGCACCAGTTCTACGGAGGAGGTGGTAACCAAGCATGCCGGTGTGTGCACATATGCATATGCGCTTGCGGTGGCTGCACTTGCGGTGGCTGCACTTAGCGACACAGTGGTTTTTGGCCCCCCTTAGGTGGTACAACATCTGGCTTGAGCCCGCATTTCTGACGGTCGCAACATGTTTGTGACCTCGCACGAGTTGGATGCTTTAAAAAAAAAAAGTTTAGGATCTCCTTTGGGGGAAAAGGGGGGGGGGGGAAGGATCCCCCCCCCCCCCCCCCCTCGGGACCGCCACTGCCACTGAGCTGCATGTTTTCATTACTGGCACTTTACCTTATTGCCCCGATTCTCGTGGCAACATTAAAGGGTACGATAAACAACACAATGCACAGAGTAATGACACATTAAGTCCAGCAGAACACTGGCATGCCGAAAGTCACGCACATGTTGCTTTTCTCTCACCAAGAACAAACAAAACACTTGAAGCAGAACATTTTAGACCACAGATTTCTTTTTCATTCCAATGATTGTCTGGTAGCAAAACATCATTATTGTGTTTTGGGCTAATTTTGACTTGTGTTTTTTCTTTCCTCCCCCGAGCGTTTTCCTAAGTTCGCAACTTTGCTTTTTCATGCCATCCTATGTGTACACATTTCTATGTTCCTCTTCTCCCTTCTGCTTGGGCCCCATGCACTGGACTGCAGTGCACTGAGAATATATAGATAGAACACTGAACAGATACAACCACAATGACAGTGTGAAGTGCTCTGCCATTACAGAACAAGTCACGGGCTCACAAGCTTTGCCAAACCTTTTTAAGGCAACTTTTTTTACCTTGGCATTCCGGCTAGAATTTCTGTGCTTTTCTGGCAGATAAAAAGTACCGAATTGAACTTATCGTCATAAACCCTTCACTTCTTATTATAGCTTGTACTAGCGTCTGTTATCTCGCATTCAGTCAACCAAATAATGTAAACTTGGTTGATTCAATTAACGTAATTCCATCAAATTTAGAGGTCCAATCAGAGTATAAGGCTACATATTTCGTGTGTGGTTAATTCGGTCAAGTTTTAGTGGACCCAGCAAGAGACAGCTGTACACGTATGAAAGTTCAACTGACAAGCCTGAAAATGAAAATAAAGAAATTACAAATCACAGCTCATAGCAAAATATTTCTTTCCTGAAAAGGACAAGGCCAGCAGATGCCAATTAAAGTAAACCTCTTACAACCACACAGCAGCATTAAAAATTACAAAAGAAAGTGGGAAGTGTCTCCAGAACTTATCTAGCTCCATGCTTCATGTGCAACAACACACAACAACAGAATCTAAAAATAGCAGCAAGAGCCAAGAGGTCCCCACAAAACAGGCTTAAAAAAAAAACAACTAATGGTCAATATGCAGAAGAAACATAAAACCTATTACGTGCACCCATGTGGAAGACTACAAATAAATTCTGGGCCACCTATGGTTCTTTAACAAGCACTACTATCTTGCCCTTGCAAACGTGCAAATCTGAAAAGCAGCTTCACAGCAGCCGTTCCACCTCAGCACGTCACGGGTGCAAATATGCACACTTGTGTGGCCATTAGCTCCTGGGACACACGCAATTCTTTGGAAGTCAGAAATTTCACCCTCCATGGTCAATCAAACAGCCACCAACTGATTACGGTGATTATTATGGAATTTTAAAATCACTTCAGTGTCCCTTTTTAACTCTTTCGCTACCGCAGAAAATTGACCAATTTTGGGGGGTCCAAGAAAACATTTTTTTTTCTGCTAAAAAATTATTTAGGCACTAATTGCAGGAGCACAAAATGCAGATTATTTAACGGCCTTTCCAATAACACCAGTTTTTTAAAGGTTTTCATATATTATAGTTGTGAAAAAAAATATCAAAATCAAAAGTTTTGTCAAGTTGTCGAAAAAAATGATAAAAAAGGAGTTGTGTATATTAAACCACCGGTAGTAGAAAAAAATTAGAATATACATTTTGCAGGGAAACATTTCAAAAAACACACCCTAAAAAAATGTCGACTTGCGCGGAACAGTTTTTCAGATATAAAAAAAAAATGTTAGCACGCACGGTGCTCGTGTCATGCGGTGAAGCCCAACCTCTAATTCAAACTGTGCAATTTTGGGTGGTTCCTTGGAATAAATCTGGCGGTTTGACGTTATCAGAGGCACCAATTTGCCCCCACATAACGTAAAAACATCTTGTCAATGGCTGACTTTGCATTTACAGCGAGCACAATATTTGGGACAAGCACGCGATGCAGAAAAAAACATGCATGAAGTTCAAAACGGAACGCCGTGGCTGATGTTTGTTGTCGTTCACGGTCAGTTATCTCTCAAAACATAAAGCTGAGCTTTATTATTATCTTCTTACTCGCAATTGTAGCCTTGCTCGCAAAAATGAGGTACGATGAGCTAGAATCGTCCCCTGCGATCTTTGGCCGAGTAGCAGTCGCGCGCTAAAAAAGATCAGCACAACAAGCCTCCTCTGTTGCAGCGCCACCTAACATTTTTCAAATGAAACAGTACAAAAACTTATCAGAGACTCCGTCCGAATAGACAGTTCAACTAAGCAGCAACATTAGACACCCGGATATACCCTCGCATGAAAACGAAACTGGAAGGCGAACAGCTGGCAGTGTAAGGCCGGTTTGAAGCGCTGTCCTCGGCGGAACAGATATCTGGCGACTGGGTGTGACCTTTTGACTTGCATCTGAAGTTCTTATCGCAGAAATCGGGTTAGGGTGGGGGGAAATGAGGAGCGGCGTGCTTTGTTCGAGGATCAGTCGCGGACGCTTCAGGCGCCATGGCAGTTAGCCTTGAAGTTGGGTAACTGCGTAGTTGCGCTAAATATAAATTTCGCGATGCAGAAACGAAACCGAAACTGTTGTAAACTGGTTGGGTATGGTCCTGGGGTAAGTAGAACTACCAGAGTACTTAGGACAACTTGCGCAAAGGCAATAAAACTGCCTAAAATCATAAAGTAGCTTTGCAACCAGGCACTGCTTGACATTTTCAGCCGATTTCTGGGATTATTACTGTCAGAGCGTGAACCTGACGATTGAAAATCGTTTGCTAGTTCCCCATTCACGCCCTGATAGCAAAAAACAAGCGCTGGTGCAGAGTAATTACGAGTTGCACGCATTCTTCGTTGGTAGCCTTGAGGCGCGATGACCACGCCCCTTTTCCACAACCAGGTGATTCAAAAGCGTGTCAAAAATCACGTTTCCGTTGCAAAAATGAAAACAAAACTGATTTTGAAAGGCCATTTTCTGATCTAACTCCGAACAGCTTTACTTGTTCGAGAAACGCCTGGAACGCTATGAAAAGGTGCTCCCAAAAGTATCGATCAAATTGATCGATTTTGATAGGCGCGGTAGCGAAAGAGTTAACAGGTACGCTATCCCCCATGAGGTCACTTTATGAATGCGAGAAAGCGGCTTTCAATGCGTAAATATTGAATGTAACGGAAACCAGATCAAGACCAGAAATTCTGCTGGCCCAATGCCCTGCATGATCCCACTCATGGCCCAGAGGAGCTGCACAGGGAGACGGGGGTTACTGGCATCCACAATGTTCCAGGCTATTGCATGCACCCTGACTGACTGCACATGCTGAGTGACCCAAGGTTTCCTCCATACAAATGGCTCGCAGATGATGTCCCCACTGCCCTTTCTGGTGCACTGCTCTCAGCACTGTTCGAGATGAAAGTGGCAGTTAAGTTCACAGCCTTCCATCAAGCATGCGTGCACAAACATATAGTTACAGTGATGTCAGTGCAAGCTCCCTATTATTCCTTTGGTCTCTACTAAGGGTGCCACTGCATTGAGGACTATACTAATTTTCCAAAATTAGGGGAGGACTAATTTTCAAGAGTGACAGGTATTGCATGACTTTCATAGCATGGTTCCTGATCAACCTTGCATATTTGACATGAGCTTTAAGCTCCAAGCAGCTATGCAATTCAGTACCCCTTCAAGACCTTCATGTTTTGATGACAGAAATGCATGATCCACAGTGGCATTTCATGCATCGCCACACAAGGTCCAAAGCAGATAGTACAAGCACCAATAATGCCCGATATTCCACTAATACAATTGCACACACAAGATACCTCACTCAAGACACTCAAGCATAGATATTCTTCGGACCAACATAGGCAATTTACAATAATACAAAATCTAAACGTAGAAGAGGCTGCGAAATGGAGCCTGAAGGACTAAAAAAAAAGACTGCTAGACCAACTCAATTGACCATTGGTCTAGCAGTCTTCATGTTCTTTAGATACAAGGCCTTGGCTCGTAAAGGGGCACCGAGGAGAATTTGTCAAGCTCTCGTTTTTGCTTGCACTGCGTAGACTGGCTCAAATGAACACACTTTTCATCATTTATCCAGGCGATACGGCAGTATTTATTTTATAAAGCCTGAAAGAAGCAAAACTACCATGTGCGGTTTGCGGTGGCTGCACCAACTAACCGCAGTGACGTCAGGTAAAGGTGCTATGTGATTGGACAATGTCCAAGATTAGCATTCAAACAAGTTTCGGTTTCGGTTCAGACGATCAGAAAATGCTCCTAAGGGAGGAGGGAGGACTATCAGAAAACCCGCTTTCAGATTTTCTGATCGTCTACTTCACCATTTGGCTTCTTCCTACCGTGAATCCCAAATGTGCATTTCGCTCTGCATACCCCAGGTGGCGCCGTCGTTCCAACATCAACTTGCGCTGGCTCGCACGTTCAAATCGGCTGCTATTTTCCCATAGGCGAAAATCATTATTTATTTTCAGAGTAAGCAGGCAAGTACCGCCGTTGTTCCCGGTGTCAAACAAAATAGACCACAAAATGCGACCTTGTGTGAAGTTTGCGGGCAAACAGAGCGGCGGTTTGATCAGGCAAAATTTTTGAAGTGTTCCAATTATTGTCGCACCACCCTGTAGAATGTATGACCGAGTTTACATTTTTTAGTTTTAGCGTTTCAAGCCGCTTAGTTGACTATTTGTTGAATAGTGCTCGTGCAGTAAGTGTCCCCCAAACTTCCACAGTATCTCACGTCTACCAATTGCATTTCTTAGACGGAAAAGCGTTCGCAGGTGTGTGGTCGTGCTGCTGACCGCTGTGCTTGTTCACACAGCGCAGAAAAGTACTTCCTGCAACATAGTTTTACGCTGTACGGTAAAAGTTTCAGTTGATTTTATTTCCTTAGTATCTATATAACTTCACTGACTCTTCTCCCGCCTTCAATTGGCTTCAGATTTTCCTACTAGAGTACCAGTCAGCGAAACGTCGCATGTGCGCTTGTGTGGAGCAACCTGGACGAAGCTTGATACAGTATACAAATTAACAGACTAAAGAAAGGCACATTCTTCCATTCACAAACGTGTCGTGGCTTAGTTTCAACTGAGCGAACGAACTGCGACGACCCGTCTGCGGCCGGCGGACTTCTATAAAACGCTGGGCCGACTGACTGTCGGAAAGTCGGCAAGCCTAGCAGTAGCGCAGTCAAGCAAAGTCATTTTTTCCTAACGTCACACGAAAACGCCACAAAAAATGGGCAAAGATGCAGAGAGGACGACAACATTTACGAATTGATTTTTCTGCTAAATATAAACGCACCCAGAGTGGTCGAAACATGGCCCACGGACTCCAGACTACAATTTGCGCTAGTAATACCGCAATGTTTACAAATCACTTCAGTGTCCCTTAAAAGTTCACACTTGCGACGAAAGCGAGCGAAAGTGACGGGAATTCTGTCGCGCGACGAAAATTGGTCCCGACCATTTGACAAAAACGATCATCGCCCGACAAGGCGACGGAATGCCCGTCGCTTTCGTCGCAAGTGTGAACGTGCCTTTAAGGCCCGTTCACACTTGCGACGAAAGCGACGGAAATTCCGTCGCTTTGTCGCGCGACGACCGTTTTTGGCGAATGGTCGGGACCAATTTTTGTCGTCGCGCGACAAAGCGACAGAATTCTCGTCGCTTTCGTCGCAGTGTGAACGGGCCTTTAGTCGGAAGTGTGAACGGGCCCTTACGGGGCCCGGTAGAATAACAATATTCAGAAGCGCGAACGCAGCATCTGCACCGTTCCGCACGGTCGGCTGTTTCGCGGTAGCTACAGGAGAAAGGGCGCGAAATTGAGCGAATGCGCCTCACCGAAAGGTTTACAATGCGTGAACGTGGCAGGCCGTTAAATTGACAACCGGCTTGTGGCTAGATCCTGTGCCCCTAATATCGACTTTTTTTGCAGCGGCTATTGTCAGGGAGCGCGGGTAGTGTGGAACAGGCGGCAAACCGTGACTGTACGCGCCCTGCTCCTTACCTGCCTTTGTTCAAATCATATGCGGTCGCCAGTAGATAACATCACGATTGTCGTTCGCTAATTTGATTGGGGAAACAACAGACAGGCACTTCGCATTGCGAAAATAGTGCCCTTAATGCTGGCATCGGGACGGTTGACCGCCGGCATAAACAACCAAACAGCCATAGTTTCGTGCTCTCGAGGGTGATGAATTAATCTGCTTAAATTAAACAATAAAACACACAGTAGTAAGATATGTTCTCTCCTCTCGACGTCTGCGCCAATGTTCAGCCGGATTTTGCCTACACGAAAACGTTCATCAGGAAGCAATGAACGTCGAAGCAACGCGTGCGTACACCGTTACTTCAATATGCTAATTTCGAGCAGATACGACAAATCGGCAGAAGTACTCACTTGCCTCTAATAAAAAATGGCATTCACGATCCCCGACCGTTTAGGTTACCGAAAGATTTGTTAGCGCTTCATTACACAAGCTATGAATAGGCTTAGTTACCACGAATGGGGACTATCATTGTGCCAACAAATAACGCAAAAAACAAAATAAAGCCTACCACGAACCTTTTTTTGGACAGTTGTGCGTCTCCAACATCAATTCTGTGCCTTTTAGACATCTCTGACACGCAGCAAACCCGAGGAAATTCCCTCAAATTTACGCACTACCAACGAAATGATGCCGCTATGGTGGCTCTCTCAACACAAAAAAAAGTGCTAGCGGCGTCTACCGTCTGTTGTCGATGATGATAATACAGAAAAACTTGATGATGATATACAAGAAACTCTATGGTATGCCCAGGTAGTATGCCAAAAGTAAGAGAATATTATTGCAGCTTTAAATTTCACAAACAAAGATTGTTTCTTAAGTAGAACATTACTTTCTGAAAACAATAAGCGGGGGGAAATTTTTACTTTTTTATAAGCCGCCCAAGCCGTTGCGCAGCCAAACAACAAATTAACAACAAGCCAACTCTAGCACTGAGTAACTGGGTAGATGCAGACTTTACTTGTTTTCTTATGTCGCTTTTGCCCCTTGCAGACCCTGTTGCACTTTCCGGTGTCAATTTAGTTGACTTTTGGTGTTTAGCTCATCCATTAGCATGTGGGACTAGCTGGCAACTCCTGTAGAATACCACAGTGGCATGCATGTGGGAAGGAATAGATTATCCTCACAAGTCAGTGCTTGTCTTTCAAGTGCATCCGTGTGCATCGCAGCTTCCCACCCAAGACTGCAGTGAAATGTGGGTATTTTTGTGCTTGATATCCTATCTGTAATATTACCCCAGGCTTAAGGAATTGGCGCTACATTAAGTCAGAATCCATGTATTTATGTACTGTATACGGTGTGCAAAACCGTATACGGTGCCCCATTGCTTACGTCTGGGCCTTTGATGACTAATGTGGGCCTTTGCATGAACGATATGATTGCGGTTGCAGTGAGTTGTAATTTTACAGGTGTTGAGCACATTATAATTCAGTCGTAACGCGGTTTGTTTCAAGCGGCGTGCAAAAGTTCAGTTTAATTTGATATTCTGACACCCATTAAAGGGGAAAAAAGATGTTATGGTATACCGCGTCAGGTAAACCGAAACGTGCAGTGTGTGTTTTAAATGTGCGAAGGTGTAGCGTTATGATCACAAGCCCAACCACCGTCACGTCGGGCTTGGCTGTGCTATTCGTAAAGTAAAATGTAACACGTTGTTTTTTTTTTTTCTTTTTTGTTGTGGCTATTTAGTCTCGTACTCATCATAGTGAGCTACTAACAGTACTGCGTTAGTCCGTATCAGCCACGCAGTGCCAGTTTGTCTTAGTTTGAAATAACTACGAGGAAAAACGTGCGGAGCGCATCACTTTTAATTGCGTAATTACGTTGCATAAGTTGATAGTAGCAAGAATACAGAATTTTGCTGGAGTGCAATGTGGAGTAGAGGAATGGCTGACAGCCTTTGCAGCAGTCCGTAGATCACGAATACAATATGCTAAGCTAAACAGGTTGCTCGAGCGGTCTGCGACTGCTCCAAGAGCACAGATTTCACCATCTTTGTGCGGGATGCAAAAATGCTATAGCTTTAAGCGTCGTTTGGTTTGTCTTTGGTGGAGCCTACATGACCTGACAACTCTCTTTAGTTTGTATTTCTGACTCACTGATGAAGTCTTGGGTGTTGGCTTTGGGAATCGGGCAACAGCTTTGCAATTACGAAATGTATGACCTCTGGTTGAAGACACAAGTGAGCGGGTACATTGTAATTGTTGGTTTTTTAAAGCTGTGTGCCCTTCAACACCAAAAGCACTCCACATCTGCCAGTGTGAGGTGCATTTGACTGCACACAATGAGGCATTTTTCTTTATGCAAAAGGAATTGTGCCCCTTCCAGTGTTTTGTTCCGTCCGTGCAGGAGCACCTAGTGCGGCATGCAGAAGACCTCCTAGGAGTCTTGGTGGGGGCTGTGTGAGCCATGCCGTTGGATCGAGCAACCGCCAGGCACCATCGGCCGCAGCACTGGCGCCTTAAGGAGCGCGAGCGCAACCTTCTGGCTGCTGTCCTGAGCATCGTCGTCATCGCCACCCTGTCCACAGCCCTGGTGCACCCCCGCTGGTTCTTCCTCCAGGGTGGCGGTTGTGGGCACAAGTACCTGGGCGTGCAGAACTTCTTCTATGTGGGTTATTTCGAAGCATTTCCGAGGCTCTTTGTCAGTGGACCATCACGCCTGCCCTCGTATGTCTACTATGGCTGGAACGAAGGTGCGTCTCTTTTAACTGGGTGCAAACAACTAGAAGCTATGGTTGTGGCCCTCAGGGCCTAAATCTCAGTTCTTGGCTAGCACGTTTTCTGTTCCAGTGCCTATTCCGAGTCACAGGCATGCACACACGCTTGTGGGGGCATATCCCAACATTACTATTGTTGGCTGTAGAGTCCCTAACTAGTCACAGCAGTTCTTCAATACACGCCAGATGTGACACTCCGGTCTTGGGGTGTTGTATTCGTGTGCACCTCCCCACTTCCTGGCGATTGTGTATTAGTGCAATGTCTGCCAGTGAAAAAATGAATGTGTGACAGCTGCAAAAAAATTTCTGCAGGCATTTTAAAATGTCATGAGGCCTCTTTTGGCAGTGGAAAGCAAGCCATTCTCATTATTTGAAGTTATAAGCAATTTGGCTTGTTAGCTAAATATCAAGTGCTTCATCTGTTAATTTAATTTACTGTTGACGTATGGCAGGTTTCCAAAACTAGGGAGCAAGTCAGGGGTCACTTTTTGGTATGTGTGCTCTGTGGGAAGTTTTGCAACTCCATATATTTTATAAAACGCACCATGAAGACAAAATACAACTCTGCTTTCTTCAAAATATTTGGCAGTTCATTGCCGCATCACTCACACGTTGCCGTTGCCGCATCACTCACAACTAGCACTTAAATTGGGGGATTTAAAACTACCAACTTGCTGTGCCATTATATAGCATGGCAAAAGCCCTATGAGATACTTGAAGTAGCAGCCAAAAATTGGCGGTCAGTAAACTGACTTGGTGCTGCCATGAAGAAGCTGGAAGTCTGGAATCCCTGATCAAACCTAGTGAAACATAGGAGGGTGCTTCAGCGTGCAATAACCCTATACTGTAGAATCGCCAGAAACTTTGTTCTTGCTTCGGATGTTGTTGAAAATGACCAGAGTTGGGTATCATTTGTTTGTAATTCTTCTGCCTTCAAAAGCTATCGCACTGTTGCAAAAGCCACTCACAGATGATGCAGTGTCACCTCATCTTATAAAGCCGCTAGTAGCATCCGCTCATGGGCGTCAGCAGGCGGGGGCAAAAGGGGATCTTGCCCCCCCTTCAAGCCACACCAGTGCATTGACCCCCCCTGAGCACGAGGTCGCGGGTTCGATTCCCGGCCGCGGCGGCCGCTTTTCTGATGGAGGCGAAAAGCAAAAACGCCCGTGCGTACGAGATTTCGGCGCACGTTAAAGATCCCCAGGTGGTCAAAATTAATCCGGAGCCCTCCACTACGGCGCGCCTCATCGCCTGCGTTGCGTCGGCGCGTTAAACCCCACAATCAATCAATCAATGCATTGGCCCCCCTTCCCCTGCCCTCTTCCTGTCCCCCCGCAATGCGACAGGTTTGCCCCCCTCAAAACAAAAACCTGCCGGCGCTCATGCATCCACCTGCAATTTATGTTGATTTTCCTTGTGCTATTTCACTGTAGCAGTGTTAATTTGGTTGGCAGTTAATTTGGTTAAGTGGTTAATTTGGTCGCTATCAGCTTGTCACACAAGTTAGACTTAGTCTTGTTTCGTTACAAGTCAGGTGTGTGAAGTAGCTGTTGAGTCACCGCCATTTTTTTCTGTTTTCCTCAGTGTATAACTTATTTCATTGAAATTCATGCTAAAACAGGCTGAAGGCTGTTCCGACGAGGCATTTTTCTATTGGAGCAAAGTTGTACGGCATTTTCCTGGTCCCAACAGAGAACTCTGCCTGTATCATACATCAGCATGCACAGCAAAATATATGAGGCCATATTCATGCACGGAGACCTCTGAAACATCTTGTGTGGTGCTGCCCTTTTTGTTATTGTGCTTAAAATGGCCCTAAATTGCTTTGTGAATCCAGTGCAAGGCTTTTATATAGTATTTATAATGTGCTTATTTATATAATGTTTGTAGTGTCTCAAACAATGGAACTTTCTTCTACTGCTTCTAAGGGAGCAGTTATTCTTTATTGTAGTAAAACATATGCGATCAAAATAACGACATTCACCAGCTGTAAAAAACATGTATAGCTTTGCTTCAATCTATCAAGCATTGGGGATGATTTATTCATTTAAAACTTATGCTGCCCTAGGCGCAGCTCCAATGGTGCTAAGTACACAGTCTGTCATGCACACTCTTCTACATTATAACCTTGTGTTGTGGCAATGATGTTGCTGAGTTGTTGAGCATAGTGCTGAACTAATATTAACCTTCAAGTGCTTAGTACTTGACCCTTTCTGACCACATTTGCTACATCTGTTCATTGATTTCAGTAGCAAGAAAGATAGATGATTTTACAGGTTTAAGAAAGGATCAAAATCAATATCACTCACCTGTGGTGGTGTGGCTGTTAATGAGCGGCCCTGCTCCCCTGTGGACTTCAGTTGTGATCGCATAATAGCCAAGGTGCACTGCTGCTACATGACAGATCACTGTCAGTGGTGGATTCGTGGCTAGTGGTTTCAAAGTGCAAAGACTTCAGTGCGTACTTCAGCAGTCCAGGTGGTCAAAATTAATCTGCAGCCTTTTCAACCTGAAAGTTTATTTTTCTAACCTGGTAGTCCTCTTTCTCACTGTGTGTACCCATTTCTGCAGCACTGTTGCTTTTGTCTTTTTCAGTAGAAGATCTGAAGTACCTTTTGTATTTGCTATCTTTCACTAACTGCCCCTGTGAAATACTGTTTTTGGACACCTATAGTCAAATGCCCAACAAAATTTTTGCTTGTTAAGGATCACCAGGTGGTGGTAAATTAATCTGGAGCCCTTCACTACGGCGCTCCTCATGGCACTGGTATACTTTTGTCGTATAAAGCACCCAAAATGTAAATTTCTTGAAAATGTTTACTGCAGTGCTTCAGTCACCTGCACTAACACGTTCGCTGATGCAGTGCATACATTTTGTTAATCATGGGCCGAGCGTTTTGTCGGGAGCTATTTTTATTACACAAGTGTGCACTTGCTAACCGAAAGAGATGTTTTAACTGTGGGATTTCCTTTTTTTTTCCTTTTTTTTTTTTGTTCCTCATTTTCCACCCCCCCCCCCCCCCCACTTTTTTTTTGTTTTGTTTTCAGTGATGAAGGACTGTGTTACACCAACCATTGTGAGCCTCCAAAGAGTGCTCATAGTGCTCTGCTTTTTGGCCATCCTGAGTAGCCTGCTGCAGTTCTTTATGGATGCATTGGGTGTCACGTACAAGTGGCTGAGAGTCATTCGAAGAAATGCCTTCTGCAGCATCCTGACAGGTACGTCAGCGGTACAGTTACTGTTCGATAGCTGAATTAGTAAAGCTTTGTCATTATTTAGGGACTGTTATCAGTTTTTTCATCAGATTCTTTCACCTCTTCTAGTGTTACTTGACAGGCAGAGCTTGCCAATAGCTGACTTAATAGCGTAAATGTAAAGGCTTAAGGCGCTAGGAAACTTATTGCTGACCCTGCTTCGTGACCAGCGTGGAACGCACTTTGTCCGGTGTGTGCCCCCTCACTCCTGCAGTGGGCCTGTGCCTCGGGGTCGTCGGGACGTGCTACTACATCTCCACCCTGATGGAGGTGCAGCAAGAGATGACCAAGCCCAGCCGAAGCTCTCGGGTCGAAGTGAGCTTCAGCGTGAGCTACCACCTGGTGGCGGCAGCAGGTGCAGCGGCCGTGCTGGCTGCAGGGGCAAACCTACTGGCCCGACCTATGCCGGTGACCCAGCTCGGTGATTCGGCCATCGACAGCTTGCTCCTGGACGACGACTTCTCGCGAGAGACCTTTGTGGTGGGCATCTCGCACTCGGAGATGTGGCCTTACCGACAGGACCTGACCCGCCTGCACAGCTTGCCGCCCCTGCCACCCTACTCGCCCTGAGGCCGGCCACAAGAGCCACACCCTCCAGTCTGGTCAGTGCGGGCTGCTCTCCGGTGGAACCGTGTGCCCAGTGATGCCTCGTGTGAGGACAGGAACTGTGGCTGAAGGCGGGACACTCTCGGTGACGATGCCTTTGCCAGTGTGTGTGCGGGGGCACTCGGAGAAGCTGCAGTGTTGTTTTCACACCCACTGTTGTCAGCATATCATTTCATTGTGCGTATTAGGTGTAAGCTTGACAGCGATACTAATGTATATGGCCCATTACTAAGTCAACCATGCCCAGGTAGCTGTCAGATGAGCTGTACGTATGTGTGAGCTGTGGGCGTTACCACTAGGCTAGCATGTGCTTGATGTAAGATAAAATGCCAATGCAGTCTCAGTGTCAGCAATACTATGCATACAACCAACTGTTATGATTGGTGTGAAATATACACACTTCACTTGCTTGGTATTCACGTAAGAAAAGGCCACAAGATGTTCTAGGTGTGTCAGTTTGTGCATCTAAATTGTGCTGTGTAATCCCACTGAGTCATCTTTATTATTTAGGAGTTAAAAGTATTTTTTACGATTGTTCCCTCGTTTGCATGCAGACCCGTGCTAGAAACAGCTTAAGTTTTGAAGTTGCTTTTCAACCAGTGGTTTTTAAATGGGAATCTAGGGATTTCCCATGGTCTGCAAGGGTGCTGCTACAATCTGTAGTGCTCTTAGTGTACACTGAAAATCCTCTATACACCGCATTTGTTTCGTTACTTAAATCGCCGGCAGCATAGAGATTGTTGGTGTAGCCTCAGACTGTCTAGATTGAAACGCGTGACGGCAACTGAAAGCTACTTGCAGTATGGCCCAGCTGCGATAATGTTACTTAAAAAACTATGCATAGCATTGGAACTAGAGGGCGTAGTGCATAAAAACTAGAAGGCAATTGCCACCTTCCTTTTTGCGTGCTTTACCTTGTTACTAGGTCATGCTGCAGAGTGTGCGCACCTCAAGTATTTTTTGGTGGTATGTTGTGCGTTTCAATTTAGACTGTTGAAGCCGAGCATTGTTTTGTAATTTATGCACTGTATGCTCTAATGGGCTAGCTTTTTTGCAGGACATTAAAACTACCGTAAAGTTCCGAAAGGACGCCCACCCAAAATACAGAGATATCGAGTAAAGAATGCGGGATGGGCGATCTTTCAGGTCAGGTGCAAAAAAAACTACAAAAAAAGTGGCCGCACCGCCAACCAAAACTGCAAAGATATGAAGAAAAATTGCGAGATGGGCGAACTTTCAGCTTAAGTGCAGAAAGGTCAAATAAGTGACTGCATCAGCTCATGAATAGAGTATTCGCGTTTATTTTGTTCGCTCACTAGTGCTGAACCCATCTGTTTTGAGGGGTGGGCGATATTTGAGGTCTTTTAGTAAATTGAATATTTCACCCCTAAAGGGTGGTGGGTGATGTTTCGGGAGTGGGCGTTCTCTTGGAACTTTACGGTATGCACAAAAGCTAAACAAAGAAAAGTGTGTAAAACTGATGCAAAAGAGCTGATTGCATTGACATTGTGTCCAGGCTTCCAACCCCTCCCATCATGGGGTGGGGGCCATCCATCGTTTTTGCCAATCCATCAGGGGTCCCCTGACAATTAAAAACCGCTGCTTTAAACAAATTCCACATAACTATGCAAGGCCCCTTTTTGTACAGTTTGTGAAACTTGTGTGGGTGGCTGTAGCGGAATTTACTATGTTTCAAAGCATTTCAGTGCGGCTGCTTTTTAAAAAAGCCTACCGCGGGCTCGATGTGGTGGAGCCAATACAGGTGGTGCCACACTGTCTAGACTAGTTTAGCCAGTGTAGATAAAAAAGTAACACTAGTGGCGATCTATGGTAGTTCTGGATGAAATAAATTTGTTTAATGCCATTGGACATTGAATGAGCTCATGCAGAAAATAAAATTTAGGGCCAGGCACCCACTGGAAAGTTGATGCTTGTATGGAACACAGCAGAGCATACAAGTAGTTCATAGAAGCCTGGTGTGAACTCGATTATGATCTATTTAGTTTCCGTTCATTTCTCCTAATAGTACTGCATTATTTGGAACACAGTAGTTTCAAAGAGAAACAGCTACACGCTGGCTGAAATACTGAGTGGGAAACCTGTATGTATAATCATTGAGAAATATATCACGCTTGGAATTCAGAATGGCTGTAGGGATGGTGTGGAGTGCCACAGCTCTTCAGAGTGTTTAGTTTTTGCTATTACTGGCTTCCTCAAAGTTTTCTACCGTGACCTTCTTTGCTCGCCAACCTCCTTTCATTCTTCTTTTCTCAAATACTTCTGACACCTCTGACATCAAGGAATAGTAACATCATTTTTTTTTTGTATCAAATGAACTGCCAGTGGCATTATCTCAACTTGAAACTGCCCTTGCGCATGTTCATTCTGAACCAAGAGGGGCAAGTGCAGGTAAAATAATGAATTTCAACCCCTTCAGCTGCTCTCAACTTGCTGTTTGAGCAGTCTAGCTTTTTTACTAGTGCTACAAGCTGCTACCAGTAGTTCTGCTGTGTGTCTTGTTGAGAATGCGCACTGTGCTGCTTTTCAGCTCTTGTAACCATGTACTGGGCAGTTCCAGTCTGAGCTGTGTAAGGTTGAGACTGCTAAGCAGCATGCCTGCATTACTTCTTTCCTGAACAACCTTAGCCTGATCCTTGATTGTAGATGGCAGCCAGCGTCAAATGTTTTTGTCACTTCTTGCATGTTCATCCGCTTTTCGGCAAGACGTTGGGGTGCATGCAGCTGGGTGTCTTGAAGGCTTTGTTGGTGTGACGGCTTTGTGTGAAGGAGTACTACTTTTGAGTGTGGAGATGAGAGTGAAGCTGTCGGGCCAATTAAGGTTGTAAAGTGAGAGATTCCTGAAGTTCAGTAATGCTAGATTTTATTTCATTTGTGCATAGCCAGTTTTGTGGCCTATTATTGCATAGGAGGCTGTCAACTGTTTTCGTGGAGCCCTGGGCACAAATTCCTTTATTCCTTGAATCAACAAATTATTGTTCGACATAGAGTAACTTATGTATTTTTGTGTTTAAAATATATTGTATATGCACATGCTTTACACATGGGCTGTCTTGGACATTGCAAGCAGAAAGAGAATCTCGTGCTGGTTTTGGTTACAAAAAGTCACTAACATTCGCCATTCACCGGTGCATTGACATATTTACTTACCACAAGCGCAACATTATTTTAAGTCACTGTGCAAGATACAATGCATTAGGTCTCTGAACACATTGAATGTTGCTGTTGAAATTTTAATGTGCGTTGAAAATTGTTCTTGAATATTTCTCTCGTAGAGTTTTACCTAAAAACTGTTTGTTCTTCAAATAAATTAAATACAGCAAAACGGTCGGTGACATTCTTCGTAGAAGTGATGCTTCAATATGACACTTGGTTGCGAGACGAGTAGAGAGACTGTTCTGTGGGATTTCAAAGTATTTATTGAAGGGCATTTATGATAGTCTTGTGATCGCTGCAGTTATGCTGAGGTGTACTACAGTGTGTAGGCCTTGGCAGTGAGATGATGAAAACCTTCTCGCATGCATTGCACCTCAGAAGCACAGGCAGCAGGATCTTGACAAGCACCTTCCATGCATTGGTCTTAACACCGAGTTTCTTGTAGTACTTCGATTCGAGAATAGCTCGATGCCTTTGCTGTTCTAGATTATTTTTTTCACGTCATGTTCAATGTTCTTTGCTTTTTCGAGGTTTGGCCTATTTGTGGCCTACCTGTAGGCCACGGAGCAAGAGGATATATAGGAGGCAAGTGGCCCATTGTGGCGGTTGCGGCTGAGTGACCAGATAATATCATAATGAAAACCAACGCGGGCTACAAAGCTTCATAATTATGACGGCAAAGGATAGGGTAGCAGCACGTGATGGACAAAATGATAGCGGCCACTATTCATTCCGGAACTGTACAGTGGAATGCCGATTGTGACGGCCGTGCAGTTTCTTCTCCCGCGACAGATGCTGCTAGCTTAACCTAGGCTAAGTGCTTGTGACGTAACGTACAGGTGGCATGGCAGGTGTTTTATATCGCCACTGTAGACCCTATGCCAAATCACATCACATGCTCTATTTTCATCACCTTCAGCAACAGAAAACTGACAACCTTCTACCGTTAGCGCTTAAGTGATGGAACATGTATGCCACCTTCCCCTGTGTGTATCCGATTAATGACCGGAATGGGCCGCTGGCTTTTGTACACTACGAACAAGACAAAGAATCCTGGGGCGGTATTCTCGAGTTCTGTCCCTTTTGCGTCCCTTTCAAAACTGTCCCTTTAAGCGAGCCCTGATTTGCTAAAAGCACACAACCGGAAGTGACGTAACGCAAGCGCGGCAAACCTACTGTTAACCTTTGTTTATGCTGCCCACGTCCACTTCTCAACCAGAAGTACGTCACGATGAAAGGGACGCAAAAGGGACGTTTTCAAAAAGGACAGTTACGAGAATACCGCCCCTGGTGGTGCAGTAACCGCTTCACACTAAATCATGCAAGTAAACCTGCCTAAGTATTTTGTATTTACTACAGTAATTGAGAGACTAGCGGCATGAACAGCAGACTGAAAATGCTCTTGCTCGGTTTTGTTTTAGCAACAGCTTGCCAGGATTTCATTTTACGTCCTTTCATTTTAAGGGAACACAAAAGTGTGAAAGTAAGTTGGCCTGTTGATGGCAGCAGTGGTACATTTTATTGCACAACCTCTTTTGGCCACTCATATTGTGAAATGAACAAATAGATTAGAGCTCCACAGTTAAATTTGATGTTTGTTGATGTAAAGAGAGGAAGATCCTTACTAGTTTTAAGCCCACCTTCAGCACACAGCGTGCTGAACAGTGTGGAGGTTCAGCATGTCTTACACAGCTGTCGGATGCTGCAGCTTATTGCTCGACCTCGTGAAAAGCAAAAGGCAGGCTACCACGATATGTGCAACTGTTCCTAACCCATAAAAATGTCTTAAATTGCAGTAGTAAGCAGTCGCTGCTACCACAGAGCACTGCTGCCTCTGGCCCAACATGCAACTCGCAAATTTTTACTGCGTTTTTAGATGCGACGCTGAGAGCATCTCTTGTCGCCGGCCTTGTCCTTCCTGCGTGCGTCCGTTGTTGTTGCCCGCAAGGCTGCGTCTATCCCTATCCTCCACTCTCCCCCTCTCCTCTCCGACAGCGAACACTCTCGCGAGGGGCATTGGCTTGGCTTGGATTGGATTAAAGTGGATTGTGTTGGTTTGTGTTGCGTCATAGCCGCGGCAGACGCGCCGGCGCGTGCCCAGGTGAGACCGAGAGCGAACACTCAACATTGCGGGCGCGTGGCGCAGCGCACTCTCACTCCGCCGGTGGGCGGCGCTGCGCGCGCTTGCGCATGTGCAGTACTCTCTCTCTCCGCGGTCTCCTCTCCTTCGGGCGCCCTGCGCATATAACCGGTGTGCCGCTCTCCGGCGGCCTTTCGGTCGACGGTTGCTCTCCGCTTGCGCTCGAACCCCCCTCAGCGTCGCATCACACCAGGGTTCCCGCGAGGGGAGGTAGGCGTAATTTTTTTTATTCTGCTGACAAGTGGTGCTTGCAATCGCTTGTAGGCCTACTACATTAATATAAAACTGCTTAGTTCTAGTTCAAGTTGGCCAAAGCATCTTTTGTTGCCAAACGTAGTGCTTAAACAGCTATTTCAGACTGGTATTGGATTGGAGTTCATGGTGCAAGAATATTGAAGCATCATGCTCATGTTACACTTGACAAAGATGAGTCAGTTTTAGATTGGTGGGAAGTTCCCTGGTTTCCCATGGGCAATTGATATTATCAAGGATGGCGGGGAGGGCTGGTTTTCTCAAGTTGCAGAGCTGCTCTGAGGAGGTCCCGTCGTGCCCGGGTGATGAATTAGGTTTGCCTTAGCTGATAGCAGGCGTGAGACAGCTGCGCATATTGCGCAGATTTGATACAAATTTGTTTTCCTGTGCCAGGCTGCTCCAAAAGCTTGAAAATTGCAAAAATTGCGCCAAACTGCTCCAAAATAGCCTGAGAGCCAACGATTTTAACGCTCCCGTCAGTTTCAGTGGGGGGGAAATGCTTACTGACGGCATTACTTTCCAGCACCCCCAAGTGTTTGTGAAGGTTCAATTGATTGATCATTCAATAAAAAACCGGCATAAAATTGTCCCCGAGATAGTTTTTTCGAAAGTCACAATGTCGGGTTGCACATGTTATATTCAGTGCGTTTTTACAGTTTTCCCATCGAAAACCATTGCAAAGTCCTGTAGAAAAAATACTTATGTGTATTGAGGTGTCAAACCAGTTGTGCAAGCTGATAAAAAAACGGCAATTTTTTGAAGTGCCGTATCTCCGGAACGACCTTAATGGGCGCCGCCATCTTGGCGTGGTGAAGATGTGAAAACGTGGCCGCCGGCTGAAGCAGTTGCTTGAGGTTCAGGCAGAGTGCTCTTCGCCTATTTCTACCTTGGTGTTAGTTATGGGGGTATACTGGGTTTACATTTAGTCGTTTTATCTGTTGCGGGTACGTTGCGGGACTGGAAAGACGGGAGTTCACCAAAAACAACATGGCGCCCACGAATTCACCGCGTGTTTCGGGTGCGTGCTTGAAGTGAAATTTCGGACTCCAGCCGCACCGTCGTCAAAGGGCCGCGCGGGTCTCGGAGCACTGACCGCGTACCGAGTCGGGATCGTGGGTTTCCACAATTCGCTAAATCGGCGTGTGCTCAACCACGTATTAGAGGGCACTTGCCAGACAAAGTCGTGGATACGGTGCGATGCACTTGCGTCGACATCCACGACGGCAGCCAACAGCAGTGTCGGACCTTTGCGCGCCGTTCCCAGCTGCCGGGGTTTCATCCTCCGGTGATTCGAAGTGATCGAGGGCAGGTAGAGCACCACCACATATTGTGAATGCGATTAATAATAAATCTGTTGACGCCACTACCGATAATTGGGTTGAAACGCGGCAGACGATAAACGGGACGCCGGTGTTTTTTTTTTTCTTCGAGATGCCGGCACACAGCGGATGCGCTAACACAGTGACCACGGACATGGCGGCTCAGTGTTGCCAAGCGAAGAAATCGCCCGCTAAACTTTTCACTGAATACCACCTATAGTTTGAATCAGGGCTTTACGTTAAGAGGCGGCTCATCCGCTTGTTGTGCATCAGGTAAGGAGGATGGTGTGGTGGCTTCGGCTTTCAGAGGGGCATTTTCTCGTGCGAGCCGCTCGTTCTTATGCATGGTATGGAGGGTTGGAAACAGAGGCCTTGTATTTCTTTAGGGGGCAAAAAGCGAAAACGCCCGTGCGTTCGAGATTTCGGCGCACATTAAATATCTCCAGATGGTCAAAATTAATACGGAGCCCTCCACTACGGCGCACCTCATCGCCTTGAACCCCATAATCAGTCGATCTTGTATTTCTTTAGGGGCCCGGGCCCTAATCAGGGTTCCAAAGGTTGCGATTTTACGTGTGGAATCGCTGAAGGAACGTCTAAGGAATGTCCTGACGCAAAAATGATTTAAAAGCGTTAAGTATTAGCCGAGTTATCGTTGATTAAAAAGAGCCAGCAATAAGGCCTTGAGCTTTCGCCCTCTCATCGCGCCTCCAAACCACTGTGGAAGTTATGACGTCTAGGCGCAAGGCCACCTAGAGAAACAGGGCAAACCCTTTGCTGGTTCGAGATGCGCGCAGGTATCGGCTCCGCTCGGCGGTACGTCACGCATTTTTCAATAATTTTCAACAGTAAAGTCCCGCTCTGGCGGGCAGTGACAAGTTTTAGCTGATGTGGTGTATGCCGTATCGTACATACACCGCAGAGTGGGCTCCTTGTCGACCGTACAGGCAGATGCTTGCTGCGGTCGCGCGTGTAGCGGCTTTTCTGCCTACAGAGACTCTCCGTGTTTTTCAGCGTTGTTTATGCCTTGTAAACGACGCGCTATATCTACAAACTCGGCTAAGCTCGCGTGATGGATGGCGACGATCAACATTCGTCCCTAGATACGCCGTGCCGACCAGTGGTTCTAGTGCCGGCAGTGCCGGAGCGCCGCTCGCCGAAACCGCATCCGCGTTTCCCCCCCGAGCCGGGAACGCTGATTGGCTACAGCATTTAAAGGGACAGACAACCGATTTTTGTCGAGTATATATTCTCTATCCCAAATGAAAGGGCATCACTTAAAGTACCTTGACGAGGAACGGTTTTGCTGATAACGCCTTAGAACTTTTTCAATCGAATTTTTTGATCTACGAGCCGTATGTGTCCCTCCCAAAACCAATGCTGGCAACCATGACATAGAGTAGCTCGGCAACATACTTTTGTCTGTATGCGAAATAAAAAACGATATTTAAAAAGTTGTTTCCAGTTAAAAAAGTTTGAATCGCAGGCTTTCCTGTTCCTTTGTGTGTTTTTTTAATGCAACGGTCTATTTTGCACGAATGCGCCATCTGTTGGGATAGACGATAGGTAGAATCTGGCTTCACGTTGTGGTGGCGGGAAGTTCGATTTTCCCCGGGCGCGACGTTTCTTTTTTTTTTTTTTAAGCTGCCGTTGGCGTATTTGGAAACTTAAATCAAATATTTTGGCAGAACAAACGCCCCTGACTCAGGCAGAATCGTCAAAGCTCCTTCGCTGGGTCTGTTTACTGAATGCTGCCGTTGATTCTGGGCATGGAGGCTCAGTTAGCCACACTGAGAGGCATGCTGAGAGGCACCCAGCGACGGCGGGCGGCGTGTCTTTAAAAAATTCAGAATAATGTTTAGAAATACATATGCAATTTTACCTTGTACAAATACTTGTGTTAAAAGGTTTTCAATACGTAAATAAACGTTTCAGTAGTTACAGTAGCTGCTAGGTTTGCAGGTCACGTGACAGGGACACATATTGTAGTGTCAAGTTTCGACACTACGAACCGCCACCCTTCCGATTTCAGGAAGTTTGCTGCCACATTAAAATTATTTCCGCCAGTTTGTTTAGAAATTGCTTGTGGTTCTCGGGCTATATAAAACGCTGGCTTTCATATGAGCTAGAGAACATATACGCGACAAAAATCGATTGTCTGTCCCTTTAAAGGGACCACCAATAGCGGCGCCGTACTGTTCAGTGCCTCGTGCGTCATACAGGCTGCGTCAGAGCCCGGCAGTATGCCGATGAGGATCGGTAGTTGCAGATGCTGCCCCGCATCTGCTCTGGCGTGTCTTCTTCAAGGATGTTAAAAAACTCCCACCGGGCCCTCGCGGGAACCCCTGTGTAGATGCGACGCATAGGGGGTTCACGTTGCAGCGTTGGACAGCGGAGGAACGGCGCTGGAACGATGGAGCGGAGCGGCGCAGGCACCGCGTTTTATAGCGCGCATAACGGTGAGGGGACGCGCCGGCGCCAGTGCGTCTGCCGCGGCTATGACGCAACACAATCCACTTTAATCCAATCCAATCCAAGCCAATTCAATCGAACCCAATCCAATGCCCCTCGCGAGAGAGTGTTCGCTATCGGAGAGGAGAGGGGGTGAGCGGCGGAGAGCGCAGCTGGCGCGGCGAGGAGAATGGCGGAGGGGCGGACGCCGACGACGACAACGCCGACGACGCCGGATGCAGGGACAAGGCGGGTGTATGAGATGCGGTCGCATCTAAAATCACTCCGGCGACCGTGTTATCGGGTGCCGACACATGAGCAGCCTCTTCGTAGCCCTGCCCCCGAATTGTGAGGGAGTTAACCGTCGCATCCTTCCACGCGCGGTCCTCGATCGGATGGGATGCTGATGAGCAAGTAGTTGGCAGTCTGCTGGATGCAGATTTGATCGACGGAGTTTTAGGGTACTCCCGCTTGGTGCATGATGGCATCTGCGACAGAAGCTTGTGCCACTGACCTCTGGTTTAGTACACCACGTGGACGCAGAACGATTTTGATGCCCGTGGCCGGTAGTGGCGAAGCGGGAGGCTGACGGGTGGCGGTCGAGAGCCGAATCTTTGTCGGGGCGAGGTAGTGTCCGAGTGAGTGGGGATTCTCGGTGGGACATTTGCAGTGTCGTGAAAGGCTCGCTGCAGGTGGTGGTGGTAAAAACATTTATTTGGGCTTGAGGGGAAAGGGAAGGGGAAGTTGTCACCCACCCATTTCCGGGAGGCCGCGAGCCCGCGCCGATTCCAGAGCTCATTTCACCAGGGCGAGTTGTTGCTTGTGCCGAGCTGGTCACAGCGCTCAAGGGTGCCCACTGCTCAAGGGTGGGGGAGTGAAGGGGGTTGGGTGATGCGGGCAGGAGAAGACTAGGTGGTAGGTGGTAAGAGGAAGGTCACACGCTTGGCAGTTATGGGGGAAGAGGGATGGGAAAATGTGTGAGAGAATCGTGTGATTATAGAAAGTTAATTTCTGTCTGAAGGAGATGATAGACATAGGCTTCACGTGGGGTAAGGGATGGGTGGGGAGGAGGGTACCTTCTTCTGTTGTTTGTGTAGTGGCAAAGGATGGAGCTATAGGTAGAGTCGAGCGGTGTTAAGGTGGTGCTTGCGGAATCAATCTAGACGTCCTGTGGGGTCTAGCCTTTCAGAGGGGAGTGCCCGGTTGTGGAGAGCGCAGGCTGCGGCATGGGCCGCTTCATTCCCAGCAAGACCAGACCTGCAGAGGCTCGCTGCAGGTCTGGGGCGAATTTCAGCCCATCCAGGCTGGCTGAATTCCGTGGGGTCGATTTCCTCCCCCGCACATGCAATAACCTCCCTGGTCGAAGGGTGTTCAAACGGCACACCGCAGCCTGCGCGTGCACCTGCGTTCCAACGCCGGCGACGAGGTCCGGCCCGGTGTGCTAGGCCTGAATATATGCATGTCTCGCTGTGCAGAAACTTTGAAAGGCTGTAAGTGACCGTTGAATGGCCCTGTTTCCCTGACGTTGGTGTCTGTGTGATCCGCAGAACTTCACGGACCCAGTGGTACAGGGCTGGTTAGCGGTGGTTCAGTTTTTAAGCGATAAAGCTGGCGTTCAGACGCAGAGCTGACGTGAAGGGCGTGCTCATAGCTAGGTCCCCTGACGGGCTTCCCCATCCTGAGGGAGAAAACTGTGCTGTTCCGCGCACCTACCGTGAAATCCCTCGTACAATCCCTCGTAAACCCCTCGTACCGTGAAAACCCTCTACAACCCAGTCCAGGGAAGGGAATTGGGGTTTCAAAGGATACGTCCGCCCAGCGCAGCCCTGGGACGCCACATTAGTGGGGCGGCTGCGGGCCCATCTGGGCCCGGACGTTGTCGTGTGCGGAGATTTTAACGCGCACAACCCTGCCTGGGGCAGCCCCCGCACCACCCGCAGGGGACGAGAGTTGCTCGATGCTACCACAGCCTGCGGACTGCTCGCGGCCAACACAGGCAGCCCCACCTTCACCCGCCCTGGTCCCTTGGGCACGGTCCAGCGGTCTCACATTGACGTCGTACTGATGTCCCAGCGGTGTGCATACACCTGGGAAACCGCCACCAGCACCCGGGGATCGGACCACTACCCCATCCTGGTCACCCCCAGGGGCGATCGCAGGCGAGCAGACACCAGGGTCTACGCCGTTACTAACTGGACCACCTACCGCAAGGAGATGGCAGAGCGTCTGGAGTACCCAGAGCCTGATTTCCTGGCAGCTGTCATGCAGAGCACCAACAAGGCGACAGTGCGGGGGGAGGTACCCCTCTACACGGCACTACCGGACCTGGAGCTCCTGAGACTACGGGCCAGGCGCAACCAGCTGCAACGGCGGGCCATCCGGAGCAGGCGTCCGGAAGACTGGACAGCGTACCGACAGGTGGATGCACAGCGCAGGAGGAGAACCAAGCAGCGGCGGAGACTGGGAGTCGCTCTGCTCATCCATGGACTCGCGTAGGGATCCGGCCAAAGCTTGGAGAGTCTTCCGGACCATTCTCCAGCCTGCCATCACCAACCGGCATCCCCTGCTGGCCTCCGCCATTTCCTTGGGCATCACTGAGGAGGCCTTGGCAGAGCGGCTAGCCGACCAGTTCACCCCGGCTCTACCTGCCGCTGAAACCCAGGTGCACGTGTCGCCGGTGGCCCTCCAGGACCCGCAAGTGGTGGCCATTTGCCGTGGCGACATCACACTCCGGGAGCTGCGGGACGCCCTGGATCGATGCCCCAAGCGGCGGAACGCCCCTGGTATTGACGGGGTGACGTACCAAATGCTCCGGAAACTGGGTCCTGGACATCACTAAGCTGCAGCCGCTTCTACAGCTCTTCAACCGGGTGTGGAGGGAGGGCAGCCTTCCACCTACTTGGCGGGTTGCACTAGTCAGGCCGATGCGGAAGGTCGGTAGGCCGCCCACCGAGCCTGCATCGTACCGGCCGGTTTCTCTGACGTCCGCAGCGGGGGAGCTGATGGAGAACACGATCTTGGCCCGCCTACAGTGGATTGCTGATCGTCGGGGCGTCTTCAAGGAGCAGCAAAGCGGCTTCAGGCACCACCGCTGTACAGTTGACTCCATGGGACATGTGGTGTCTATGCTGGAGCATGCCCGCCATGACAAGGAGGTGGCCTTCTTGCTCCTGCTGGACATGAAGTCGGCCTTCTACTCTGTCCCCCACAAGACCATCCTGGAGGCCCTGGACAGCATGGGCGTTTCGGGGCACCTCCGGAGATACGTGAGGGATTTCCTGACTAACCGGACCCTACGAGTCAGGGTGGGCCGAGCAACGAGCAGCCCAAGAGACGTCGGCTCTGGGGTTCCCCAGGGGAGTGTGCTCAGCCCATTCCTTTTCAACCTCGTCCTGGCTCCACTCCCGGGCTGCATCCCAGCTGGGCTTGCATTTCCAGTGGGGATGGCAGTCTATGCTGATGGCATCGCCATCTGGGCGCACGGGGCTACTCTCCAAGGTGAAGGCGTGTCTCCAGGAAGTGCTGTGGGCAGTCGCCGCCTTCCTGACAAACCGTGGCCTGCAGCTGTCCGAGACAAAAACGCAGGCCATGATCCTCCACCCGAGGGGCTACAGGGCACGCAAGACGACACTGCCGCTCACCTTGAATGATCAGTCCCTTCCGTGGTGCACCAGCGCTAAGTATCTGGGGCTCCTGGTCGACTGACAGTTGTCCTGGCTACTTGCGGTGAAGGCGCTTCGGAAACGGACAGGGCTGCATACACACCGTGGCCCTGCGGGTGTTCCACGGGATGGCGTCGTCCGGTCCTCTATGCCCTGCCTTTAGTGCAACTCAAGCCGCGCCGGTGGGAGGAGCTGGAGGTGGATCAGCGCCGGGCTATCCGCCTCTGCATGGGCCGTCCGAGCACATCTCCGGTGGCGGCGACATACACGGAGGCAGGATTCTGGCCTATCCAGATGTGGGCCCTGCAGGTGGGGCTCCACCACATCCACCGCCTGCAGGGCACACCGGACGGCCCGGCACTACTCCAGCGCTACCACAGCCGGCCCAACTCTTGAATGGACATGCTGCTCAGTACGTACGAGAGCCACACCGCGTTGCCGCAGCGGCCCCGCCTGGAGCCACCACCACCAGGCACGGGGCAGGCTCTACGCATCGCCACCACATTGCCGGGGGTCCGTAGCAAGAGGTCGACTCCACCCCAGGCCGTCCACCAAGAGGTGGCTGCCCTGCTGCAGGACGACGCTGCCGGACTTCTGCAAGTGTACACGGATGGCTCTGTGCAACAGTCGACGGGCAGAGCCGGAGCCGCCTGCACAGCTCTAGAACTCGGCACCAGCCAGGTGTGCAGCCTTCCCTTCCCTGCCCCACCCACGCAGAGCTGGCTGGACTTCACTTAGCCGCAGATCTTCTTCTCAAGCAGGGCACCCAGGCCCGGGGGGCCACCATCCTGACTGACTCACGGTCTGCCCTCCTCCGTCTGCGTGCCCCCGACCAGCCAGCCAACTCCAGCGGCTACGTTGAGTGGTCGCTGGCGGCCAAGCTTCATGCGGTGGAGGCGCAGGGGTGTCCACTGCGACTTCACTGGCTGCCATCGCACGTGAACATCACGGGCAACGAGGTTGCAGACGCCTTGGCCAAAGGTGCTGCTCGCCAGGCAGGGGTCCCAACCTCCCGGGATGTGGTGTCACCTGACGCTGCAAGGACTATCCTGCACAAGTGGTGGAAGCCATGCATCCAGATGCCCGAGTAGTCAGTGGCCAGGCCCAACGGGTCTTGGCCGGACGCATTAGCAGAGACGCCCGTTCGCTCCTGCTTCGCCTGCGGTTCATTGCTGCAACGTGGAAGCCCGCTTGCACCACCAAGGCCGCCAGGCGTCCCCCACCTGCGCCGACTGCCCAGAGCCCGACGCTAGAGCGCTCTCTGTGCTCTTGCCGCCAGCACGACACCGCGAGGGCAGAACTCCGGGCCGCTCTCCACCGATCGGTGCCCCAAGCCACAAGCTAGAAGACTTCCTGTTCCCCACGGCACCGGACGCCATCCGACGGGAGGTCTTCCAGCACCTACTCAACGTCCTGGTTACAACATGACTAGCGCTGCGTTTGTAGCCATCGAGTCATGGACGAAACGAACGCGATATAGACTATCCCCCACTCTCCTACTAGTATGATCCAAATAAAGTTTATTCCTCCTCCTCCTCCAGTATAGACAAAATTCTGCGCCCGCCTCGTGAGCAATGGGCGAGTGCGCTGTCCAGTTCCAATCCGGACGACTAGCTTCGGTTGGTGGAAAGGACCATCGCAGCTCTCGCCACCAGTGGGGTCCCGAAATGAGGACCCCATTCAGCAAATTTTTTGCTCAAAAATAAGTTTACTATCTATCTATCTATCTATCTATCTATCTATCTATCTATCTATCTATCTATCTATCTATCTATCTATCTATCTATCTATCTATCTATCTATCTATCTATCTAATCTAGAGTTACCCCTTGGGCGCGGATAAGGGGTTTACATTAGGGATGTCGATACCATGAGCCTCCTCCTGGATCCACCACTGAATGGATGTGCAATACCGCATTTATGAAATGGTTCTAGGCTCCTGAAGGATCCACCTCTTGTGCCAGATGGTTGCATTTGATCTCTAAAAATTCGCGAGAAAGCTACCATTACAGATGTAGACAACGGGATGTAAGCGCCGTAGAGTCGTAAAAGGTCGACATCAAGGGATCATCATACAACAGTAATCGTGATTAAAATGCCATCGCACGCGTGAGACCCCATTACCCTTTTTTCCGGGCCATTCCACCCAAAAGCACGGACTTCTGCTCGGGGACAGCTCTTGTCGTGCACCGAGCGCTGTTTATTTGTTCAATGTTTATTTGTTCAATATCACTGCGTTTCCACATACAGTTGCGTGTACCGCTGTCTGTCTCACAATATTTTGAAAGGAGGCGCGTTTTTCTATTTATGCCAAAGCGCTTTTTTAACGGTTCCTTTTCTTTTTTAACTGACCGGAATACGCCAAAGCACTGCAATACATTATAGAGTAAACAAATAAGGAAAAGAGTAATTAGCTTGGTTTCCCAAGGAGCGAGAAGCAGTTCGTTGTTTCCTGCGGCGCTTGCGCAAACCGAAGAAGAGAAGGAGCAAAATAGGCGCGCGCTACTTCCGAGCTGCCAAGTGATGGAGCCCAGTCCGCAGGTCCTGTACCAGGATGCTGGCGACAGAAGCGCTTCGCCCGAGGCCAAGGACACAGCGGTGCAGACGCTGTCTCCGGCGCACATCATCCATGCCAAGCACAGTCGTCTGCCGTACGTAGTAGTGTGCACAGTGGGAGTGATCATGGTGTTGGTGGGCGTTGCAGTGACCACGTACAAACTGCAGAACGGCAGCACCATTTTGGAACTATTCAACCGTTCCATATCGATGCTCATCTACAACTCAACGGCGGGACAGAATGCTGGCGACGCGGCGTTATCAAGACACCTGGTCAAGCGCGAACACAAAATGACTGCCGCTGATGCGACGTGCAGAACAGACACGTGCGTCTGGATGGAGCGCTACCTGCGCGGAAAGATCAACGGAAGTGTAAGCCCGTGCGTAGACTTCTACTCGTACGTGTGCTCCTCGCAGTGGTTTGCCAAGGGCCTCGACATTAAGGATCGTCCTTACATGCAACGGACTACAGGTATGCTGATGCTGGACGTTGAAAAGTTCTTTCGTAGCTACCTGAAGGAGAACGAGGACCGCTACCACAAATACCCAGGCGTATTTTTGCACCAGGCAATTTCGCTCCTTCCCAAATGCCAGTCTGAAGAAAAGGAGGACAAAAACTTTACATCGCTGAAGAGCCTCCTAGAAGAGTACAACTTAGGAAACTGGCCTTACAGGAAAGCTCCTCGTGGCGTGAAAATTGTGACCATATCTGCCTTTGTAGACCGCGACCTTGGTGTGTTCCCTTTTGCGCGGGTCTACATGAAAAAACCGTTCGAAGATGATCGAGGTTACACTGTACATTTGGACAAACCTAGCTCAACACTTGAGAGACATCAGCTAGCCTTCTTGGACGAGTCTGTGGAGAACTACACAGCTAGAGTGTCATTGGCATTGTCGCTTCTCGACAAGCGCCAGGACTTGAGTGAGCAGGCAGAGGCAATAGTGGCGCTCGAAAAAAAGCTGTCTGCTGCAATGCCCGTCTCCAGGTTCGTGGAATTCCAAGACAGAATAAAACGCATAGGGCAGCTAGACCGCAGAGGAAAGTGGGATTGGAAGGAGTACTTAAATATCCTTTTTCAGGATATAGAAGTGTTTGACAGCGAGAAGCCAGTGTCCATTATGCACCAGGACTACCTCCTCAAAATGGCATCAGTGGTCAATGAAACAGAGACTGTAACGTTGCTGAACTACATCGGCTATCGCCTGGTTGTGCATGTGTCTCCGCTGTTAGCCAAACCTGCCGACCGTTTCCTCCGACTGAGCCACGACAACTACCAGGATTTCGTGTCCGAGAGACTCCAAGCTTGCATGCACCTCTTAGAGAGAGTGTACAAGCAGGGCATGCGTTTTTTCACGAGGATGACGTTTAGCAAACATAACTCAACCCTGCTGCTCAAGCACTACGACTACAGCATGTCCGGTGCTGAGATCCAGCTCAAGGGTAGCATGGCTGACAGGCTACTCTCGACGTCATCCTGGCTAGACCGCTCTGCAATAGGAATAGGCGTCGACAAGTTGGAGAATATGCGGATAGTTTTCCTAGGCAGTACCGACGACATAAACACCGTGGCGAACTACTATAACTTCAATGCACAACCACTAGACCCAAGTCACCTCCTTGAAAGCTTCCGGGAAGTTCAGGCTGGTACCATGAACATTTACTGGGAGACCAAGCCGCCAAAAGATGACCTTGACGCAAGATACGACCACTCAGCACTTACTCCAGGGTACGAATACTTTTTCGGGCGAAACATGCTGTTCGTTCCACACGGAAACATTGCTTTTGTAAATGACGTCAGCAAAAGCATAGACCCGGTGTTGTATCCCCTCCTGCTTCCTAATGTCCTCCGGGGCATGTTCTCAGCGGTTGACCGACGAGGCGCCACAATTGACCATAACATGGCCGTAGCAGCTTGGTGGAACACAGACGAACTGAGCAAGTTCTCACAAATGGAACTTTGTTTTCAGGACCAGTATTACATCGAGATAAGGGACCTGCTCGGTGACAGTTTCGACGCTCGGATCAAGCTAGACGAAAATATCGCCGACAACGCGATACTTGCGCCTTTGCATGACCTTTACCTCAAGACCCTCACGTCGCAGGACATAACGCTTGACAGACGAAAGCTTGTTCTGGACGTCGGTGAATTCGACATGCACAAGCTGTTTTTTGTTACGTACGCCCTTGGCCTATGTGACAATCCGAGTAAGGAATCAACGGTACGCAAGCTGAAATACGAGAAGATTCCAGGCAAGCTTCGCGTCAACATACCACTGATGAACTTTGCAAAATTTGCAGCAACATTTAACTGCCCTCCCAATGCCCCCATGAACCCTGCCAGAAAGTGTACTGTGTGGTAATGGTGTTATAGAGCGTACGCAGGCGATCTGGCCGTCCTCCTGATTCCGAGAGCATTTTGTCAGAGCAGTCATCGACCCGTGTGCCGGGAATTGCTGCATTGACCATAACATTTGTTTCCATCATCCTTCTTCACCTTGTACATAGTCACAATAAACAAGTGTTGAACAGGTCCCGCTGGAGAACAGGCTTCGAGTGTTTACGTTTTTTAAGCCAAAAATTTGTATGGGTGACGAAACAAACGAAGCCAACAGTCATGCCTGTACTACTTTAATGAGTACACGAAAACGGTAAGCACTAACTGAATAGGCAAGAATCGAATATATTTTATCTGTAGAAGTACCATGTGGATAAAACGACATACCTCTTCCCATGGTTTTAAGCGCAACGAAAAAGAAACAGTAGACAGGGAAGGCGCTACCTGTCTACTACCTATTTTGTGTTCGCCGTCTATGTTTTTCGTACCGCTTCAAAGCATGGGGACTACTCACCAACTACCTCAGCAGGAACTTCCACGTACATCTGATGGAAACAGAACGCACAACCTCCAGGCTGCTTTTCCAGGACCATTTGCTCCACCAATGTATCCCCCCTCTATTTCCAAAAAAATGTCTATTCGCGACTCTATTCGTGGCATAGTCTTGCAGCCACGTGCAAAACAAAGATGGCCGTCGAAGCAGGTTCGCGACGCAACACGCAACTATCCGTTGCCCTCGTGCTGAAATGTTCAATGCGTTACATTCTTTGCCGCCCCTCTCCCCCGCAGTCCCAAAGGCGTAACGCCCTGCATTTCCACAAAAATGAATAGGGGGCTGATCAACACATTCAATTATGGAAAACGTCAATGAAGATAACTGGCCGAACAGAACCTAAAAATAAAAAGTAAAAATATAAAAGTGAACTTACAAAGTAAAAAAATGCATCTTTACACCTCCCCCACAAAACGAGGACAAAAATGTAAAAAAATTCCAGAAAAGAACGACGGAAACACCAATAAAAAATCGTGAAACGAACCGCGCTAGTACGCCTTCCATTTGCGGAAAAATACATAATGCTGTAAATGTATATCATTGGTGAGAAGATATAAAAACCACTATAAAACAATTAATTAACCCAGCGTATTTGGCTACTCATAGTCAAACCCGCAGCTATAAAAACTCACAATGAAGACAAGCGGCGTAAGAACAATACTCATAGCATCTTCGATAAAGCGCAACATTGTACGCCAAACTGCGGTGTTGCAACGTTGTCATCCCACCGCTAACAACCGGTTGTTGCGTACGGGAGGGCCGACCCGAGCCGAGCTCCGTCGCCTCCGACATGCGTGTGGTAGCGTGGTGTGATGCGAGCGGCCAGCCGCTGTTGCAGCCGTGAAGAAGTCCAGAAGCCGTAGGCTAACGTAACTGTTTACTTCATAGCGAGAGGTGAGCCGAAGCCAAAGAACAATGCCCCGACGGGCGAGGTTATAGTACAGGACTCGAGCAGAGCGACAGCATTGATTCACTGCTCAAACAGGAAGGAAAATACAGCGCTTGGGCGAGGTCTATTTACACCCAAAAGCGCCAACGCTCGAAACAAGCGTTTCCTCTAGATTTTGCACACGTTACGAACGGCACAGACACACACAACACTCTTTCCAGAGTTCGTGAGCAGTCGGTAGTAGCGGCGCACGCTGAGTCCGAGAGAGGGGAGAGAGGAGGTCTCCTTAGCGGACGCGGGGCTTCTGCGTCCTTGGGGCAGGTCTCTACGTGTTGCGTCGGCACGCCATCGAACATTGATCGCGCCGATAGATAGGCGCCAGATATCCAGACAAGTCGAGACGTGCAAGCGTGAGTCGCCGACAGGGAGGGCCTGCTTGAAAGGCGCACGTAGTGGAGGCTTCGCCGCACAGCCGAGGAGTATTGAAACAAAGCCCAGCGGCGGGCTCATTTGTAACAGCGGGTACCTGCTGACGACGTTACACGTGTAACGTCGTTAGACCCCAAAGCGTATAACGTTGGGCATAACGTGGCGTCACGCCGTCACATACCCGCGTCCTCCCGCCCCTCCCACTGCGGTGCACGCACGAAAAGAAAAATCCCGAGGATTAGCGGTCGCCAGTACACCCCTGTGCGTATGCGTCCCTCTGTGCCTTGATTATGATAATATTGGGGCGTGCACTCACGAAACGCGAAACCGGGAGTGTTCCAGAGAGTTGACCGCTAACGAATTCGAGGCATCTCTGGAGCACTAAAAGACGCTAATTCGTTGCGGGCACACGAATGATGAGTCAATGCATGCACAGAATGAAATAAAAAATTGGAAGCAAGAGAAAGAGGCGGACGTTTGTGCTACGTGGTTACTTTTTATACTTTTTTTCATATTGCATGGAAGCCCGTGTTTCAGTTCCTTTGCAGCGGAACGGATGTGCCGCTTGAGCCCGGTATACGACTCTCAAGCGGGTGGCTATGGGTGGTGTACTTGGATCTCTCACTAAGGGCGTTTGAAATGACTGCTTATGAAAGGAAAAGCCCAAGAACGTGCAAATGTGTGTGTGTGTGTGTGTGTGTGTGTGTGTGTGTGTGTGTGTGTGTGCGTGTGCGTGCGTGCGTGCGTGCGCGCGCGTGCGCGTGCGCGTGTGCGTGTGCGTGTGCGTGTGCGTGTGCGTGTGCGTGTGTGTGTGTGTGTGTGTGTGTGTGTGTGTGTGTGTGTGTGTGTGTGTGTGTGTGTGTGTGTGTGTGTGTGTGTGTGTGTGTGCAAAAATGCATGACGAGGGTCCCGGCTACAGTCCGGAAATGCCCTTGGCCTACCCTGACTTGCGACCACGTTTCACGTGGCGGCGCTGGGAACACGAAGGACACCCCGAGTCTCCCGCGGTTGACGGTCGAGGGGCGGCGCTAGTTGACCGGTCTCTAAACCTTTGAATATAAGCCTCCTCTGAAGTTGAGAGAGGATTCGTCACCAGGATAGCACAGTGTGTAGCGCACAGCACGCGTTTTGCGGAGGTCGTGGGTTTCTATTCCCGCATCTGATCACGGCGGATTTTTTCTTGACTGATTTCTTTATCCCTGTAGCCCCCCAAAATGACAATTACCTTATTCGGCGCTACAAAGCACCTTCAAGTAGCCCAATAGCACTGACAATAAGTACTATCTTTGATATATATATATATATATATATATATATATATATATATATATATATATATATAAATATATATATATATATATATATATATATATATATATATATATATATATATATATATATATATATATATATATATATATATATATATATATATATATATATATATATATATATATATATATATATATATATACAGTCGAACACGGATATATCGAACTCCAAGGGGATCGCGAAATAGTTCGATATATGAAAAATTCGATATAAAAAATATGGGCTCTGAGACCTCACCTATGGCGGGCGATCACTTACCGATCGGCGCATTCATGAATGACAACTATTTCCGCACTCACGACGCAACCGGACGCTTTATTTCCGTGAAAAAAAAAATCGCTGATCTTGGCCTGCTTCTTCGTCCTGGAAATGAAATTAAAGACGCTGGTCTCGATCTTCTCGAGCCTGTCCAGGTGCGACAGCCCAGGTCCTTCCATGTTATCGCAACAACGGCGAATCAAGCTGAACGCAGTGGCCACTTCACCCGCGTTGCACGATCGTGTAGCCTCATGAAAGTAGAAAAAACTGCGCGTAAAAGACAGGACCGTGACAAGTAGACAGGACAAGCGCAGCCTGCGCTTGTCCTGTCTACTTGTCACGGTCCTGTCTTTTACGCGCCGTTTTTTCTACTTTCATGATGCTGCACCAACTAGCCCAACAACATGCTGTACTAAATCGTGTAGCCGCCTCCTCGTCCGGTCGATCTTCGCCACTCGAGCTATCGGCCTGGGCTCCTGCGACCGCAGCTACGATATCCTCGTCACCGAGGCTCGCAACAGCCTGAACATTGGTGTCAGCGTTCACGAAGTTGTCGGCAGACACTCCGGCTGGAACAGCAGCCGGGAAAAGGGATGACAACTCACGAAACGTGTCGCCCATGCATCCGTCGTCGTCGTCGCCGTCTTCGTAAGCTTCGGAAAGTTCGGTCGTCACAAAGCCTGCATTCCGGAAGCAGTTGGCCACGGTCTCCTTCTTCATGCGCTCCAAGCGCTTGTCATCATATGTATGGCTCCAATCGGGGCATCCCTACCTCGCACTGTCACATTTTCCCAGCGTTCGGGCTTCTGGGCCTAGAGAGATTCAGCATACCAGGCTCCATCCGCTAACGCTACGGCGGCCGGTGCGGGCGGCGCGAGCGGGCAAGCGCAAATTCGTTCCGGTAGGGGGGTTTAGTTCCGCGAGCCAGTCTTCGCCATACCCGCGCATGCCCGCGCAAGCTCCACATCCTCCTCAACCTTAATTGGGGGTGCAGCGACCGGCGAAGAGCACCTTCCGGCTCGCGCGGCGTTCGATATACCCCATGTAGGGAAAAATACGGTTCGATATAAACGTACGAATTCCTATACTTTTACACAGAATTTTCAAGGGGATAATTCATGAGTTCGATATAGACGAGAATTCGATATACCCGTGTTCGATATATCCGTGTTCGACTGTATATATATATATATATATATATATATATATATATATATATATATACAGAAAGATAGGTCAGCAGTCTACGACGCCAAAGGAGGCATAGGGGTGTGGTTAGGCTCTTTTCTTTTTCACTACGGTTAATTAAGTAAACATTTTTTTTAATATACAGAAGAAAGAAAGAAAAACACGCGCTCAGAGTGGGGACCGAACCCACGCCTTTCGATTACATGTCGAATGCTTTATGTAATCGAAAGGCGTGGGTTCGGTCCCCACTCTGGGCGCGTGTTTTTCTTTCTTTCTTCTGTATATTAAAAAAAAATGTTTACTTAATTAACCGTAGTGAAAAAGAAAAGAGCCTAACCACACCCCTATGCCTCCTTTGGCGTCGTAGACTGCTGACCTATCTTTCTGTATTTCCTCAACGAGCCCCTCATTTCTTTACTATATATATATATATATATATATATATATATATATATATATATATATATATTGTCGCGTGCTATAAACACGCAGATGCTGAGCGGGGGTCCTTGAAGGAGGCGCGAGCGCGAGCGCCGGAGCTCTGAATGACAATGATGAGAGAGCACGCGCACTCAACCACTTCTTTGTCCTCACAGTCGTCTCTTGGCGCCGATGAAACACGTGACATTTACCCCCCCTTCCAAAGGAAGCATCGTCCCGATGCTTGTATGGACATACCGACAACCGGCGCGGGTGTGTTATGTCCTTGAAAAATAAGGTTTCATGCGCACTTCGTGCACTACGTCCGGGCGCAAGCGACGCCGTCTCGTTGAAGTGCAGTCTTCGGGAACCACGGTGTAAGTGACGTCGCTAAGTTGTTGAAGGACACGGTAGGGACCGAAGTAACGCTTTAGAAGTTTCTCCGACAGCCCTCGACGTCTTATTGGGGTCCACACCCTTACACGGTCGCCAGGTTCGAAAGCGGCGTGCCTGTGGCGGGCGTTGTACTGGAGAGAATCCTGCAGCTGCTGTTTTGTGATTCGGTGGTACGCTAGCTGCCGCGCTTCTTCGGCTTTCTGGATGAAACTCTGGACGTCCTCGTCGCCGTCATCGTGAGGCAGCATTGCATCAAGCATGGTTTCTGCCTTACGTCCATGGACAAGTGCAAACGGTGTCATGCGCGTTGTTTCTTGCCGGGCGGTATTATAAGCAAATGTCACATAAGGAAGAATTTCGTCCCAGCATTTGTGTTCCACATCAACGTACATGCTCAGCATGTCAGCGAGGGTTTTGTTCAACCGTTCGGTCAGGCCGTTAGTTTGCGGGTGGTAAGCGGTTGATTGCCGGTGGGAGGTACCTGTGAGGTTCGTTATGGTGCGTACAAGGTCGGCATTAAACGCGGCTCCCCTGTCTGTAATAAGAATCGACGGGGCGCCATGGCGCAGAACGATGTTTTCAATTAAAAACTGGGCCACAGAGAGTGCTGTGCAGCGCTGAAGCGCTTTCGTTTCTGCGTACCGGGTTAAATAGTCGGTGGCGACGATTATCCACTTGTTGCCTGCGTGAGAGGTTGGAAAGGGTCCCAAGAAATCCATGCCTATCTGCTAAAATGGTCTTTTCGGTACTTGAACCGGCTGTAGTAATCCAGCTAGTCGGCCCTGCGGAGTCTTGCGTCGTTGGCATTCACGGCACGTCCGTATGTACTGCTTCACGGTGGCGGCAAGGTTCGGCCAGTAATAATTCGGTTTTATCCTGGACGTCGTCCGAGCGTAACCTAGGTGGCCGGCCGCTGGGTCGTCGTGGCACGCCCGTAGTATTTCAGTTTGAAGACACACGGGGACAACTAGGAGGTAGTCCCTTCCGCAAGGAGCAAAGTTTCGCTTGTAAAGAATGTTGTTGCGCAAGCAGAAGAACTTCAACCCGCGTGCGAAGGGCCTCGGAACGTTGCTATTCCGGCCTTGTAAAAAGTCTAAAAGGGGCCGCAACTCCTCGTCCTCCAGCTGTTGCTGAGACAAGATGGTAGCGTCCAGCGCTCCGAGGAAGGCCGTGTCGTCATCATCATCTTCATTGTCGGAGTGCTCGACTGGCGCTCGTGAAAGGCAGTCAGCGTCAGAGTGTTGCTTTCCGGACTTATAAATCACCGTTAGGTCGAACTCCTGAAGTCGGAGGCACCAGCGAGCTAAACGTCCCGTGGGGTTCTTTAAATTGGCCATCCAACACAGGGAGTGGTGGTCGCTTACTACTTGGAAAGGGCGGCCGTAGAGGTAGGGGCGAAATTTCATGACCGCCCATACAACGGCCAGAATTCTTTTTCTGTTGCCGAATAGTTGGTCTCCGCCCGAGAAAGGTTTCGGCTTGCATACGCGACGACTCTGTCCGCACCGTCTTGCGACTGTACAAGTACAGCTCCAAGACCGACGTTACTAGCGTCTGTGGACCTTGGTCGCAGCTTCGTCGTCAAAGTGGGCGAGTACCGGCGGCATTTGTAAGCGAAACCTGAGTTCTTCGAAGGCAGCCTGGTGCTCCCCAGTCCAATGGAAGGTGACATCATTACGGGTGAGGGAAATTAACGGGGCCGCGATGTTTGAGAAGTTTTCTATAAACCTCCGGTAATAGGAACAAAGGCCTAGAAATCGTCGAACAGCCTTTTTTGTCCGCAGGGGTCGGTAATTTGGTCACCGCTGCTATCTTCTCAGGATCGGGTTTGATACCGGCGTGGCTGACAACATGGCCCAAGAAAAGTAGCTCCTGGTATCCAAAATGACATTTTTCCGCTTTCAGCGTGAGACCGGCCGATCGAATGGCGTGAAGAACGGAAGATAGCCGTCGCAAATGTTCCTCAAATGTGGGTGCAAACACGATGACATCGTCGAGATAAACCAAGCACGTCTGCTACTTCAAGTCAGATAAAACAGTGTCCATCATCCTTTGAAATGTGGCAGGTGCGGAACACAGCCCAAAAGGGAGAACCTTAAACTCATGAAGACCATCTGGTGTTATGAAGGCGGTCTTCTCGCGGTCGCGCTCATCAACCTCGATTTGTCAATACCCACTTTTCAAATCCATCGATGAAAAGTAACGGGCATGACGAAGCCTGTCGAGGAAGTCGTCGATCCGCGGCAGCGGGTACACGTCCTTCTTTGTAACTTGGTTCAGCTTCCTGTAATCTACGCAGAATCGCAATGTCCCGTCCTTTCTTACCAAAACCACGGGGGGCGCCCACGGACTCCGAGATGGCTGGATAACGTCGTCTCGCAACATCTGTTCTACTTGGCTTCGGATGGCGTCGCGCTCCTTGGTAGATACACGATACGGGTTTTGGCGAATAGTTCTCACAGCGTCGGCAGTAATGATGCGATGCTTCGTCAGTGGTGTTTGACGCACAGCAGACGATGATGAAAAACAGCCTTTGAAGCTCATTAGCAACTCACGAAGGGCTCGCTGCTCCACGTGAGGTAAGCTCGACTTGATGTCAAGGATAGGATCGGGAGCGCCTTCGCCAGGTTCAGTGCCTTCTAATACAAAACAGTCATCGTTGCCCGCGATTTCCTCGAAGTAAGCAACGGTGGCACCCTTAGCGACGTGGCGGCGTTCCTTGCCAAAATTGGTCAGCAATAATTCCGCACGGCCCTCGGTGAGGTGCAGCACGCCTCGAGCAACTGCGATGTCGTGATTCAGCAATAGGGCGTCCATACGCTCGGTGCTACCATCGACGGTACAGCGAACATCACACATCACAGAAACTATCCTGCAGGACCGCGGCGGCACGTTCACATCATCGTCGATAACCCGCAACGGCGCGCGGCGTACTCCTTGTTCTGGGCGGTGATTGCTCGCGGCGAACTTAATGGAGCGTTCCCCAACGTCGATGACAGCGTTGTGCTCGCTTAAGAAGTCCATTCCTAGAATTAGATCCTTGCAGCACTCGGGGAGGACGACAAAACTTGCAACGAACTCGGAGTCGCCGATACCAATCCTGGCGGAACATTTGCCCACAGGCGTCATCAGGTGACCACCAGCCGATCTAATCTGGAGCCCGAACCACGGTGTCTTTACTTTTCTTAGGCGATCAGCGAGTGTTTGGCTGATTACGGAGTAGTCCGCACCAGTGTCGACTAAAGCAGTTAATTGGTGTCCGTCTATGGAGATTAAAATGTCCGCGCTGCCAATTTCACCGGTACTTATTCTACTTGCCGTGCGGTCAGACGGCGACGTCATGGCTCCCGTCGGCAGGATAGTGGGTGCTGTCGGCAAGGTCGCGTGTTCTACTGGGGACGCTGCGTGTTCAGTCTACGAGGTCATCGTTTGTCGTATCGGCGAGGTCGTGTCTTCGGTCGGCGGCATAGTTGGTTTTCGAAGGTCTTGCAAAGGCCTGCCGGTAGCAACCTTGCCTCCTGAGGTTGCGGCGGTTAGTTTCCCCGCCCAAGGCTAGGGGATCTTCCACGCGGCGGTCCTCGGGGGTCTCGACGGTCACGTGACGAGCCGCTAGACGGTGACTGTGAACGTCGGAGGATCGGCGGGGGAGGTGACTGCGAACGTCGGAGGATCGGCGCGGGACTTTGTCTGGCAGCAAGGTAAGCTTCGATTTCCGCAGGTCTTTGGCCAAAGCGAGGTCGTGAGGCGGCGGGTGAAAAGCCACGAAGCCCAATTTCACGGTACAGGCAACGGCTTTAAACGTGGCCTGCTTCGCCACAATGATAGCGCAGTGGCTGGTTGTTGTCATCGCGCTAAACGCATAGGTCGGCAAAACAGAAAGAACTCACTCAAACTCAATCACAATTTTTTTCATTCACGCTGTACTCAATCAAACTCAGACTCAAAAACTTTGTCTGTTTACAAAATCACTCGTACTCACTCATCAAATACTCATTTGTAATCGTACTCACTTGTACTTAAACTCATTTGTCCTCACGAGTATTCGTACTCAATCTGTACTCATGAGTACTGAATCTGTACTCATGAGTACTCACTCTGTACTCATGAGTACTCAATCTGTACTCATGAGTACTCAATGAGTACTACTGCTCATGAGTACTACTCATGAGTACTACTCATTCTTCACTCATGAGTACTACTCATCCTGCACTCATGAGTACTACTCATTCTGCACTCATGAGTACTCAATCTGTACTCATGAGTACTCAATTTGTATTACTCACGAATAATCAACTTATCTGCACTGTTACCTAGGTCGTAGCTCAAATGAAAGACTAAGTAGAAAAAATAAATTGTTTAATTGATTATAAAAACACAGGTTACATATAAATCAGGACAGAGGAAGAAAACGTGTGACGCGGTGCACTGTCGTTGAGCGACTTACTGCGCGAAGGCAAGTACATGTGAGAAAGCGAAACGGAACGTAAGCACTCGCGTTGCGTCTGGCGTCTCCTCTTGTTCTCAGGCCGGGTCGCGCTCAAAGGGGCTCGGGGGTTGTCGGTGCAGCCGTGGCCGTAAACTGCGTTTTTCTGTGTGTCTTCGGGTGGCAGCTTTTGTCGTCAGTTTTCTTGTTTGCACTACTGTTTGCACTACTGTATTCAGGAGTGCATATACTCAAGAGTGCAAGCACTCGCAAAAACAGTGTTCATGAGTATTGTACTCATGAGTTCTGTGTACTCACGAGTGCTGTGTACTCATGAGTGCTGTGCACTCATGAGTACTGTGTACTCATGAGTACTGTGTACTCATGAGTACTCATATTCATTAGTACTCAAACTCATGAGTACTCATACCCATGAATACTGTACTCATGAGTACTCATACTCATGAGTAGTGTACTCATGAGTACTGTACTCATGAGTAGTGGACTTACCCCTGTACTCACTCGTAATCGTAATCACTGTTTTTTTCTGGGTGTGTGATCACTCATCATCGCACTCACTCGTGAGTTTGAGTACAAATGAGTACAAATGAGTGTACTCACGAGTGAGTACGCCGACCTATGGCTAAACGTCCGTCTTGCGCACCTGCGTTCCATAAGAACTCTGTTGTTGGGACCGAGAGTACGTGGCCGAATCTGCTCTCTGGAGTCGGGGGTTGGTTCGAGGCGCCAGGGGCGGCAGTGGCGTGTGTGCGATGGGCAGCTGGCGACGGAGAGCTGTTACATAACTCGCCTGTGGCGGCTGTACCTGCTGCTCCGCGATCGAAAGCGCTTATCGGATCTCTTGGCGAACCACATCAGCAACCGAGGCAGGCGCAGGTTCCAGCCCGCCAATCCCACTCGCTCGATGGCTGTTGCCTCCCTGACGAAGTCTTTCACCGTGCCAGGATGGTTTCGTACGAGACCTGCGAAGAGCTGTTCTTTAACGCCGTGCATCAGGTAGCGCAGCTTCCTCGGCTCCGACATTTCAGGGTCAGCCCTCTTGAACAACCGCGCCATGTCCTCCGTAAACATAGTCACGGTTTCATTGGGTTTCTGGACCCGCGACTCCAACAGCCGCTGTGCAAGGTCCTGACGGTCTGTGGTGGCGAAACTTTCCAGAAGCTCCTGCCGGAATTCTTCCCACGTAGACAACCTCGCCTCGCGGTTCTGGAACCACGTCCTTGCACCATGTTCGAGCGCGTAATAGACCTCACGCAGCTTTTGGCGAGCGTCCCACTGGTTGAACGATGCGACCCGCTCAAACTGCTCCAGCCAGTCCTCGACGTCCTCAAACACCTCACCGTGAAAGATGGCCGGAGTACGTGGCTGTTGGAGAGTTACCTGGGGAGTAAGTGCTTGCGTCATTACTTGAGGTTCCGGAGCCTGACGTCTAGGTGCCGTGAAGTCAAGGCGGCCGTACTCTGGAGACAGTCCGCGTTTGCGACGGCTAGCCCGATGGACAGGTGTATGGACAGGGCTAGGCCGTTCCGGGCTGGCCGAAGGGGTCCTTTGCATGGGGTAGTCGTACCCCGCACCTCCACCAGTGTCGCGTGCTATAAACACGCAGATGTTGAGCCGGGGTCCTTGAAGGAGACGACCGGGTCACTACAAGCAGCCGGATGAGAGAGCACGCGCACTCAACCACTTCTTTGTCCTCACAGTCGTCTCTTGGCGCTGATGAAACACGCGACAATATATATATATATATATATATATATATATATATATATATATATATATATATATACAGAAAGAAATGCCGGCAGTCTACAACACCAAAGAAGGCATAGGGGAATGGTTAGACTATTTATTTACCGTTAGGTGTCTTACATTAAATTTTTTTATTAATTTACGTGAGAAAGAAAGAAAGAAAAACACGCGCCCAGAGTGGGGACCGAACCCACTCCTTTCGATTGGCAAGGCATTCAAGATCTAATCGAAAGGCGTGGGTTCGGTCCCTACTCTGGGCGCGTGTTTTTCTTTCTTTCTTTCTCACGTAAATTAATAAAAAAATTAATGTAACATCACTAACGGTAAAAAAATAGTCTAACCATTCCCCTATGCCTTCTTTGGTGTTGTAGACTGCCGGCATTTCTTTCTGTATTTCCTAACGAGCCCCTCATTTCCAAACCATATTATCCTGCGATATATATATATATATATATATATATATATATATATATATATATATATATATATATATATATATATATATATATATATATATAAATTCTGGAGGTCGTAGGTTCGGATCCCACCCGGCGGGCATTTTTTCTCCGCTTTCTTTCCAAATTCTTTATCTGTTTCAATGACCTACCACATCCTCCCCTTTGCTTTCCGAGGTTTTCTTGACTGCCAACCCTTATTTCTGTCTTATTTCAACAAGGCCCTCATTTCCTATTCTGATTCGCTACATGCATACCGAGGGCCTCTGTTCTCGACCACTCTCGACATGTCGTAGACACTCGAGTCACGGCCCGGGGGTTAAAAACAAGGTCCCCGTGATCATGATTGGCCTAACTCTGCGCAGCGCATGTGGCCTGTCGCTCGGCGCCCACCTTTGTGGAATCGCTGCTTGCACCACAAATGCTCTACGCGATCAGCAGTAACTGTTTTGTAGTACTTTAGATTCCGTGACAACGCAAAAGGATTAGAAGCTTTTCCTTTGACCGCGTTGTGAACAAGTTGAGCTATTTTCCAAATTAAGCGTTCACGTATCTCCAGCTGCGTTTCCACATTGGGCTGCCTGCTTATCCTGCTATCGACCAGCAGTGCGCGATGGAGAAAGTTATACTTTCATATCGTTTGGCAGTGTAATGCGTTGGCCTGAAAAAAAGTAAACAAAACGCCGTGATTTTAAAGGTTACATTAAATGAAAAGGGGATTGTTTAATGCCAATCGGCTGTAATGACCAAACAATATATGGTATTTTAAATTGACTACAAGGAACCAGAAGTTATTGTAATGTTGTATTGTATCGGCGCTAGTGAAAGATCCCCAGGTGGTCAAAATTAACCCGGAGCCCTCAACTACAGCGCGCCTCATCACCCATGAAGCGTCGGGGCGTTAAACACTATAATGAATCAATCAATCAACCAATCAATCAAACATTTCAGGGGGTTCCGTTCCGTGTCGCTGCTTTGCGTGTGATCAATGGATTTTGCTCCGTCCGCTTGCCGTCCAAGTGCACCCAACAAACCATGGAGTTGGTCGTTGGTGCAAAGTCGTTGCGATGTATCGACGGCATCCACCTATATCTCAACTCGGTGTGCGTTGGGAAGCGATGCAGCAAAAGCACGCCGCAACCGCACCGCATTTTCTTTAGGCAGTGTCGTGCACATGCGTGCTGTCAGCGACTGTTTCTCGCTTTCTCTGGTTGTTCAATAACCACCAACGCGCAGTGGTCTAAACGATGTTTGCGCCTTGAACGGCATCGTAACATTGGCTAAAACAGTTGAAAGTTCCGCAAAAACTAAGCACACAGTGCGAAATACTCCAGAACGACGCAGCGGAGAACACCGCGCCGAGCGATGTTAGCAGCCCAGCGCGCAAAGGCAACGCTGGTCGTCCGCCGAGATAACTGGTTTGAGAGTATTTTTCTCCTTTCCCGGCTGCTTATGGAAAATGGTGTATATACGAAAGCAAGTCTCTTTGCTGAAACGTTGGCAACAATCGTGCTTTTAACTTGTTCAAAGTTTTCTTATATATATATATATATATATATATGAATGCTTAAGAATCCCTGGGGGTTTTAAATAATTCCGTAGCCGCCTTCCCCCTACACTCTAAGAAATCGGGGGAGCAGTTGAAGAGTCCAACAGTCATTGTACTCTTGCAAGCGTTGGCGGACTCCCCTCGAAAGCTGCGGGGAGTTGGATGCAATGCTCGCTCCCCATGAGGAGGAGAGCAAAACTGACCTCGTACTCTTCACGCGCGCGGCGGAGTGCAGCCGCAATTCTGCTCCCGCACCAGTGAAGAGTAAACCTGCGCATCGTCTCCCATCTCCAGTACGAAGAGTAAAATTGCAATTTCATTCTTTTCCAGTGCGGGAGTAAGCATGGAGATGCACTCCTACCATCTACGCACACCAACTCATCAGCGATGTTTTATTTGCATACAAGAATATTATATAAAGCAGTTGTGTAAAAAGCGCCCGATTTCTTCTGACGCGCATTCTAAACGTGCAAGAATATGAATTCGGGTAACGATTGCTCGCAGCGTTAGTGGGGGCAGGCGGCCAACCGAACGAACCAGCCTATAGACGAGCCGCTGCAGACGGCCTCTTTTGTAGAGTTTGATAGACGTACGCTTGTCCCGCGCCTAGTCGAGCTAAAAAAAAACGGAGTGTAAATCTGAGATCGATTGAGGAAAATGGTGTTGCAAGAAGTGAAGTCCGCGCTCTTCTGATAGCTCAAGCTGCAAGCGCAACACGAACCCGACCCAACAACCGTGGCTAGTATCGTCGAGATAGGCATGTACATACGATAGCTTTTATTAGGTTAAATAAAGGAAATCCGTATACATAACTGGTATTAACAGCAATATGGGGCCTGTCTGCAAGATCGGAGTGTGAGGAACAGGCGATATTACTGCGGGGGCATCTCAAATACCCCCTCTACGGTGAAAACTATCTCGTCGGCTGACGAGCGACGATAAAAGCGTACACACCGATCGGTTTCTGGAACTCAAGCGCATTTATTAAGCAAAGAAAAATGATGACCCCCCCCCCACCCCCGCGGCGGCGCAGGCGTGGATCACGATACGTAACGCGTTATACATCCGGCGGATCAGGTAACGCGAACCGCCCGAGCAAGCGTGAGAAAGGCGCCTTCAGCGAGCCACAAAGTGCGTGTGTTCTGCAAAAACCTACACAGGCGGTGAACCCGCCAAGGCCGGACGGGCGACTTACAGATCGCGCCAGACCGTGATGTCAATGTGCTACGAACGAAGTGGGCTTTCAAGCAGACGCTTCGTGCAACATGGGAAGTTGGACCTGCCTTTAGCGTCATACTTGCTTCGACACAGTACGACGCGCGTTGGCTAACTGCTGGCCGCTTGTGCGTCAGCGCGACATCATGCACACGCGAGCAAGTCGTATATTCATTCATTCGTGCGTGCGTGCGTGCGTGCGTGGAACTAGTTTTTCTTTCGCACGAACATCACAGCGGCGGAAGCGCTGCGGCCGATTTCGGAACTATGCGCACTGTGTAGCGATGCGCGCTATGGCCAGACCACGACCGGCTTGGGCCAGACTTAATTCGCGGCTGTCGCAGGCTTCGCGCCTCGAGCTTGGGATCTTTCGCAGCTATTACCACGGGGCGGCCTCTCTCGCATCCACCGTGGTCCCACGTAATTCGCGCCAGCAGCGCCAAATCCTCCCCTAGTAGTACGTGGCCTCTGAGAAACGTTGCATTAATCGCCATGGCAACGAGTGGCGAGGGGGGAAAGGGCGTTTGCTGACGTCGCGGACGCTGCTGACGTCATTTATCCCGCGTCAGCCAGGCCGTGCCGCCGCGCGCCGGCCCCCGAAACCGACGCTCGTCCAACTTACCAGGCGCGAAAGTTGGAGGAGCGGCGCCGATGACTCGAAATGGCCGCCGCCCGTCATTTGTTATGTGTGCAGTAACGTGTTGAATAATTGAACGAAGAAAACATGTAGGTAAAAGTACGTTTTCTGGTGTCAAATTGTTGTCTTTGTGGCGATAATAATTGGAGTGTTACACAAACATTATTTTTGCTATGCATTTATTCAAAATTCATATGAGGACGTCTTTGATTCGAAGTCATGAAAACACATGTACTATACCAATATATTGCACATACATTTTATGACACAGTATTGGACTAAGCAAAAATATGACATATGCAAATTTAGGCATACAACATTGTACAATAGGGAAAAAACGTGCTACATACACATTTACAATAACACGGTTAGGCGGGCTAGTTGGTATTCTGAATTCATGGCTGTAACTTTTGCGCAACTTTACGAGGTGACAGGTACAGGTCTTCGAATCACTTTTTGTATCGGTCTCCGTCTAAAGTTGCGCAAAAGTTACAGCCATGAATACACATTTAGGTACACAATACTTGATTACGAAAGAAGAACTTCGAAAGTTCTAGTCCCTACACAGATTTTTTTTTCGCGCACACCGCGGCGGGAGAAGAAAAGAACTTCAAAATTCCACTCAATGTATAGTTATTTCTTGGACTCACCTCGAGACAGGAATGTTCTTTAGACATTAAAAAAATTCGTTTCAGTTCAGAGACACAATAATTGGGAATCTATATGTTAAAAGAAAGCACGCACACGTATGCTCCAAGCCCTGCCTTTCGGGCGAGTTAACGCAAACTCTGAAAGAAAGCGTTGACCCGCCCATTAACCTATATACACTTCCGAGAAATCATGTTCACACCAACAAAATGCAGCCATAAAAAACTGTTGGAACACAATGACCGCACTGCAGGCACTCTTTGCTGGTTTATATCTACGTACAAAAACAATGCCCAACCATGTGCACGTCGTAAAACACAGAACACAAATAGAACGCACCCGTCTTTTCTTTTAATGGCGCGTGAATTAACAGTCTGCTTACCGGGGGTGGGAGGGAAGGCGGGGGGGAGAAGACACCCAGAAAAAATTCCCCCGCATTTCCCCGAGGGGGAGAATGTGAAAGTGCGAATGCACGGTTGTCGGCCCGCTTGCGGCGCTTGCGCTCGGCCCCCGCAGCCCACCGCCTCGCCGCCTTCTCTTCCATCTCTTCCATCGGGTTTGTAGTATCACGTGTACACCACGCAGTTATCAAGCCTCTATAACGCCGCTGAGTCGCCAACGCACGCCGCTGACGACGTAGTTTGAATGCGTTAAAGATATAAAGCGCGTTACTAACACTGATATCAGGGTCGCGTCCGTGGCTTAGTCGGTAAAGCGTCGCGCTGCGGCCGCAAAGTCCTCGGATCGAAACCTGGCGCCGGATGCTGTTTTTTTTTTATATATAGAGAGGAGGACTGCGGACGCCGCCGCCGCCGGCGGTGGATGGTTTGGGGTCGCTTATAAAGTGCATTCGCACTTAAAAAAAGAAGCTTTCCTGTATTTTAAGCCGCAGATATCGGCCAGGTTGTTACAAGCTACCCTTTAACTCGCGCCTGGGCAGCGCCTCTTATCTCATCCTGTCCGATACGGCATGACCATTCTAACTTCAGAACTATGGAACACCAAACCCATTCGCGATAAGATGACAAGGCGCGGGCGCGCAGTTTAGATTGAACAGCAAAGCTGGCAATGCTACTTGGTTTTATTTATTTTTTAATGAGCGAAACTCTTGCAATGGCGGCTGAAGACAACGCATGTATTTCGGTTTGGCCTTCCACTGCTTCATGTGAAAATCGACTTGCATTGAACACCGCGGAGTTACGTCAGATTTTTCGGAGCTCTGAAGCAAGGCTTGGCAGTAGTTTCGCCGCAAATATACGTTTTGGAGCAAGACGGGGGAGGAAAAAATGCTTAGGGCGCAGCACCTCCACGCCATCAATCGATGTGGTAGTATGTACGCCATGAAAGGCAAGAAGCGCGTACAGTTGAGCTTGCCTTCTTTGTGAGCAGGTGCGTCGTGATGACATTGGATGGATTGAGGAGAGTCATCGGAGGAAACGTCCAATGAAGTCGCAAACCATCCTCGACTTGGGGCCCAAACCTAGACTCATACCTGCTGCACGAAACAACAAAAAATACCTTGATAAGTATACTGAATCGACGTTCCAGCAGTTACTAAGGCAATCATCAAAAAGCGGCAATGCCACCACAAATTGATCTTGCGAGCAAGTGTGTGCGTGCCAAAGACGCGTTTACTTCTACTAAAACTTTGCGTACCTGCACAGCTGGGATATATTTGCACATTAGTTTCCACTCCAAGACGAGTGACATGTCTCATTAACTTCACGTTACATGCGCGAATTATTTTGAAAACAGAAGAGTGCAATTAGTCGGCTTTTAAGGAATTCACTATAACTTGTATAAAGCTAATTTGCTTACCTGTCATCTTTGGAGAAGGCGAGAAACTTGGTCGAACTGTACCGCCCTGTGTTGCTGCACCACAGAGCTGCGCAGGAGTGGTAACACTCCTTCCTCCGCTGCCCCATATTTAGAATACATTCGAATGTATTTTATAATGCAGCGAAACTTTCCGCCCGTGGAAGCGTTTAGGCAACCCGCGCAACCCTTCGCACGCCGGCTCGTTCACGCACGTACCGAACGGGCCCGCCGTGCGCGCCGAGGGAAAGAAAAAAAAATATTGGCGCCGGTGAGCTGTTGCGCATGCGTGAGGAGGAGCGGAAGCGTTGACGGTGTGGAAAGAAAGAAACACTGAGGGAAAGGGAAGGGCCACGCCGCAGCACCGTGCCGCTAGGATCGCCACAATTTCGGAAACCGAAACTAGCCAAAGTCGCCGACCAGTGCTATTACGACCTTGGATTTATCTACCGGACGAAGAAACGCTGGCTGGCAGTAGAGGTAAGCCATTAGTTAACCTCGTATTCTTGTCTTGTGTATTTAACGATCAGCAGAGTTGCTCTCGTTACTTCGGTCCGCGGAAGCGGTTAGTCCTAACGTTTTCGTGACTGATTTTGACCGTTGCTTAGATTTGAAGGGCGGCTTTTGTACCCGTGTGCAAACAGTGTAGTTTCTTGCACCGTTTCAATCCCTTTGATTCGTGAAGTGTTGGTATCCTTGCGGAATGTTTTCGCAGGTCGCGCGAGTAGTCGCAGCGCTACGCTGTACTCTTAGCTCGGCGGCTAGGGTTAGAGTGGCGGCCATGCAGTAGCTGTGGCTACCTGCGCGGCTCCAAAGAATTGCGTATAATAGGCTGAGTGATAAGAGCGCGTCTAGCGCGTGGTAGTCACTAAAATTACAATAATTTTAGTGACCGCCGCGCGTACAGCAGCAGACTGGAATGCTGTTCAGACAGGTTTTTTGCGTTTTGATTGAGGGCAGCATGGACGGAAATGGGACTTTTCGGGGCGTACGCACCGCTCTATTAAGGGGTAATTACATGCATCTAAGGCGATGAGTGACGCGAGAAACCTCACTCAGTGTGTACGGCAAACAGGTATTGTGGGCGACACAGACAAGCGAAAATTTTTTGCACAGGCCGCTGACGGTGGCGACTGCGGCTGGTGACTGGCCGTCGCCGTCGCGGGCTTATTTCCGGACAGAAGCAGCCCACAAGCGAGCGGCAGCAACGACAACGAAGGGCATTGTCAGAAATGCATTACTTTTTTTCGTTTGTCGCTGTCGCCCACACTGTTTGTTGTACCCATTACATTACTTTTTTCGCGTCGGTTGTCGCCGTCGCTGCATGTGGTTTAATGTTCGAGTGTTCTGATCGTTCAATAACGAGCCTATTGGTTCTCATCAAATGTTGCGCTCTGCACCGTGCATGCAACGAAGCGTACTCGAGAATGAAAAAAACAGTAGCTATATGACCCATTAGCAACTTTTCCACGCTGGTCTTGTGAAGTATAATTGGCCGTACGTAGCAGTCGGCTGAGGACAAAATCCAATGCAAATTATTCAGGGATTATAATTCAGGGATTATAACCTTACAAAAAGAGTTCTGTTTCCTTAAATTTTGTGCAATGTTTTTATACCGGGAACGATAGCGGGGTAAACAATTGAAGCTACGGACACGTAAGCACTAATGGGTTTGGGGCGCAGTGCGTAGGCAGACAGCTGTAGGGTGCGCTGTCTGACATGACATTGGCCAAGTGGCACAATGAGCGTGGCTGCATCCAAGGTCACCACACATTCGCATCTAGACTGGTTACTGCGCCAAGCAGTATTGCATTCCAATACGGGTTCAGTGCGTGCTCTCGGCGCAAAAACTAATCTATCACCCAATAAACTTCATTTAACGTTGTCAAGCTCGTTAATATTTTTTTTTAATTGTAGAACTTATCTTTGCTGTCCCCCTCTTTCTGCCTATGTAGGAACCACGGGAAGACGCTACTTGCCCGAAGATTTCTTTTTTTTTTTTTTTTTTTGAGATAGAGAGAGGGAGAGATCCCCGAGGCGTCAGCAGCAGTGGCCGTTGCATTCAAGACACTTCTCCTCACACCCTTGGACATCGTGGATGAGTTCCCATTGCTGCTGTGTGTTTTGGCCGTTCATTGTGTAATACGGGAACCACGGGAAGACGCTACTTGACCGAAGATTTCTTTTTTTTTTGAGAGAGAGGGAGAGATCCCCGAGGCGTCAGCAGCAGTGGCCGTCGAATTGAAGACACTTCTCCTCACCCTTGGATATCGTGGATGAGTTCCCATTGCTGCTGTGTGTTTTGGCCGTTCATTGTGTAATACGCTTAAAAGGAGAAGCGCACCTTCTTCTGTAGACGTTACTTCGGCTCAAGAACGGTGCCCTGGTCGATACTGTTCTGGAGGCCGCCACCAACATTATGAAGCACTCAGCTCGAACGTGTTTGTTTTTAATACCAAGTTATGCCTTTTTAAATCTTACTAGCGCATCCTCATTTGAGAACCACCCGCCTAAAAAACCCAGTGGGAGTGTTTCCTGCGGTTTCCTGTTGTCCCACCAACATATATCTGTTGCGGAGTTTTCCGTGTCAATGGCTTTGTATCTTTGTGTTGATTGCTCCTTGTAATGCGTTAATAGTAATCCACGCTGAATTGTTTTTTCCCAGATTTTTCTTTCGCAAAATTTATTTGTAAATATTTTTTATGTGTGCTAAATAAGAGCTGGCTTTTCCAGTCCATGTGAAGCACTCACTGATGTACTAAGGTCATTTTGTTTTATGTTAATACTGTTAACTATTCGCCCACTGCTGTATTTCTACTGACGCTTTTCGTGCTAATGCCAGTACCTTTTTATTGTGGATGTTAATGTCATTTTTATTGTCATATTTAATGTTTGTATTTTAGTGTTTTCAATTGCTTTGCTGCATTTTTATTTTTGAATTTTTCTTGGATGTATCCTAAATAGGCGCTACGTCTCCTATGTGCATGTGGAGTAGGACCCGTTTTTATGCCGTGATATTTTAATTCCTAATAAATTGCATTTTGTGTGAAATTGCAGAATGAACCGATTGTTGTGTATTTTTTTTTTAATAAAGTCTGAGCTTGTTTTTTCTTCTTTTCCATGTTTCAAAATAGCTTGTCCGGTTTTGTTTGCTTGTAACTGCCTATAGTACCATCGTGGGGAAGGGGGGGGGGGGGGTCTAGTAGCAGGCGCGAGCGAAAACACGCTGCCTCGCGGGGAATAGCAGAACGCTCTTGAGGCGTAACGAGATGCTTTCCAAGAGAGAGTAGTAGTACCCGTCTGCAGTATCCGGGAACGCCGCCAATAGAGCTTATTCACGCCTAAAGGGAGTGACGGAACGCTGCCTTGGAGATGGCATTGCAATTCCCACACATGGTTCAAGTACTCCGCTTTGAAAGCAGCAAGTAAATCCCACGGGGAGTATATCGCCTCTCGTTTTGCCGCCACACGCTACTCCTCGGAAGAGTCGCCCAATGCTTCCAAAAAGAGTGAAATATGGGACAAAAGTTTTTACTCCTAGACAGAGTGCCCAGCACTCCTCGATTTCTTAGAGTGTACGGCACGCCTCATAGCCCACGCTAAACCGCAAATAGTCGCACAATTTTTGTAGGGACAGATTATACCACTTTCTGAACTTCTGTGCGGAACTGCCATCACGAGATTTGGATCATTCGTCGCCTTCTAGAAAAAAAAAAGACGCTTAAATTTCCTATAGGTTGGGACTCAGTATTGTCGAGCTTGCCTTCTGGCCTCAAATCAAATCTAACAAGATCAGATCGAAGTTGTTTTATTTCATTTGAAAGCTTAAACAACTGTTTTTCCTTCAATACTAAGCACTGTACGAGCCCTCCCTCTCTCGTTGAATAAAAAAAAAGGTTAGGTTTTCTTTTATATATATCGCCTGAGTTTGTAACATTATAGTGAGGAAGACAGCAGCGCTTCGTGCGCAGTTACGAAAACCTGTGATCACGGATAACAGCGATGTTTTGTTGAATAAGCTTTCAGAAATATGTGTTAATTTGACTGTTCAGTGCAAATTGTGCCAGCCTATACGAACAGATTTCGTGCTTTACTCTAGGCTTGACTTCACCAGTGAAGAAGGCATTAATTGTAATTCCTTCCCAACCTCATCTCCCGTCATCCCTTCCTTCCAATTCTACTTCGAAACTTGGGTCCGGAGCTTCGGGCAATGGCAAAAGGCTTCGTGTATCTTCTTTTTTATATGAAGGTGCATTCATTATTATATTCCTTCTGCAGGCGAATTGTATAGGTTATGGCGGCTGATTTAATGCATATTTTTTTCGCGTAAAAATAATAAAAACTCGGCTGCTCTTTATAGTTTTATATATTTTATTCTTTGTGGTTATTTATTTTCATTTTTTTGTATAACTCACATTTGTCTTTATATTTGTTCTTTTACATTTTTACATTTATATATTATCATATTTTATATTTGTTGCGAAAATTTCTAACCCCCCCTAGACAAAGATCCTGGGTGCGCTAATGCACGTCCCTCATCCCTCCTGGAGAGGTCGCGGGTGAGGGGTGTTTCAAACAGTCTGAGCAAGTGAGGCATTCCGATTGGCTAGAAAGGGAGAAGGAGCGCGGAACCGGGATCGTGCATACAACTCAAAAAAAGAAAGCAAGAAAAAAGGAAGGAAACCCCGTTTTAGGGACTAAGTCAAGCAAAACAAACGTGCGGGCCACATGCGGGCCAGACCACTTGCTGAACAGGCGCAAGCAAGCAGGCTGTTACTCGCAAGTGAGAGTGAACCTTGGACGGCTCCGCTCGGCAGCAGTACGCCAACGCGGCAACCGCGAGAAGTCGAAGTTCAGGTGGCAGGCGTACCGTGAGTTTTAAACTCCCGTCGAGCCACCGACGAATGCGCACAAGGTCGCGGGTTCGATTCCCGGCCGCGGCGGCCGCTTTTCTGATGGAGGCGAGAAGCAAAAACGCCCGTGTGTACGAGATTTCGGCGCACGTTAAAGAACCTCAGGTGGTCAAAATTAATCCGGAGCCCTCCACTACGGCGCGCCTAGTCGCCTGCGTTGCGTCGGCGCGTTAAACACTACAATCAATCAACCGACGAATGCGAAAACACGTACAACGCAACCCCGCGGCGTTGACCGACCACCCGCTTTCCGCGCCCGCTCGATCCAAGTTTCTTCCTTTCACGACGCTCTATCGGTGTCTTTCAAAACATTCAAAGCAGCGTTGTCACTCCACTCCTTTCTTTGCTAGAGTGCTTCTATTCACGCACGTCCGTGTTGACGCCGCCATTTTGGGTCACTCGCTGGCCGCCGCAGCAAGTCACTGTAGCAAGGCAGCGCAATAATTTTCGCCGCCACACGGTTTACTCGCGAAAATTGGATCACCTTATCTATTTCGCGTTGCTGAGTCTTGTGGGAAACGAAAACAGCTATGTGCTGAGCACTTTGACCCAATAGCGACGGCACGGGGCCGTTCAAATGGTACCACCATGTACGGGAATGCCGTATTTTTTTTTATCTCCGCCTTGTATTATCGTTCGTTTCGCTTAGCCTTGGCAGTTTCACAGTAGCTATTTCCCCTCTCAATTTGCTCGACCACGTCTGCCATATCTCGCTCGCGCAAGGCGCGGGGCTGGCGGGCTATAAATACCGCTGGACGGCATGCAGTGTCGCGTAGCGCTTGGCTGGCGGGCTAGCTCGGACGCCATGGAGGATAGGGGAACACAACATAGGCGCGTCTTTTTAAAGCAAAGCTTTGCTACTTTCGTCCAGCAATTTCGCGGAGGATGCGCAAGGTGACCTTTTGACCGGAGACACACCGCTCAAAGCGCGTCGCGTGATTCGCCGGGCCCGCTGTCGGCGCTGCGCACAAGGCCAAGTTTTCGGTCATTCTGCGCAGAACGAGCAGCCATCGCCGCCGCCGCTGCGGCCGAGGCAGCCGACGCACGTGGCGCTGGGCCGTCTCGGGCAACGCGACTCGTCTCGCGCCCGGCGACGGTGCGTTCGCCGTGAATGAACGCCGCGTTCGCCCGGCTTCCTTCTGCGAGCGTTGCACGGAACCGAACGGCTTTGAGACGTGGTCGGCAATACAGCTAAATCAAAGGTTAACCAAGCAAAACCAAGACTCAGCCAGACTAAGCCAAGCTTTTGCTTTGCATATAGCTGAGCTAAGCCGGAGCCATATTTTTAACTTGGGATTTCAGCTAAAGGTTCACAAATTACGCGAGAACGCACTAAATATTGTAGTTCAAACAATTTCTTAGCCCACCTGTCGCGTGAGACCGTCTACTAGGCCAGAATTTACCCGCACTCCGGTCGTACGATCATAGTATGATCGGGCTTCCCCTGCGCGCGCGCACGCACGCACGCACGGATATATATATATATATATATATATATATATATATATATATATATATATATATATATATATATATATACATCAGTGGTTTCTGAAGTTACATTATAGGAATTTCTCGGTGGCTCAGCAACCCACCAGCGCTTCTGAGCGCGCAGTCGAAAGTCGAATTCCCGGCGTTTTTGCTATGCAAGCGAAACTTTCTTTGGCTCTCCTCCCACTTTTCCAAGGGCGGTTGCTGCTGCTTTCTGTCAGGGCGCGCCACTGGATTTTATCCTACACCAGATAATGTTTCATGGCCTGTGCGTGCCGTGACCGCAGGGCCAGGGACGTCGACGCGACTGGGGGGAGGGGGGAGGGTGGATCGCCTACCTGACTAAAGGTGGAAAAAAAACTACGATAAGTAAATACTTTTTCATGGTTTAGTGAATGTGAGAGCATCAGTGCGTACGAGTGTACTTGTGTGTTTAGCGCCGAGAAGCAGAAACAGCACCAGGGAGTACTGTGGTGCACCATGCAGAGTGCACTTGCTCAATGGTAACCACTGTGGTAACTCAATGGTAACTCGGAAATAAAACACGTTTTATTTCCGAGTTAGTAAGGCTCTGGTGAGTTCACTCATGACCTTTAAGTAAATTCAAACGGTGCAAAAAAACAAGACAAAGGGCTAGAAAAGTCCGTCTTTAATGTTTTCTAATCCTCCGTCTCCTTTTTTCGCACTGTTCAAATTTATTGTTGAGGCACGTGCCGCCACAAGGCACGCGTCCTTTTCTTTATTTCTGAAGCAGGCGCTATGGGCCACATAACCTGACGCAGCCAATGGGATTTTATTTTCTGGACTTTGGGGACATTGGCTTTTTCACTAAATGAGCCACTAATGTCGTAGCATTCAAATATAACATTATCCGTTTGTCAGGATCTGGTTTCACAAGAGTACAAAGGAGCGGACTTCAAAAGGAACTCACATTAAGACTGCTGTTCCATTTAAGCAGCAATTCTGCATAAATAATTTCCTGCGAGCCCAGCATACATTGTGCTATTAAAGAAACCCTAAGGCACAGTATTTTTACAAACACTTTATTATCTTCGTGTGTAAACTTCACCGCAAAAAAGCATATTAGCTCAAAATAGGACATGATAAGGCACATTCATCTTCTTCTGCTGCTCACTTTAATGCATAGTGGGCACTCGAACAGCTTACTGGCAAGACATGGGGCTTCCCCATGTTTATGAACACGGACACTCCAGCACACAACCATCAAAGCGACACTCCCAATCATTGAATCAGTGCAGTCGACGCATTAAGACTGAAGCGCTATCTGCAGCAGGTGGATCTAGGAACCATGTTCAGAGCCCGCTCACTTCGAAAAGTTTTTGCTTCGAGTGCGAAATCAAATTTACGTTGTAGGGGGCGGGGCGGGCGACTGAATAGGAAAAGGAGGAGGGAGAGGAACCCGAAGGGTGCGTGCACCAACCCAAGTGCACAAACCAAAATTGGTTTGCCTTAGCGCACAGGGGGATGCCGGGCACTGTTGAGGTCATAAGTGATTGACACGTGCGCGGTGTGCACAAATTTAGAAACCACTTCCCTTGGATGACGCATGCCAAGATGGCATCAGGGTCAGACAATCACGGCAGGAGTCAATGAACAGCTTTGAAAGCAAACACGGAGTGCACAGGGGCTGAAAGTGGCTTCAGGTTCCCCCAACATTCTCCAACTTGGGCCTGTGGGTGCAGCGTTCTGGACGCCGTTCACTTCAGTAACTCGCCAAGGGTTCGCATGCAATGTATCTGCATCCTTGGTCTTGACACGCAGGGGAAAAAAAAGGAAAACAGAAGGGTGCATCTTGAAGCTTGCAAGAACGAAATGTAGAACAGTGCATAGTAAAAACACAAAAAGCTTTTTGAGGTACACCTAGGTCTGCTTATGTGCTTTGAATGCAAAACTATTATGGTTGCCCCTGTCAAACATTATGTGTACACCATGCTGGTTCTCTGAAGCTACCATAATAGATTTTTAGCTTATCAGTACAGAGTTCCAAATGGTACCAATTCCCATTTACTATGACATCAACATACCCATATAATTTGCCACTTACCCACACAGGGGGATTGGCCAGTGAAGGTGACTGTCAGAGAAAACGCTTCCTGCATTTAAAACATGCAAAGCAGGTACCCCCAATAATTTCGATTTTTCAAAGCAGTGTAAAGCAGTATAGCGGATCAGTTTGCTGTTCAGACCCTCCCACTATTTGTCATAGACCAACAGGCTCAAATTCAGACCCCATTTCAGACAAAAGTTTAGCGGTAACAAGATATGTGGGTTCAACTGACGCAAGACAAGAGTTAAAGCAAGTTACTCGGAGAAGCCTATGCCCTGAGATGAGCATCCAATGCCAGACAAAAATTGCTCAGATGGAAGTGAAAGCCTGTCAGTGCTCAGACGACATGACGCATAGACCTGAACTATGTTTGCAGAAGCACTTATTGCTTAAAAAATGTGAAGCACGCATAAAGGGAGAGGAGATGCCAATTGCCAAATGACAACATGCCAAATGCCAACAGATTGAAAGATGCGTGTCATAAGCTGAGAATAAACCCTTCCACTTTTTCAGACGACCGGTACGACGATAATTTGATGCAAAAAGAAATTCCTGTGCATGCATGCGGCACTGCAGTTCTTCATTTTAAGAAGACATAAAAGTGTTGCCCACATTCTTTGGCAGTACAAAAGCTTCAAGTGTGAATGTATTAGCACATAAGGCAAAGGGGTTAAACAGTTGTTGATACGTATACGCATTATCAAGCTAACGTAGAAGCTTGGGCAAGTTGATTTGAAATTATAACAAAAAAGAACAGCACAATATACGAGGCACAAGAAAAAGTGTAGGACACAAAGCACCAAAGCCCACAAAGCACCTAAGATAGCTGCGGACAACGCAGATGATCATGCGGACTACGAGAAGCCCCCAGAAGTGCCTACAATGGCAGAAACAAGGAACACACTTTACCTTTTTCGCAACTAAACAGAATGTAGCGGTGGCGACCAACAACTGATGCGATGCATTGAGCAGCTTGAGAACCCTTTTCTGGGACTAGACGCAAACGCGAAGCAGGTGAGCATCACGCAGTTCTTTCTTCCACAATAATAAAAATTTGTTTGTCCTACGAATTGTTTTGCCTTCATTACAAAAGTTCCTGTGTGTAGTGGAGCTTTTGTTACAAGCACTAGCTGTAATTTCAGAGACCTGGTCACAAATTTTCGGCATGTCGCTTCGAAACTCGCGTATCTCGAAATTTTTGCCAGATTTTACAACTTCGAATTAATGAGGGATTACTGTACTGCAATGACTGGCAAAGAAAACAAGAACAGCATTAAAGATACTTGAACTTTGTGTTTTGCCCTGCAAGGTTTTTAATGCTGTTTTTTGCTTTTTTCGCAATTATGATGAATAAAGTTTAGTAGCTATGAGTTGGCGCTTTGTGCCCTACACTTTTTCTCATGACTACTCTGTTGCGCTGTTTTCTTTTTGGAAAAGTACTATGAGGTTGTACGTGTCAAGTGAGGCCACGTACTGGCATTTCTGGTTACACACTGCACTTGCATTTAACAAGAGATTCTATCATTTTTGTACCACCAGCTTTAAAAAGATGAACAAGTTCTACCCAAAGTATTTTTTTCCTTGGCCCAGAGTACTATTATTTCTACAATGGACAGAGGCTAAGTACTATGCTATGGTGGTCTCTCCTCCCAACTCCTTCGCGCAAGATCACTATTGATTGGTCGATGCATGGGATTAAGCAGTTATGCATTGTGGTACAGTACTCCAGAATGAAGTACGGCCAAGGGAAGAGGAAATAACCAGATCAAATTCTGAGCTTTACATGTCGAAGCTCCATACACCTAATGAGGCACACTGTAGGGGAGGGCTAGGGGCTAGTTCAAACCACCAGGTCGCCTTTCATGTACGCCAAGGTTCAAACACAAGGGAATTTCTGTACTTAGCCCTCAAACTTAAAATAGCCTCAGTGAATGGGAATGAAACCAGCAAAAAGAAAAAAAAAATGAGCTATGGACGGTTTGTTCCACAACCATTAATCTCAATGACATCCCACTCCAACCCTGACCCCCCAAAGAACTAGGACAGGTTTTAGCGCAAAGCCACTGCAGCATATCTTGTAGCGAGAAGCATCCCACAGGAGCAACGATTGTCATGCATTTCTGCTCGCAATCAATCAGCACATTTAAAGGAGCACTGACACCAATTTTCGGCGTTAATATTATTGCACAGTTCGCTTCCTTCACTCAACAGAATACCCTGGCTGAAATATGAGCGGCCTGCGACGCGAAGAACATAGTTCAATTGTATCGCATTTATCGCGCCGACGGAGCAGCGCGCGGAGCGGCACTCAGCAAATGGACATCAGCGTGACATCACTCCAGGAGAGGAAAAAGAAGTGACGCGCAGCCCTCACCAAAAACTCGTGACGTAACTTCACGCGCGCGGCCCCACGAGCGGCGAGCGGACGCAACACCCTCTCAAACGGGCGCCGGTGACGTCCGCACAAAGCGGTGAGGTCAAACCGGGAGGCTGTCATATGCGCCGTTCGGGATGAAAGCGCGGGAATTTGAAACAAACGATTTTCAGGCCGTTCAATGCAATTAACTGTCGCGCACTGAAGTATTTGAAGTTCTGTTTCAGGTTCGCCAGACCATTAAGCATCGATAAAAGCAATAAAAGTGTGACATAAAATTTTCGTGTCAGTGCTCCTTTAAGCCAAGAGTCAATTATTCATAAGCCAGAGATGGTTGTGTCAAAAGCTAAATGACCTGCGGGTCCAACGGACGATAGGTCGCTATTCACTGGGTCTCCAAGAAGGAAGCACAGGTGTAAGAAAAACACGATGATCCACAGGTGTGGGACATCACACGGCGGCTTTGTGCTATGCTAATTGAAACCTTGGGAGCACAGCCCTTAAGTGAATTTTGCTCTAAATGCAGAAACACACACCATCAAGCGAGCTGTGCCAATTACCACTCGAGTATAAACACTCCAGACATTGCGTGCAAGATACCCAGAAAAGAACCGAAGCAGCAGCTGGGCTGTGAGGTGCTACACAGTAGAGAGCTGTGGATTAATTTACCACTGGGGGAACATGCACTGAAACCTCGCGTGCACGGTTCTTTTTGTTCCTAACCTCTATAAGAACAACACCTGCTGGGTACAGCTATTACTGGCTTTGGTTTTGTACACTGTGTGCTAGATGCATACATTCCTAAGAAAATGGGTGGTGAGATTTGATTAAGACAAAGAGGTGGGTCTGAACATGTAAAATGAGTTCACTCCAGCCAGAATCAGTAGCCTGGAAGATTGAAGTCCCTTCTTGATGCCATTGAATGCCCTTCTTGATGCCATAATTTAGGAGCAAATGTTCACAATGTAAAGACCCGCCAGCCTCCAGCCCTTGAGAGCAACGTATATTAGCAAATGACATTTACACACGCAGGGCTGCAGGAGGTACAAAACGTGCAACTTGCATAAAGCAGCAGACGCTTTTCTAATTTACGAAGATTCTGCAAGGGTGTTGGTACATTTTGTTTACCGATGTTCTCTTCGCGAGTTGCCAAAGGGCTTAAAAAAAAAACGCATTTTGTACAAAAAAAAAAAAAAAAGAGCATTCCATGCTTTGAACACGCAAACAATAAATTAGCTGGTTTTGGTTCTCACACACACACACCTGCATGCAAAAATCGCACGCACACAGACACACACACAAGTTCTTCTCAAACGGAGCCTTCTTCAGCAGCCTGCTCAAATATTTCTTCGTCTTCCTCTTGTCCCTGCAGCGCATCTATGATGGCGTCGAAACGTGCGTTGATGCGTTCCTCCATTTCCTGAATCTTGCCGTCCAGCTTCTCGACTACTTCCGTCTTGAGTTCTTCGAAGCGTTCGCCAACCAAATTCAGTAGCTGCTCTTGCAGACCTTGAAATAGCGCCCCGACGGCACCACGCATTTCCTCCCTGTAAGAAAACAGAACAATTGTATAAAAATTACCCATACCCCACGGGCTTTCCATCAGCGTTGTGCAGGCCAGATTCCCACTGTGGGAATCCCCGGTGAGAATCACCATGTAGCAAGGCCACATTCCAGGAGAAGTGTGTCACCTGCCAAAGCAACAACACGTATGGAAACCTATTTTGCAAGACAATATCGGTAGCATGCATGCCGTAGTAATAGCTGCACGCAGAAACACAGGCAGCTCATTTAACACTTTCACCATGGATGCAAAATGCATGCCCAGAGGTCTTCTTCAGCAAGCACCCCCATGCACCACACACTGATGGACCTGGACTTATTTCTACTTCGTATCCTCCCTAAGCAACTGCCGTCTACACACTGAAACTCCTTTCAGAAGCTGCTAATAGTCCATTGCGGTTACATTATTACTGCCTTGCTGGCACAGAACTTTCAACGTCATCCATAAACAAATGCTACCATTTCTTGCCTCTCAGGCTGCAATTCACGGACTTATTTTCAGTTACAACAATAAAAAGATTTTGATAGCCATTGTAACCAATAGCAACATTAAGGAAGGTAAGAGATATCGTGGGGTCAGGCATGTTAACTTCAAACAACCATGTAAACCCTGCCTAACTTCACTTTTCAAGAGTCAATCTGACCAGGCCACAGCAACCACTGATCGACAGCAACCTGTGAAGTGTGCTGAACAAGCTTAAAAAGTTTGCACAGGCAAGTGGAAAATTGCCAAAAGTGTTTGTTACACATAATCCTTGATATAAAACCATAATAATGCACCACCTTTCTTCTGGTTTGTTTAATAAGGACAATTTTGGTGCTATTTTCATAATGTCGAGTCATTACGTGGTTCGTAATCCTGGGGCTCTCTATAATTTATTCAAGAATATTTCTTTTTAAGCACAAACGGAATACCCTTTTTAAAGCAAAACAACAACAACAACAAAAACGCACTAGCATCCCAATTTGCTTGTTCAACTTTGCTGAACATAGTTTCATGCAATGTATTGATGATGTCCCCATATGCCAGTTGTTCAGTATGAATGAACCAGTAAACAAAGCAAGCAGTTGCATTGCTGGCCCTCAAATGCTGAAGCGAAAAGTCGCACCATGATGAGACCAAAGGCTACAGCTAATGCACACTTACATGTTGCGCTTGGCTTTCAAGCAAGGCAACGACGAAACTCACGACAATAAAATACTTTTCAAAACAGTGCGCGGAACTCCCCAGCACATTAGGCAATGCCAATGGTACCGAAAATTAAAAGGATCATAGCAAACAATAGAGAAATGATGGGTCAAACGGCTCAACAAAACTATTTACAATCAAGCTTATTTACATCGATCATTTTGATAAGACATTGATATACGACACTTTGAATTATTTCTTATATTGAACACTCTGAACATACTCTTGAATTTTTTACACATGCACTGTACAATTTGTACATAAAATTACTCATTACATCAAACTATTTTCTTAACCCCTTTGAATTTGATATACAACGTTAGACAGTATACATGTATTTATTTTCAAGGGATTTTCCATAGTATGTTAGGGACCAAAACATTGTTTACGAAATTTTAAGCCAATCATACTTAGTTTGTCATTCAGTATGTCGATGCCATTTTAATTCTTCTAGTTTCGCAATTTATTTTTTCAGGTCTAGCCTTATTCTGTGCCCCACCAGCATGTAATCACAGCTCTTGACTTTACCTAGTACCTTGTCAAACTGCACAATACCTGGAATGTCACAAAAAACAAAGTTGATTTGATTTTTTGTTTCACTGTTAGGGCTTTCCCATGTCCATTTCTTCTTCCTTTATTTGTATAAAAATACATTCATTACACTAAGGTCATTTCTCGCTACAAGTCCAACCATGGTGCCACCTCAGCTATTTTGAATATCTATTCCAAAGTTTCCCGCTGCATGTTCACTCAACTGCTCCTCTCCTACTGTAGCATTAAAGTCGCCCCTCAATACTGTGTACCGAGAATTTAGATCACTCACGGCAGATCTGACATCCTCGTAGGTACTGCTAACAGCGTCACCTTCGTATTTAGATGTGGGAGCACCGGCCCCTGCTACCTTTATCATACACTTTTTATTTATCTTCATCACAACAACCACGACCCTCTCGTAGATGGTGTACGACTCCTCCACATTTAACGTTTTCTCTTTGTGGATCGAGGCTGCTTCCTTTCTTGATGCCCTCGGTAGCGCAGAAGATGCCTGCTTCTGATCACTGTGAAGCCCTCACCTGTTCTTCAAACCTCACTTAGTCCTATGATAGCCTAGTGAATGCCCGAGAGCTGCGTTTGCTTGACAGAGTTCGTGTGTTGAACGTTAGGCTTAAATATCTGCCCACACCAAGGGATTCATAGCATCCGCTACGAATTTCTGTGTGCAAAATACATGCAAATAAGAAAATGCATGAAAAATAGCTTTCCCATCCTAAAGCTGTAAACTATAAGACATCAGCCGCAGAGGCAGATGTAAGAGGATGCGGTGGGTAGTGGGGCGATCGCTACCCCACCAACCTCTCTTTCTTAACAACACTACTAAGCAAACAGTTCATGCAATTAGCCATTACCCCCCTCCAAACAATGTGTTACTCTGGATCTAGCACCATCTGGCCAGCCTGCGTTTTGCCACTACAGGATGTGAATATTCAAACATCCGGTTGAGCTGACACTAGGAATGTAACTAACTCAAAAAGTTCTACACATGAACGAAAGGGTATCCTTGCACGTCAGAGCGTATCCTGCTCCTCCCTTACACGTGACAGTTGAGATCAGCAGCAGGGCCGATGCAGTCCCACCAAGTGGGGTTCCAACACTTTGGAGTCGATTCGTCGCCTTACAGTGGCTGTGGCCAGAAATGGCAAATTTTGCTGATCACCCAAGAAAAAAAAAGCTGAATCGCTCCAGAACATTGCGCCCCCCACCCACTACAGATTTAGGCTACAGTTTTGTTCCCCATATCGGACACGTGCAGTGACTGACGTTGCAAAGAAAGGGTAGGTTGTACTTTCTCGTTGATGACCATAACCACAATACAGGAACCCCTAACTTACACGCACTTATAACTTATGGTGTTTACAAAGAAGCCACAGTTTGCTGTATAGCCCCATATGCAGTCGCTTGAGCCTGATAGCAGTGTTCCGGGCAAACACGCTCGCAAGCATAAAAAAAAAAAGTTGTGGTCAGCCATATTGTGGGGAAGCAAACACAGAGGAGTAAACTTGTTGTCAAATAGAAGTAGCTGCTGTGGAGTGCAGACATGGCCCCCCTCGAAAAGAGGGATAATAAACTGCCATGCACTGCAGCGAGACACGGATTGAGGATGTGTGGTGCATGTGTGTGTGCATGCATGTGTGTGTGTGCATGCATGTGTGTGTGTGTGTGTGTGCGCGCACACGTTTGCACCTGTACGAATACATCCATCACATGTTAACACGTGTTTTCAAAAATTTTTCTTGAAGGGGAAATGACGTTTAATTTTTTTCTTTTCAACAGGGGAGCAACCTATTTCATGGCTTCCACCAAGTGCCCAATGGTGATGATGTGCCCGCCAAGAGTGCTATAGTGAATACTACCCATATCTGAACAAAGGAAAAGAACACCTTTACATGCCACACTTGCAATACAAATTTGTGCTTTACGAGTGACACAGGGCAATAACTGGTAGACCCATCGGCCATTTTGTTAACAGGAAGCTCATAGCCACTCCATTTTCTCACCTAACAATACGTCTCAGGCGCCGAATACCAAAAAGCTAACCGTACCTTTCTATCTGAAGAGCTTCCATTGTTAGCGCTGGTGGTGGTGCTTGCAGTTCTTGATTGACTGGTTGCTCAGGTTCAAGCACATCCGTCTGCGAGGCTGCATCTGTGGAAGGCTCACGCTCCGTACCACTTGCTGTGGAGACCTTCTGTGGCCTTTTTGCCTCAGTTACAGCATTTGATTGTCCTGCGGCGGAATCATCGGTAGGCACGTTTGCAGGCTTTGGCTCAGCATCCCCGAATGACTGATTCAACTGGACAGTGGCGCCAGTCTTCTGAATGATTTCTGTGAGAAGCAGGGTGGCCGTCTCCTTGTTCAGGATGCCCGATTTTTCCAGAAGGCCGAGGATAAAGTCCTTGCCCAAGGACGCAGGCTGTGTTTCCACTTTCACTTTTGCGACTGGTGGAGCTGGGGGCTCTTGAGCAGGCAGCTTGGCCGTCTGGTTCTCCAGGAGCAGTTTAATCATGTTGGCCAGCAGTGCATCTTGGCTGGCTTCTGCAGGCCCTGCTGCCCCACTTGGTAACCCAGCTTCCTTGGTTGGCTCGGGGGCAACCGCTGGCTTGGGCTTTGGAGGAGGGGCAGGCTGCACCGGTGGTGGCTTCATGGCAGAGTTTTGAAAGAGGCTGTAGAGCTGCGCCATGCCCTCGGGGGGCCCCTGCTGTGGCGCTCCCCGCGGCAGCGCTGACAGCCCAGCCAGGACCGGTGACATGGCGGCGGCCGAGAACATGCTGCTGCTCCCCTGAAAGAGCTCCATCATCCGCTTTAGGTTTTCGGCTTTCTCGCTGAGCTGTGCACCCGAAGCTTGCAGCCGCTCCTCGACATCCTTCAGGGGCATAGTGGCCGGAAACAAGTTGAGGGTGTCTGGTCGGGGCTTCTCCTGAACCACCACCTTGATGCCATACAGCCACATAGAATCTTTGGACTTCACAGGTATAAACTGGAGGTAGAAGAAAAGACAGAATTCTAGCAACACCTAAAATATCATCACAAAGGGCAACGGATGACCATTACCTTGTGTTTACAATAACAGGCATTAATAATCTTTTTTGTTTTAACCGGTATCAAGCATGACATTTGATCCCTACCAAATTCAACTGAGTGATTGATTGTAAGGTTTAACGCGCCAACGCAACGCAGGCGATGAGGCACGCCATAGTGGAGGGCTCCGGATTAATTTTGACCACCTGGGGATCTTTAACGTGCGCCGAAATCTCGTACACACGGGCGTTTTTGCTTTTCACTTCAATCAGAAAAGCGGCTGCCACGGCCGGGAATCGAACCCGCGACCTTGAGCTCAGCAGCACAACGCCTTAGCCACTGAGCCACCGTGGCGGGTTCCTACCAAATTCAAGGTGCAGCCTCAAGAGTACTTAATACCTTTGCCACATACATAGTTTCAGTGCCCATTGCGCCTGAACCCTTTTTAGAGGCAAACAACTACTGCATTTCACACCTACTTTGATTCCGTTTTTTTGACGTTTGATATTGGTCTTTTCAACCATGCTGAACTATTATTACCCTTAAACTAGGCGTGACATTTCGGTACCTAGCTCAAACTTACAAACTTTTGGTTAAGATAAAACACAACTCTACTTGAAGCCCTGATGGTATACCCAATTTTGTCCTCATACCCTGTGCAGGCATTATTTCAGAGGTTGCCATTTGCTGTTGCTGTTTAGTAAAACAAATCATAGCCGGCTTCTTAACTACCTTCTGAATGTAAACACACTATTTCTGTGCCAATTCATAAATGTGGTCTCCATAACAAGGCTCCAACTACCAATCACTATCACTAACAAATGTGTTATGATTTCTTAAAACATTTGATGTGCTCAAGTATAATTAGCCACACAAATACTAACGATTTCCTTTCTGGCTACCAACATAGTGTTGGCTCTGGTAGATCATATGTTACACAATTAGTAGGCTTTATGCAGTACATTTTTCTGGCATTTGACAATGGTTTACAGCGAGATTCACTGGTTTATCATGCCAGCATTCAAACCAGCATTCACTGGTTTAGCATGCTTCCATTTTACACCAACTTGTATTACTTGACAACATAATTGGTTGGCTTAAAGGTTACTTAATTAACTGGGTGCTCTGAAAAGGTTTAGTAACTGGCACAAAATTTACCAACATTAGTGTGTGCCTGAAGGCTCTGTATTGGGACCATTACTGTTTCTGATTTATATCAACAACATTTGCCCTGGTATAGCTTCAAAAATTTGACAAATTAGTCTTATACAGTGAAATAAAAATTAAAGGTGATGATTTATCACCCTATTTTTGTAAAATTTATTCATAATATAATAAGGGGCTTACCGAAATATAAAATCAACACAATTTTTCAGGCAAAGCATATTGGTCCCAATATAGTCTAAATAACAAAAATATCCTCAAAGATATAGAAGCAAAACATTTAGAAATAATTTTTTATCAGATTTAACTTGGAATACATACGTTAACACAGAATCTTTAAAGGCCGGCTGTACCACTAATTTTAAAGATAAATACAGATATAAAATAACTCCTCCACATCCCAGAACATGCACGTGTTGTATGGGATCCTCACATGAATGATGCTATAAAAAACTTGAAAGCAGTTAGACGAACACACCCCAAAGCAGAACTACAGAAATTAAGAGCCATATAAACTACAGCCTTGCATATCTTCATGTTGTGCATTTCCCCACATTACTGCCCAAATTGTACTGCTGTTGACAAGCATGCTTATTGGCACCCACGAACATGTGTCTCACAATGCCTGACCACCCTCTGTAGGCTAAAAAAATTCAAACATGCACAATTTACAAAAGTTTTTTTTCCCCCTGCACTATTAAAGGATTGAATATTTTCCAAAGTGACATTGTCCAAGCGATCCCTGACAGTGCATTTATTGGATGCCACAGAAATGATCTCTAACCATTCTATGTTGCTCCAAATGTTGTATGTCGCTACTTCAGCAACAAGTATTTCAGCGACATGGACAAGTACAGCTCTCATTTCGAGAGCTATACTTGCCCATGTCAAACAGCCAACTGTTTTTATTTCCCTCTCTCTCTTTTTTACTGCATAGTTTAGGTTGCACATATTTATATCAAAAATTTTCTAGTGTACTATGCTGGCTACTAGTTTTTACATGTACACTTTCATGCTTTTTTTTTTGCTGTAACTAATTTAACTATTTTCTTTTGCACTCCTCTCTCCCCACCACTGGGGCAAAATGTAGCATTTTACAAGGGACAATAATACCAAGCTTGGCAATGATAGTTTAATATCTATTTTCTTGGCTGTAGATAGGCATGTGAAATTACCTGTCATGACTAAAATGGCATGCCTACAATGGAATAAAATGCTAAAGTTACACAAAAATACACAATGATGTACTGCATTTCCCACATGGGAGTTATTGAAATGATGGCAGTGAGGACTTCCCACTTAAATTTAGTATTTTTAACACACACACTCTTACTTCATTCCACTGGCCAATTGACATTTGGGCTACCACAGTGTGATCACAGTAGACAGGTGTTGAGTTTATGACTTTCCGATCAGCACCAGACTGCTTTTCCCACTACTTTACGGGACAAATTCACTGACTGCTACTTTGGCACCCTTCACTGATCTTCCGCCGTTTTACGTGAGCAAACAGTTAGAAATAAGTGAAAAAGGAAGATTCCGGAATTGGAACGTACTTTTAAGCAGCACTCCTTCAAGGGTCTCGCCAGAGTGAGATCTCCTCGAAACACAGACATGCCATCCACCTCCTCCATCAGCTCATTCTTCAGGGTGCTCAGGTATTCACCGTGGTAGCCATAGACCTCAATGACCCTTGCCTCAGAGAGAATGGACACACTTCCCATCTGGTGTGTTTCGCCACAGAACAAGAAGACTTGGCAGGCTGGAACAATGTAGTTCCCAGTGACGTCGTCATCCACCGGCGCTTCCAACTGGACACAGTTTTCTGCAGAAATTGCATCTTCGAGGTCGATGCTATAGTTGAGGCAAAGAACAGCAAGAAGTACAAATCAGAAAAATTAGCTACAGCTGCTTTGAAATATCACTGCCACATTGCCCTAAAGCTAATAACCTGTTCCTCTTCTGCATTTGAATCACCAAATGCTCCCACAAACAACATTTTTGTACTGTTTTCAAACATTCCAAAACAAAAGAAAGCTACCTCCTTCTCAAGCCAATAGTATCACAAATCATTCTAAAAAGGACGCAATTTTTGCCATTGGGAAGGTTCATATTGGGGCTCTACATGCCAACGCTACACTTGGCCTATGAGGTGTGCCATAGTAGGTGACTATGAGCTAACTCGTACCACCTGGGGATCTTAAGGAGTGGTAACATTTTGAAACTAAGCCGCCTACATCAGCACAGTAGAGCACTGAGAAGATGCACATTTCCCTGGCAACAGCAGCTGCTCTGTATGCCAAAAGCGTGAAAATGAGAGTCGCCATCCTACACATTTTTCCGAACTACAATTTGTGACCTTGAAAACTGTGGACTCTGAAATGGAATCAGCAGAGCTTAAACTGTGTAAGCATTTCTGGAAAGTTCAGTAGGAAAAAGACATGCAAAATAAATAGATACGACAATTTTTTGTTGAATGCCGGTTTTTTAAAAATAAACTTCAGCTAGTAAACATAATCAAACAGGCTGCCCCACTACCACGGATGGCATGCCTCGTTTTAGTTTTGATTTCAGTGCAATTTTTTGCCCCCATCTTCAAATAGTCATAAAATTGATCTTGGGAAACACATACGCTATTGTGCCCTTTTACTGCCAGAGTACACACACACACACACACACACACATTTTTACATGCATACATACACACATATCAATGACATCACAAAAGCCAGAGAGTACTAGCTCAATAAGCTATGTAACCAAGCCGAATCACTCGGCAGCTTTTACACAGGCCAACGGAGGCATTTCTACGCCATCTCCTAAGTGGCAGCATCCATCAGGCTTGGCCAGCTTATTCACCATTCGGTTGGCTCACCTCATAATGCACTTTTGGCACCACTAGAAATCAACACACATAACCAGAAACAACAATGGAACGTGTGATCTTTCACTTTAAACAAAGTTATTCGACCTTTAGTGTCTTTTTAATGTGCACCAAAATTGCATACACGCGGTATTTTCGCCTTGTGACTTCACCAGGAAAAAGCTGTGGCGGTCGAAAATTTAACTTGCGATCTTGTGCCCATTAGTGCCATTCCTTAGCTGCAGTGGTAGAAGCTACATTAGTACAAGTGTTTGTCGTACAATGTACCTTTGTTACAACACCTCCCACCATTTTTTTTGGCCCGTTTCTTTGGGGAAGCAGGGACTTTTAAGCATAAGCAAGGCTGCAATGATATGTAAAAATCTGCCATAAGTAAAACAACATTTAAGGATGAGCAACTTTTTGTTTGAAGACTCCTAGTTATTGTTTAGCAAATTTTGCTTTTGTCTGCTTTGAACTATAGAAATAAATTGACATTTGCTCGTGATGTAAAAAACAACAGCACAGATTGTGCACAACATAGCCACACGGTGGTACCTTCGGGCAGAAATTACAGAAACTATATTGAACAGTTGGGTGGAAAGTTGATCATCAAAGTCAATGGCTGGCTTGGCCGCCCTATTGGCCACAACAATAATTAGACGCTTTACTTTACCCGCTTTTTATCAAATGTAAAAGTAGCAATCACCGCTTGCATGTTCATCTTCGTAGCTATTTTGGCAGCAATTGTACACCAAGGTGAAACACACGACTAAAACTCAAAAAATGGCGACCACCCTTGGATTTTAAGTGAGGCAGTCTGTTCAATAATGTATACAAGATACAGTCTGTGTCCTCTGAAAAAGATGCTCTCAACAAAAGTTGACAGATATGATTATTTTACATTTGCAGATACTTATCTTACTGTTCTTTAGAGCAAAGAATATTTATAGAACTTTCACCAAGCATTGTTTTCATCCACAATCTGAGACGCCACAAGTCGTAGTGTGTAGTAACACTTGGGGGGCGATAAGAATTTCGACGCTTTGGCATTTCTTATATAGTTTTATATGTATACACGAAAGTATACTTCAAGTTAGGAAATGGTTACTTGTATTTTCCAAAGTACTGATTTCCACCAGTACAGGCCAACATGTTTTCACAATTTAGCTTGTTAGGGCAGCGGTTGTGGCAAAGTTTCGGAAGGCGAAAAGTTTTTTTTTTTTTCGGCATGCAAGTCCCCAGGTAGCCTGAATGGCAGCGTTAAAAGAGCGGAAGCGTTTACAAGGAAGAGCGGCTAGACTAAGCGCTTTAAATAGAAAGTGGACGCCGTGGCGAAATTGCGAAACAACATAACCGTGCTCATTGTACAGAGCAAGGAATTAATCACACGCAGCCCTTCGCAATGTAAGCCGCAGATTATCTTCAGGAGGCCGAAAGTGAGCCATAGCTTAGGCCAAATTAGCGCACATCTCAAGGACAATAATCTAGTTCATCCATCCAGCCCAGACCTCCGAGATTTGGCATCGTTCCGGCCGCGCGCAGAGATAAAAATAGCCCACTGCTCCGGAGGATTAGTCAGAGCTGGGGCTCCAAGTAACTCCAACGAGAATGCAGGCGTAAGCACACATTTATTCTTTTCCGCACTGTTCGATCGGTGAGACACTTTACAGAGTTTAAACATAATGCGATAGCCTCACGACTACGCGTTCTACCGCGCATCAGACAACCCACGGCTGAAAGCGAGGAGCACACCACTGCTGACTGATGGCAGTCTGACTTACTTTTCATTGTCTTCGAAGTACACGATCGCATCGGATACAGGACGGTCGCCTTGGACTTTCCACGTGCACTTGGCCTTAATCATTTTGCTAGTGTTTCGATTTCAGCAGCCCCTTCACTGCCAGCAGCAGGCGCATGCGGTTACTGCTATCTTCATTCATGCGAATGATGCCGCCCGTTGAAGTCGCTAACCGGTCACCTATCCCAATTCCAAAACCTTGACAACATGAGGCTTTGGAACACCATATTGCACTGAACTAACAATGTTCAAGTACACACGACAGGAGATACAGCAGCCCCCGACGGCACCACAGAACAGACCACACAGTTCGTCGCGTCGGCGTTCAGAGCATCCCACAGACCCGCACCACAGAACAGGGAGGAGTGAGTGCCCGCACCACGCACCAACCAGAGGATTGGAAATCACGGAAAAGCTGGAAGATACGACGGCAGCGCCCCCTAACCGAACATGTATTTATTGCCCTCCGTGATTATTGCATAAATCATGATTTAAATATTTATTCGTTGATTTAAAAGACGTCTATTATGTTTAATGCAATAAACCCAAAGTATTTCGGTATGGCTAATTTTAGCCACTGCATGGACTACGTGCATGCTCGTTGTGCGCGAGCCAACGTGATTTCAAATTTTTGGGCGGGAATGCTTTCCCTGAAAGGTGGGAGAAAAAAAAAGTGCTAGGAATGCTTAGAACTTTTTACAAATGTGAAGGCATTCTGTTGATCTGCTGTGGAACTTTCTTGTAAACTTTTGACTCTCGTCCATCGCCTTGTCTCCCTGCCGCCACCAAAATGGCTGCTTCCGTGGAGGACGGTTGCCATAAGCGGCATTTCGAGCCTTCTCCGCCGTGGCGTACTTTCTCGCCAGTAGTATTAACTCTATGCTTTCTCGTTCTTCCCCGCCCGCGACTAGGACCTGGCGCGTTGTCTATAGCCCACGCAGCGACGTGTACCAATTCCTCCAGAACGTTCTACGGTCCGCCACCCTTTTGCAGAACTTTCCTCGGCCGTTGCAGTTTCCTTTTCCCGGCACACGCACCGATTTTCTCTACTTCACAACGCGAACATTAAGATCTGATTTTCGCCTTAAAATCCCCTTCAGATCCGTATTCCAAATGGCGCTTAAAAGCGTACGAATGTCCTTGAAACTGCAGCAAATAGTGGGACGCAAATGCAGATCTACTCCGCAATGCTTTGAGGTACACAATAGCAGTAAGAGAAAAAAAAAAAGCAAATATACTCCACTCATATACCAAAGGGCCCAGATTCATCTTGTATGTTTTGTGTGATGTTTGTTCAAAACTTTCGTAGCTGACACACACACACACACACAAAATGCATCACTGACATCATGACCTGGAGTTGCCACTGACAACAGCCCAGACAGGCTTGATTGAGCCAAAACAGCCACCTCGAAAAAATTAAAATAAATTTATAAATACTTTTAATTAATAAAATTAATACTTAAATTAATAATTTATTAATAAATTAATAATTGGCTTCACTAATGACGCATAGATTCCTGCTTACAAACCATTGACACTGCTTCTCCTTGGGTATGCAAGACTTCGGTAGGATTCAGAGCAGCTAGGGGACATATTTCCTGTGGTCAGCCCCACTAGTATTTGTGCTTTCAGCAAATGCACCACTGCAGGTATACGCAACGTTTATAGAATGGGTATACGTACTACTCTGTGGGTAGGTATCACCTAGCCATATGGATAACAGCACCGTTTTTAACAGCTGTAAACAACATTGTCCACCTTGCTGACAGAACAGTTCACCATGTCAATGGGGTCCTGGGAAGCCAGTTTCTTCTACACCTTTTTCCCACTCTTTTTAACCAAGGCGCAGTGACTAATTTGCATTCGCAACTGTCAGGTATTCCCCCCGAGTTGAGGCCTAGCATTTGAAATAAATTTCCCTTTGAGGTCTTGCATCAATCGGCACCCAAAGCTTGATGATGACTACATTAGTACTTTGTCCATTGGCACCAGTGGACACTGTTACAACTTCCAAGTGCGACATTCCCTGGCCCTGAAGTGGAGTCTGTCTGTACTGGGCTCCCCAAGCCAAGGAAACATAGGCTGCAAATCAGTTTCACAGCTCAGTGCTTTACCCTCCCTTTTCCAACGGCTCTCCTGATTTCTCACTGATCTTTTACCACTTGTACTAAAAACCTGCATCTCAGATGTCTTTCTCCTCCTCCTCCTCCGTCTGCTGCTCATCAACCTTTAACAGAGGGCGCGTAATGGAGCTGTCGCCAAGCTTTGCAGGGAAGCATTTTAATTTTGCTACACTTGAACCACAATCTTCATGATGATGATGATTCCTATTGGTTTCCCCTTTGAAGCGGGGTTATGACATGTCATCTTACCAAAAAGGACTAATATAACCATGTTTTACACTCTTGGTTTAATACTAGCGCTGCTGACAACATGAGAAAGTTGGCGTCATCATCATGAGAAAGTTGGCTTTCCTGCAGGGCATATTCACGTTAGAGACACTATCAGTGAAAACACTAATGCTTTGCTTTACACCTCACAATGAATCATGCAAAACAGACAGTAGTGTCCCTCTCAATCTTTAACTTGGCACTCTTTGGCCTCAGAAACCCTTCCGACACTAAAACACATGTACACCCTTTTACGCTCTCAGAGCTGTGCCCTTCTGCCTGCAGCCACAGACTGGTAACAGGTAAAGTTTGCAGGTTGCACATGCCCTGCCCTTAAAGGCACAGTTAAGGCCACAGTGTAGTGCACCTGACCTTCACTCTCCCTCAAAACACTGCCACGCAACTCCCACAGAGGCTTACCTTGACGCAATGCAACTTGCTGGAATTCAGGTGGCGCAGCAAATGAATAGCTCATGTCTTCGCAGCTGCAGAAATTTTCTGAAAGCTACCATATATTCTTGCAGAAGCTTGATTCGTACGAACACATAGCCACTAAGGCAAATCGTAAAAAGACTGAATGCCATCAGCAATTTGGTCGGGCGGCTGCATGTACACTTATCTGGCTCCACACCTGGCCAGTGTTTTCTTTAGAGTAATGCTCTCTTCACAAGCTTTTCAGGTGCAGTGACTTTATATGGATGGTGCATTGACTATTCCTTGCTTCAGAATTTAAAAATAGAATAGTCACATTGTGAACGTTCTGGGAAATAGGGGCTGTGTTGTAACATGGCAGACACCTTACATTCCCATTCAGCCACATTTGCACTACGTCCAATTATTTCCTCAACTTTTGTTTTCTATATCAAGCATGTCCCGACATTTACACGATTTTAATATAACTCCTTCCGGCCCTACCTCACTGCGTCTACCTTGCTCTGCAAGCAAAATCTGGCACCTGTTTCCTACAGGTGCCTTTTGCATCATGGCGACTGCAGCACTGGTGGTACATTTGCGAACGCAGTAAACACACGCCTCAGCTGCCGCTCTGAAGAGTTTTATTCTTTTTGGATTTAAACAAACACAGCGTCCAAGAAACACAACAATGTCCTCAACAGAGCAAACTGCTTCATACTTAATTTTTCAAACTCGGAGGTCCCTAATCTTGTGCTGCGACCGGGTTCACTTTGTGCCGGGTTGAAGACGAGCCCTCATAGTAGCTCTTACGACCTCTGCATCACACCGGCGGCCATCACCGAGGCCGAGGACTGCTTCTTGCGTGCCAGGATGTCCTTCAGGTTGACATTGACCTTCTCCTTGTTGGCCACAGGCACAGAATTGAAGCAAAACCTGTCGGAACCCCCAAAAGGAAAGGGACAGGCGTTTACTCCTCAGCCACCTCATTGTACCATTTTGACAGTAAACCACATTTCACATAGTACAACCAATTCAGACACACCCTAGGGAACGTGAAAATCTCAATCGTGCCACTACCAGCCATGTGCAGCCATATTAAACAAACCATGCATTACCCAGATGCACTGGGAAGCGTTTTTAGACAACACTGCACACACGGACAACAAGCCTCGATGTTCAATTGGGATAGCACGGAAACATGCAGCAACTTTTCTGCCCTCAGCTGTCATGTGCAGCTGCCAGCAGAGTTACAACATGACAGGCTACCCTGAAAAATGCAACGGAAAGCTGACGTTGAGTGAAAGAACATCACTGAATGTTGAGGCGATCCCGGAGATTAGCGGTCCCCATTTGGTGTTTGCCACCAGAAAAAGAGGCTCCGGCCAGCTGAGCTCAGTTGGCAAATAGCACGCCCAGCACATGGTGCCAGACACAGCCAGCCAGATACTATTACCAAAAACAAAGTTACACATATGCAGGAAAAAAAAAGGTGATATGTTTGAAAACTGTGCATCAATCGTCATCCATGCTGCTAGTGGAGCCTAGGTAAGCCTAAACCATTCTGCGTTACGTGACCCAGAAACTGCCCCCGTAGGCACACGCCCCTCCCTACTGGTGCAGTAACAAGGCTCCTTTTAAGCCGTGTACACCGTTGCACAGCCACACGTCAACAGTTCAGCTACCAAGCGTTCATAATGTTGCAGCAGTGTTTGCATCGGAAGCGGCTTTGTTATACGTTTTCTTACCCATGCAAACATTAAAGTACATTTAAAACACTTCATAAATTACAGTTCAAACTTCCTGGGAAGGTAGTTACATACACAGGAAGGTAATTACATAGTTCACTCAGCTTTGCATTGTATGAGTACTCCTTTAAGGATGCGTACAATGAATGCGCTCAGATACGAAAATGGTAACATAACCAGCAACATGGATGAGATAGTAAAAGTAATGGAAAGATTCCATACAAAGTTGCAGGCTAGCAACGTTAGGTGAGAAAACAGTACTGAAAGGACAAGCCTGATTCGTGAGGTTCCAGCTCTAACTAAAGACAAAGCAGAAAAGGTGCTCAGGGGGATAATAGGGGAAGTGCAGGAGATGATGGAATAACTATGGCTGTACTACAGGATGGACGAGATAATATACAAAAAACGTTGGCAAAATTATTCTCAGAATGACTAAGGACTTTAAAGGACCCATGCAATGCTTTTTTTAGAGGTACTTTTCGGGCCCTAGGTCTGTTCGTGTTGTTCAGATGCAGACGCGAAAACAATTATTAGGATCGGTGCAGATATACCGTAATTACCCGATTCTAACGCGCCCCCGATTCTAACGCGCACCCTATTTTCCAGGCAAAAAACCGAAAAAAACTTGCACCTCCGATTGTAACGTGCAAGGAACTTTGTGAGCAAGAAAAACGAATGCGTGAGAAACGGGCGATTTATTTCCCGAAGTAATCTCATCTCACTCCTCGTCGTTCTCCGAGAGCTCCCTGTCGCCTTCCGATGACCGCAACGTCTTGTCATCGGTGTCGTCAAGTGCGTTCGCGATGCCACACTTCTGAACGAACGTTCAACCATGTTCGATGGGATCGTGGCCCACGCCTCGCACGCCCATCCCGCGAGCTTCTCCAGAGGCATACGCTTCAGCCAACCGCTCGTTGTGAACGCGTGGCAGCCGCTCGTAAGCCGCGGAAGCGGCGCACCTTCGTTGCCGCTGCTGCCATTGCTGTTATCAAGCGCGCAAGTGGAATAATTTGACGATTTGTGTTACCGCTGATAGAAAAGCCTAGGCACCTAGATCCGAAAAATTGCTGCTAAAAGCTTTGGCGCCATCTTGAGTTGGAGATGGCGATGGGTGGAACGAAATTTCAGCTGTTTCGGTAGTTTCGGTTTTGTATCCGATTCTAACGCGCACGCGATTTTTCGGCCTATTTTTGCGGAAAAAAGGTGTGCATTAGAATCAGGTAAGTACGGTAAGACAGTTATTCAATTTTTCCGTCGACAAATAACAGCAAATGTGGGGCTGCCTACGTCACACCCGAAGCCGCTGAATATGACAACGCAACGTGGGGACCCTACGCACCCTACAATTGGCAGAGCTAGCAATACTTTGTATATGTCATTGCATTGACCAAACGAGCCTAAGTAATGCTTTGTCACATTTTTTTCCCCTTAAAGGAAGCATAAAAACTTAATTCCGGATAGCAACAGAGTGCGAGCACTGCAACCCGATTCAAGCGCATGTGTGCCCATTCAAGTTACAATGAACTGCTCTCAGGTGCTTCGTGCTGTCCAAATGGGCGAAGACGCCGCCGGAGCCCAAGGGCTTCTACCCACCATCTGAGGGGGGTGAAGTGAAGAGGCCCCACCTTCCCCTTTGCTTCAAAGCCATGTTGGACAAATAAATGCTCTCTCTCTCTCTCTATCTCTCATCACACTCACACACACATACACAAATATGGGCGTTGACACCAGAAGTGGTGTAGTCAGTGAGCATCGCAAAGCACACCGGGGTTTTCAGTCCGTCTCGAGTGTCTCGACGTTTGCAGACGTGCTTTTGCACCGTTCCAATCGCAGAAAAACAATCACACCCTTTTTTCCCTAGCAGCAATAGGCTGCCATGACACAATTTCAACCAAGCTATTTTTGTTGGACAGCTGTTACCAAAGACAATTCTAGTGGTGCATTCCTTTCATGGCTAACTGGGCCTACGTAGGTAAGATTGCAACTGTGCAATAGCTTTTTGTGGAAAAAATCGAGGGATCTCTGGCCAAATGTGTTAAAAGTAATCGCATGACAGGGCTATTAGCAAGATCGGTTCGTGATGAACAAACGTTATCACTGCCAGAATTTATAAAACACGGCAAAAACTACACACAGATATTCATTGATTTCCAGGCATTGTATGCTGAATTCTTGCACCTCACTGTGTTGCGGGAATGGCCGAGTGGTAACTCTTTCGTTACCGTGGGAAAATGACTGATTTTGATGTACCTAAGAAAACATTTTTTCTGTGCTAAGCATATTGGTCAGGCATATATTGCCAGTGACATAAAATGCAGATGATTCCATGCGCTTTTTATAACTAATGATAGCGAAAAAAAATATCAAATTTAACATTTTTTGCCCATGCGTCAAAGAAAATAAGAAGAAAGGAAGTTGTGTATAACAAGCCACCAGTAGTAGAAACAATTCAGAATACATGTTTTCAGTTAAACATTTCAAGAACCTGTCGTGGAAAAAAAATTAAGTTGCACTTAACAATTGGTCAGATATAAAAGAAAATGTTAGCACGCATGTGCCCGTGCCTTGTGGGGAAGCCCAACCTTAATTTCAAATTTTGCAATTTTGGATGGCTCTATGGAAGAAATCTCGTGGTTTGACCTTATTAGAGGCACCAATTAGTCGCCACGCGATGTACAAATACCTTGTCAATGACTACGGCCATCACAAGATTCAGGGCAAGCAAGCGATGCGAAGAAATCTACTTGGAGTTGAAAACCAAACTCGTTGGTGGATGCTTGTTGATGTTCTGATCGTTACTTAGTCAGAACTTTCATTTGTGGTTTATTATCATCTTCAGACTCGCTATGGTAGCCCTGCTCGCAGGAATGAGGTGTGATGCCCTAAAATAGTGTCCACCAAGCTTCCACCAAGTAGCGGTCGAGCCATGAAGAGTTCAGCACTACGAGCCTGCTACATTGCAGCACCACCTAATATTTTTGAAAAGAAACGATATCAAGCCTGCTGGAGACTTTGTAAGGATAGATAGTTCTACTAAGAAGAGACATTAGACCTCCGGAAATGTACAGATAGTTCTACTAAGAAAAGACATTGGACCTCCGGAAATACCCTCGTACAGAAACGAAACTGGCCGGTGATGAAGGCTGATTGGAAGCGCTCTCCTTGTCTGAACTGATTTTCGACGACTTGGTGTTATCTTTCAACTTTCAGCTCAAGCTGTTATCATAAAAGTAAGGCATGGGTGAAGTTGAATCACGAGCGGCATGCTTCTTTTGGAGATCAGTAGCGGGCGACGGAGGCACCATGGGAGATCGGCTCGCAGTCAGGTAACTGTGTAATAGTGCCAAATATGAATTTCGCAACGCAAAAACGAAACCGAAACTGCTGGAAACTGGCTGAAAGTGCAAGGTCCACTTGTTTCACATGCCGGGGACCTTCAGAAATAAGCTTTGCCAGAATAAAGCTACCCTTTCTCAGAACCAAAGGTCACTAGTGAATGGCTGGAAGTCATCTTCAGGTAATTATCACCTCTCAATGCTGTCGGATTACAAAGCTGACAACATAATTTCGTATTTGACTTCCTAGGAGCCTTTTGAGCCGTGATTTGCAGTTTCATTTAGGGAATAATCAAGGTGCAACTCACGGCTCAAACCGAATGACAGTCGGGGCGCAAATCGGATGTCACTCAGGGCGCAACTTGGATGTCACTTCGAGTCCCCGTACTCCGCACCCTCTCCATCATCCACGGAGTGGAGATGCTGCTATTTTTGTGTGTGTTTGTGTGTGTGTGTTTGTGTGTGTGTGTGTGTGTGTGTGTGTGTGTGTGTGCGCGCGCGCGCGCGTCTGTGTGTGCGTCTGTGTGTGTGCGTGTGTGCATGTGTGTGTGCGTCTGTGCGTGTGCATGTGTGTGTGCGTGCGTGCATGTGTGTGTGTGTGTGTGCGCGCGCGCGTGCGCGTGTGTGAGCATCTCACAAGTTGTTGTATTCTTTAAACCAGGATATGTGACTATTTCTCACCTTCCTGTGAATCCAGAAGTGGAGTTCACAAAAGGCCTGAGTAGCAAGGCAGTGCACACTGCACACTTTGAATCATTCGGGGCATTCTTCAAGGTCAGTCTTGTTATGAACAGCCGCACTGTTAAGTCTTTCGTTACCGCGCCTGTTCAAAATGATTCAATTTGAACGATGCCTTGGGAGCAACCCACCACAGTGGCTAAGGCGTTTTGCTGCTGAGCACAAGGACGCGGGTTCGATTCCCGGCCACAGCGGCCGCTTTTCTAACGGAGGTGCAAAGCAAAAATGCCCGTGTGTTCAAAATTTCGGTATACGTTAACGATCCCCAGATGGTCAAAATTAAACCGAAGCCCTCCCCTACGGCGCACCCCATTGCCTGTGTAGCGTAGGCACATTAAACCCCACAATCAATCAAATCAATCAATACCTTGGGAGCCCTTTTTCATAGCGTTCCAGGCGTTTCTGGAACAAGTAAAGCTATTTGGGCTTAGCTCAGAAAATGCCCTTTCAAGATCAGCTATGCTTTCATTTTTGAGACAAAAACATGATTTTTGACACGCGTTCGCATCACCTGGGTATGGACCAGGGGCATGGTCATCGTGTGTCACTGACGCCAAAGAAGGCGTGATGCTCAAAATTACTCAGCATCAGTGTTTGGTTTTTGTTATCAGGGCTTGAACGGTGAATCAGAAGATAATTTCTAATTGCCAGGTTTGCACTCGCACTGTAATAATCCTTGAAATCAGCTGAAAATATCAAGCAGTACCTGTCTGCAAAGTTATTTTATGATTTTGGGCAGTTTTGGTGCCTTTTCACCCGTTGTTGTAAGTCGTGTTGTAGTTATACTTACCACAAGACCAATCACAAACAGTTTACAACAGTTTCAGTTTCACTTATGCATCGCGAAATTCATATTTGGCGCTACTATTCATTTACCCAGCTTCAAGCCTATCTGCTATGGCACCTTCACCGTCCGCTACTGATCCTCGAAAAAAAGCATGCCGCTCGTGATTTCATCTCACTGTAACCTGATTTCTGCTATAAGAACTTCCGATGAAAGTTAAAAGATAACACCCAGTCTCTAGACATCAGTTCCGACAAGTAGAGTGCTTCAAACCGACCTTGCGCGCCGCCAGCTGTTCGCCAGCCAGTTTCGTTTCCATACCAGGGCATCTCCAGAGGTCTAGTGTTGCAACTGTCAATTCGGATGTAGTCTCCAACAGGTTTGGTCCTGTTTCTTTTCGGAAATGTTAGGTGGCGCTGCAATGCAGGAGGCTCATAGTGCTGAACTCTCATAGTGCTGAACTCTTTCATCCCGCAACAGCTACTCGGTGAAAGCTCGCAGGGCACGATTCTAGCGCACCGAACCTCATTCCTGCAAGCAACGCTACATGAGCGAGTCAGAAGATAATAAACCGCAAGTTTATGTTTTGAGAGATAACTGACATTGAACATCAACAAGCATTAACCACCGAGTTTCATTTTCAACTCCATGCAGATTTTTCCGCATCACGTGCTTGTCCCGAATATTGCACTGGCCATAAATTTTATGCAAAGTCACTGACAAGATGTTTTCACGTCACATGGGGGACAAATTGGTGCCTGTGATAATGTGAAAGCACCAGATTTCTTCCAGAGGGCCACCCAAATTGCGCATTTTGTAATGGAGGCTCATGGCGCAGGCACCATGCATGCTAACATTACTTTTTATATCTGACAAACTGTTCCTATAGTTGGTGACAGCTTAACTCTGCAGCGGCTTTTCAAGATCAAAGGGATTTTGTGTTCATCCGCAACCAATGGCGTCTCGCCGTTTGTGTGACGCCTGCGACGTACGTTTGAAAGGAGAACTACTTCCAATATGGCCGCGCTCGCTTCCCCACCGCTGCTGCGCTGTCGAGCGACAACGAGGTTGCCGAGAACCAACAGCTCTGCAGGCGATTTGTGTTACGAATTGTGCTGTAGTGCATCAAGAAGCCGCTTATCGTTACCTGTCCCGTGTGTGTCTTGCCGCGTCGTGGTTTCTACGTACGTGAGGAAATCGTGGTGGCACTGGTGGGCTGTTTTACGTACTCGGAACGTCGTCAACGAACTCGATCTGAGAACGGCAAAGCGTCGAAGCTGCATCTGTTGCTGGTGTGATTGTGGAAATTGTGTCGGTGTAACGCAACCTTTGTGAAGAAATAATGCGATTTGCTTTCATTTACGGCAGTAGCGGTGACAAGTTGCAAGCGTTTTCGTTTGTTGCTGTGAGCGTAGGCTGCGCCCGATGTTGAGCGCAGGCCTACGTGGTGTCCGTCCGGCCCGACGCGGATCGTGCAAACGTGTGCGGCGTGTTTTTTGGCCGGATACGGCCGCTCGTACAGCCGAACACGTTATTACGACGATTGCCAAATCTTACAATGTAAGGTATCTTTCCTTGTCGATTCGCGCATTGCTTTAGCCTGCCGGGGTACGAACGGAGCAGCGGTGTGGCGTCTTTTTCCCCCTGGCGTAAACAGGTATGATTAAACCATTATTGCAGAGACTCGCGAAGAAGTAAACGCTCGTGCACAATTATCCGAGACTGGGTTGGGTAGCTTTAAGAAAATCGGTATGTACCTGCCTTCCTGCGAGAGACGGGTGCCTATGGCGTTCTGTTTGTGCCAATGGGCACATTATCGAACATACAAAAATATGAACGAGTGCGAGTATTGTTGAGGTAAACAAATGTGGTTGCGTTTCGTTTCTTGACTGTCATCAGTAGCATTTTTGAAACGTATAAGAGGGCTAAATAAACATCGAAACTGCATGATTGGTGGATTTTGAATCACGCCGTTGAAGGAAGCCGGAAATGTGTGGCCCCGCAACATGACCACGTAGTTTTTTTTATACATTGCCAAAACTACACACGCGCGCAGCTTTTTATTATGCTTGGTAAGCTTATGGTGCGTATGTTCCCATCGCTACACTAAGTGGCATAAGAGAAACTGACTATGCATGTACTGAGGCTGCGTATTTCATGTGCAGTGTGGAATTTCTCATAAGTGTCGTGAGCTGTTAAAGTTGTTTTGAAATAGCTGAATGCGTTTAGTAGGAATGAACCAATAGTTTATCTTCCCTTTATTTTCATGCAGTTTGTGTGATGGGCTTTATGAGTTATAAAAAAGTGTTTCATGGTGATGGCTGTAGTTTAACGATTGCATTTTGGTGCTTGTGCTTCAACAAAGGGGTTACAGTGTATTGGCAGACATTCAGATTTCCAGTGTCTCTGTCATGATAGACTGTATTATACAGAGTGGAGGACATGTTTGAGCGTCTTATCATGGAGCATACTTTAATTTAGATTCAACACCGCTTCCCACTTTTAGATGTTTTTATTGTTCCAGCAACTGTGGAGAGCCTTCAAACAGTGGCTGAAGGTGGTTCAGGTTGAAGAGCTGCAGTAATAATTGCTAATACTTGTGTAGCAGGTAGAAATGAGGTATGTCACCCCTTCAGAATGCTATGTTGATACTTTTCGAGCATGCACTGTTCATTCTGGTTATACAGCTGCAAGAATAATAGAAAGCAGTGATGCGGCATATCAAAATGGTTCAACTTCAGGTTTCCAGAGTGTCATGTCGCTGCTTTCTGTGCGCACTGTTGCTTCTGGCTGGTTCAGACGCAGTAAAAATTGGAAAAACTTACTCAGCAGGTCGCAACGATTTTACGTCACTTCTTCAAGATGCTATGTAACTCCTTTGCAAGGTTGAACTGTTCTTTCTGACTAGAAAGCTATGGTGAGAAGTGAAAGCTCTGATAAAATACGTTGGAATGTGTTTATGCCAGGCCTTCAAGCTGTGATGTCGCTGCTTTTTATGCACACATTGTAGCTTCTAGCCATGAAGTTGTGGGGAGGGTTGAAGACACTAACATAGTACGTTAGAATAAATTCATGCCACACTTTCAGGCTATGAAATCGCTGCTTCTCTCGCACACACATTGTAGTTTCTGGCCATGAAGTTGTGGTGAGAGTTGAAGATGCTTATGTAGTACGTTAGAATGAATTCATGCCACACCTTAACGCTGTGAAGTCACTGCTTTTCACGTACACACTGTTGCTTTTGGCTTTAAAGCTGCATTAGGCATTGAAAACACTGGTGCAGCAAATCAAAATGGATCCAATGTCAGGCTTTCAGGGTGCCACTTTGCTGCTGCTGGCTGGAAAGTACGGTAAGAATAGAAAATGCTTGTGCAGTAGCCCATGACACCTTGACAAGGGGCAGTGAGAATTAAATATTTCTTCTCTCTGTTCCAGTTTGGTGCTCTGATTGGTTGCAGAAGTGGATAAAATGGAAATGCTTGCATGGAGATGTCGGCACATTTTTAAATAATTCACTTAGATCTCACGTTCATACTCATATTATTGGACCTGTTGAGTGTGGTTGTCTAAATAGGTGCAGTAAGAATTGAATGCACTTGTATAGCTGTTCGTTCAAGTTTCGTATGGGGCAGTCAGTGTTCGACGTCACTGTTTGGTGTACATAGGGGAAGATTATTGGCTTCGGGAAGATTATCAGAAATTAAAATGCTTCCACAAAAGCTTGACATGACATGGCTGCAAAGCAACTACATGTTGAACCGAATATTTTCTTTATGTATGCTATTTCAAAATCCTCATCAACAATAAAAATATCTTCACGGTAGGCTGCTGCACATCAGTGTAAAGCCAATGAAAGTTGAATGTAGCACAACTTCGAAACGAACTTCGGACGGATGCATTTGTAGGTCGCTATTCGTTTTTTTTTTCATAAAAGCTCGCAACAGTAATTTTTTTAGGCCGCTGCTAGTGCTTAAGGGTGTTTTTCTATCAATTTTCACCGTCAGTTGGGGTTCTCTGCGTTATCATTCCACTCTGCGCGGTGGTGATATGACACTAAAGAAACGCCGGCAGCTCTTTTATTACATCGCCGGGAAACACCTCGGAAATGGTCGCCTGGATTGAAAGCATGACACTGTATACTGTCAATCTAACCACCTGACGTAAAGCGTCTCGCCACTCGCATGTCTCGTGAAGTATAAATGATTAGTCTTGTAACGTTTCACATCCCGCAGTTCTCTGCTCGCGCCATACGGTGTTAATTTTGTCGTCTCGTTTAAGCGGAATAAAATAACGCTTGTTTCTTCGCACCTACAGCTGATTTCGCAAGGCAGGACACCTTATGCGGCATCGCGACCTCCACGGTTGCGTGCGTCGCCGCGATAGGTGTTTGCAGTGCGTCACTACGTTCGAAACAGTCGCATAGAACCATGGCCCGTTGATATCGTGGCCGATTTCTGAAAGACACCGATGAATTTTCGCCGCTGGTTTCCTTTTCACCCTGGGCTTACACAGTCCGTGCACTGCATCCAGCCATTGCGGCGACGAACCGCCCCTTTCTTCCACCCTGCGTTTACGACGCTTGATTTAGCGGTGATGATGGCTGTGGAAGATATTGTACCGACTACATTTCTTGACAATGATTGCACACGCGAAGTGAAGAAATAGTCGAACAGCGACGAGCCCGACAAAATATAACGACGACCATTATGTTGATTATGTTTTTCCAAGCAGACGACGGCTAAGCGACGTGCAGCGGTCGAAATTCGAACTATTCAGACCCAAAAAATCGTGTGCGTGTTGTTTATATGTTTATTTTTGTTGTCTAACAGTAAAACAATCAAAGATATCTTTGATTTAAGTATAAAATAGACTGGGAATAGTTTCTATCAAGAATAACCTTTGTTTTAGTGAGTAATTTTTTTTTCCTCCTGAGCCAGTTTTCAATGAGGACGACTTTTTCTTTTTCCAGTGAAAATCATTCATTCTTCGGAATGAAACATATATAAACGATATCATAATCAGATGGTTATACTGTCATCCGCTCATATTAGTAATTATGGGTATAAACAGCTGCAATATAACGAACTATTTTTTCTAACCGCGGAGAGTCAGCTAGCGGCCAAACAACGCTTGTGGGCGGAGCTGCATTCTTACCCTGTCATCAACTATAGTAGATAAACTGACAGCCATGGTCCTGTTCAAGAACATCTCACGAAACAATAAATACAAATCAAACTGCATGCCCACTATGCTTTTCCTTAAACTCGTTGCCAGCAGCACAAGTCCAAAGCGATTGCTTTGAGGGCCCAAGTAGACCAAATAACCTGACAAGACAAAGATATGAAAACTTGTGTAATTCTTAACACAAATAATTGTGTTCATAACATTTTCATTCATTAGGTGAACATTACCTCAAATAATGTTCTGAATAAACACACCAATTTTCTTTTCCTTGTGAAAAGGTGGCCCGAACTTTCCAGTTGCTATACCGAGTTTCGGAGACAGCCCTCCCAAAAGCAAAACAATGCTCTTGGGAGGGCTGTTTTTTTCTTAAAAAAAAAAAAAAAAAACATTAATGTTTTTAATTAAAGCAGCCGATGCTTGCCTTTTGAAGGCTTCCACTTCTCGCTCCAGTTCATCCATGTCGCCATTTTCCAGGTCAATGTTGTCCTTGGGCATGAACACTTCATCTGAAAAATTCATCAAACAATTTATTTTGCTACACACACAGTGCTGCCACACACATGCACGAGAAGGATAAAATGCAATGAGGATAAACCGGAGTGCGATGTAATAGACTGCAGATTAGAATGCCAATGCATACTTGTCTGGCTTATCAGGATGCACGATTTATAAAAAAAAAAAAAGGAGGGTGATGGTGTGTCCGCACCTACCATCAGTGACTCAAACTTGGAAGGGATCGTGGGGTTTTGTTTGCATCAATCTGGGCAAGATGACAGTGAACGTTACGATTTGGCATCCATTTGAATCATTTTTGGCATTTCTACACATTTTTTTAAAAACACAATATAAAGAGAGAAGAATTGAAAGGTGACCAACAAGTATTTTGGCCATCTACTGCCGACCAGAATTTTGAAAAACAGTATGCCACGTCCATATTGTGAGTTTCGTCGTTTTCAGCCAATTTGGTAACGCCAAAAGTGGTTATGTCGGAAAATGATTAAACTCTGAATGCCAGTTAAAGGTGTAAGCTCCACGAAACACTTATTGACACCACTGCTGACCAGAACTTTCAAAGAGATCATGAATGGTCGATTGTTTTCTTGCCACATATGCCTTATACAGAGAGCTTTCTGCCAGTAAGTGCTGCTAGCTCATTTTAAGAGTTTTCTGTGGTCAAAAATTTTTGGACAGTCTGTTGTCCTTCTAAACTAGGAAAGCCTTTCTTTCAAACGTTTGTTTACAACCACCGTGTTTCTTTCTTGAGGCATTCATGCGCTTATTTTTATATTTTTGACTGTTGTGGCAATATAAGAACGCAAACCTTCAGCTAGTAGCAATAAGCAGCAGATGTTTTCAGGAATAGACAAGCAATTAGTATGACTGAGTTTTAATTAAGTGGCTTTTGAATACATTGACAGAATAGCAGGCTAACCAGAAGTTTGAATTTCCTTTAAATTAACCAAAAGTACCATTATCAAATACGAATTATCTTGAGCCCACTGTAATGCTTTTTTTTTTACGAACAAAGCGTTTGAGTAGCTGATAGTACGGAGATGAATCAAAAATGTTTGTAATAAATTTGGACACTTTCGAAATGCTTGGAGACATTTGATTAGTTTTTTACAGCGAAATTCTGGTGAGCTCCTGATACATTAATTTGATAAAAATGTGGCAATTGGATGTAATAAAGGCCTTTAGTTTAAACTGCTAACTGAAACCAGGCACTGCTTTAAAAGGACTTTAAAAGGATCTTTAAAATCAAATTCTATCCTTTTTCAAATGAACCATTTGTAGCTTTATAGGAGTTTGACAACAAAGGGTGCTTTTAGTTCAAAGTGCTGTCGAAAATTGTCACAGGAAATATGAAGTAGGGTAGCAATTCGTTCTTGTCATTTTCTTAATAATCGAAACACTGTTGTTGCAGAATATGGTGCATATAACTAAACTTGTTAAACTTCTGGTATAGCTCATGCACACCTTGCTTTTATTGCCATTTTTAAGGCTGTAGCACGCCAGATTTTGATTATCAACATAGCCCGCAAAGTTCCCGCACATTTCAGACCTTTTAAAAACTAGACAAGCCCTAAACCCCGACGGGCCTCATATCCACAACTTGAATTTGTGTCCGAAAAACAGCACAGATAATTCGTATCACTCACTTGTAATTTGTTTTTAACAACTCTCATAATTTAGCCACATTCAAAATTTCAGAAAAGGTGATATCTCAATTCTCAAGACACATTTTCCCACCTAGTCATAGGAATTGGAGAATTTTTTCGATATGCCTGGCATAAACTAATTATGGAAAGGCCACTGCGATACTTTCAGCCTAATGTCAACACCCCCTCAAGAAAACAAGTTTCGCACAGTACCTTAAACCCCCAATTGAGAGAAAAAAACAATGAGATTTTCATTTTTTTTAATTGGAAATGTTGTGGTGGCTGAAGAGCTTTTACTTAACACAACCATAACAAGTAAAGTGTGAATAATTCAGGAAGCACACCGACTTTTCCCAAATAAGGGAATATGAAGCAAATACCTGGAGATATGGCATCAGCTGAAGAAGCCTTTTTCTTCTTAGACTTCTTGCCCTTGGGAGTGGGAGCCTGGTCATAGGGGAACAAAGCAACTATTTAACTCTACTTTTGCAACAGAAATATATTAATATTTAATTATTCGTGTAACTATAACAGCTTTTGATCAGCATCGCTGGAATGCTGATATGCAAGTCTCTCATATAATGACTGTCACTGCCAAACCAGATAACATGGCCACAGCCTTACTAATGGTGAAAACTTTAGAGAGGAAGTTTTAGTACTAATAATCCTTTTCCCATTCAAGGCCATCTCAACCAGAACATTAACCTGGAGGGTTTGTACCTTGTCCCGCAATTGCCCAGTTAGTTGCATTCCCAACTTCCAACCCATCGCAGCGTTGACCACTGTGCATAGTGAATGCTTTGAGGTCACAGTTTGCTTTGACCAATTCACAGCGCAATCCAGGGGCTTCTCTCTGAACATGCAAAAAATTGTTCAAAGAAATCTTTGCTTGCACACTTGGAAATCACATGTGCATACGCTTGTTGTTGCACAACGAGCTGCAACTGATGGTTTTGGTGTCAACTAAGCCACTAAGATTTTTCTTGCTAACAGGTTAGGTGAGCGCTTCCGTGCTCATACCAACCAAAATGAACTGCTTTTATTTTTTTTTTCATTGCTCAGGTTCAGCGCCTCAATGCTAGCTCCCGCTTCGATTAGTAAAGAAAATTAAGTGTGAACTCAGCAAAGATAACTATTTATACATTTGCACCTAAATTTAGCTAAAAATATAGACAATGAGCCCTGAGTAGTTATAAGACGAAATGCTGCAATTTCTGGATTAAATCTTGGACAAGTAGAGGGCCTCAGACAAAGTATTATCCGCCTAACTTGCGAATCCTCAAAATGAGGGAACCTGGGACACTGAACACAGTGTCAAGTTCAAGAACAAGACACAGAGCGGCACAAACTGAACCTGTTATGCCCAGGGAAGAACTGTATGGGCTGTGTTTTTCCCTCAGAGTCCATCACCACCAGAACCTCGTACATGAATAATGTGTGCAATTGGTCCACTCTACAAGTAACAGAGGGCATTTTTAAGTGTAGTTCTCTTGTAATATTATGCCTCTACATTTTCATACTGAAGTGAGGAAATATTTCTGTGAACTGCAGCAACGCATTGGTCACAGCAGCTACGTGGTGGCCTCGAGGTCCCAGTCCCCAAAATGCATACACTGAGCCTTTTCTTGACTATTTTGTAAAAGACAGCATCCACATTTCTCATCACGCTCAACTAAAACTTCAGAATTTTAATTTCCACACAAAAACTCCTTCCCCTATGCTTTCCACAGCATTCTCGTTCACTTAATGAGGCCCTATTACACACCCATATACATGAGCACTGAGTGGACCACGCACCTTCCCGTACCTTTCTTTTGCAGGCCACGACGGTGCAAGCACCACCATGACGGCAAGGGTGGGCTGTGTTTTCATGCTGTTGTGTGGTGCATGGCATGCTCCCCCATGCTGGCACGGCATATGCAAGAGCACTGCCCCTATCAGCCTCAGACTGGCATTCTCCTCCCTTCAGAGAGACCCTTCTCCACCGACCAAATCGGAGTTTGTACAGCACAGGCCACTCAAGAAGCTTCAGTCACTCGACTACCATGTCGATTAGTGAGCCGACGAAGACTGTGTCCACTTGCAACAACCGCTCCAGCATATGTATTGTTCATTTGTTCAAAGTATTAAAGCATAGCTGTTGAATTTGCTTCCGAGTGCATACCTCGCTCTTCCCGGTGAATTTACTGAACCCTCAGCAGCGTCCCAGTGACACCGCAAAGTAGAATTGTGGCTTTGGTTCTAGTGTCCTAGCTAGCTGCAGGGTGCAACAGCCTGTTTATGGCTGCACCCCCATTTGCCCCCTTCCCTCCCCCCAACACACACACAAACAGCAAGCCCTCATACCATAACGTCATCCCTCAAATTATTGACTTAACCTTGTTCCCACCTAGGTCGAGTTGCATTTAAGACACCACTCGTTATTTGGACATACTACTGCCTGAAATAAAACCCTTGAATTATAACAGGGGTTTACAGCGAGTGCCTGCCATGTACTATGTATATACATAATTATACATAAAAGATGGGTGCTGTTTTTTCCGAAGGACTATGGAACTACATAACTAACTAAAACGCACACATTTTTAAATTACATACATGAACTTTTGAACATGTACAGGTCTAGACTAAAAAGCCAGCAATGGAATAAATCTTGCTTAATTTTTGCAAACTTTGAAGCCCACTTGTATGTTGAGAGGTGTAGCCATATGTTAACTCGTACGTTACCACGCCCATTCAAATCGATCACCGGTGACCAATGCTTTATATTGCTGATTTCGACATGTTGTAGTCGTTTCTTATACATCTAGTACACCCCAGTGGTTAGTCTAGGTACTGCACTTTTAGAATCAGTTTAAATTTTCCCACTCCAGTGACCTAGAGATTTTTGAGAGCGTTTTTTGCCAGCTGAGGTGCATGTGTTTTTGGGGGGAGGAGAGGCGTGGTTGCTGCACTTGACAAAAAAGCATGCCACTCGTTATGATGCATTACCATCAATTTTATTTTATCAAAAGGCTCCTAGCAAGTCAAATACTAAATTATGTCGTCAGTTTTGTAATCTGACAGCATTGAGAGATGATAATTACCTGAAAATGACACTAGCTATTCACTAGTGATCTTCGGCTTGGAGAAAGGGTAGCTTTATTCTGCCAAAGCTTATTTCTGAAGATCCCCCACATGTCTCACAAGTGGACCTGGCATTTTCGGCCAGTTTCCAGCAGTTTCGGTTCCGTTCTCGCGTTGTGAAATTCATATTTGCTGCTACTGGGCAGTTACCCAACTTCGAGCTGATTTGCCACGGCACCTCTGTCGCCCGCTACTGTTCCTCAAAAAATTCACGCCGCTCGTGATTCCACTTCACCCACGCCTTACTTCGGTGAAAACAGCCCCCGCTGAAAGTCCAAAGATAACAAACACCAAGTCACCGGATATCAGTTCAGACAAGGAGAGCGCATCCAATCGGCACTGAACACCGCCAGCTGTTCACTGGCCAGTTTAATTTCCGTACAAGGGTATTTCTCGAAGTCTAGTGTCACTTCTTAGGAGAACTGTCTATTCTGACAAAGTCTCCAACAAGCTTGATATCATTTCTTTCCAAAAATGTTGGGTGGCGCTGCAATGTAGGAGGCTCATAGTGTTGAACTCTCTTCACAGCGCGACAGCTGCTAGGTGAAAGCTTGGTGGGCACAATTCTAGTACCTCGCACCTTATTCCTTCAAGCAGGGCTATCTATACTAAGTCCGAAGATGATAAAGTTCTGGCAGATAAGTGACGATCAGAACGTCCACAAGCATTACCATCGAGCTTGGCTTTCAACTCCACGTGGATTTCTTCGCATTGCTTGCTTGCCTTGAATTTTGTGCTGGCCATAATCATCGACAAGGTGTTTTTACGACACGTTGGGACTCATTGGTGCCCTTAATAATGTCAAACCACCAGATTTATTCCAGAGAACCATCCAAAATTGCGAAGTTTGAAGCGGGCACCACACGTGCTAGCATTTTCTTTCATATCTGACAGTGTTTCGAGCAAATCAATTTTTAAAGGACGGGTTTTTGAAATGTTTACCTACAAAATGCATACTCTAATTTTTTTTACTACTGGTGGTTTGTTTTGCAGAACTTCCTTCTTTTATTTTCTTCAATGCCTGGACAAAAATTTTGAATTTGATAATTTTTTTCCCAATCACTATTTATGAAAAAATTATTAAAACTGGTGTCGTTGGAAAGGGTGTTGAATCATCTGCATTTTATGTCACTGCAATATGTGCCTAACCAATATGTTTAGCACAGAAAAAACGTTTTCTTAGACCCCTAAAAATTGGTCAATTTCGTGCGGTAACGAAAGAGTTAAGAGGTGGTACTTTCAAATACACATGCTGTAGTGCATACCGCAACTTGAGCAGTAGACAACAGTGCGTTTGGAATGCACGTTGGCAACACGTCAAACTATATTAGCAGGGATTAAAAAAAAATTTTCCGGGCAAGATTTAAATTAACTTGTTACCCCTCATTGATTTAATCAATGGATTTGAACTTATAGCTATTTGGGAGTTCCACTTTCTCTTGCTTGCTTCTGCATAGCTGTAAGCCACCGGCGAATCTGTTGCTTTAAAGGGGCCATGCAGACAAAATACAAGTTTGTTTTATTCGACAGATTTAGTGTATTATAGTGCCCTCAGTGCTTGTCCAGCAGCAAACGATGCTTTATTCACTGAGAAATTATATACTCACTGAGCAATTAACCCAGTGGCAAGGAACCATTTTGAATGCCCATTTCGCACACCAAAGTTTAATGAGATGTAAAATTAGTTCCAAGCGGTACATAAAAAAAAACCACTTCTCTTATGGCATTCAACAGGGTTCACAGTATTGGGAAATATAAAGATTACAGTTTTATGACTAACACTGTTTTGTCTATTGTTTCTCCAAAAATGACTAATTATCTCGAATTATCTATGAAACTAATTGAATGGCTCTAAAATTAATAGCATATTTGAAATCAGTGGGAAAAAAGCAGCAAGACTGACAAGTTTCATAGAATTTACTTTAAAATATAAAAAAATTGTTCTCAGAGCAATGTCCCCCCCCCCCCCCGTTAAGTAGTCTCCTCATAAGAAATCTAAAAAATGTTGAATAAACGAAAAATGGCCACCTTGCACACATCGAATACCGTATTTACTCGCATAACGATCGCACTCGCATAGTGATCGCACCCCTAAAATTTGTCACCAAAATTCGATTTCTTTTTTTTTTTTTTTTTTTTTTGTAGCATAAGCTGCACTGGCCGAGGTTGAGCAGTTTCGCGTGGGCCGTGAAAGGGCGTGCTGCACATGCGCGAAGAGCATGAGATTGGGTTGGATTTGGGTTGGATTGGGTTGGATTAAATTGGATTGGATTGGATAGGATTAAATTGGATTGTATCGGAAATCCAATCCAATTGTAGTACGGGCGTGTAGAGAATTGGGTCTCCACATTTGCCAGTAGCCGCGGCAGACGCACTGGCGCCGGCGCGTGCCCAGCTGTCGGCTCCGTTGCGCAGTAGCCAAGTCTGTCACTGCGCCGGAGCCGCTTGATAGCCGTTTTGCATGGCTCCTGGAGAGCCGTGCTGCTCATGCAGGAGGAGCAGTGACTGGACTGGACTGGATTGGATTGGATTGGAAATCGTTTTAGCAGCAGTAAGCATGATAATCAGCTATTCCTAGACAACCAGGAAACCTAAGAATAACCAGCTAAACCTTAGCTCACGCTACGTATATCCTGGCATAGCCGAGCTAAGCCACTGCTAATTTTTTTTATTTCCCGCGCAATGATCGCACCCCGAACTTGCTGGAGCGATAGGCCGTACATGTGCCAAGTCTAGCCAAGTCCCGTCACATCTTTTTTTTTTCTCTGCGCTCGTTCTGTCACTTTTTTTCTGTCCCGTCTGTGTGCACAGTTTGAAGTTTCAAAATGAGAGGTCGTCACTGAATCAGAAATCATTAATAAAAATGTCTGTGTGCTGTTCATGTGATGTGTGCGTTTATTACAAAGGTAAGCCATATTTATCCTTTAGTTTTAATTATGTTCATGACACCTATCGTAAAATTATTGACCCGCAACTTGTTGCATTTCCTGTGGTCAAATATTTTCCGCGAAAAATTTACCCCGCGTAATGATCGCATCTCTAAATTTGCATCAATTCTTTTGGAAAAAAGTGCGATCATTACGCGAGTAAATATGGTAGATTTCTTTTTTGCTAGGAGTGACTTCAATTTACAGAATTTAAGTATCCACAGAATGAGTTGGGAGCTCCGACATAGGCACCCTCGACTCGGAGGTTAAAAATTCAGAAGCCATGAATCAGTAAAAGGAAATCCCACTCCAGTGAGAACTGAACCATTTATTGAACTCCTACTCAGGAGGTGGGGAGGACAGTTCAGTAGGAGCTTTAAAACTCCCGATAGGCACTAAGATCAGAGTTTAAAGTGCATCAGCATGTGACCTTATGCACTGATCCGCCCGACTGGAAGTTGTAAAATTTCCGCAGAACAGGTCCACTGCCTGTCCTACTTCAGAAGCACAAGTACAGCAGCAGCTAAGGTAATACATATACCCCGTAGTAACTATTTTCTGTGTACGAAGACTATTGCCACTCCGACACGCAGCTCTTGGCTGCTACGTACATTTTGTCCTGAATATTCAGCCAGCTGAGGTGTGCATGAATACCTCAGATATACAAATACGAATGGGAACATCTAGTGCACTGTTGTTGAATATTCAGCAAATACGCTTAAAAGTATGCAACTTGCTTCTACTGCTGTATACTAAAATCTGGCACTATAAAACATGGTGGCTGAACACCACGACTTCACCGATAAAAGGTTGATTCAATGAGTCAGGAATGAGTTAATGCCAACCGAACTTCTCTGTTTTGCTGTAGCACACACTTTAGGACTGATTTTTTTCGCGAGCAAAATGTAGATTGGTAACAACAAGAAGGGACAGTATCCTGCCCCAATCCTCACTGCAGCCTTCGAAACAACCCTTGCACACCTTGTCCAATGACATCCCCACTGCCACCTCGAAATTATTACAACCCCATACTTTGGCCTTCCATCCAGACAGTGACACTATGGGTCATAAAAGCCCTTTTTTTATTATAGCTTAGCCCCTGTTATCCGATTGCCTCTGGCACTTCAAGAACTTCAGCGGCCCTATGCCTAAACCCCAGACGGCAAGGAAGGGATTGTGACAGGGGTTAGACAGCATTGCATATTAGAAAGGACACCACCTACAGCAAAGGGATTTCTTGATTTACAGCACAGAAAGGTCGTCCCATAAAATGAACCAGCTCTCTGGTTTACACAATAATCCTAACAAAGTTTTTTGCGTAACTATGATTGTAGCCGTCTGTCTCAGCATCATCTTGGGCATTCTATATAATAGCAAAACTACAAAGTCTGCACAAGCTGCGATCACATTAAAGCCCCAGCATGTGAAAAGCCTGATGACCCCCCCCCATACTACCGTGACTTAAAAGCCAGATTTTGACACTGGTGAATTGGAGGGCTCTGTACCCAAAGCCCCAATGCCTTAATAGGTGTGGCACAAAAGTAAAGACTAAATGGGATCCTATTTCCTGAACCCACTGCTGCTTCCACATTCACTGGCTGGCTCAGACCCAGGGACTGGCAAATGTATAGAATAGGGCAAGGGGCGCAAGCACTGACTCAACTAAAGGAGCCATGAAGACAAAACAAAAGTTTGGTTCACCAAAAAGACTGCTTTGTCCCAATAACAATGATCCCAAGCTTCAAAATAATCTAGGTCTTCATGAAAACAGACGAAGCAGTGGCGGCTCCCCAGCCACTTTGCAGCGAGGTCTCTACGATGCCACACGGTTTTGCTTGTATGATTGCCGGCTTCTGACTAAAGTCACCGGCAAGGAACAGGACTGTGTGATTGTAGTGGGGCCTCTACTTCCATTCAATCGTATCACTTAAATGCTAATTAGCAGCGAACACACTTTCACTGTTAAAACTATGTCTTTTGTGGCTGGAATGCAGCTGAGTGAGTTATCAAAGGTGGGTCCTTTCAAACAGAACCAGGTTACTTTTTTTCTTTTCAAGACACCGCTGAGATTTTTTTTAGTCCCCACAGGGAAACAGGTGGGGAGGGGGCTCATTCAGTGTAAAGCTCTGCGAGGAAGCACAGATATCCAAAACCTCCCCAGGCTATGTGAAATGTTCAATGGGACGTACTGAGATGCGTTTTTCAATGACCACCCACCGTGTAGGCTACAGCTAACATTTCATTCTACATTTTATGCAAAAAAGAGCACCGGCTAACCTGAGTGCCATTCAGGTGGTTTGTGCATAGTTGTTTCTTGGCCGTTGCCAGTTGATGAGTGGCACTCGTCTGCTGATGGCTGCAACGGGCAGCTGCCTGGGGCATGCCACCGTGCCGATCCTGGGGCTTGCGGACATTGCTCGAAGCCAGGGTGGACGCTTTCACCGACAGCTCCACATCCCCCAAATTCATTTTGGACAGCGTCGCCTCGTCCAGCACACTGTCAGTCTCTGTTGTAACACACAAGATGCATTAGAGGTGGCCCCGGCATTTCTGCTCTAAAAACACGCCCACCCCTATACGATACACGCCTTTTTCTCATCAAAGATCACTGCTTTCTTAACAAAAACAGAGAAGAAATTTTGTTACAACACGGACAGAAAAAAAAAAAAAAATTAAGCCAGTAGCCAACCACAAAGTCGGTAATTACTTCATGTTTTGGCTTTCCTACGGGCGGCTTGTGACCAGGGCTCTCATGGGGGGTGCAAAAAACGTGAAGTAATTGTTCTGTGGCTTTGTTCTATTATGGACAATCAACCTAACCAGGCAGGCTTCCATCGCACTAATGATTTCAGAGAGGAGAATGAGCACCTAGAAAAATGATATGGCTGGCAACTCCTTTTCAGGCATGATTGGTGGCAAGAAATCACTCCTGTCGGCTTACCTGAAGGCGAACTGGGCCTTCCAATGATGAACACATTGCCCGAAATGGACGTCGTCGGCATGCGGCTGTCAGACAGCTTGCTGGGAGCCGCCCGGGCGCCCATCCTTTTGCATGAGGACATCTGCTGAGGGCAGTCTTCCTCGTTCAACTCCCGGATGCTAGCAACGCAGCTGTTGCCATTGATGGTAGCCCCATTGCTTTTAGGAGACTTGCTCAACCGGATGCCATTCTCTTTGCGAGCTTCACTGCCGTTCACAACGGTCTTGGGTGAGGAAGGCGCCTGCGAGACCATTTTCAATAGCACGGGAGAATGTAAGGTGCAAAGCTCCTACGTCACACAGCGAGTACAGTGAAGTCCCATTAAAACACACCCCACCAGCAGGCAGGACAGGTGCAAACTACACACAGTTTATCAAGCAGCAGCCGCAGCAGCAGTGCAGATACACTCGTGGATTTTTCCCAAAGCCTTCAAGCAAAGCCTTGACTCAGCATGCTCAGTCAACAGTTACTTAGACAAGCAAGCAGCTCTTTAGCCGAGGGACCTTCACAGAGGACACACAAAGCACAAATGCACAGGGACCGCAACTAGGAAATCACTGCCGTAGGACAGCGGGCCCACCCACTCGTCTTATACAAAAGACTGTTGCAGCACGTTGCATATAACCAGTGACAAAAGCTGCAGTGTAATTAACAACAAGGACTACGTAAAAGTAGCAGAAACGTTCTACGCTTTGCATGATAGCAACATTAGTCCAGGTAAATCACGACAGAAACCACTTCGTAAGCAGGTTTCCACAGTCACTAAAGGTAGAAAAGGTGCTGAAAACAATGAAGAAGGAAAGCTATCAAAGGTGATGAGAACTGTGGATCTGCTTAGCAATGATAGAGGTACTATCGTCACCATCAGTCGTCTCTCTCAGTCCACAAAGGCCTCTCCCATAGAGCTCCAACCGTGCCTGTCCTGCGATGCCCAAGTCCATTCTATGCACCTAAATTTCCTCAGTACCACTAGCCTGGATATACATTCTCCTGACTTTAACTCACGAGTGATGCCATGGAACTTAAGAATTATACACCCACTATACACCCACTAGCCTACACTGTTGCACACAAATTTTTTATCGTAGTAGTAGCTAACCACATGAGTGAATATCTAAATATCTACCAACCAACAGAACAGGCTTGATCTCAACCATGCCATCAACCAACCAGGTAGCTGACATCTAGCTCAAACAGACAACATGAAACTGAGAGGATAGACAGTAATTTTTTAAACTATTAATCCAAATAATCTACATGCTTTCAACTACAACAGCAAATGCGCAAAATGCATGATGAGTGGTGCAACATTTTCCCTCAATCAATTCCGAGAAGCTTTTTTTTTTACAAAATAAAGTGTGCCAACACATTGTGAGCCCCTCCTTTGAAGTCGAAAGCTTCATTCAGTTCCCAAGTTGTGACCTCAAAAATTTACCACTACAGCGGAATGAACCGACTGATCAGCTTAGGAAGTGAATGAAAATTTTTCATCAAACTAAGGGGCTCACCGAGTTAGCACACCCTCTTTCCATGAAAATGTGTGATGCTTTTTAGGTGTGACTTGGTAAATACCTTGCTGTGAACATTACAGGCTTTGTGTATCTGCTGCTAAATTTGAACCAGTTAAATTGTTTAAATCAAATAGCTGAGAATAAGCAGCTGTCCTGTCGCTCACCTTCTAGTCAAGGCGCGAAGACACTATCTCACAGATGCACTATAGGGCGAGGTAGGATAACCACCAAAAAATTTGCTATGCGCTAACTATAATAATCAGAACAGACCTTTTTATAATGGCATCAAACCTACAAGCTGATTCTGTAATTGCAACTCCCACAAAATTTATTCGAAGCCACTACGTAGGCTCTAAGGGTTCAACTACCACCCTGGACGCCAATATTTCAGGAAGAAACAAAAGTACCGTTGAGAGTTGAGCACGACAGAATGGCAACCCTACGACCAGCACAAAAATTATAAGCCACAGGTTGTCCACACAAAGGTCTGCTTATCTGCAACCTTAGCTCTGCTAGCTAATGTCCCCAATGCTGCTCCAAAAATGCAAGATAGCAGCGGTCATTCTACCCAGACACGACTGCATTCTCGAAGTCGCTGACTTCCTGGGAAAAAGAGCGAACGGGGAACATTACCCCACTTGCAGACTAGCAGATGACATAGTCTTGCTCAGTGAATATAGAGAGGACTTACAAAAAATGGTAAGGGAACTGCATTCGAAAAACTCTGTTAAAGCCTTAAAACGAACCATGAAATGCAACATGCTGTATTTTATGGCCCTTTTTTCGGCGAGGCAGGTTGTCTTTGACCGCTAGGGAAAGTAAAAAATATGAGTAAATGTGGAATATCCGAGCACTTTGAGACTAGCAGATGACAACACCTTGCTCAGTGAACATGGAGAAGACCTGCAAAAAATATTTCAGGAACTGCATTCGGAAAACTCTATTCTGCATTCGGCTTTAGGGCAAGGGTCTCTCCCCTTGCCTTTTAGCCATTTTCGTTACTTTTTTAATCTACCCACTTGGGATGTTCACACTTTCAATATGCTGAGAACACGCAGTTTCAATTTTTGCAGCGTAAGATGGAGTTACCGAGTATGTAGCACCATACTGTTCTGCTCAAATTTTTGATTAAGTGTGCACTAAATACTGGCTTACATCACAAAGACCATAGAGTGCAACCATATAACAGCTATAATTTTAGCCTTCTTATTGCATAAGTTATGACAACATGAAATTTTATATTAAGTACTACTAGCACAGTAAAATAACAGAATGTTGCACTATCCAAGTGTGCAAATCTGTCCAGTATACCCCAGATACTCCGGGCTTTTAAAAAACAAGGGAATAAGATTAGAAACTTAGACAAAACTGGTCACTTACATTACTTCGGTGTGCAACAGCTTGGTAAATATTTTTGACTGAACTGTAATATATTGTATTTTTTATAGCTTCTAAAATAAAAAAGGTACATAATATTACTCTTCGGCTCGGCCCTTAAGATGAGGGTCTCCCCTTAAATGCCACCTCAATGTCACCTGTATAAAATTGCCCATCACATCAGCCGATAATAGCAAAACAGCCACTTTCCTAGTCCTCTCTCCTGCCCTTCCCCACTCGCTAGCCTGTCTGCATACTGCCGGCCTGAGCACTGTCTGCTAGGCGGCGTCGCTTCACGAAAACTATACGAAACAATTACAAGGTATGTCCAGCCTTCAGAAGGTGGCGGTTCTGCACCTCCACGTTTAGGGCCCCCAAGGCTCTTACTTTCTTCGCTGATCCGAGGTGTTGCGCGCGCCGGCGGACATGCCACAGGCATCCCTACTGCTCCCATTGGAAAGAGGCTGGCACAACAGGCAATGTAATACAGGCAGCGTTGGCCAGCTGCAGTAAAATTCCACCTCCTGAAAGCTCTATCTTTGTGCAGTCTGACTAAAAATATTGGAAGGTACAGAATATGACAAGTGAAAAATATGTGCAAGCCCGCTCAGTGGCAAGTGGCCAGAAAAAAACCGCAAATTTTGAAGTCAAAATTGAGAAGGGCACTGCCATTATGGCCAGGCAGAAGTGACATTGTGTCCACCCGAGCGATCAGCGTAGCAAGCGTGACCAGCTGGCTGCTCGGGTAAAAGCATGCATGCAAAAAGTGACCGGTAAAAAGCACGAAGGCTCATGGGTACGTCGTCTTCTCCCACCACTTCCGGTTCGAGAGCTCTCCTGGCCTCCCGTACGCCGGCGGTTTTTCACACGCATGTGCGTGTTTGTTTATCTGTTTCCACAGGGGGGAAAAAATAACGATTGATCTGACCAGGGGCTTCTCTGAAAGGTAGGCACCCTGTGACGAATATACAACATGCACAAATGCGTGTGGAAGCCGCCGGAATACGGGAGGCCAGGAAAGCTCTCAAATCAGATGTGGTGGGAGCGGACGACGTCCCCGTGTGCCTTTGCACTTTTTACCGGTCACCTATCTCCAAGCGCACGCGTACACACGCACGCACGCAGACACCCTGGGCACCAAACTGAGCTTGATTGCTTCTCCGGCCACCTGGCTGGCCTGCAGACTGGAGCAGACAGGATGTCACTTCCATTTCATGGCTGTTTGCCCAATCTGCCATAACAGGTGCAGCATCGTATGGTACAGAGCTACTTATTCATTACGCAACCATTTCACAGAGCTACCAGGGCTAGCCAATCACTTTTGTGATTTCCACAAGGTGACATTTCACTGCAGCTGGCCTTTAAAGATAAGCATAAAATCTGTAAGTAATGTTAAAAGGCCACGCTGTGAGGTGGCAGTGCAACTGAGGTAATGAAATACTGCAGCTGGGTGAATATCTTGGACAAGTGGTCAGTGCTGATGCTAACTGCGAGAAAGAAATCAGATGCACAATTAGTAGAGTCACCACTGTCGCTGAAAGAGAACGATATACATTAATGCATATGTTCAGTCCTAACTTATGAGGCACAGGCTTTGCATTAGTTTACTAAGCACTTAGCACGATAACTTAGGTAAGCTTGAGGAACTATGGAAAGAAGGATGACAGGTGCAATGCTTAGGGATAGGAAATGAGCATCATGAATTAATGAAACAAACTTGTGTAGAAGACATAAGCTTGTCTACGCCCACTGTAGGGCAAAGGCCTCCCCCATAGATCTCCAATTATCCCAGTCCTGTGCTAACTGCGACCAATTTATTACCGCGAAATTCCTGATCTCATCTGCCCACCTAGCTTTCTGCCACCCCCTGCCACGCTTGCCTTCTCTAGGGATCCACTCTGTTACCCTTAATGACCAACGGTTATCTTCTTGCATTCTCATTACATGCCCTGCCCACGCCCATGTCTTCCTCTTAATTTCTACTAATATGTCCTTAACACACGTTTGTTCCCTGACCCACTCCGTTCTCTTCTTGTCCCTTAACGTTACACCTATCCTATTCCATTCCATCGCTCGCTGAGTCGTCATCAATTTAAGTTGAACCCCATTAGTGAGCCTCCAAGTTTCTGCCCCGTTGGTGAGTACTGGCAAGATGCAGCTGTCATACTTTCCTCTCTAGGGACAATGGTAGGCTGCCATTCATTATCTGACAACACCTGCCTAATGCACTCCACCCCATTTTTATCCTTCTAATTATCTCTGCCTCATGGCTGGGATCCGGGGTCACTACTTGGCCTAAGTAGATATATTCACTTTCCACTTCCACCACCTTGCCACCTATCTCATAACACTGTGCACCCCCGAGGCCATTGAGCATTACTTTAGTTTCCTGCATATTAATTTTGAGGCCCACGATTCACTCTGCTTGTCCAGTGCGGTAATCATGCTTTGCAATTCGTCCCCCGAGTTACTTAGCAAGGCAGCGTGTACGGATTCTTGGGAGAGTTAGTGTTGCAAGGCAGAAAAATTCATATGGCTTGCGGGCGAGGACAAGAAAACAGACACCACGGAGCGCTACTTTCAACTAGTTTTTATTCGAAAGGAACATCCATATATATCCACCCTTTTTGCCCTCTCACCGCCATTGCCCACGTGTTGCAGCCATGTGAAGAAATGCCGACTCCTTATCGGTTAAACTTAACGACGGCACGCTCTCTGCCTCCATAATCTCTCATACCGAATGCTCTTTATGTTTCGCTCAGACAACGCATAGATCAAGCATTGGCACGCAGCCGCAGTCACGGCAGTGGACAGACGAATGACCACCATCCCGGTGGTTGCTAGCATTTCGCCTGTGCTATCTCAAGCGGTTGTTAAGACATTGGCTGGTCTGCCCGATATATTGCTTTCCGCACGACAGCAGAAGTATACCACCCCTACCGTGCACTCTACAAAAGGCGTCCGCTGTGTGTGAAAAACAGCATCGGACACCCTTTATAGAATGCATTGCAGGGGTGGTATTCGAAGTTACGCTGTTGTGCGGAAAGCAATACCGCATTTACTCGCATAATGATCGCACTCGATCGTACCCCTGAAGTTCGTCGTCAAAATATGACTTTTTTTATTTCCCGCGCAATGATCGCATTGTGAACTTGCCGCAGCCATATGTCGTTGTGTGCCAAGTCTAGACGACGATGGTCCTGCTTATGTTAGTTTCCTCCTCTTTCAAAGTGGACATGGCTACGTTATTGCCATATTAGCGATATCGGCAAGCGTGCATGAGTTCATTATTGGAACGGAAGAAACTCTCACTAAATGCACTTAATGTACTCACAAAACATAAAAAAAAAATAATAATAATAATAATAAGCGCTCGACTTGCTGCGTAGGCAGCCATGTCTATATGTCCCACATTGTGACAGCAGCAGCCACTTATTGGTCGACCTGTTCTCACTTCACAGGAAACTCGTTCCAGCGCGTTCCGTAATTCTGTAATTCCGGCGCGTTCCGTAATGAAAACACTGCATTTTGCATCTCTCGGTGGTGAATCGGTGGTCAGTGGCATTTTTATTATGTTTTATTTGTTATGTTTACTATGTTCATGAGACTCATCGTAAACATTCTGACCTGCAACTTGCATTTTCTGTGCCGAAACTTTTTCCCGAAAAATTTACCTCGCGTAATGATCGCACCCCTAACTTTGCATCATATTTTTGGAAAAAAAAGTGTGATCATTATGCAAGTAAATACGGTATATCGAGCAGACCAGCCGATGCCTAAACGACCGCTTGAAAGAGAACAGATGAAACATTAGCAGCCACCAGGATGGTCATTTGCCTGTCCACTGCCATGACTGTGGCTGCGTGCCAATGCTTGATCTATGCGTTGTCCAAGCGAAACATAAAGAGCATTCGGTACGAGAGATGATGGAGGCCGAATTGATTGTTACAGCGGGGGGTTGACTTGTGTGAGCGTGCCGTCGTTAAATTTAACAGATAAGGAGTCGGAATTTCTTCGCATGGCTGCAAAACGTGGGCAATGGCGGTGAGAGGGCAAAAAATGTGGATATAGGTATATGGACGTTCCTTTCGAAAATAAAAACTAACTGAAAGTAGCGCTCCGTGGTGTCTGTTTTCTTGTCCTCGTCCACATGCACTACGAATTTTTCTGCAAGGCAACGTCATCAGCAAATCTGAGGTTACTGAGGTATTCTAAATTAACCCTTACACCCACATGACATCCTAGTTCAAACACATCCTAGAAGACATCCTAGTTCAAATTAAGAAAGTTGGGTTGAGCCCGCCAAATGATGCTCAAAGGACCGCCAACTGAGGAACCAACAGAGTGACAATGGCTACGGAGAAACGAGTAGCAGGGAAAGAGATGGGATGAGTAAATTTGGGGGACAAAAAGAGAATTTGAATGATGTAGGGTTGGAGTAGTTTCATGTGTACAGAAGAGGCCTTTGTGCCACTGTGGACGTTGATAAGCTGACGATTTTCATGATAGGGATGCTGCAAGTGTACCAAGAGCTACATGTAACTGACTAAATATTCGCTAATTCTGTGAATAACTTCACAAGAAAATGAAAAACTTCTATACAAATCTTGTTTCTGTTATCTAGTCTATTCAGATCAATGTTGTTCTGGGATAATGCACTGCTAGTGTAGAGTTTTCTCCATCACAAACCACACGCATAACAAAGCTCTTAAAAATCATAAATAGGGCCCACTTTTGAAGCAGGAAAACTGCTGCTAGGTTGTTCTGCTCTGTGACCCGCATGTGTCAGGAAATGTGCCTACAGGTTCACTCTGTCATAGACAGAAGAAGATCCTCTTGTCAAGTGTTCCCCCCTGTTTCATTCGGCTGCGCATACCTCCGTAACAAATGTGCCATACTAGGCTCCAATACAAAAGTTGCTCAGCCCATTTTGCTGTATATCGAGAAATTACAAGCCTGGCTTAAATTCGCAGTTTGAAGAGCCACCATGCCATCCCCTCCAGCCGAAGAATGTCACAAACAAACCGCGATTTCTGAGAAAACACACGAGCGGAGAATGCCGCTAAAAGTAGCGTGCTCAGGCAAACCAACCAAACACGGCGAGAAGAAAAAATAAATAACAAAGGACAGACAGCGGGCAGCACAACTCAAAGCACACGAGCTTTGCACCAGGGCATTTCCGAACCGAGGAACCCATGCATGCAAGTGCACCAAGTGATGCTTCGGGACAGATGCATGCGGACTGAGGACACTGCAAGGGCTAGCAAGCACGCTTGATCACCGGGTGTGTGCCAATGGTACAGTAAACGCATACTAACTTTCCGCTGCTCAGTTTCTTCCTCCACTAGCCTTGAATTCACCGAGCCATTATTAGGTTTGTGCTCCACTGTTTCCTTAGACTTATCCACTTCTTCTCTCTGAAATAGCGCATGCCAATATTGGTTATAAAATCACTCGTATTGTCAGCAACCATACTGACAGAATTTGCGCCACTAAAATCCACCAGCTGTTTCAACATTTCAACACCTCAGCCAATGCCGGAAACAAGTATTGGCAAGCTGGTAACCAGTGAGGTGATGCAACTGCCGCCATTCGCTTACCACTGCGGATGCCCCTAACAGCATCCAAGCACCATTTCAACTGTCAAATGCTTGTCGATGCGGGCATCTGCCTTGCTGCCACACCAAGAATGCAAGGCACAGAAACACTGGAAGAGGAACCGTGGGTGCAGCAACAAAATAACTCCTCAGAGTTGCTCGCACGTGCGCTAACTAACAGGGTTTCGGTACCACCCAGCTGGCAAGGCTCCTCTGAATTGACACCCCTGAGCTCTCTAACAGCACAGTGGCACGATGAGCTAAGCTATCGTTTCGAAGAAAACCTAAGCTGCTATGGCTGCTTCTGAAGCCATTGAAAATACCCTTTACATACAGCAGCCCATTAAACCTAACCCTAGTGATGACAAACAAGAAACACTTCAAACCTGCTACATAAAAAAAAGGGGGGCGAGGGGGGAGGAGTTCTGAATGTTAGGTGCATCCACATGCTCATAAAGTTATCCCTTGTCAAGAAACATGTATACAGGAAACATAAATGCAGCAAACTGCAATGTAAATAAATTCTCGCCTTTGGGACAACTCGCGCCACCTGGCATAATTATTGATAACTCTTAAGGTTTTATTATCTTTTGCTGACATTTCCTGTGCAGAGATGGCACCGAGACTGCAATTTAAACTCAGTGCTCACGATAGCGCCGAGTTATGCGAAAATGGCGTCCACCTCTTGGCGCGCTTTACAAAAGCGGACAGCTGTCGCAGGGACTTCAGCCACTGCTGCTGTTGAGTTTTGTTACCCCAGCAGGAGTGATGACTCCAGCAACGAAGTGGATTCATCAGATTTTAGTTCTCATGAAAACACTCCCATTCAACGGCCTCAGAATTCAACAGGTGCTGCCAGGTAAGGTTCATTTTTGACCTTGCACTCATAAACAAAACGTGCTTCCAATCTGACTGCAGTTTTACTTTCATGTGTAGGGTGTGGACAGCGTGTGGCGAGAATATTTTGCCAAATGCACTGCGCCGTATTGCGTTATCACCTTCAAGATACCCTGGCTCTCGTGCCAGATTAGCGCTGCGAAGCGACGCACACCGCTTCTCAAGAGCGCTTAATTTTTTTTTCGTTTTTTTACCACTGATGTGATAAGGATTTTGTGTGAGAACACAAACAAGTATGCTTGGATGCATATTTTAGAAAGACCGACTTATTCTCGAGTGGCTTCGCGGAGTGGCACAGCCATCATGGCCACTAGGTTGACGGGCAAGCAAAAATCCAACACTCGGTGTATAGCATTGATGCATATATTGAATCATAGCTTAGGATTGTCGGAACAATTTGTACATCTTAAAATTCCTAAAATAATTTTTAGGCTCAGTATGAATGCCTATATACATTGTGCACATACTTTTTTGAGCATTTTTTTTGTTTATTTGACAAATAAACTGTAAATAATTGTATCTTTCACAAAAGTGTTGTTATGTGTTTGAAATAGTAATCTATAAGCTACAATTTCATGCATAGCAGTGCTAAATGAGTCGAGTAGATCAAGAGCAAAACAAAGTTTTGTGGAAGCACTCAAAATCGGCCGTTTTTCTGCCGTAACAAAAGAGTAAAGGATAAAAAAATTACACCATTTTCCCGTAGGGGAACCCTGAGTAGTATGCGAAGCAGCCATGGGGTCGACTGAAGTTCCCATTAGTTTTCAGTTCGTCGTTTCCGTTGATGTTCAGCTTCGCGTGCCTTCGTTGTATCAGTAGCTTCTTGACGTAGTTTGAATGAGTGAAGGACATAAGACGCGTTCGTAGCACACGCTCCCTTCTCGGTTTGTAGCGCAGTGGGAAGAGCGCCACGTACCTCCCGTTGCGGCCAGAGAGTCGTGGGATCGAAACCGGGCGCCGTCTAACTATTTTTTTTTTTATAGTGGACTGCGCTGACGTCAGGCCAAACACTGACGGGGCTGAAGAGACGCGCATGCGCAGTAGAGTGCGGACGGCGGACAACGACGAGGGAGGGAGGGACACAGCCCAAGCATGAGATGCTTCGCATCTAATACAGTGGAACCTTGCTGATACGACCCCCAGCATTACGACAACCCGCTTCTTATGACGGATCACCACAGTCCCGGCAAACTCACCATAGAGACAGTGCATTAAAAACCGCGATAATACGACACTCGGGTGCACGTGGTCCGCTTCATACGACGGACATTGGCAGGGATAAACCAACGCTTTTCCCATTTTTTACACCGCCTCGTCCGGACCTGTTTTTATTAGCCTTCGTTTGACACTGCTTGAGGTGCGAATGTCTGCAGGCGGGCCAGACCACTTGCTGAACAGACGCAAGCAAGCAGGTGGGTACTGGCGGGCGGGACTTAAACCTTCAATGGGCAGCAGAACGCCAACGTGCCAACCGTGAGAAGTCCACACAACTGGCCCACGGGACCGCAAATCGAAGCTACCATCGAGCCAATTAACGTGAAAACACATACGACGAAACCCAACACTCGCTTTCCTCGCTCGCTCGGATCATGTTTCTTCCTTTCACGATGCTCTCTCTCTCCCCGACTCTCTGCTTATTAGTGACTTTCAAAGCCGCTCCGCTCCTTTATTTGCTGCCTTTTTTTTTTCCATCGCCGCCTTGTACTATCGCTCGTTTCGCTTGGCCTTGGCAGTTGCACTCTCGCCTTTTCCCCTCTCAATTTGCTCGACCACATCGGCCTTATCTCGCGCACGTGAGGTGCAGAGCTGGCGGGCTATAGACCGTTTACAGAGAGCAGTTGGGATGACCTGCAATGACTCGCCATGACTGGCCTTTAGCAAGGGGCGGTTTCAGTTCCTGCGGTAGGCTGTCATAGTGCTCAGTGAAGTGCGCAGTCAGAAAATGTGGAAGTAAAGGGGGAAAACTTGCGCCATAGTTGGATGTACCAGCTGCGACTGGGACCTCAAGGTGTGGGACAAATCGCCATGCGAGTCTCACTGGCCGCAACTTCACAAAGACCATCTGTGTGAGCGCAATCCACCGCTTTCCACACAGTGAGCGCGACACGGAGACCAGTCTGCATGGGATCGCCATTCTCCAACGGAAGAATTTTGTTCCAAGAGCATCGGCAAGGGTGACTTTTGCAGACAGTAACGGAAGGCTGCTGGCAAGAATGTAGTCCACACCAATCTGTTTCAGCACGCTTGTTCTACAGCACGCCTCCTTTTGTGTTTACACGTTGCGTGCGTGTCGTCGCAATGAAATAAGTCAGTCTGGCTGTTTAACTCTTTTGTGACCACGGAAAAATGGCCGATTTTGAGTGTTTCCAGAAATTTTTTTTTTCTCTTGAGCTAATGGACTAAATACATTTAGCATTGCTATGCATGAAATTGTAACTTATAGATTTCTCTTTCAAACACACAACAGCAGTTTTGTGAAAGGTGTAATTATTGACAGTTTATTGGTCAATGAAGAAAAAAATTGCACAGAATGAGTATACACAAAAAACAAAAATGCAATTTTAATGAGGCTGAAAATCATTTTAGGAATTCTAAGATACACGAAATGTTCCTCCATTCCTAAGCTATGATTCAATATACAAATCAACGCCGTACACCAAGTTTTGGATTTTTGCAGGCGCGCCAACATAGCGGCCCCGACGGCTGTTCGACTCCGTGAAGCCACTACAGAGTCAGTTGGTCTCTCTAAAACATGCATCCAAGCATGCTTGTGTGTGTTCTCACACAATATCTTCATCACTGCAGTGGCAAAAACACCAAGAAAAAATATTTAGCACTCTCGAGAAGCAGCATGCGTAGCTCCGCAGCACTAATTTTACACGACCGCCAGATATCTTGAAGGTGATAACTCGATACAGAGCGGTGCATTTGGCACAATATCCCGGCTGCATGTTGTCCAGACCCTACACATGAAATTAATACCACAGTCGTCAGATATTAGCACGTTTTATTTATAAATAAAGCGCGAAGTAAAAACGAACCTTGCCTGGCCGCACCTGTCGAAGTCTGAGGCTGTTGAATGGGAGAGTTTTCATCAGAAATAAAATCTGAAGAATCCACATCGTTGCTGAAATCATCACTGCTGCTGGGGTAAAAAAAAATCAGCAGCAGCACTGGCCGAAGTCCCTGAAACCACTGTCCGCCTTTGCAGAGCGCGCAGTGAAACAGGACACCATTTTCACCCAACTTTGCTGATATCTTGGGTTCAAATTTCACTCGCCCTGCCGTCTACCCAAGCGAAATGTAAACGGCAACAAAACCGAAAAAGGGGCTTCCAATGAACACGCCAGATGGCGGCAGTTGTCTGAATAGTGCCGTTTTCAGTTTTTGCGGAAGGTTTGAAAATCATTCTTCACCCATTAACGATGACCTATGGCGTGGTCACGAAAGAGTTAAGCTAGTCGATTGGAGCGGTGACTCTTAGATTCTTTTCTAGTTTTCGGTAGCACATATCACCTTTGCACGGCGTAGAATGTCTGGTCTCACGTTGCTTAAAGTGCACCAAATGCCTTTCATCACACCGCAGGCGTCCCCAGAGCCTCACTGCTCGGTGCTGCCGCTAACCCATCCTTCTTATTGTGATGAGCGCAGAAGCCTGGCTTCAGTAATCACTGCATGGGTTTTGCCGCAGTTCAGGCCTGTATTATGCACGTTGGCGCAGCCAGAGCTAAGCTGTAGCGGCAGTTTCCTTGCGCCGAAGGTTGCAGCTTCGACGTCATTTCCAACTCTGTTAATATTCCGTGTGCAAACGAATCCGTACATGCTCACGAGATAAAAGTGTGGCAACCAGTGGCTCAAAGCCGTTTCATTTATATCAGGGGTCCGCAACCTTTTGAGGTGGAGGGCTAAGTTGCATGAAGCCGACAAATAGGGCGGGGGGGGTCTAAGTGTGAAGATTGGAAGCAACGCCAACTGGAAGCAATCTTGCTGACCCCATTTCAGAAGTGCCAAGGGGAGGAGGGTTCTGACGTCGTGCCGGGGGCCACATAACACTTCCCTGATCCCCGATGTACATTGTTGCTGTGCATGTAGACATTCAAAAAAAAAATAATAATAATAATAATAATAAATAAAAAATACTAATAAAAAAAATAATAATAATAAATCGCCAGACCACTATGAGACGCATGAACAGGAGTTAGGCGATGGGCGGGCGATGGGCGCCAGTCAGAACAGCACTTTAAGAAACTCTATGGGCCATTTTTCGGGACTAAGTAGTCTCTGATGGTTGGCACACAAAATCTATGCGTGCGATAAGTCCTCATTCACAGCAACACTCCAAAATAATTGCACAATTCGCCAATAAAGCCGCTCCAGCACTCGCCGATGTGCCCTGGCCCATTGAAGGCCACGGCGAGAAACACGTCCGAAAAGGCCAGCAATGCCGAGTGATGTCAGATCGTCGAAGACGGCTGCTACCAGACCGCCACTCTTTAAAGGACGGCACAGGGGTTGCGTAGCGCGCGGTACATGGCTGGCGGGCTAGTGCAGATGCCGTAGAGGGGAGGGGGGGCACGAAATAGGCGTTTTATTTTTAGAAGCTTTAGATATCAGTTAGGAGTTCACAAATTAGATGAGAACACACTAATATACTAGCTTAAATAGGCTCTCGGCCCACCTGTTGCGCGAGACGGTCTACTAGGCTGGCATTTATGTGTACCCCGAACATACGACACCCCGGTCGTACAACACTCTCGCGTGGTCCCTTGAAAGTCGTATTATCAGAGTTCCACTGCATAACACTTCCTTTATGCACGATTTAATACCTTTCCAAGGAAAAAATCATGTATGGCATTGGATAAGTCCATCACTGAATCCTGGCCTACTTATGGCAGCAGCATGCCTACTGTAAATGCTTTCCTTTATTTGCGTGCCCTTAATTTTTACTGCTTCCATTTGAATCTGTCGCAAAACTTAAGGGCACACGAAAACTTTGGAGCCCAGGTAAACCTTAAAACAAGGCTGACAGCATGAAGCTGAGTTTCTACTCGTATTATCCACATATTCTCCCCCGGTCATAAAGCAGTGGGGGCAGCGCATGCGTAGGGTTCCACAGATTGTGCTTGCAATATCAGCATCTAGACTTGTTTCAAGCATTGTTTGAAACTGATATAAGTGCCCCTAGCAGCTAAATGGACCGGTCTTGGTTAACACTTGTGCAGTAAACCCCATTTGAGTCCATATGTTTTGCTGATTCACACTAATTACAATAATTATGGCAGGCTGTGCATTTTACTGACGACACTGCCCCAGCTCGGCCATAGCTTCTAGGCTCATTTTTCTCTACATTCTGAAGAAGCTACTGCAACAAAAACTAACATTTCATTTGTTTCTTTAAAAAAAAAAAAAGAAATGCAAACTGTATTATGTACTGACGTTTTACAACCACAATTTATCAGTGGGGCCACTTTACCAAACCGTGACGTTTAAGATTTAATTGACTGTGGGGTTTAACGTGCCGACGCTACACAGGCAATGGGGCACACCATAGTGGAGGGCTCCAGATTAATTTTGACCACCAGGGGATCTTTAACGTACGCCGAAATCTCGAACAGTAAGGTGTTTTCGCTGTTGCCTCCATCAGAAAAGTGGCTGCTGCGGGCCGTTTAAGATTCAACCATGCATGGTTCAAAATCTGCCTTGCCAGAGAGAAGACCCACACCATTACAAAAGAAATGTTCCAAGCTGTGCGTACACTAACTACTGCCCTCTGACAACAAAAGCCATACCCGCTTGGTTTTGCGCTTGTGCCGCTTGGACACCGTTCCAGTGGCGGTGGCACCACTGGCTTCCGCTGGCGAATCAGACGACTCCTTCCGGCCACCCTCCCCATCAGTGCCGTTGATGTAGCTGATCAGCTCGTCCACTTCTCGGGCGTCGCCGTGCCCCTTCTGGTCATGGTGGTTCTGCTGCCGCTGCTTGGATGTACTGCTGAGGCCTCCCTCAGCCTGAAATGAGGGCAAGCGCACTGCCGTTACCAGAAATCACCGCCTCAATGCGACAGTTCACAAAAGGGCACAAACGGGAGGAGAGAGAAATGGGCAGATCCTGGAATGGCACTTTGGAGCATACACGAAGAGGGAAAATGCACTTTCACAGCCCCATGACATTACATGGAAATGGGAATAAACTTCAAAATTCTGCACATCAATCTGTAAGTCTATTGCGATACCATTTTACCACTCAGAGACCGCCACTGACTGATATGGCCACAGGTACAAAGGGAGGGGGGATATACATCATTGTCCTTTCATGGTGCTCCTTACTTGTGCACAGAATAAAACATTTGGCAGTGCTAGTGGCTACCGAGATTCAAAATGCTTGAACGCAAAGTTCAACAAGGTACAAGCTGCTTCATGTGAAAACCATTTTCCAACTCGCCCCACCCCTGCAGACATCCCGGGCATGCTGCCTTACTGAGTACATTTCGAATGACAATCAACCTCAATAAGCCCCGTCAAAAATGCCTCATAAACATACACAGAACAGAGAATGGCTACCGTTGTCCCTTGCTCCATTGCCTCATTATTTGCAACCTACAATTTATGCCGAGATGAAAGCCAAGATGTGAGGGACATAGGACCAGTGACTATACTCCAGACTGTGCTGGCAGCATGACCCTCGAACACCATTCGAGTTGCAAAGGGCAACCGCATTATGCCACACCCCAACGCCAAGTCACCAGACACCTAAACACCACCCATCAACCCTGCATCTAGACCTACCACTACCGCATGTTCACCACTGAGGACAATGGGCGGTCTGTAGCAGAAAGGTAAGGTATCTGAAAAAGGAGCACCACTATCATCATCTGACTGATTCTTCTAATGACGTGCCCTGCACCATTGATAAATAAACTGAAAGTGCTTTACCGTGCACACAAAACGTCATTATTGCTAGCCCCCAAATGACATGTTGAAAAACTGATCGAGTTGGAGGAATTTCCCAACAATACAACACCAGCTGACACCAAAATGAACCAACGAACCAAATGCAGTGAAAAATTAAAACATGGCGATGTTTGGCGTCTAAACTGTCGCTACAACATAACATTTATAAGGGATTGTTATTGTTAACATTTTTTTCAAACATTTTCAATGAGCATTTTATTGCGCCACTACTACACTACTAGCTACATCTCCAATAGTGTTTCGGCGTTTTTCCAAACACGCTGGTTCGGAAAGCTCAAATTTCGCAGAAAGATAGCATTCTACGGACAAGCGTCTATATCAGCAGCATTTACATGGTCCTTTTTCGGTATAATAAAAGCTAGGTTTATCTCGGTTAGGTCTTTTTTGCGCGGTCTTGTTGAGCCATATACAGTAATACCTCGTGAACGTAAAATCTGCTGAAAATTTCAAGATAAGCAGAGTTCCGAGTTAAGCGAAACGCTGAAAATTTGTGGCCAGGTCACTGAAATAAGAGCCAGTGATGGCAGCAAAAGCTTCACTGCACAAGGTAGCTTTCGTGATAAGGCAAAATATTTTGCAGGAAAAAATCATTTTTATTGCTGCGGGAGAAAGAACTGCGTTGCGCTCGCCTGTTTCGCGTTCGCATCTTTTTTGGTCGCCACCACTACATTCTACTTTGATGCAAAGCAGGTGCAAGACTTTTCTTGTTTCTGCCGTTGTAGGCACTTCTCGCGGCTCCTCGTCGCTTGCATGATCAGCTGCATCGTCCACAGTTATCTGAACAATGTAGGCTTTGGCCAGCAATTCGGTAACGGACATCGGCCTTCACGTAAATTTGCTGTTCCCGACCTGGTTCAGCGTGTGGTGGGAACTAAGCGTTTCAACGGAGACCTGACCAGCTGCCTGTAGCGCACTTTGCCTTGTGTCCTCCCTGCCAACATTTCGAGATATCTGTGGTCCGCCAAAAAACGTTTCAAGATAAAGGGGGGCAAACACATAGCGTCTATGGGAGGTAAGCGAACGGAAGTTTCTACTTTACCCAAATTTTGAGATATCTGAGTTCTAGTTAACGAGGGATTATTGTATTTTCAGAACATCACAATGCATTATGCAGCCGGGTTTAGGTGAAAAATGTCGCATTAAAAATGCCGTTTTAAGTTTAGATCGTGTTTTTAAAAATATTTCCCTTATTCTCACATACAACTAACAAGTTGCACAGTAAAAGCTCGGTAATTCGAACTTCCAGGTTAATTCAAGCTCACACCCTTGTCCCGGCACAGCCTTGTATATTTCAATGGGGGAAAACTCCCGATAATTCGAACGTGTCGGTATCCAGAAGGGTTATTTCGAACTATGATGCCTTGGTTTCCATCGCTCCTCGCTAAAGAAGTTGGCCCAGAGTGATTACAATGTGTTGCAAATCCAAACCAAATCAAATTTACTACAGATGCAAAACAACGAAACAGAAAAACAACCGCGTGGCATGCGCTACGCTCCTACAACAGCTTATTTCGCTTCTTCAGGGGGCGCTACGCCACTGGCGCCAGTGCTCCAGCGCATGTATTTATGAAAGATTATTTACGAAATCACCTGCCACAAACGTGTAGTAGCACCTGATTCACGATGACGAGTCCAGAGAAGGCTTCTTTGTGTTCTGCCCGTGCAGTGTAGCCCGATTTCCATCCATTATCAACGCCCGCCCACTAATTCGAATTTCGCTTAATTCGAACAATTTTATGGTAACCTTCGAGTTCGAATTAACGAGCTTTTACTGTATTGTGATACAGTGTCATGGTTGCGAGCATTTGTCTTTACAGCCTGGCAACCTACACAATGTCGGTGGAGCTCAGACGTATGTTAATAAGTGTTTAAAAATGCTGCCAAAAAAGACACTTAGGCATTAGGTTTTTAACTATGCTTTTTAACTTAAGCTGAAAGCTTACACTTCACAAATTTCACTTGTTTGTCCCTTACATACGTGCCAAAATGCCTCTTTTTCCCCTCCATTTGGCTTTTCCTGCTTTTATAAAAAAAAGCCATGGTGGCCAAGAATCCATCTCGTTATGTTACTTCAAATAATGTCCAGGCAAATTTCTTTTGAACCAGATGAGACCGCTGATCAAATGGCTGGCGCTGCTGCTCTCATGATCACAGTTGACATAACAACAGTACCTACGCCGACCTTAAGACACACATCAGACAACAGCTTCGTAACACATGGCAACTGCACTGGAGTCAACAAACAGACAACAAACTACACGTAATAAAACCACAATTGGGATGCTACACAACTGAAGTTGAATTCCAATGGCAGATCCGGAGCAGTCACCGTGCTCCACCGCGGAGCGTGCCGACTCCGCGAAGAGCAGGTACTCCGAAGCTGCCTTTGGAACGCAGCCGCTCCCACCGGAGCAAAGTGCCGAACCGTGACAGGAACAGGAAATCCCCAGCATCCTTTGCGTCGCGCCTTCCCCGAAATCATCTGGTTCCCGCGGCGCGTTCATCTCGCGCTGTGCGCCTGGAGGAGGCAGAGGAGGCGAGCACTGGCCAGAAGCGCAGACGGCGGCGACGTTGGCAACGTCACGTGGCAAAAGTAAGCGCCCTAGTGAGTTCCGGCCGACTCCGCCGATTTCGGCGGTGCAAGTTTTCTTGCTCCACAGAGCGATCTCGGCTGCGACAGCGCTCCCGATCTGCCATTGGAACGCGTCTGCTCCACACAGAGCAGAAAAGTTGCTCTGAAAGTGCTCCGGATCTGCCATTGGAATTCAACATGACTCATACAACAGATACACAGAAGTCACCTTGGCAAGGCTGCGGATAGGCCACACACATGTAACGCACTCACACCTGCTCACTGGATCTTCACGACCCGTGTGTAGAAGGTGTGGAAGGGACCTATCCGTAGTCCACATACTAATCACATGCAAGGCACTTGACACAACATGACACAAACACTTCCCTGAATTATACAGACGACACGTTCCACTGCACCCATCATACTTTTTAGCCGACGAACCAATGTTTTGTAGTCAACGCGTTCTTAAGTTTTCAGCTGAGGTAAAGTTTCTGCAGCTCTTGTCATATCACGTGTAATCGAATTTCACCTATACACCAGCCATCTACATTGTCTTTTGTTTTGTGTCACTTTTACTTTTACTCACATGTTTTAGTATTTACGGTCTCATCAACAATTCAGTAACTTCTTCTCTGGCGTGTTTGCCCTTGTTGGCCTTGCGCCATTAAGCACCAACCACCATCATCATCATCTTTTTAGCTAGACTGATTCAAGAGAATATACGGAAGTTGGAATACTCTTATGCCCTACAACTTGTTCACATATAGAAAAAAAAATAATGTTACTTGATTGCATACTGATCATTTTCGTAATACCCCACGAGCACAGACTTCCATTTAAGACAAGCTGCATCTCAGGAGGGGGCCATCTTCTGCCCTAGGTTTAATGTAATGGGGGTTTTCATTTGGTGGGGGAAGGAAAGAATGCAGAAAGAGCGAATGGCAGACGCACCTTGCGCTTGCTCAGTACCATCCGTAACCGATCGCGCATCTCCTGGTAATTCTTGCTAACTGGAGCCATTGCCGGGGTTCCGTGGCCAAAAACTTCACAATAGCAGCAGTCACAGACCCGACTCTCGCCAGCACTGCGCTGGTTAGAGGCTGTAGTAGAAGAACTGTGCTCAGAACAAGTTTCATCCATAGACTCCTCCCCATCTAACAAAATGTTATCACAGTCCGAATCCACGCAAGTACCTGCAAGAAGAAGGAAAAGGGGAAGGGAATCAGTTGCCAGCAACAACTAAATGCACGAATCACAAAAGATAACGGCACAGTGCTGCTATGCCACATCTAGCATTGTGCAACATTGGTACACATGGAACGCATGATCCCAATACAATAACATCACGTGCCACCAAAAAAATTGATATTACCAAGCGGCCCATACCTGTTTCTGTGGCACAGATGTGCAGGCTTGAACATTTCTTGTTTTTAATTCTTTTGAACCAGTGGGGCTCACTGGCATGCAGGCAGTGTTCTGCATAGCTAGGACTAAATTAGGCTTAACTTATTTCTCAGGGCTAAATTTAAACAAAAATGGTTTTAAATGCACCATCAAAATTTGTGACTAAACATTTAAATCACCCTCAACATAGCGAAAATGCGACAACGTAGTGACAATCGTCTCTCTGCCAGCCTTCTTATTGATCACGCCGCAATTCTCACCAAGGCAAAGCAAGGCTGCCATAATGTGTGCCCCCATCTTAGTCACAAAGCTGCAGTTATGGGTGACAACCTTAGCGTGCCTGCTGTGCCATCTGGCTTGAATCGTGGAGCAGATTGCGATTTGTCACCTCTTTTTGCAAAACCCCATCAAACTTCGCCTTCCATGTTAAGATTCTCTGAGACAAACCTAAGAAAGGACCATACACAGCCTCACATCAGCAGCCACTCAGCACCTTACCTTTACCTTTTTTTTCCCCACACTTCACGCAAAAGCAGTGAAAGACTTGGCCTTGCGCACCATCCCTGGCTGAAGCTGGCTGACCTCCTGGGGCAGGGGGGGGTGAGGTGCAATAATGAATGCTTTGGGGCACAGCCGGGTAGGGGGCGTGCACTAAAGGCTTAACAGTGCTAGTTCAGAAGGCGTTGAATCCCCCACTGCTGTTCATTGCTCCTGTGACCATTGGGCCATATTCATGCAGGGCCTGGCTTTACAAGTGACATCTATAGCATGTGGCAGTCACTATGGTCACCCAGGAAAGGAGCACAGGATGCGCTGAACACCAGCTGCTCCCATTCCGAGTTAAAAGAGACTTTACAACAACTAGCACTAACTGGCACCCAAGCTTCTGCATTATTAAGCCTCAATTATTCCGCAGTATTAAGCCTCAAAATTCCCGACAGTCATGCACAACCACTTGTGCGAATAAAGCAAAGGCCATGAAATGGGATAAAACGATTTTTCATAATTGAGCCAATAAAGATTCACTGCTTCAAATAAAATGCTCTTTAGATTCTGAGAGAGCTGGGCGAGTTGAAAAGGATTCACGATTAAATTTTAAAATTTAATCATGAAAACCTTCATCACGCAGATACCAACTAAATAAGCAATGATAGAGAATACAACTGAAATAAAAACGTCCTTTTTATTTACGCGCACTAATTTTCGAGGTCCGGCACATGGCCATTTGCTTCGCTACCAGTTCGCCAGCACCCGAACTTCCCCAATCACTTCGTCGGCCGTACTTTTACTTCACCCGCGCAAGAGCACGGGTCAAATATTGTGGGAACCCCTCCCTTGTTCCCGCTGTCCCAAACGCGATAAGAAACGAGATAAGCGCGCAAGCGCGCGCTTATCAGACTTTGGCCTTCGGCGGGGAAACGACGATAAGGAATTGCGCGGCACATCATGGCCCCGTGTGCGACGCAAAAAAGCGGCGGCTGGCTCTACCGCACAGCCAATTCCGCTGCACTGCCGTCATCTGCGATGCCATCCCTTTATAAGGCCCAGGGTGACGAAAAAATGTTAAAAAAATTATCATGCCATTGGACGGCGTGCACAACCTCGGCGTCCTTCAGTTACGCACGTGCAGAGTGGCCAACAAGTGTTTAGAAACAACGAAAATGTAAAACAAAGCCTGCACCTCATCTAGGCCTAGCGACCACACACGTGTCTCGAAAATGCCAAGTTCCAGTATTAAACCCACAGCACAAATTAAAGAATTCTCTCTTTAAACCAGGTCCACAAGAATAGGCAAGGAAATCTGTACCAATGTGCCGCGGCTTCCTGTTAAATTCCCCGCTAACCACACTGCTCGAAGTTCACACGGCTAAAGACAAAGGAGTTCGAGGCCCTCAAGGGTCTAACCCTAGCCGCTGACACTCTGACCTTACTGAACAAAAATAACTCACCTGGAACGTCTGGCGCCTGCGCGTCTCTATCAAAAGCTATTGAAACTGCCAGTCTAGCAAACGACTCTTCCATCTCGGGGCAATTAACAGCCTCAACCCACTCGTTTATTAACTCGGCCACAGTGCGGCCGTGAGCCATGTCTGTTAGATCGCAGGTGAACAGTGTGGCAACGTGTACAATGGCTGCCAAGGGCCGCTGGGATCGCCTAGTCACGTGCCGTTATATGGTTTCCGCTTCCAGGTACAAACCCCGGGCGCAGGTAGCGCCTCCACAGGGACAAGTCCTGGAACTGCACGCAGGCTTCACGGTAACTGCGCGTCTATAGACCCAACCATCCAAGGAGAGTTCTCCAGCTTCCCACGAGCTGTCCAGGACTGGTACATCCAGGATGCCCGATCACTGAGTGCTGACCATGGCTGTAACTCCCGCCGGCTGAACATTCAACCAGCTACCCCTTTTTTTTCCATCGTTTTGACATAGAGCCTCCTCGATTTACCAGTCCTGGACGATCCACTGGCAGTCGGAGGACTCCGTTCGGACCGGAAGTCCCACAGGAATAGATAGGAAAATCCAGCGCCTCTCTCTGACCGAGTCTTTGGCAGTCTGCGGACATCGAGGGGGCCCCTAGAGGCGCGTGTCGGAGTACGAGATAAAAATATCAATCACTTCCACTTCTGAAGATTCTCTCCGTCCTACGAGCATCTCCGAGTGGTCGTCACAGCCAATTCAATAATGCCCAGTTCCAGAACCAATTTGGAGAGGCAACATCATCCGGCAAATGTCAACGAAAATCCGCTCACGAAACTCGATGCATACAGGCCCGTCAACCGGGCTTTACCTACTGCAGGATTTATTCAATGAAGTCTTTTCCATCCATCCTACCACTGCAAGCCTCCATGTCGTAGAGCAAACGAACATAAGGTTCGCGTGCAAAACAAGCGGGTCGAGGTGAAAGACTCCCACCGTCCTCCTCGCTCTTCGCCGACAATCAGTGCGATACAGCCAATCGAATTCGCAGTAACGATGAACGGTGGAATATTCTTCGCACTAAATGCAATGTTACATTGCTACCCCCCCCCCTCCCCAAACAAAAGAAACAGTTAAGGACTGGGAATGAAAGAAAAAAAGTCGCCTTACAAATCCCGTGACGGAATATGGCGCGGTAAAATCGGGTGTTCAAGCTTTAATTTCATAAATGTCAAGTACATATTTTGATCACTATTGGGCCTCCTCGATTTACCAGTCCTGGACGGTCCGCGGGCAGTCAGAGGACTGCCCTTGGACCAGAAGCCCCATAGGAATACGTGGAAAAAATGAGTGCTGGGTCGCGTCTCGGGCAGTCCGCGGGCGATCCGGGACTGATAATCGAGGAGGCCCATTATGTGCTTACATTTTTTACGATAATTTATTATTACCATTCTTTTCATCAACCACTTGCACACACACACACACACACACACACACACACACACACACACAAATCGCAGCATCACACGCTGTAACGGTAAGCTACACGCAAGAAAAAAAAAAAAAAAAAAAAACACCCACACAAACGCAGGATCACATGCTGTAACGGTAATTACGCGCAAACGACCCTCGCATTGGTTCGAAGCCTCCAACTACGGCCGCCTGGATTTCCCTTCAACCAAAGTTTTAACGGCTCGCGGATGTTGAGAGACAGCGTGCAGAAACTCGGAAAGAAAAGGAAAATGACGAAGGTAAGCCCCGTTTCCGAGAAATTGTCACGTTGCCGCATAGGCTACAGATAACGTCAGCCGCTCTCCCGCTCACTGAGCGCTGCTGCTCTGCTACAGATAACTTTAGCTGAGTGAAACTTTAACTGCTCACTCACTCACCCACGAAGCGTCGCTGCTCTGTTAACGGAGCAATTTAGCTGCACCGTTTTACCGCCCACGGCTGTGCTTGCCAGCTTTGAAAATTTGAACACCGGAGCAAGACCGACATATCTCAACGGCCGTTTGCGACTTACGGGCTTGCGAAGCATTTGTACAGTTCGCCTTGTCCCACGGGTAGAAAACGCGACTAAAATGCAACTGATTGCGTTTATATCGCGGTAACGTTGCTAGCACGCGTAGGAAAAGGAGTGGCTTTGAATCAGCTGTTTCACGCAGACGACTATTCACGGCGGCGCAACTACGACGGCGCCAAGCAGGGACCTGTTGAACATACTATCAAGCAAATGTGCTCTGCAAGAAATTAAAATGCAACAACTTTTTTGTTGTTTTTAGTATACAGTGCCAGGTTCAAGGGTTTACTGTAGGGCATTTACCATCAGCAAGTGTCTCGCCTGTTTTTGACCTTTGGCCTTCATTTAGAAGCCGCTTGATTTGTACCTCATCAAGCATGACCTGTCCCCCCCCAGAACCATCATCGTTGTGTGTTTCAAATGCTAGTGCTATGTCTAGTGCCCATCAGGACATATTCAGGAAATCAGGTGAAAAACTAATTTGAAAACAGCGGCTATTAGGGCGACAATTGGAACACTTTGAATTTTTTTCCTGGGCGAACCGCTGCTCGGTTCGCACTCTAACTTCACACGACGGTCGCATTTTGTGGTCTCTTTTGTTTGACACCGGGAACGACGGTACTTACCTGTTTATTCTGAAAATAAATAAAAACGATTTTCGCCTATGGGAAAATGGCGGCCGATTTGGACGTGCGAGCCTGTGCAAGCGGATCTGTGCAAGCGGAACGGACGATGGGGACTTACGCTCCCTCCACGGCAGGAAGGAGTCAAATGGGGTAGCAGACGATCAGAAAATGTGAAAGCAGATTTTCTGATTGTCTGCTACTTCATTTGGTTCCTTCTGCGGTAGGAAGAAGCCAAATGAGGTAGCAGACGATCAGAAAGCAGGTGAGGAAACAAATCCAATGTTTATTGGCAACAATGAACTGCGGGAATATTTTATTATGATTGGTATCATCTTTATGCAACTATTTGTGATCATCATAAACTAGGGACGACAGATATTTTCTGATCATCTGCTACCTCATTTGGTTCCTTCCTACCATGAATCCCCATCATCTGTTTCGCTCTGCATACCCCAGGTGGTTCCGTCGTTACAAGATCAGCTTGCACTTTTCCCATAGGCGAAAATTGTTATTTATTTTCAGAATAAACAGGTAAGTGCCATCGTTGTTCCCGGTGTCAAACAAAATAGACAACAAAATGCGACTTTCGTGTGAAGTTTCAGCGCGAATCGAGCAGCAGTTCACCCAGGAAAAATTTTAAAGTGTTCCAATTATCGTCGTAACACCCTGCTATATATAATGCTTACTTCAGCATTCACAAGTAGGACAACCACTTCTCCCACATGTGGCCCAATAAATAAATCTCAATAGGCACTCCGTGACCGTGGTGGTCTACTGGTTGCCATTTCATCGCATTACATGCACCGCCAAAGCGCATTTCTTTTCATTTGAGCTACAATGCCTTCAAACTGAGTTTGCTTCCTAATCCAAGATGTGCGTTTCCTATCTCTCTAAATGACTCCACTTGGGGTCTTGGGAAAGAGCATCCCAAAATTAATCTTAAAGGAGCCATGAAGACATACAAGTTTGTTTTATTCGAAAGATTTCGTGTTTTATAGTGTCCCCAGCACTTGCCTGGATGCAAACAATGTTTTATTCACTGAGAAACTAATCAATTTACGTGAAAATTTTGATTTTCCCGCAAAATTGTGTGTTTTCTTGGTCTGCAATGACATCACGGGAACCGACCACACTGCAGCCGATTGGAAAGCCTTTGTTTACCATTAGTGAACCTAGATGGCACCACCATACCATGGCAAGCCGTTTTCTGCCTCTAGTTTGTTTTTGACCATATTTGACCCTGGCTTGTTTTTGTTCAGGGAGAAAATAATCATTTCGTGAAACAGAGTGCTCGCTCGACAAATATGGTCACATAAGACACCGTTGCCTGCATTTATCGGCCAGTGTCGTCTAAAACTACCCCAAAGCCCCGCAATCCTATGCAGCTAAACCAAGCATAGTTCGCGCAGTACCAACAGCAGTACGCATCGGTACTTCTATATTTACATGTGCTTTCATAACTTCCACTGTCGGTCCCACCATTCTTACTGCTTTAAAAAGAATGTGGCCTAAATTTAAGCACAAATAGCTCATCCGGCAAGCTTATAAACTCTGTCTAATTTGCGTTTGCTTTTGGCGGCCTCCGCCAATCGCAGAGCTGGCTGGTATGACATCATAGGTTCTGTTGCGGGAAATGAGCGAGTTGGTTGCATGGCCTTTCCCTCTTTCCTAATTATACAGCTTATTTTAGCAAAGTTTACGTTAAAAATGGTGTCAGTATGATTCTAACGAGGCAATCTTTTGAATGAACCAAACTTGTGTTTTGTTTTCATGGCTCCTTTAAAGGTGCCATGCAGACAAAGTAAAGGTTTGTTTTATTCAAAAGATTTGGTGTTTTATAGTGCCCCCAGCGCTTCCCCAGCAGCAAGTGGTGGTGGTGAAACAGTTATTTCAAGGTAAAACAAAAGCACGAAGAAACACCGACAACCAGGAGTAACGATTACAACGGGACGGAGCGCTCCGTCCCGTTGTAATCGTTCCTCCTGGTTGTCGGTGTTTCTTCGCGCTTTTGTTTCACCATGAACCCTTACCAACTTGCCCAGCTTTCTTTGTTACTTCATTTATTTCAAGTAAAAGAGGTTCGCGCTTGAAAGCGGGAGAAGCCCTCAGTCCAGGGCCCCTGCGGCAGCTGCGGTCCTGCGTGCCTGTTCCACCAACTGTCGCTGGTCCTCAGGGTCCGAACTGCACAGCACGGCCTCCCACTGCTCGAGGGTGGGGGTGCTAATAATGGGGGCTGCTGGTGTGTTTTGGCAAGCCCACATGGTGTGGTACAGAGTTGGATGTTCGTTGCAGTGTGGGCATGTTGGTGGATGTACTGTGGGATGTGTGATGTGCAGGAAGCTAAGGTGGGGGTATGCGTTAGTCTGTAGTTGCCGCCAGGCTGCAGCTTCCTCTCGGGTGAGCTTCTGGTGCGGTGGTGGGCAGGCACATCTGGCAAGGCGGTGGTGTTGCAGAAGTGTACGGTACAGCTGCTGGATGGGCTCTGCATCACGGAGCGACTGGTGTGGTGCCCGGACGGTGCATTCTCTGGCTGCAGCGTGTGCTCGCTCGTTTCCTACAAGCCCTACGTGACCTGGCGTACATGTTAGTAAGTAGGGTTTAGGGTATCCTTGCGCTTTTTTAGTAGTCGGAGGGCAGATATTGAGATGCGACCATCGCCGTAGTTTCTGCATGCCTGTTGGCAGTCTGTGATTAGGTGAAGTGGTTTATTCAAAGTTGGAGACGTCATCGCCAGTGCGATGGCCGTTTTTTCGGCTTCAACAATGTTTCTGGTTTTTACGGACGCAGTGCTAACGACAGCGCCTGAGCCGTCGACGATGCTTACTGATGTGGCCGGGTGTTATGGGCCACGTCCGTGAATCGCACATGGGGGTGGTCCGAGTACTACCCTTGTAGGAATTGTACCTGTGCCTGTCTATGCTGTGCATGATGCTCAGGGTGCATGTTGCCCAGGGAGCATGATGCTCAGTGACCGGAGCAACCCTCATGAGCGTATGGATGTCCCGTGGCACAGTTTCCGGTCGATGGTGGTTAGCGTCTGCTATCTGGTAGCCTAGCTGCCTTAACACCGTGCGGCCGGTCGATGTTTGCCTGAGCCGCTCTAGTTGGCTGGTGAGGTGGGCATCAATGATCTCCCACACCTTGTAGCGCACCCCAAGCTCTTCCAGCTCACTGTGGCGGTGTGAGGAGGGAGGCCTAACGCTTGCTTGTACGCCTTCCGCAGGAGTACGCCAATTTGGTCCATTTCCCTTGGTTTCAGCGGGAGGTAAGGGGTAGAGTGCACCGTGCGCCTGGCAACCAGGGCCTGCACCACCTTCATGACATCCTCCTCCTCCACACCCTGGTGCTGGTTTGTGACTCGACTCACCATACGCATGACGTGCATTATTCACTGAGAAATCATTCAGTCTAAATTAAAATTTTGATTCTCCTGTTAGATCATAAATCATGTGTTTCTGATGTCTGTAATGATGTTACAAGCACAGTTCTTCAAGAGAACTTCAAGTGTGCTGTTCCGTCTGCAACGGACTACAAAGCCGTGTTTACCATCAGTCCTCCTAGATGGCGCCACCATACTTCTCTGCACCGCTTTCTGCCTTTGTTTTCTTTCTGACTGTATTGGCACCTGGCTTGTTTTTGTTGTGGTAGGTAGTAATCATTTCGTGAAACATGGGATATGTTCGACAAATGGGGTCACGTAAGACAGTTGCTCATGCCAATCGGCCAGTGTCGTCTGAGACAACCCCAAAGCGGCGCACTGCTGTGCAGCTATAACAAGCATAGTGCGCGCACTACCAATAGCGGTACGCATTTGCACTTTTATGTTTATGTGTACTTTCGTAACTTCTATTTTTTACCCCACCACTCTTACTGCTATAAAGTGAATATGCATTACCTTGAGGGAAAATAGCTCGTTCTGCAAGTTTATAAACCCTGCCTCACTTGCATTTGCTTTTGCCGGCCTCAGCCAATCACACGGAACGTCATATGTTTTAGCGCGAGTAATAAAGCTAGTGAGTCCCATGGCCATTCACTTTTTTCCTAATTATATAGCTTATTTGAACGAAGGTTCCGTTAAAAGTGGCGTCAGTACGATTCCAACGAGGCAATCTTTCGAATGAACCGAACTTGTGTTTTGTCTGCACGGCCCCTTTAAATGAGCCAAATGAGCCATAGAAAAAAAAGAACATGCATCGCGAATTATTGGGCAAAATTGGAAGATGGCATTCTGTCTGAAATGCAGAAATAGAGTTGTACAAGACATGCAAATCAGAAACTGTGTAAAAAGCAGTGGCAGATCCAAGGGGATGATCACTCCCTCCAAAAAGCCTTCTGAACTAGCACAGCAAAGGCTACAGTGTGTGCCATCCGCACCCCCGTTGCCGTGCCCCAAGGTATCACCACCACCTGAAGGGTCAGTCTGCATTGGCGTGGTTCCCAGCTGCCTCACGAAGTATTTTCTACACACCTTTTCTGTCATTATGAAAGACTGCTTCACCGCCATCACAGGATCTTGCAAAATGTGTCCACACCTGTCCCACAGCGTTTCTAAGGAAACTATCTAAGGCAGTTCCTTGGAGCTGGGCTGTGGCAAAAATGCTTATGCTCCAGACTATGCAGTCAGCTCTTGAGCAGCCAGCCATACCAATGGTCAGCATGTTGCATACATACCTCGAAAATTCAGAAGTAAACGATGGCATCAAGGCCCCATTTGCTGAAATGCACGCAGTGAACCCTTCACCAGTTCATGTTGAATTCCTAGCCACCCTCCCCCCCCACAGGAGGTCACTCCAGATGCCCCTCTGGTGGGAACTTTGCAAGCGCAAGTGGCACCAGATTGGCATGGTCACCCATGCACCGCTGTGGTGACCAAGTTTGGTCCGCACAACAGCACGCATGGGCAACCATGAGACTGCTGAATGGTGCAATGAGGTAGCAAATTGGGAGAGTTGGAAAATGTTCATGATGATCAACGCAGACAAAAACACAGGACAAGAAGAGTTCTGTTCCAGCTCTTTTTGTCCTGTCTTTTCATCTGAGCTGACCATTGCGTGCTGAGTGGTGGCTGTATCCGTGCCCAGCTGTCAGGTGGAAAATCACGACCATCAAAAGGCTCCACAAGCCCGTGTCAGTCGATCTGTGGAACAAACCTTGCTGGAGATTTGCATCAGCCTCTTGCAGCAGTCCCCAAGCACAGGATTGCTTGTCACACAATTTAGACCACCTGAAATGGCACCACTTTCGTGCAGCTGGGCTACCCATGCACCGTCGGTAAAATTATGCAAAATGGTGCCTCAATTTCCAGCACTAATGGCTCAGTGGCTATGGCGTTGTGCTGCTGAGCACAAGGATGCGGGTTCGATTTCCGGCCACGGCGGCCACTTTTCTGATGGAAGCGAAAACGCCCGTGTGTTCAAGATTTCGGCGCACGTTATAGATCCCCAGGTGGTCAAAATTAACCCGGAGCACTCCATTACAGCGCGCCTCATCGCCTGTGTAGCGTCGGCGCGTCAAACCCTACAATCAACCAATCAAATCGGTCAATCAATTTCCAACACTCAGACTTCAGGAACCATAAATCTTTGCCTGGGCCACCACTCGTATTTCTATAGGGCCTGTTTTGGCCTTTTATTGTTTCTGTTCTCAATCACGCTGGCCTTCATCCCTTTTTGACATGACGCCCCAGTCAGCTGTTGTTAGGATATGTAAATGACCTGCACGGTGCCCAGCTGCGCGCTAGTGCAAATAGTGCCCCAACAGACTGCGCAAGCTCACCAGCGTCAGAGTGGCGGAGTGCAGGGGTTGGAGAGCTTTGAGGTGAGGCAGTGCCAGGGGGCGCAGGCTGGGGTGACAGTTCAGCACTGGTGTGGCGAGACTTGACATGGTCGTCTTCCCAGTCTCTGAACTGATTCAAGCTGTCGAGAGAATCGAGCTCCAGGCTGATGGGACGTCCGTTATACAACTGTAGCAAGGACTGGGGGTTCCACTGCATCTGGGCACATGAGTGGCACTCGCACGTTTCGGCAGTCTGAAACAAAACACGCGCAAAGTTCACCCGAAAGCACACATTTTATTTCAACACAAAGCACTGCATTAAATTATTTTAGATACAACAACATCATGCATGACAAGATGCCATCGCCGTAACTATAGGAAAAAAAGAAAGAAACACGACTGAAAGCGTTGAACTGCACAGCCTTAGTGCACAGCAGTGTAGCTACAACAGAGAAACAAGCTGGGCACGCCTGTGCTTGGTGCGTCTGCCACAAGCAGTCACTTTGAATTATTTTGTTGACAGGCAACAGGATGAAACACCAACACTTGTCCCTGAGACTGGGCACTTTGACAGAGTCGTTATGCAAAGCCCCTCGCAAACGAGTTGTATGGTAGTGCACCAGTCTGTACCAAAACAAAGATAGTATTATTTAAAGGGTGACCAAAAGCAAGGAACAACATATCAGCAGTACAGCATACCTAGTAGACAAATAAGACATGCTAGGCGACAACAGTTTTTTTGTGCACCAGTGAGTGAGTGAGTGAGTGAGTGAGTGAGTGAGTGAGTGAGTGAGTGAGTGAGTGAGTGAGTGAGTGAGTGAGTGAGTGAGTGAGTGAGTGAGTGAGAGTGAGTGAGTGAGTGAGTGAGTGAGTGAGTGAGTGAGCGAGCGAGAGAGAGAGAGAGAGAGAGAGAGAGAGAGAGAGAGAAAGAGAGAGAGAGAGAGAGGAGAGAGAGAGAGAGAGAGAGAGAGAAGAGAGAGAGAGAGAGAGAGAGAGAGAGAGAGAGAGAGAGAGAGAGAGAGAGAGAGAGAGAGAGAGAGAGAGAGAGAGAGAGAGAGAGAGAGAGAGAGAGAGAAGTGGCGCCACAACAGCATGTCATTCACTCAATGATTTGGACACTTTAACCCTTGAAGCTGAACTTGCTGAGCTTGTTGAAGGTCCTTTAGACAGCATATTAATCCGTGGAGTTTCGAACATACAAAAAAAATGCGCATTTGGCCACTCCTGCTGTCATAAATTCAGTGAGGAAGGAGCGCAACCAGCATGCATGGGCTTGATTTGTGACAGCATATTTTACATTCATACAAATGTGCTGGAAACGAAAAATTCCTGGTTTGCAGATTTCTAGGCATCGAAAGCAGCGTCTGTCATCAAACATACAGGCAACAGGGAAACCACTGAATGTTGTTCAATGTGTGCATTCAACAAAGTCAGTTTGCCTTTCATAAGATTCAAATCCAGCACCCATCCCACTACGGCCCTTCAGCGGTCAGTCGGAACCTGTCGTGCTTGTCTCTTCAATGAACACAACAGTGTCCGTACACTACGCTTGAATGTTCACAGACATGGCACCATACCCTCCCTGGCGCACCGATGGTCCAAAAACCGGAACTAGCCTTTCGTTTGCTGTGCACAGGAAAGCAATGCATACCGGACATTACCTGAATTTCAATTCATGCCACCCAGCCTGTCAGAAGCAATCTATTGTTTCTTCTCTTGTGGAGTGGGCAACATGTATTTGCTCAGGTGACGACGAAATGTGGAAAGAACTTCAGACAATACATCAAGAATTCTGGATGAACGGGTACCCCGGAGAAGTTCATTAAGAATGTCAAAGATCGTGTCCTCAATCCCAGGCCATCCCTGGGCAAGTCATTTCGAAGACGCGCCGGCATCCCATAAGTTCCTGGGGTCAGCAAAGCTCTAAGCCGTATCTTTGCAAGGTATGACCTTCGCGTTGTGCACATTCCTCAGCTTGTGAACGTGACAGATCACTTGGACAGAAAGAGATACCCCGGTGTTGTCTACAAGATACCACGCGCAGACTGTAGCTGCAGTTACATTGGCGAAACTGGCAACTTCATCAGGAGATTAAAGGAACACCAAAGGGACGTGGGCAGCAACAAGAAAGCGCCGAGAGCCCTGGCTGAGCACGCCGATAATCACGGTCACTCCATCGATTGGGATGACGCCGCTATAATAGCCAAGAAAAAGAATTAAACCACGAGACTACTTTTGGAACTCGTGTTTATTCAGACGACCAAGGACACTATCAACAGGACAGATGGCAATGTGCCAGCAAGCTACACCCGTTCATTACGTCACATTTTAGAATAAGAAGCGACTTACGGCTGTTGCTTGCTTAGTGTGATCAGGGAACCCGTACGGGTTCCGAAATGTCTCTGTTTTTACCTTGACTTGGTCAGTCAAGGTAAGCCTGACCATGATACCAGACTACGTGTTTTAGGTATGTATTTAAATTCTCAAAAAAATTCTTCTTAACAATTGTTTACTCAATAACGCTAGCCTGAGGTTGGCAAGGTTCTCCATAATACCACTGGTGTCTATTATAAGTTTGAAATTCATGGCGAAAATGCTTAGCTACATTACTATGCATGTGCTCAGTGAAGGGAGACTGCACCTTACAAGCTCTCGCAATCATTGCGGCGTTTATTTTCGACAGCATAGAAATGTCAATGAACTAAGGTAGCTGTTAATTTCGCATTACATTGCACTCTGAACTGAGTGCTTGTGTAGTTGGCTCCAGTTTCACGTAGCAAGTGCAGGGCAGTCAGTCTTTTTTGTTTGTTTGTATTTTCTTTTCCTTTCAGCTTTCTTTTTCTACTTCCACAGGCAAGATGAATAATGGCTATTTTTCCCATTCTGTTGTCTGCTGTCCATTCTGAAGCAAAGATGAATAACTAGCACTAGGTGATGCAAAGTGTCACCATTATGTCCGTCAGCTCATAGCGAATCCAAGAATTTTTGTGAGCTTATCTAATCGCACATGCCCAGCCATGCCAATGGGAATTTCACCCTCTGAAAAATGTTTCGCTCCATGGTCTGGATCTAACCTCGGCCTTAATATCACTAAAGATTCTTACTTGCAGTAATTTTTTTTGTTTCAAAATGAAAAGGAATAGATACAGTAGGGCACGAGCCAGTGATCCCTCTGGTAGCACAAAGGTAGGATGCCTGGCCTCTATTCCGCCACACCTTTTTCCGATTCTCAATAATCTGTGTTGCCAAATGCAATCCTTCTGTGGGCTTCAACTTGCGTTGTCCGTGAGTAAAAATTCATTTAAGCCTTAAATGCTTTCTTTTTACCCTTGCTATGTGTGTGTGTGTCTGTGCAAAATTCATTGTGTTGTATTATGGGAGGGCATGACAACATGTGCACACACACACAAAAAATGTGGTTGACTGGTTTTGCTAAGCCCAAAAGCTTTCGAAGTCAGTATTTTCACTCAACTATTCCCAACAGCTCTTTTCTTGCCAGATTTTGCATTAATTTCACCCACACATGCCTTGCAACCCTACACATACTGGGTGGCTGTTCTGTAAGTAGGGTTCTGATCCATGCTACATGAGAAGCCACGCTGTCAAACAGGTCTTCACGAGGAGCGTTTCCAGTGTGGCCTGGAGCCACATGTCTACAATGTGCCCCAGGTGCATTCAGGCCATGAGCCATCAGCAGGGGAATCCTTTCGGCCGAAGCAGACAGGAATCAATTGGAACCACCCGGCGAGGAAAAAGAGCCTAGCAGCGAAGATCAACCGACAATCTCCCCTTGTTTGCAAACCGTGCAGGAGACAGCACAAATCTGGCTCAGCTACGGGCACATTTATCAGGATTATACTGATTTGGATGGCACGCTTTTTGAGACAGCTGACCACATAGTTGTCCCAGGATGTGGCTTCTCTTTCCAGAGCATACCTTTGACTGTGTCGGTGCTGCTGCAGACGCCATGCACCATGCAAGAGCGTTGACCACGCGATTACACTGACCAGTGGGTCCTCTCTTCCCGAGCGTGCTATTGTCATGGTTTTTCAGACTGTACACGTGCTGCTGCAGACCTCAGCGAGGGTCTACCGCGTGATTTCACCAAAACTGATGTTAACGGCGCCTCCAAGATGTTGTTGGATCCTATTTAATGCCGTGCCAGCTGACTGCTTGAACCATTCGACACTTGTAAATAGAACCATGCATTAGACCTGTACATAAATTTATTACTCTGTCACCGTAATTCCGGCCTCATGGACCTCTTCCTACTCCCGACTAATGGACCTGGCCCCAAGCTCTGCACCCAAGGGTGCAGAGCTTGGGGTCAGGTTTACCTAGTTAGACCTGGACGTAATTCACAGTCTATGTACGTTTTTGCAACAGCTAATTTAGCAAAGAACTTTGCCTTCATCAAAAATGCAGTGCAACATAGGTTGACCAACCATTGCATAGCTATTGTGGTGTTGCTTCCCCATTTGCACATTTTTCCTTTTTTTTTTTTTCTCCTTATGTGGCTCCATAGCAAGTATGCAGGAAGTATGCAGGAGGTGGTGGTGGCTACGAAAGGGGAGAGTAGGGCAACTAGAGAAACTGCCCCCTTTTCACCTCTGCAAATTGTTTTATTGCACTTTGTGGTTAAGGTCAGCACTTCCTGACCAGGAGCAGATCCAGGGTTTTTCTGGGGAGTGATGATGATGATAAGGTGGAGGAGGAGGAGGATAGTATCCTTCTTGATTCACCGAAATTTCGGAAAACCAAAAACACAATAAATATAAAAAAAAATCAACTAGATTTTTCTACAACCTAAGCGGTCATTTTTTGGGGGGTATAAATTCAAAAATTAAGGGGGGGGGTCAGGACATCCGGGGATCAGGATCCGCCAATGCCTCTGACTCACCTGGCTATAATTTGTTTGAAATGCATGCTCTCTGCTAGAACTTCAAAAGGTGCCTCAGCACAAAACCAGCATTTTTCTCTAATCAACTTTTTTTGCTTTTTCTCTGAGGCTTAACCTTACAGTGCTCATGTATTTCAACGTGCTGATTTCAAATGTGTTATCAGCTTTCTTCAGCAGCAAATAGTTTTTATAGTATAATATTGGATTTACGTCCATTATTTGGAAGGGAGCTAATTACCTAGCACTAGCCTATGTGAAGAAGACTGGTGTAATAAAATGACTTGGAATAATGAGGGAGTGCAACTTAATGCAAAATGATCACAGTGTGATAGAGTTATTAGTAAATGCAGCAAATACTTGAGCTATTAATAACCATTTTTGAGGGCACACTCCAAATGCAATCACGTCACCAGTGGTGATGTACACTTCTATGTCCTGTAAATGCCTATAATTAAAACAGTTCCGCTTCACTATTGCATGCCGACAATGCAGCGGTTTATTAATTAGAAGTAAACTTAATTGGTTCTGGCTTTTGGGCCCTTTGCATGATGCCTAGACAAAAAGCATGGACATGAGCTTCTACTCATGTGCAGTTGAGTCACTGTTACTATTTTCACCAGTTCAAAAAAACAACATCTAGGAAGCTCAGCACCTTGTTTTACATTGCATCTGCTGGCACAGGGCAGCGTGTCTTGTGAGAGATCTGGCCAAAACATCCTTGTCAGTAGAACTGTCTCCGTTAACCCACTGTAGTTGGCTTTTATCTTCAGCATCTCATTTACGTTGCTGCCAATATAAGAGTAGCTGCATCTTAGTGCAGCGATAACCACAAGAAACATCGTTCATAGAACCTGGCACGGCCACTAAGCCTACTCTTGTGCCGCAGTCTTCTCCTACTACTAGCAGTTAAGTGCAGAACAGAGTACCTTTGGCGCTTGCAAGTACCACCACAAGCTTAACAAAGCTGGTAGTAACTCGTTACTTTGGCCTTGTGTGAGCTTTCATGCCGACCCTGACATCCCTGCGTCCTTCCATTGCCAGGCTTTGTTGTAAAAGGGGCAAGCAGACGAAGCCTGCAACTTCGCCATCAGGTGGCGCTTTGCGAGTCACATGCACCAGAAAGCCAATAAGGCTGCGTGTTTCCGCTTTTTATGCACTTGCTTCATACGAAGCGAGTATTCAAAAAGACACATTAACATCAGAAAATTCAAGACAAAACGACACCCCTTTCAACTAGACCAAAACGGCAACGATCGCAATCATAGAAATAGTGTCGTGAATCACAGAACGGTGCCGTCTGAGTGTCAAAATCTGAACGATTTGAGCTGGGCTCAGCATTATTAAAAATGGTCGAAGTGCGTATTCCCCAAACGTAAAATTTTGCAGGCGGAAAAAACACCTGCACTATTTGAAAGCTCTTAAGAGCCGTGTCCCCCTCTGACTACTGCTCAGCTAAACAGAATGGTTCAGTGATTAGCTTTTCCCACAACAATCGTATAAACTGATTCTCCTTTTTGGCTAAAGCATACTGAACATCTATAGATTGAAAAAGAAATAGAATCGCTCATACATAATGTCTTTGGTGCTTGCACAGTGTCCCCAGATATTCAGTGCTTGGTGCCAGCCAGAGGAATGGAAATGTATATCAAAGCATGCTTATCAGCAGCGCCAAAAGGTTGCCATGAATGAGGGTTTCCTGCATACCAGCCATACCAGTGCTTTTCAAAAAATAAGTGCTGGAATTTGTAAAAGTGCTTAGTGGTCAGACAATGCAGCCCTCCATTCACGCTCACACAAGGTGCTGCTGATAATTGATCAGTTATTGTTCCTACACTTTTTTTTTATTTTTAAATTAGTTTCATGCAAATGTTCCTTCGCCACCTTCTTGTACCCTGCAGAGACTGAACCAGGAGGATGGAAAGACTGGCGAGTTGTGGTAGCTTGCCAAAGGCTCTTGGATTCCTCTGGCAGGGTGCAGAGGTCTGTAGCTATGGCAGGCTCTATACGAATATTGTTGAGACGTAACACAAGCACCTCTCATTTAACTAAACAAGGACAATGTAAAATTTGAGTTTTTTTCTTTAACCTGCCATCACTTTTAACACCATTTTGGCTTGAGCAACCTGCATAGTCAAGTGTCCATTTCCTTCTCATTATTTCTCTTTTTAGTGCCACAGCATTAAATGGCCCATTAAAGCCTGCACTAGCGCCAGAAACCGAAAAATGGCTGCTACATGACCATGGAGCATTATATGGCATGATCTTTGCAATATTAAAAACACAAATAGAGGACCGTGCTGCTAAGCAATGCTTGGACGTGTGCAGAATGACATGAAAAGTGGTGAGAGCAGCCGTGGCTGTGAGTGCGGTGTTTTAGTGTATCAAGTTCACGCTCCACTGACCTGGCACAGCAGTGCAACAGCCACAATTACTCAAAGTGCAGAACTGGACGGTGCGCTCAGCGGTGTTCAATTGGCCATTAATGTTTTTGCATTCACAACTCATACGAAGTGCTTACGTGTCCTTGGAGGTTTCTTTTCTGTTTTTTTTCCTTTGTGCCTTAAAGAGCAAGCCGTAAGTAACACAGTCAATTCCCCATGAAGAGGTGGTGCCCTCTAAGAGAAGGCACAAAGCCCGCCCCATTAACACATGGCGGTAAGTACAGGTTGGCGAAAGCAGTAGCTTTCTGTTTTTGTCGACGGGGCTGGGCTCTAAGGATTTTTCGCGAGACTGGTCATACCCCACACACTGTACAACCACCGAGTAAGCCAAGGAGAAATCCTCCACTCAAGCAAAGCAGCAGCGCTGCCACCAGAGCAGTCAGGTTGCGTTCACAGAACCACAGATATCCTGCGCCCTCCATCAAGTTCAACACTGCTGGCATTCATAGGCTGCATTTTCAACAGTTCAGATGGTCCATGATGTCACATGGTTTTGATACTTTACACCTATGTATGGAGCAGCGCCGTCAGTGTACAACCCATACTGACTAAAACTGTAGTTCAAAGAATGTGATCTGATTGATCTGATTGTGGGGTTTAACGCACCGACGCAACGCAGGCGATGAGGCGCGCCGTAGTGGAGGGCTCCGGATTAATTTTGACCACCTGGGGATCTTTATCGTGCGCCGAAATCTCGTACACACGGGCGTTTTTGCTTTTCGCCTCCATCAGAAAAGCGGCCGCCGCGGCCGGGAATCGAACCCGCGACCTCGTGCTCAGCAGCGCAACGCCTTAGCCACTGAGCCACCGCGGCGGGTAGTTCAAAGAATGTGAACATGCAAACTGCACCACTCCATGCTGTCAGCGAAATGCACCGCCCATCACCAGTGACAAGGTATGAAATGATAGGCATGCTCTTTATTGGCAGTAGGCAGTCAGTTATGAACAAGGGCATGTCACAGAGGATACAACCATGGTGACAACTGCACAACAGAAGATGAAAGAAAAGGTAGAAGGGGAATCACAGATGTGGCAGTGACTCGCCACTGATTTTTGTTACAAGAAAAAGTCATACTTGTACACCATGGAAAACTAAGCATAGCAAAAAAAAAAGAAAAACAGAAAACCAGCTTACACCACATTACACTCTACGTTACACATGACCGAGAAGGCCTCGCGTGCAGTCGTGATATGCAGCCTCTCTCCGAGACGGCACAAGAGAAGGAAAACTAATACACTTATCTTATTGTTTGGTAATGACATGGGCTTCGGTAATCTTTGGTGTAAGTTTATCACGGTGCTTGGCAAGAATGATGCTGCTATTAGAACCTACGATGCAATCACACGTGTTGGTACTCGCAGCGATATGGGCCAACAGGTCGTTTTCTACAGATCATTCATGCTCCCTTAGCCGAACATTCACGCACCTCCCGGTCTGGCCCACATAGTATAGTACTCTGTCACAGGAGAAAGGCAGAGCTGAGGCGTTCTTCAAGGCCTTCTTGAAGAAGGCCAGTTTGCTGAGGCCTTGAAGAATGTACCCCACAAGGGCTGTGGCATCAAACACCCATTGCAGTTCAGAGTGGGGGCAAAAGAGGTGATGTGAAATCTCCCTTTGTCCTGTGACAAGTATAGGTGGGCCAGACTGGGAGGTGCGTGAATGTTCGGCTAAGGGAGCATGAACGGCCTGTAGAAAATGACCCCTGGAACCATATGGCTGCACATACCAATGCGTGTGATTGCATTATAGGTCTAGTAGCACTTACACCAAACTTACACCAAAGATTACCGAAGCCCACGTCATTACCAAACAATCCGGTAAGTGTATCATTTTCCCTTCTCTTGTGCCATCTCCGAGAGAGGCTGCATATCACGACTGCACGCGAGGTCTTCTTGGTCATGTGTAACGCAGAGTGTAACGTGGTGTAAGCTGGTTTTCTGTTTTTTGTTACACTTAGTTTTCCATGCGCACAAGTATAAGTACGACTTGTAACAAAAAACAGTGGCAAGTCAGCGCCACATCTGTGTTTCCCCTTCTATTTTGTCTTCCGTCTTCTGTTACACTGTTGCCACCATGAACGTACACCAACTGGCGATGGCTGCCTAATCGTCACTGGTGATAATATCGTATTTTTGCCGTCATTCTCATGCATACTGTTGACAGTAATAGGCACCTGTAGCTAGCACGTTCACCTTCGCACACTTCTCTTGCCTGCACTCCAAGCCCACCAAGGCAAGACACATAACTAATATCGAAGCAAACCATGGTGACCATCTGAAATGTTTAGACAATGTCGCCCGTTCTGTAATGTCTATAAGTTGTAACCAATATTTGTAAAAAGACCCGCTCAACAGAAGTTAGCAGACATTTATTTTACATTTGCAGGTACCAGACATTGACACTGTGGTGTTTTTACATAGACTTTTAAACTAACTTTTCCAATATCCTTTCAGCTTCAGAATATCACAAGTGGTGATCTGGGTAAGCATGTGGGGTGGCAACACCTACTTCACATTTTTTTGGCATTTCATGCATTACCAAACAAACTAATTTGCCTTCTCTGCATTGTAGTCTACCAATACAAATGAACTTGTTTTACTGTCCCTTAAAAAATTCAGGGGCAATAAATGAACAGATTCCATTGGTGCAGAATAGAAGAATGTGAGGTCACTGGATGAGGTCCTCATCATGCTGCAGAGAACCAAATGGTGTTGCTGCTGACAATGACGACGGTGATGATGATGATGATGATGCAGTGGTGGTGGTGATTCTAATGCAGCTGGGGGAGCCTTCATGAGGAGCCCTATCTTTCATTTTTATGCAGCTGTTTGCAGTTTGCTTCTGTGTGTCTCAACAAGGCTGGAAACAGTGATTTGATATGAAGGCTTTGAAGATGCTTCACACAACAATGAAAACAGCAAATAAGAGACAACAAGAGACAAAAAGGTTTTGCGGCTTTTACAACAAAAGAGTAAGCTAAGCCTTAGGGCAAAGACTCGGGCTGAGTGCACTTGCCTTCTTCGGGGGACTAGCTTCGGGCAGCTGCTGTCCATTGGGCCCCGGGCCGCACGTGTCTCCTCCGTGGCCCCAGGTGGCACCGGGCAGCACTGGTGGTGACGAGGAGGCCAGGGGTGCTGTGGACGAGGGCTCCCCCCCTGCCGCCAGTCCCGACGATGGCCGGGCTGCTTCCGCAAACGGACACACCATGCCGGGAGCTGCTGCTAGGCAGCACTGCCGTTGTTGCTCAGGCACCCCACTGTTGCACCCCTCGGCCGGCAGTTCTCGAGCCGTTACACTCCGACAGCACTGACCCCTGCGCCCAAAGGTGCAGTACAGCACTAAAGGTCAAACTCCCTCCATCAGAAGCAAATTCAAAACTGTGCCGACATCTGCTGGCAGCTAAACTTGCCTATGCAACACTTTTGAAGCATAGGGCTCAAACGCGCCTTCCAGGCTTCATGCCTGTTGCATATTGCACAGGTTGCACAGAGAAAAGAAAAAATAAGGTGTTGTAATTTCTTTGTTGGCTTCTTTTGCAGAGCAAATGCAATGCAACTGCAATGTCAACACAAATAGCAACAATGGCAGATAACTGATCAATGCGTCTGAATGAGAAAAGTTCAATTTTCACGTAACAAAGCAATTAATAATCAATTACGATGACACGGATCATCTCACTGCATGTCTTATAGTATTCCAACTAAATAATTGGATATGTAAAATAATTACCAACTAAATCTCGCCAAAGGTTTTGAAGTGCCAAGTTCCAAAGTATCACAAAATATGTAATAAACCCAAGTTTCCTTCAACAAGAGAGAACTTAGAATGCTAACCAAAACTTTCAAAACCATCAGAGTGCAAAACTGCTGCAGCACATGCACTCTCATAGCAGTGGCTGCACCGGTATCACACGATGCGGCAATGTCAAAAGCGCACTGAGGCACACAATGTTTGAATGGAGTGCACCACCAACTGGTCGGTTGAATTTGCCACATTTCCTTTAAAGCTTTGAAAGATATTCTTCACTAATAAAATTTTATGGAAATATTCAGCAGATATTCACCATTTCTTCTGGCTCACTAAGCATCTCAATTGGAAAATTCCAATCAACTTTAGTGCTAGGTTCAAATTATGGAAATGCCTCGAAACAAGCTTCTGTAGGTGCTGAACTGAATTTTATATTTAAAAAACTCGACACAGAACACATCTCTAAGAACTTGTCTCTAAATGCAAAACATTGTTTCGATTGAGAGAATTACTTGTACAGTTACTTGGAAGCACTCAAAACTACCTGCAATTAGTTGAAATTAGTTGGAATTGCTTGATATCCAAATTTACTTTGCAGTGCTTGGAAGTAATTGTAACTGTGTAACTGGAATGCATTCAGTTATTTTGAATTACTTGGAATTACATGCCTCACCCAATAGCTGTGACAATGTGTGTGTACGTGTGTATGCATGCATACAACGCTTAAAAGAGTACTGACATGACTGTCAGTCCCCACACGACATGAATTTTTTGTGGGGACTGACACTGGCAACAGACCGAAAAGAACCAAGCAAAACATGCTTCACAGCAATACTGAGCAACACGTCCAACCACACAGCCCCAAAGCAAAGCCTCATCATTTTCACACACTACCCACTACACGTTTCACTGTGGCGCTACAGGAACAGCTTAAGGAGGCAGGACAAGGGCACACAGCTATTGTGGAAGAGTTAAAGTTAAACACACCAACCAAAACTAAACACAACTTACGTGTTTTTGGCTGTGTCTGGGTCTCCTGATTTCCAACTTGGAGGCATCCAGTGGGCAGGTAGCACTTGCTGGAAGGAGCAAAAATAAAAAGACTATACTTAACCTGTTCCAGCTCCTTCCATTGCTCAGAGAGCACACTTAGTAAGAGATTCTGAAGCCAGCACATGTATCACCCATAAAATGAAAATCTCACGTCTTGCGGTAATCCATACTAACTTTCAAAAATTGAGTCAGTAACTGGTAGCATTCACTGCATATAGATCAAAACCTTATTAAGCATGAGATGGTTGGGATGAATCACCTGCCTCAGGCAAGATTCTGTAGAAATGTGTTATTCCTTCCTTCCATTTTGTTAGTTTCTATTTTCAGTGCACAGCGCCGCACCTCAGATTCTGATTATTTTTGATGGCTGAGCAGCAACTGACGGGTGCAACTTGAAGGATTTTTTTAGAAGGTCCCCTCTGTGGCCGTATCTTTGTTACTGTTATACTTTCTAATTTGATTAGACAAGCAACAAAAGTCATGGCTTCATAACTTTTAACCAGTACTGAACCAACAGCCTTATTGTAAAAACAAAGCTTTCTAGGTCATTTCAAGGTTTTGGGCCAGCTTGCAGAAATCAGCGATGCAGCATCATCTTTGAGATAGTGGCAAAATTCAGCAGAATCACCATACACTTTCTGCCACAGATGCTGATAATCACCATACCCTATTAAAAGTTAGTATTTTTGTTTCTGCGAACCAGCCCCAACTTTGTTGGCTGAAAATGCAGGCTAAAAGTGATTAAACGTATTCCAACTAAATTTTTCCACTAGCATGCAGAATGATGCACAGAAGCATCTTTTAGCGAAGAAGTTAACGCAAAGACAGTCATTTCACACAACAAACTGCACCTGCATGCAATCACAAACCAATGACCTCTTAAACTAAAACCCCACATTACTGCATGTGCAGCAGCTGAAGCAAGTATTCAACACACCACAGAATATGAGCAAAATTGAGACCACGGAAAGAGCATGTCAGGGCGTCTTCTGTCTAATTGCTTCAAATCTGCTCAAAGTTAATGCAAAACATAACGTGCATAACCATGTGGTTAGAAGAGGAAGCAAATATTAGTAATAGGCTCCAAAATGCAAATCCGCAATTTATTTAAATTAAGTTAGCCAATACACTTACACATCTTTTTAAAGTGGAGACAAGTTGTTTGTTGCAATGAGAAAGACTGGGGAAAAAATCCACTTAAATGTATGAGCAGCATAATTACTGGGCCATTTCCACGGATTGAGGTTCAAACTGGCGGCCTAGAGTTAGCGCTACGCACTACGTATTATGGTCATATGGGTTTCAAATAAGGACAAGGAGCTGCGGTTCAGGTAAAAGGGAAGCGATATCTAAAATCCCGCAATACTTCACATCGTGTCACACTACATCAAGAATAGGCTAGGCAGGCTGGGTTGTTTCGATTTTAAACTGAGAGAAGCCCGAAAGCGACTTTGGCTCTGCCAAAACTTGTTCACGAGTTTACCAACTTGCACGCCGAAGTCGTTTATCCCTGCCAACTGGACATGAAAACGCAGCCAGACAGAGTTCCCTCTGATCTAAAATTCTTTCTGTTAAGTGCAACAGAAGTGCTTACCCAAACTGCTTTTGTTGGTTTTTATTTATCTTTATATTTTTTACAGAGGATGCAGCTGTGTGAAAAGCATATGCAGTGTGTACAGTGTGCGTCAAGCTTGTCTAGGGCAAGAGAGCGCACGGCTCGGGATCATGCTGGCGACATTTGCTGGTGGCTGCAGAGTTTGAGACTACTGGCCATAACACATGAGCCGATCTGCAACAGGCTCAGCCCACTTGGGCCAGTCGTCATTTCGCATAGGCCCTTCTGATGTGCAGACACCGCCACCCACAGAGGGGCGCTTCTCTTTTGCAGTGCCAGCCGTAAGCGGTGACGGGTGATAAGAGCATCAGTTGACGCAATGCAGTATCACCACAAGCAGTTACGTAATCGCACACGACAACTTGCGCTAATCTTCTGAACCTCACAGGCAGCAAACGAAAATTCCGCATCAAGAATTACATGTAGAATTTTCCATCGGACCATTTGTGCGGTTATGTAAGTGCCTGTGGTGGTAGTGTGGTGCGTCAAACGACGACTTTAGCTCCCGTGTCGCCACTTGCGGCTGGCACCATGAAAAAGAACAACTCATTGTGGATGGTGGGGTGTGCAAATTAGACGGCCAATGCGAAGCGTCGACCGGCCTGAGCCTGTTCCAGATCGGCGCACGCGCAATGTCGAGCTATCTCCAACGCAGTAGGCACCAACAGATGTTGCCAGCATGCTCGGGAGCCATGCGCTCACTTGCCCCAGACAAGCCTGACACGCACTGTACCCATTGTGCACTGGGACCGCAGTCTAAAGAAATATTTACGTGATGGAACTGCACTTGAAAAAAACGTATAGCTAATGTTCGCTGCAGTGCAGCATGCAAGAGTTTGTTCAAGTAGATGTAGCCACCATGTAGATTGAAAGGCTGGCCAACCTTTGCTGACTGTTGGCAATCGATCACCTCAACATTATATTGTGCGTGCATGTCACAATATTACATATTGTCAAGGAAACGTATAAAGCCAATAGCGCTTGATGAATTGCATCTTATAGATTGCTCCAAGCGTGCAGACATCGTGCACAGTTGCAATATCAGCAACAAGGAGTTGTTAAAACTTATCTGGCATTTCCAGCAACTCAATGCTGTTTTCTTTGTTTTGCAAGCACCCTCCGGTCGTCTTACAAGCTTCCAAATAAAATGAAGACCATGTGTACATGGTGCCCGGCATTGCAAAACAGTCACCGCTATGCGAGTGACACTGTTGTGTCGAGTATGGTGACATGCGCAAAGTTGTATTTCACTTATCGCCCTGCTGCATGGCTAGATTGGTAATTATACATGGGCCACCCGGTAATGAAGTGCACAACTGCAGCCACACCACTACTGCAGTTGTGCCTTTACAGATCTACAGCAACTAAACAAAAGAAGTTCACTTTAGAAATGAGTGCAAAATTGCCTAGCACTACTACTTACTTGCTGCCTTGTTTAGGCATTATTTAGGATAAATTACGGCAGGTTTTTCAACATGCACCAACATCAATGCTTACTATAAGAAACAAGCTCTGGCAAGCAGCTATTAATTAGCATGACCAGAGCCAGTCAGGCTTTAAATAAACAGGCTTAAAGCAAGCAGGCTATTTTAACTCAATCAAAGCTTGTTAGTCTTTAGACTAGCAGGTACTGATCATGTTGACAAATACAGCTAGCCAGCGGCCTGGGTTAGAAAATTTCTCCTGAAAAGTAATCATTATGTGTAAATAACAAGTGAGAAGCACAATTGAGTTCATATCTAATGTGAACTTCTTTTGAGCAATTAGGTGCAAAACTCGATGATTACATTTGGGCCTGACCTCATTATGGGAAACTGGCGGGATGCAGCCGATATATTTACAAGGTATATTCCACATTTCGGCAACCAGAAACATAACTGTACCAAAAAGCCTGCAAGATATGCAAAAGCTAATAAAAGAAGCGCGACTCTACGCTGGTATGAACCCGGGTGTCCAAAAAGGGAAGCCAGTGCCCATCCTCTACAATGGCAGCACCCCTGAGCGCTTTCGTCCTATATTTTGCCTCACTTTCTGAAGGATGTCTGAGCTACTCTCCCTCTAGTCAGGCAAGTGATGGTTTGCTCTAAGGGTACAGGAATTTTTTCACTACCGCAAACACATCCCGTAAGTTTCCCTTCACTGACTGCACTGGTAATAGTGAAATGCAAGGGGCATCTTTTCCCTTTGGCATGCACTGCGCACACAGGAAACGTGCCACAGACACAGGGTCCCCCTATGGGTGTGCCACGCTCCATCGAAATGCGCTAAAACGGCAATGCCTGGTGATGCGCAAACAGGTTGGTGTGGACCGTCTGTGACAATCCTCAGTCCCCACCACCCTAGTTCAGCCAAACTGCTAAATTTCCCAGTTATCTGCCTTCCATGCTCCTTCACACAAACTTCTGACGAATACTGTTGCAGCAGTCAGAGCAAAACAGGTTGTTTCATGAGCATCAGCTTCAGCATTATGACACTTCTCCATCGTAAATACAGCTTAGTTTTTTAGGTTTCTGCCAAGGCCACAGTAACATGAAAATCTCACTGTAAAAATAATGAGACGGGGCGGGGCGTCTCATTATTTTTACGGCGAGATTTTCACCCCCTGAAAAAGAGGCAGTACTTACTAAATGGCGGCATTCTAAAGGAAAAGCAAGGGTACTTGCACTCGGACACATTCGCTGCAGCCTGAGTAGCAGCCCAAAACTTAGAGAACAATGCCAAGACTCGGTGAGTGGAGTATAATAGCAAGCTCTCTGGCTAAAGCATGCAATCAGCATGCTCCTACTTTAGCAAAGGCACAGCCAAAATTCTTGCTCTGAAGACTAACCTTACAATAGTGGGGATCCACTGTATCACTCCATTGAAAGAACCACTGAAAACAAGTACAGAGTTCATAAACTGCCAACATGAGGACGCAGATGGCCGCTTCAGAGTGAAGCACTCTTGTGGATCAGCCCTTCAACACAGAATGGATGTTGTAGCACAATATTGTCATTTCCCAACGACATAACAAAAAAGGTGTTTTATACCATCAAAAGCTGCCTGCCTCTTGCTCTTTTTCTCTTTGCTCCCTTATACAATGCAGACGTTCATTCGCTCAATAAGGTTGAGCCCTTAGAAAGCATCAGGCAGCTAAACAACACCACAAATCATAGCCAGCATATCAACCACAGAAATTTTATTAATTGCAATGGTTGCAGCAAAGAGGAAGGATGAGAAACTTTTTTTTACAATTCATCATTCATCACTCTAAAAAACACGAATGACGCACCCCCGAATAGAAGCTACAGATGTGGAGTAAGAAGCACTGGACCAAGCAACATCATGTGAAAAGTGGGCATGCACCGTCGTGTGCGAGAACACTTTCTTTACTACTCCCATTGCCATTGGACATGGTCCATTCAGGTCCCATTCTTGACCTTTAGGACATTTTTATCACACAAGCACTGTAAGGTCCCCCTTGAAATCAACGAGAAAACAAGGGCTGCCAAAACAAAGGCCGCAACAGAAAGCACTGCTCATGCTCTCACTTGTGCATTGCAAGCAATGAACACAAAGCCAACAGCAGAACATGAAAAACAGTGCTCTGCAAGTGAACAAAAGCACATGAAAGCCATGCTATTTGGAAGGGGTGAGGAACAACAGGGTCTTGGTCGCAAACAAAAAGCAAGGCATCGCCTCTTGTCTTTACTTCCTGGGGCAGAGTATTGGAGTTTTAAAAGTTAGAGACCCTGGAAAAGCTGCAAACATTCCCAAGATAAGAACTTTTCATCCAGAACACAATACTGCCTGAGCATTAGTTGTTACAAATCTGGAGAAATATGAGAGTCCATTCGAGTTATAAGACAATTCGTACTGATTATGGTTGGAGTTGTTTAAAGAAATGCAGTCAATGCCGTACGGAATGCAGCTTGACCGGAAGTGACTATATGCACAGCAAGGCACAGCATTACTATTTAGGCGACAAGTGCGGAAGCACCCACCATCACTTTGTGCTCTGCCGACATAAACGAGGAAACAAGCAGCTACTTGAGGCCATAGCATGTGTTTAACTGAACTGTCTGCATGTTTGTGAAAAAAGTTGTGCCTTGGGCGCCTCTGCTTGAGTGAGCAAGGAACACCGTTTTTTCTGCAAATATTAAGCCTCGCAATTTCGTGCTTGGAAATCCCAACACTCTTAAATGTAGCAGCTAGCATCTATAAAAGAAGCTTTTCATCAAATAAATCAACCTATCTATTAATCAGCGTCAAACACATAGATCACTTACACCCATGCCCCCCTGGCGTCTTAATTTTAAGCGCCTTAAACCAAATGTCGTTCAACTCAAATGCAAATGCTACACTGCTTCACTGCAGTTTCAATGGCATTAACTTCACAAGTCCATTTAACCAAATGATCACTGTGGGGGACATTAAAGGCACCCAAAACCTTCAGACATGAACGTCTGTACCCTTGTCCTAATATGTCCACACAACTTCTGAAAAACCAAGACTGAAAACAGAATACCGTGCTAACACAAGCAATTTTTTTTAAATGTGTCTCATGAAAGTTATTTTTTATGAAGTACTATGAATAGCAGCAAGATTTATTGACATTTTATTCTCCCTCCCAGCAATGCAGAGAGTAAAGGTTTTGAAAGTGCTTTGCAATTACCAAGAGAAACAACTGTCAAGTTACATTTAAAACTAACTTTAACTCCAGGCGGCAATAGTTTCATAGGAAGAGATTACTTCTTGATTTCAAATGCTGTCCTACAGAATGAAAATACGACTTGATGGCAGCTGCGCCATGCAACATAGCAAGTTTATGTTAAATTTTTCAAATGTCATCGAAACTGTAGTGGAGCACGGCAGATTTCAAATTTCATTCAAACTCACTTATTGGAGTTGAATGCATCAAACCGCCAGAGGAGCACGGATATCACATCCACGTTTTGCTACCTAAAACTAGCATATTCTGTAAAAAGCAGTGCCTTGTCTTAGATAAGCAGTTTTTACACAACACTGCTGTTCACTGAGGTTGCAAACTGTGTTAGCAAGTGACTTTTTTAATGGCAGAAGATGCCCAGCAAGAAGAAATTGTGTAGGAACAATGAGGTTACAAACATAGAGTTTCTAAATAATTACCAGAGCGGAAAGTGTCGCTGCGATCGCACGCCGACATGGGAATTGTGGGTATTGTGCGCGGATTGGCAGCAAGTGGCTAGTACAAAGGGCTATGGATTAGGCTTCTCGGCTCGGAAGTGCTCGTTAGTTCTGTTTTCGGTATGCTTAACCGTTTTCGGGATGCCACTTTCTCGCATTCAATGGCTATCACAGATATGTCTAAATAACAACATGATTAGCACTTAACGCATGTACTCGCGTTAGCGGCGAGTTTCTTAAAGGAGCCATGAAGAGAAAACACAAGTTTGGTTCATTCAAAAGATTGCCTCGTTAGAATCATACTGACACCACTTTTAACGTAAACTTCACTCAAATAAGCTATATATCTAGGGAAAAAGAAAATGGCCATGCGACCCACCAGGTCATTTTCCGCAACAGAACCTATGATGTCATTCGAGCCAGCTCTGCGATTGGTGCAGGCCGGCACAAGCAGACGCAAATTAGCTATAGCTTAGAAGCTAGCCGAACGAGCGATTTGCGCTTAAATTTAGGGCACATTCTTTACAAAGCAATAAGAATGATGGGACAAACAGTGGAAGTTACGAAAGCACATGTAAACATAGAAGTACTGATGCGTACTGCTGTTCGTACTGTGCACACCATGCTTGGTTTAGCTGCACAGCACTACGGGGCTTGGGGTTGTCTCAGACGACACTGGCCGATTGACGCAAGCAACGGTGTCTTACGTGACCATATTTGTCGAGCGAGCACTGTTTCAGGGAACGATTATTTTCTCCCAGAACAAAAACAAGCCTGGTTTAAATACGGTCAAAAACAAACCAAAGGCTTGCCACGGTATGGTGGCGTCATCTAGGTTCAGGTAACGTAAAGAAATGCGGGAACATACCGTAACCGCTGTACAGGGTGGAGACACCCTTTGAACGGTCCCGTGCCGCCGCAATTGGGCCAACGTGCTCAACGCGTTGTTCTTTTCGTTTCCCATGAGACCTAGCGACGCGAAACAGATAATATGATTCAAACTTCGCCAGTAAACCGCAACTTTAGCGCGGTTTTGACACAATTACTTGCGAGCGAGCGACCCAAAATGGCGGCGCCAGCGTATATGTGTCTCTACCCTGTACGGTGGATGCGTGAATGAAGGTACTCTAGGCTGAAGATCGGTCAGTTCCTGTGATGTCATTGCAGACCCCGAAAACAAACGATTTAGCGGGAAAATCAAAATTTTAACCTGAATTTATTAATTTCTCAGTGAATAAAGCATCGTTTGTATCCGGACAAGCGCGGGGGGCACTATAAAACACGAAATCTTTTGAATAAAACAAACTTGCATTTTCTCTTCATGGCTCCTTTAAGATGAAGGGGTGACCACATGCAGTGACGGCGACAAGCGACGCCGAAAACGTAACTCAAAAGGTACAACCGCAGAGTGCACTGGGTGACAGCGACAAGCGAAAAGAAAAAATTAATACACTGCCGCCAATGTACTCTGTCGTCGTCGCTCGTCGCTACAGTTCACTGTATCACCGCTGCCGCTCGCTTGCGGGCTGCTTCTGGCCAGCAAAAAGCGAGCGAGGGTCCCAGCGGCCTGTTATAAACCACATCATACCGCTTGCCGCTGCCGCCCACACTACAGCCACAAAATAAGCTACGCTAGCCCACACTATCCGTTTTCTGCACACATTCAGTTACGATTTTCGCATCACTCGTCGCCGCCGCTGCGTTTACTTACTCCTTGAAGCACACACTGCCTTGGCAGGCGGCGCAATGGGGCTACATAGAAACTCGACAAGCCAGTATTTATTTGCCATTTAACGCATTCATGAAATTTCATAATGCTTTCGCGCGTGCTTGAAGACTTACTTGCCGTAATAGGCTCCGCCTTTAAGTTTATTTATATCTGCCTGGACAAAGCAAATAAATACGATGGGATTATATCATTCTCGCATCGGTAATGCTGCATCGCCTGCCAAGGCGCATAGCATACGATAATGAGACTAATGAGAGGGAGCAAGAACACAGCTTTAGACAATCTAAATAATTTTTTTCAGCTAATTATTACAAAAAATCGAAGAAAACCTCACCCAGTTTGAAGAATGTAACAACTTAAAAATATATCCGAGACGGCCCGCTGTATCTGGCAGCGTGAGCCAAAGGCAGGACTTCTACTTTTTTCTTTTCTTTGTAACCCTCTAATTTGTTTTGCACCATAAGACCTCGAACACAGTGCCTTACACAAAACAAAATTTGTTGACAGCAGCACTTTCGGCAGCAATTTTTTAAACAAAAACTGAATTTGCGTAGCCACAAAGTCATTGCCAGCCATGCCATGCCGAACTTCCGGCCGAACTACATACTATGGCGGCACTCATGGAGGCATAGAGCGCTTCCGCCGAATCACGTTGACGCTAGCGCCAGATTCCACTCTAGGTAATCTAATGAGAAACTCTATGGTTACAAAAATACAATCTAAAGAAAGTTAATGCAAATAGGTATTCTGATATTTCAAAATACAAATGAGAAGTGTCAATAATATAAGTATGCTCGCATTGCGTGACAGATGGTGAAACTGCTTGTAGTTATCTAAACTGCACCTTGTTGGGAATGTATGACTACCAAGCTTGGGGGGGCTACTAATAAAAGCAATTTTCGAAGTCTACTTAGAAGCTTTATTATTCTAGAAAATTTTCAGCACTTTAATTCTATGGCACAGTGGTGCTCCAGTGAGGGTTCATGAAGCCCCCTGCAGGATGATAAGCATGACTGCCACAGCTTCAAAGCGATGGCAGAGCTCATCCAAGTCACCATCAGGTGAGAGTCTCCCACCTAGATCTAGCCAAAGTTAACTCGACTGCATGTGTAACATGTCACAGGCTGGCCCAAGCCACCCAACCTGCCCCATGACAGGGAGCACTTCCGCCGTCCTCACCTAGATGGCACTCTGCTTATCTTTTATTGTGCAGGGTTCCTGTATATGCTCCACAGCGCATCTGATTTCCACGAGCCGCCGCACTGCCGGTTCCACGACAGGAAAGCCCGCTTTCAGTGCTGCGCAACAAGCTCCTTTTCGAGTTGTGTGCAGGTCAGCAGCTACAGATGCCCCGCACAGTGGTTGGCGCCACCTGCAGCAGATGTCCACGCCGACTCTGCCCTGCCACCGCAGGCGGCGCAGTGGCTCCTACATGCATGACTGGTGGCTTTCCCGCACGACTTTGGAACTCAAGATGGCAGATGGACGCACAACTCCGCTCCCCTAGGGGAGCTATGTACAGGAACCCTACTTTTGTGCACAAAGCCATTTCCAGTCGTTCTGCATTCTGTTGTGCATAAAGCGCTGTTCTTAACCAAATTGCTTCTTTGGGGAAAGGACTTCATGCGTGAATGCTTCGGTTAATAGGGATTATTCATTCAATAAGTGACGACAAGAACAGAACACTGGGCTCATCCCTTACCTCTAACTGATGTGGTTCACCTAAAAGCTGCTGCACTTTCCGCCAGATTATGGTTGTAAGAGTCATATCGTTGTCAAGTTCCAACAACGCTTTATGATCCTGTTTGAACTTTAGCGAACTGAAAAAAGTGAAAAGCAAGGTCGATATCTACGCAATAGATATCGAGATATAACCAAACACATAACCTCTCCGCTTGATGCATGCAACCATAAAATGCCACTGAAGGAGGAAAAAAAGACACAGAACTACAGTGAAAGCTCGTTAATTCGAACTTCAATAATTCAAATTTATGGACAATTCGAACTGCACGATTTGGTATGGCCAAGTTCCATAGAAGCCTATGTATTAAAAAGCCCATTAATTCGAACATGAGTACATTCCCTAACGGATTGTTCGAACTACGCGCCACCCAACTGGCAGCTTGGTGCCTGGTACAAGACCAGACTACATAATCCTGGTACACGACCTGGTACACGCGCCTGGTACACGACCCCTGTAAAGGCTGCATCCGCTACCGAATCACGAGGCTGCCTCGTCTATGGAACCAAGAGAAGAACGGAGAGAGAAGGTAAAATGGGGTAAAACCAATCTAAAATTCCCATGGCAGATGCTTTGGGGAAACTTCTCCTTCGCGGACTACGTCGATGTAGACACGAGCGCAGTAATGTGTGGAGCGCTAACACATGAGGTCATCAAATCTCAGGTAGGTCAGAAGCTCAGAACCTGTTGGGGCCAGTGTTAAGGGGCGGGAGGAGGACAAAGCTCCAGTGTGGTCGTCTTCTAGAAACTCCTGACTGGACTGAACGCCGCCCGCCTTTTCTTCAGTTTTGAAGAAGGCAAAGAGGCCTTCCACTACATTCGCTAGTTAGAGCAAAAAACGCTGGCTCTCGCCTTCAGGAGAAAAAGACTGTAATCAAGGACCTAAAATTATTGACATTCCCTATTGCTCCTTGACCACAGTGTACTGTAGTTATCCTTCACTTCCATTAATTCGAACTGAGATGGCGTCCCCTTGCGGTTCGAATTAACAAGCTTTTACTGTATCAGAAGAGAACTGGTGCCCATAGACACTGAACGAAGGTTATACTTTTTGGTAGAATTTGTGGATCTATTAACCTCCAACCTGAATATCTAATTTTTCATTTAAATGACTTTTTTCATTTCAATGACACATGTATTTAAATTTTTTCCACTTTTGTTTACTGATGAGCAAAGCTAATTACAGTCCCACTGAATTTCAGTGCCCACAGTGAAGCATCTTCGCATGGCGTTCCTGAATTCAGAATGCTAAGGTGAAGCTGATTAGTACACTTGTGACACTGTAGCTTGTCTGTGGGTGGGGATGTAACCATTCAGCAACCACCATTTAGTACACAGCCTTACAGAATATCTCGCCTTGCAAAATAAGTCCTCATACACAGGCCCCCAGTCGGTGACTTTTTTTAACACGCCCCTTCTACAGCAACTGTTTTGCGCCCCAATCTCTACTCTTTTTCAATGTAAAAACATGCCACATCTGAGGTTCTGCATGCAAAAATGCACAAGTTCATGGTACAGCGGCACTTTTTGTGGAAATACCAACTGCCTACCACTGTTGCCAATGTAGGGACAGCCCTGTAAGAAATTACTGCTTGGTGGGCAATAGTTACGAGCACACTTGTTATGCTTACACATAACCTTTGTATTTAGAGATGCTCGTGGAAATCATGATAAATTTAAGACCTTATCACTGTGTGTTCTCGAAGTTTATCTACCTAAATTGTCCCACTTAATCAAGCGTTCTGTTGCCAACTAATGGCATGAGGAACTCCACGGTACACAGGCTTTCATTTCGTTTTTCGTGCGTCATATAGCCATGTGAGAACAGTCATGCATACCCGAAAAGTAAACATGTTACATTTAAGTTCAACGAAAAGCAATTTTCAAGTGATACAAAATTAAATGAGCACTTCTACACCTCAATTGGCAGGACAACAGATGACATCCTATAGTGATCCACTCTTAGGCACACAAGATCGGCTGGGCACTCACTGTCTCTGGGTGAGCAAGTCTGTCAGAGATTTGTGAATCTCAGGATCAGAGTAGACAATAGCTTGAAATAGGTACTTGTTCACCAGCTCCCAGGACAAACCATACTTGTTGAGGTCGAGTGTAACCTAAGAAAAAAATGCTTATTTAATGTGTCAGGAGTGTTTCAAACCAACCCGCAGAAAAACATGTAACAGGCTTATCGTCTGCGACACGTCCGTGAGAATTACAAAATGTTAGGTCACTGAAAGGAAATCTTCCTTTTGGGTCAATGTGCTTCACATGCACAGAAGAGTACTTCCAACATGATGCTGCTGTAATATTTTAGTTCCTACTGCTGACTAAGTTTCAGAAAACTTGGCCAGAGAAGCAGAAAACCACAAAGAACTTCTCCAGTGTCATAGTCTAGTAAAAGTGGTACATTATTGGGATGGTGCCCCACGACATGCCAACATTAGCAATCTTCCCAAACCTGTTTTTTCGAAAGACAACATATTTTTAAATCTGCAGGGCGAATGCATCCACATCTCATTTTTACAGTCCTATAGAGGCAAGGGCCAATGAATGACAGCCGATGTGGTATGTGCACTGTAAACGCAACAAATGACAGTACAGTCGAACCCCGCGATAACAAAATCTTGCGAGTACGAAATTCCCGCAGCAACAAAATATCTTTGGATCCCCGGTGAACGTCTATAGAAGCCCATGTATTTCATATCTCGCAGCAATGAAATGTTTTTGGAAAACAATCCCATGTTAAAGAAATTCTCTGCAGTCTGGAAATTCTCTGCAGTCTGGTCGACTTTATCTGGCCATTTGAGACTAACAGTGTCCAAAAAGTGCTCAAATGCATTTTTTTCGGACTCAAATTGCGTGAACTTTTGCCACAGAGCGCTTGCATATGCTTGCATGGGCGCCACCATATTTTTTTGTATACATAAAAACCACGGAACAAGCGGTCGTGGGGCCAGCCTCGCAGCGACACCGCCAGGGGGCGATACATGGTGACTCATGGTACGTCTTTGGCTTGGGCTATGCTAGCTAGCTACTGCTAAACAGCACGCGTGCGTTCGTTGCGTGTGCGACAATTGCCAGGTTTGCTCTCAATCAAAAACGCACCTTTTTGTCGCTACAAGATAAAAGCCATCATTGCCCAAGTCAGTGACCCAAGTAGAAGAAGGGAGGGTAGTGCCAAAGACTTTTGAACAGCCTGGAGCTCTCTCTACCATTTTGAAAAGCAACGACGCCACTCTTTAATGGCACACATACGCAAAACAAAACAGTGACGGCTGTGGCCTTTCTGTATGTCAACAAAGTGGTGCTCACTTATGCTATATTCGGGTGGTCGTTTTAGAGCGCTCTGGGGCACTCCGGAAAGCAACTCCGTGTTCAGGTGGTCGAAATCGAGCGCTCGATGTACGTTCGGTTGGTCATCTCGGAGCGTCGTACTCCACTCCGAGCGCCTCCGACTGCTCCGACTCTGAAGTGGGAGCGCCGCCGAAATCTGGAGGCGATCGGGTCACGTGAACCTGGCCGTTGCGGCTCGCCCGCTCGCCTGCCTAGTCGGTGGCGTTCGCTGAGGCCTAGCCAGAGGTTTGTTGTGGGAGTATTTCGACGTTTTTGCTTCTCGTGCTATTACTGAAGGCATCTCCGCATCATGTCGAAACGGAGAGGCCTATTGAGTGTAGGGGAACCGTCTCCGCTGCTTCTGCAGCTCGAAATCGACGCCGAGAACGACAGCAGCTCAGACGACGACGACTCGCACGTTTACGCGACAAAGTTCGCCGAACTGTTCGCCGCACCGCTTCCTGTGTTCAAAGTGCAGGAATACGTTCGCAACTTTGGCTTGGAGCTAACACGTCCGATCTGGAGGCCGCAATTTGTTGAAACACCTAGGCTGCCTGGCCGGCCTGGCTGTTTGCAGTTGCCGTGTTGGCCGCGCGGTGGAACGACTCTTCGTCGCATCCAAACGAATACCTTCGTCCATCCAATTCGCTTACACCACGTTTCCCACTCAATTTCCCGCCCAATGCACTTTTTGCTCTAAGCCTGGCACACTCGTCCACATTTTATTAGAGTGTACGCATAACCCTGACCTCCCACCCTTTCCTTCCCCCCTCCCCCTCCATGAGCTGTGGGAGAACCTGATCACCAGCGACCACCTGGAAGTCCAGCAACTACTGGCATCTAGGGCGGCGGTAGCCCGGTCGTCACTTGGATTCCCGGACTAGGGAACCACTCCTACTTTATAAGGCTCATTAAAGTTTCATACTACTACTACTACTCCACGGTCGCGTGCTGCTCGAAGATCGGGTGCACGTTCGGTTGGGGAGCGGTGACTCTTGCTCGGATTGGGGGAAGCGGCGCATCGGCGTACTCCAAGTCGGAGTATCAGAGCGACCACCCGAATACAGCATTAGTTTCGTGGACAGCATTGGAACAATGAGGTGCCACTGTCTGGCAAAGTTTTTCAACAGAAAAAGCTGGACTTTGCTTGCATGCTCAGACATACTTGGTGCAGGGAGAAAAACGTGCAGAGAAGGCGAACCTGCGGGATTGTTTTGGATGAGTTTGAAATGATTCGGTCGTTCTTAGGCACACACGACTAGCAATGAAGCACTTCTTCAGGGGTGAGACAGCGGAATCAGATTTGGGAGCAGTTTTTGGAGCAGCGAAATCTCGATTTTGGAGCAGAAGAACCTAGATTTGGAGCAGAAGAATGACATTATGTCACTTTATTATGTCGCCCTTAGACTGTTTTGGAGCACTTTGGCGCAATGATTTCCATTTTCAAGCTTTTGGAGCAGCCTGGCGCAAGAAAACAAATTTGTATCGAAACTGCACAATATGCACAGCTGTCTCACCCCTGCTTCTTGTAGTGTGAGAGCTGAACCGTGAACTTACTGCAAGATAAGGCTCACAAAGTAATATAACCAACTTTTGGAAATACATTTTCGGTTTGCTGGCTATTTTCGTATCGTTTATGTTTCATTCTCACAACAAAATTGCCGCAAATGCGAATTTTTCGGCTTTCCCCGGTGGATTCGTTATTGTGGGGTTCGACTGTATTTCATGTGACAGCCTCTCTAGGAAAGCAGAAGCGAGTGTGCCCTTCACGCACTCAATGGCACGATGCTGGTGAGGGCGGATGGTAAGACAATGAAGGAAGCTTGCCAATAGAGTGTTCATACCTGCATTTCACTTAAATCAAAATTAGCCCCGTGCTGCTGTGCCATGAATGTGGAAGCAGAAGCTCAAGCTCAGCCAGTAACTGTCCGTTCCATGCATACGAGACAAGCACAGAGGAAGTTATTTTGGAATCAAACATGGAAAAAGCAAAAGTAAAGGATTTTTCTTGCTGAAAGGCTGTCATCAGCCCTACCAGAAAAAGCTGTCAGCACTGAAGGGCTGTAAAAAGAGCCAGCAACTACAAAAAACATTAAGGGCTGCAAAAATACGCTTTCCCGCTATGGTGTGTGTGTTGTCAGCAGAGCAGAGTAAGCAATGCTGGCTGTTGAAAATGGTGCACACGGATCTGTGCAGTGATCGATACAGCTGACCAAGAGAACAAAGTAGAGTCTACACGTGCATTTTTTTCCCCCATATTTTTATGAGTTACGCGCAAGCCAGAGAATAGCTTAAAACTGCAATTCGTTTTCCTCTAGCGTGCGCACGTCACCAGAAAGAAATTTGCAAAGGTGGTGCGGGTGACGCGTAATTTTCGGTGGCTGCAGTTTTTTCCAACTTTAGGGTTTCGCGGGCAGCACATTTTGATCACTCTGACTAAAACATGTTTGAAAACAAAAACTACACCAAAATGACGAACAGGTCAAAACAACTTTTTCATTCTGCTGTGAACAAAAAAAATTAGAAAAGAATTGTGAAATCAGGCCAGGTGCTAGTTTGTCGCTTACTTTGAGGTCCCCTACCTCCGCATCTGCAAATGTGACCAACCTGTAAGTCATAGGTAATGTCGACCAGATGTTTGCAAACGTATCTGTAAAATATTGCTCGTCTAGATAAAATATAAATGTACGCAAAAAAGATTGACTGCTGCGCTTTTTTTAAAAATGTGCAACTTTAAAAATCAAAATAAAAAATAAAGCCTGTCTCGATTTTCTTCAAAATTGGGGAAACGAGACTCCTCAAGAGGGCCAACAATACTGCTTAAAAGAGATGTTGCATCAGTTTGTATGTACCGAAAAAAAGCGCAGCAGTCAATCTTTTTTTCACACATTTATATTTTATCTAGACAAGCAATGTTTTACAGATACATCTGGTCGACATTACCTATCATTTACAGGTTGGTCACATTTGCAGATACGGAGGTAGGGGGCCTCAAAGTAAGCAACAAACTAGCATCTGGCCCGATTTCACATTTTTTTTCTAATTTTTTTTGTTCGCGGCACAAAAAAAATGTTGTCTTGAACAGTTTGTCATTTTGGTGTAGTTTTTGTTTTCAAACATGTTTTAGTCAGAACGATAAAAGCTTGTCGTGCGCGAAACCCCAAAATTGGAAAAAATTAGCAGTGGCTTAGCTCGGCTATGCCAGGATATACGTCGCATGAGCCAAGGTTCAGCTGGTTATTCTTAGATTTCCTGGTTGTCTAGGATTAGCTGATTATCATGCTTACTGCTGCTAAAATGATTTCCAATCCCAGCCCGGTCCGGTCACTGCTCCTCGCGCATGCGCAGCACGGCTCTCCAGGAGCCACGCGAAACGGCTATCAAGCTGCTCCGGCGCAGCGTCAGACTTGGCTACTCTGCAAGGGAGGCGCACAGCTGGGCACACGCCGGCGCCAGTGCGTCTGCCGCGGCTATGACATCACTCTTCTGGAATGTGTAGACCGGGGAATGCGCAGACCCAATTCTCTGAACACCCGTACTCCAACTGGATTGGAATCCGATACAATCCAATTTAATCCAATCCAAGCCAAGCCAATCCAATCCAATGCTCCTCGCACTTGCACACAACAGCCCTTCAAGGTCCACGCGAAACTGCTCAACCTCAGCCAGTGTAGCTTACGCTACAAAAACTGCAGCCGCTGAAAATTGCTCATCACCCGCGCCACCTTTGCAAATTTTTTTCTGCCAAAGTACGCACGCCAAAGGAAAATGGATTGCAGTTTTAAGCTATCTTCTGGCTTGCACAAAACTCATAAAAATATGAAGAAAAAAATGGCCGCGTATCTGCTCCTTTCGTTGCAAATGTCGACGAAAGATGAAAGTCTTTCGCCGACATTCGCCAAGTAAATGCCGCCCTTCACTTTCCTGCTTACCTCTCATGCTGTTCCTCTCCCGTCGCACTCCTCCAAAGATGAACACGCTAGAGGTTTGCTCAGGTCAATTTAAATTTACCGCGTTCTACTGCTCCAGGCCGGGTGCCTCTATTCCAGCGCTGCCGTACGGTGGAGATGCGCGTGAATCGAGGCGCCCTATTCAACGTTTTATAGAACCACATCTCCTTACCTCACGTGTGTTCCAAGCGGAACGTGGAACCTATATAGTGGAACCTTTCGCAGCGGCTGCTGTTTGATGTCTTAAAATGCCGCCAGAAGTTACAGTGGCACGGGCGACAGCAGGTGGAGTGAATTTTTTTTTCTGCAGTGGGCATAGTATTTCATTTGCTATCGCAAAAATCAAGCATCCATAAAGGAACACTGCAAATATCCCTTGTGTATTGATATTCTGCCTCCCATTTGCATAATGTTTTGTTCTTGTTCAACGATGTTGACAAGTAAGAACACTGCCACCGGATTTAGACGTTTAGATTTGCCTGAGGGTATACAGTTGAACCTCGATATAACGAACCTCGATTTAACGAAATTTGCGATATAACGAATTTTTTCAAGTTTTCTATCAAAATTTTGCCAAATGCATGTATTTTTATCTCAGTTTTACGAAGCAATTTCGTGCGGCGCTTCAGATTTAACGAAGTCACGGCAGGAAAGGAAGAACGAAATTCCGGTCGAGGCACGTTTTATTTGCCTCTCAGAGCCTACATTGAAAACATTCAGTACTCGCACTAACTCTTAAAAGGCTAAAATGAAAGAAAAGTGGTGAAATCTGGGGTTGTCAAAAATTAATAGCGACGAAAGAAGCTGCTAAAACCGTTACGGGTCATAGACGGTTTAATAGTGCGGCAACCATTTTGACGTCTCCATCATTGCCTACGCCAGCGCCCTCTATGCATAGGCTGCCGAAGCCTACTTCAAGCTTTTTTTCTACGCGTCTTTGCTCACGGTGCTGCTGCTCTAGGTTGTGCTCGCTGATAACCACATTAATCATTAGGTGAGTCTTGTAAGCAGCATGAGCACTCAAGGGAAAGAAAAGTGTTCCAAACAAGAGCCTGAGGAAGTGTCGGTGATACCGATGGTAGACCGACAGCCACCGAAGTGATGGATGCCGTCGACGTTCCGCGGAGGCACGCAGGCGCACGCAAACGTTTAAGAGCAAGCCTTGTTAGCGCTGTCAGCATACAAGCAAAACGTAAAGCCCACCCTGGTCAAGAAACGCCAAGCATTGCTTACGGACTTCTTCACTACGGCTTGAACATCGAGTGCTGGTGGCAATAATAAATTGCTCTCTTTGAACGTGGTCATCTTCGTTTCACCAGTAAATCGGTTTCTTTAGGGCTCAGTAGGCATAAAAGTAATTGCTTAGTCGAATTTGGCCGGAAGATATTTAGTGCAAGCTTTCCGCTTTAGCGGGAGCACGTAAGCGCTGCTCCACACAGGGAAGCGGTCCGCGTGTACTCCGCTCAACTCGCAATCATGGCTTTATCCAGAGTGTCGTGGTTGCATCACGTGTCCATACTGCAGAGCCTTTGTAAATTGTACGTGAAAAAAGTCTTTCGAAAGTTTCATAGCACCCTTCCGCTGTTTGCCTGCCGCACTCCTCAATGCCGCGCCTAAGCCTACCACTGAACGGACGAAAAGAGGCGTAACTTCGAACCAGCACCTCGCCGGGGTGAAGTTCATGGGGCATGGACGTGGGTTCAATTGACTAACAGCGGCGTTTAGTAGTGACGGAAATGAAAAAAAGAAGTGGAAACCTAGTCTGCTATCATATTTAATGAGGCGCTGCGCAAAAAGCACCGGTTTTACGACGACACATGAACTACCGTCGGCTATCCAAATTCCATTGCCTAAGTGTTGAAACTCTTCGACACATGAACTACCGTCGGCTATCCAAATTCCATTGCCTAAGTGTTGAAACTCTTACTTCACATAATTTTCACGGCCAGCTTTAGTACAAATTTCCCTTTAAGAGGAGAGGTAACTACATAGCAGTTGTTTCTGGGCAATGGGCAAGGTTTTGAAACCTCAATAACTGGTTAAATGAACTAAAAATTGAAACCTCGATTTAACGAAATTTCCACCCCCAAGTACGACTTCGTTATATCGAGGTTTAACTGTAGAAGTCCATTGCGCAGCACCTGTTTCACTTTGGCCCGCTGGCTGAATCGAGTGACAGATAGACATACATACAGACAGACAGACCAAAATTGCGCCCACCTCCCCGCGAGGGGAACCCTGTGTAGATGCGACGCATCGTGGGGTTCACTTGGTGTTTCCGTTGGATTGATTCTGAAATCGCGTGAAACGTGTCGGGAACGCGTATCATTATTATGTTTTATGATTATTATTATGTTTTATTGGCCAATCTTGGTCAATCTCTCTAAGTGGTATGCTTGGGGCTTCTCTGTCGCAACGACCTTTACTCCATCATTGTTGCTGTAAGTGGGAGCTTCTTTTCTTTTATTGCAAGTGTTAATCATTGCCCCATCATGCGTTGTATCAGTAGCATCTTGACGTAGTTTGAATGAGTCAAGGATATAAGGCGCGTTCGTAGCATTTGATTCTGTCTCGGTTTTGTGGCACAGTGGGAAGAGCACCGTGTACCTCGCGTTTTGCCCACAGGGTCGTGGGATCGAAACCGGGCACCGTTAACTATTATTTTTTTTTTTATAGTGTAGGGGGAGGGGTGTGGACGGACAACAACGCCGGTATGGAGGGACAAGGCGAGTGAATGAGATGCAGTCGCATCTAAAATTTTCCTGTTCAAGTAACCCAAGAAAGACTATCGTCTGTAAAAACAAAAAATGCACATGTACTCACTAGTTCGTTCTCTCGTGGAATCACCCTCTAATGTCTGCACTCTAAAAAGGACCTCAGCTCAGCTCTGTGTCGGTGCCAAGCCATGCAATCCTGCCGTACCCCAATGATCCTGAAGGATGCATTAAAAGTGTCTCGAAAAGGCAATATCCCTGCTTCACCTGTGCTGGCTCCCAAATAGGCTACATCTACCCCCGCAGTCTCTTTGGGACCACTTATGCCCAATCCTGTTGCTTTTCGCAGTCAATAGCAAAATGTACCCACTACTGAACGTCGCAACAGGTAACACAGCTGGTAGTCTGAGACTTTCAGGCCAGGCGCTCATAAACTCCAACGCACTGGCCTTTTTTTCGTCACCACATCAACATCCGGGTCTCCATACCTGCCTGCCAAGGTTTTCATTTCCTAGTCAGACTCCTGGAGCTCTAACTAAGCCTCATCATATTTTGAAGGGACAGATACATGCACCCCGTACTTAGCCACCCACCGTGCTAAGGGCGGTATTATATCCCAGCAGAACCATCACAGTGTAGGCTCATCTGCCCCCCCCCGTAGGCAACATGGTCACACAAGATTTCATTCCATGCCATCCCCTGCCACAGTGTGCTGATCTATTGATCCCACGCTTTCAGTGTCGCAACGGTCTTCGTTAACCCAACACAACTGTCTTTAGGACACAGTAAGGCAGTGTTGTCTCATGCCACCACATGCCAACCCTCGCGCGCCAAGTGTTTACCAGCCAGCCAAGCGAGACACCTGGCAACCCGGGTGTCAAGCTGTAAAACCACTGTCAACCATGGCTCTGCGAATGCACACCCCAACCTCATGCTCAATTGGTTCACCTGACTGGCAGGTGGGGCATCTGTACACCCAGTCCCTGGTGCCGATGTTGCCTTCTCTTATGTCTGCCCGCTGTCTCATGTTCAACGCTCGCCCTCAATTATGAACCAACCGAAGACACAACCACCTACAACCAATATAAACCACCAAACTACACTACCATTTTGCCTTGGACTATATAGGACACATTGTTCCTTCAAGGCATACACTCTGCAATGTTTGTACCTTCGGTACTATGTCTACACACTGCTACTACTTTTCGCCCACACACAAACTTCACTTCAACAGCGTATCCCCCCCCCCACCACATTTCTCTTCCTCGTGCACTTCATCCAATGCTCTACGACAGGGTGCAATGTCATAGCCTACAACGTCGTTGCTGTGACATTTGAGTACAAACAACACGCGTCCCGGATAAGAACATCCAAAGAGTGAGTAGAATCCTCAACCCAATCTTCATAGCATCCCACTCAACCCCTTTATAACCAGCATTGAAGGCATCTTTCCAGCATAGATGCTGGTCTCGGAGAAGGTAGGGGCACAAAAAGGTCTTGTGGTATATGTACACTGATTTGATAACCTTAAATCAATCACACAACACCCCAGTTCTCTCTCATTGCAACCCAAACACTGCAATAAATACATATGCCCATAATTACTTTTCATAATAATTAGCATACTTAACAGATCATAAAGAAGACAATTGCATTTCTTGTACAGATGCTTCCTCTTCTAACAAAATGCACACTTGTCAAGGTTATGCAAAGTCTACTAGGCTGCTATTGTAGTCTGTAGTCCCGTAACGAGTGGCCAGCGCCACAAATCTTAAATGAGTGCTTCCCACAGCCCAAACATCTATATCATTCGTCTATCACCCAGCCACTACAGTGACATTCAGTCGAGTGACACCAAAGACAAATAACAAGCCCACAAAAATGAAGCCATTTGGGGTGTGCGTATTCAAATTAGGTGTGGGACCGTACCGATCCCACTCCCAATTTAATACGCCACCACACTTCTTTCTTTTCGTACCCCATGACCCACCTGTGCGTATTTAAAAGAAGAAAACCTAACAAGCCCCCTCCCCCCCTCTTGCAGCAGCAGTGACAGTACCAGTTCCTCGAGCAGGGGGTCGAGCTCCTCCCAGGCGAGCCGCAGCTTGGCGTACTCGGCCACGAGCGCGTCCTCCAGGCGGGGCCCTGCCACCAGCTGGCGCAGCATGCGCAGGCGCGACTCCACCACAAACAGCTGCGCCTGGTACTTGAGGCACTGCAGCAGGTGCTGGGGGTCCCGGCGGCGCAGGCGCGACACCATGGCGCGCACCTCGGCGTCCGATGGCGGCTGTGGCTGCTGCTCGGGCTGGCGCAAGGGGCCGCCCCCAGCCGCGGCCCCTCCCAGGTCCAGGCCCGCCCGCTGGTACTTGCGGTGCAGCGCCTGCTTCACCACCTGCCAGCACAGCAGCTCCTGCTGGTCCGCCTCTGGGTCCAGCGCCCTGCACGCACAGTTTTTTGTCAGGTGGGAGTTTAACGCCCCGAAGCTACACATGGGATATGAGGCACACCGTAGTGGAGGGCTCCAGATTAATGTTGACCACCTGGGGATCTTTAAAGGGACACTGAAGTGATTTGTAAACATTGCGGGATTACTAGCGCAAATTGAAGTCTGGAGTCCATAGGCCATGTTTCCGAGTGCGTTTACGCGAATTTATTTAGTAGAAAAATCAATTCGAAAATGCTGTCCTCCTCTCTGTATCCTCGTCCATTTATTAAGACATCTTCGCGTGACATCAGGAGATGACTTGGCTTGACTGCACTACTGCACGGCTCGCCGACCTTCCGACAGAGTCAGTCGGCCCAGCGTTTATGGTACAGCGTTTAAGTACGCCGGCCGCCAACTGGTCATCACAATTCGTTCACTCAGTTGAAACTAAGCCACGACATTTTTGTGAATGCAAGAATGTGAGTTTCTTTAGTTCGGCAGTTTGTACACTGTATCTAGCTCCAAGTCAAGGTCGCTCCACACAAGCGCTGCACAAGCGCGCATGCGACGCTTCGCTGACTGGTACGCTAGTAGGAAAATCTAAGGCCACTTGAAGGCGGGAGAAGAGTCAGCGAAGTCAATGTAGGTACTAAGGAAATGAAATCAACTGGAACTTTTACCATACAGCGTAAAACTAGGGAGCAGGAAGCACTTTTTTGCGCTGGGTGAACGAGCACAGCGGTCAGCAGCCCGACTACACATCTGCGAACGCTTTTCCGTCTAAGAAATGCAATTGCTAGACGTGAGATATTGCAGAAATTTGGGGGACGCTTAGTGCACGAGCGCTATATAGCAAATAGTCACCTAAGCTGCTTGAAATGCTAAAACTAAATAAAAGTGTAAACTGGTTATACATTGTATACCTCATATTTCCAATGCCGGCAGCGCTGGCCCATGCCGAGTGGTCTGGAGCACTGGGCATGTTGTTTTGCAAGTTGCAAGTTCGAATCCCCGAGGGTACTTTTTATTGTAAGTTGATTTTTTCGTTTTTGGCCGATGTTTTCTATACTGAATTCACCATTTCTGGGCCGTAACGTTCACTGCTCCAGGAACGAGTTCGCAGAACGCACGCAGGCTGACACTGAACCTCTAGCGAGTTCTCGTTGGCGTGCCGTTGCCATAAGCACCGACTGCTTGCGGGCAGTGGGCACAAGCCAGAATCAGCAGACTCTTGGCCTGGTGCAAACACGCTTTTTACGATACAGGCATGAGTGAGGCAAGCTCCAGATATGGGGGAAAAGCGCATGGCATTTGAGTGCCTGCAGTGACGCGGAGGGCGTTCATCCACTGCGTAGGCCTCGGCTAGTGGTTGCTACGATGCCAAGCCGTCCTGGGGGCTTATCTTAGGCATTTTACAGCCGACAACATGGCAGAAGCGCAGTATGACGATTACTGAGATATCGAGAATGCCCATCAGATAATGTCGGATGTCAAGCATGTTGTTTTACACAACCAAAACCGAAACTTGTTTGAATGCTAATCGTGGGCATCTTCTAATCACGGTGCACCTCCTCCCGTTGTCACAGCGTTTAGTTGGTGCAGCCACCGCAGACCGCGCATCGTAGCTTTTCTTCTTTCGAGCTTGATAAAATAATTACCGACTTGTCAACCAAATAAACGATGAAAAATGTGTTAATTTGAGCCAGTCTACACAGTGCAAGCAAAAATGGGAGCTTGACAAATTGACTTCAGTGTCACTTTACCGTGCGCCAAAATTTCAACACACAACACGCTCGTACAGGGGGGTTCCACCTCAGCGAACACGTCACACGTGACCAAAAGCTCCGCTAGCAAACATTGCGACATAAGATGAATCACCACAGGTGGTCAGCTTTGTTTCAGTTTTGATTTAGTCAAAATATTCAACCTTGCAGCACAAGCACAGTGAAAATGTGCTCGCAGGTGAATGCAAAAGCCTACCGTACCTACATACGAGCACATGTATGTGTGTATATGCAACAGCCAGCGGCAAAAGTGACCAGGCTAGCCATCAGGACATGATGGCCACAAATTTTACTGCTGACCGATTTCGTGCATCTATTTTCTACACTTTACTCCAGGCAGCTGCATATTCTTGCACAGGTGACATACAGGGGCAAGGCTTGGTGATAAACTTAGCCTGGACAGTGCCATACCAGGATGGCTTAAAAAAGACATTTTCCCACTGGCTTTCAATCTTTAACTTGAGTATGATTTTGCAAAAAGAGACACAGATGAGAGAAAAATTACACACACATAGCGGAGCTTTGCACAATGTATGTCTGTTCTTTATCTCATCTCTGTCTTTTTTTAATAAAAACGTACTCACAGATTACCAATGTGCCCACAATGCTACCCTCATAACATTTCAATCCTTGTGATGCAAGTAAAAGCCACTGAAAACAGGCTTTCTGGAAGATGGCAACGATCGAGCAAAGTTGGGCTCAGGCTTACTCTGGGCACTTTGTGACGTGCCTTGGATTTCATATAACAAATAGAAGGGAAATAGCAGAAAGAAGTGCCAGCCTACATAATTTATTTCTCGTTAAACCAGTCATCAGTGGCCGTTGTACAAAAGCCAGGAGAGCTATGAAACTCGTGCTTTCAGTTAAAATAAAAAGTTGCCCACCCTTTTTTGTCATTTTAAGGATAGGAAATGAGTGCCTTGGATCAGATGAAACTCGGCTAAAAGATATCATAGCTGTGGACTTTGCCTGGGCAAGTACTGTTAAGAACTGATAACCAGCAGACCATCTGGGTAACAGAGTTGTTCTCGATAGATGGGACTACAATTAAGAAAAATCCATTAACTCAAAGGCTAATTAAATAAGAAAACTCGGGGGAAAAGAATGAATTTAGGCATCACAAGATAAGAGTGGTTGGAAGATTAGTCTACGGCGGAGGCCTTTGTGCTGCAGTGGTCATAAATACGCTGCTGCTGATGATGATGATGATTGATACCGTGCCGCTTCTATAGCAGGTACTGCAAAAGTACTTCGTTCACAGGAACTACATAATGTGTATTCCCTGACGATCAACATTTCTTGAAGCCCTAAAAGTTCTTCACTTTTCTTTTAGGTGCACATACCTTTTTCGCACACTGCTCTGTCTTTTCAAATTTTGGTTGATTAACCTTTTGCACAATTCAACTTATCACACTTTTCTTTCACCTATTTTCCACACGACCAAGTTGGCCATACCCTGCACATCACATCTGTAGTCTATCAGACCATTCTTGTCCAACTTCCCTCCTACGCTACCACTGCCATTCAAAGCACTATTGAAGTAGGCACTAGTAGTTTGTGTGGCTCTAGCTGAAGGCTGCAAGCCTAAAGTGATCAGACACAAAAGTACAGCACCGGGCTGAAAGCACCATGGGGAGCTACAGCATGGTTGCAAGCATCGATTTGCTTTATTACTTCAAGCTTCAACCTCGTTTATCAGCAATAAAAATTTTCCCTGAACTTTTTCGTTTGTCTTGCTTTTGGCATCTGTTGTGATCGGCTGGTCAAAAATGCAAGGTGGTGTTGATGCTTCTTTTTGTCTCTGCTGTTTCTCAACCTGCTTTAGACTTATTCGCGAAACTAGTATATTTGTTTTCTCGGCACAGTAATCTACCAATCTAGACCAACTTATTTTTTCAACTTTTATGTCCTTTTAAAGGGATACTGAAGTGGAAATATGTTATTTTTCTTTAAAATAACTGGTATTCGGTAACTCACTCGACTCCTATCTGGCAGCAAAGCATGTTTTCTACAAAAAAAATCTATAACGGCCAACTATGAGGTTTCCCGCCACATGGGCAAAAATGACATTAGGAATGATGCAATTTTTGGAATGTCGCAAAGCGGCGATTTCTTTGCTAAGTGCACTTCTGCATCAAAGTGATGCAATCCAACAGAAAGTCAAAGACCTCCTATAATACGTATTTTTCAAACTCAGAATTCTGTTTTTCTTTGTAGGAAGCGCCCAATTGCATAAAATGGCACAGGTGAAGTCTCATGTGCTCGGCCCAAAAGCTAATGGGCGGTACCAGCAGTCACGCGATTTCTTGCTTGCTTAATACGCAAAGTTTTGCAATAAAAATTGGGACACTGGAGTTCGTGTGAGAAAGAGCACCTCAGTAGCCCTTTAAGGGATTAAGCTAGAGCATTTGCTGCTTTGCGTATAAAAGCCCACATGCAACATGCTAAATAATAACAGGAAAGCTTCTCACTTCCAGCTGGAATAGCGTTCACAGACGCACAGTGGGGACCCACAATCATCGGCAAAACTGAGCAACTCCTTGGGGAAGGTTCCATCTCGCAATGCAGACGACAGATCAATCTAGAGGGAAAATTAAAGAACAGCTTTAGAATATGACCCACATTTCTGACAGGTTTCAAGAAACTAACCTCCACATTAAAATATCTATTTTACAATAAATTATTTGCAGGCTGCAAAAGCCACTGGTAACCTTTACAACTAGGTAGTTGAGAAGTTCACTAAGATGGTTCAAATAGAAATTCCTAAATTCAGCCAACAGCTTCAAAAAACCACTTAGGGCAGACCAATGCTCAGGTAAATACTTAATAGGGCAAGGGAAAACCTCGGGCAAGTGACTTAGTCATTAGAAAATGAGAAAATATAGATAGCCGAGATCCTGTGGAGCAAATTAAAATGCCCTTTAATTTTTGCCCACGTCTTATTGCCATGTGCGCACAAGGCTTTAAATTTATATACCACATCTCCCGTTTCTGCAAAACAGCCAGACATTTATAACTACCAAACATGAGCAATGGTGCACGGTAGCAAAATATTTTGCTAGCTTAAATATAAAACTGCAAAAAAAAAAAGATGCATCATTAGGGAACTTTTTCTATAGTAAAAACACTCCATCTGTCCTCCGATGTTCTGCACTTACGTCATCACTAAAAATCGCATCCGATGGGCAAAGCATGTCTGGTGGCAGGTTGTCCCACGCAGCCTCCTGAAACACGAAACTCACCATGTGAAATCGATTCCCATACGACACACAGCTATTGCTTGAAGTGGGGAAAACCTCATACCGGTCCAAAAATGTCTCCGGAATTTTTGCCGTGCTCTCCATCTAAACAAAAGAAAAATGCATGAACAATTATTACACATAAAGTAGACCCAATGGCGATGACTATTATAGAAAATTTAAGCAAGCCTTTCAACAATGCTGTGGTAAATTGTCCCGATAAAAGCTGCAACAACAATTTATTAACAAGTAAACAGATGCCGTGGTAAACACACACATGTACCGGGGTGTCAAACAGAAACAAAAAACCTACTCCAAAGGTTATTGTTGCCAAAACTGAACAGAAACTTTAAATCCTCAAAAGCCCACTGGGTAATCCCTAAAAGAAAATTTTCAATCTTGGACACTCCAGTCACTGGATTAAATTAACCCTATGACAGACTTATTTTTGCTATTTGGTAAATGGACCTTTTTCCAGTAGCACTCTGTGCATGTGCTACTCTCGCTACCAGTGACCGATCCGCCATTATTGGGGGGGAAAATGTAAACAAAAGGACGCCATATTGGATTAGCCAGTTGCGAACACCGAGCCAGCTAATGTGCTCCTCCGACCGACAGATAGGCGCTACGGCTGCTATCAAATTTCTCTTCCACCAAAACCATGCGTGGCGCCTGGGACGGCTTCTTCAACTGCACAGGGCAGGCGGAAAAAAAGAGGGTGTGTTATTCTATAATCCCCCAAGTGTAGCTCGGGCGGCCACCGCAAGAGGGCTACACTACTGGAAAAGGTTCATTGTTTATCAAGCCATGGCTTCAAAGTGAACATGTGGTTGAACGTTGCAGGCAACATATGAGCTGCGAAATACACTAGTAGCAGGCTCGTTACACGGCCACAGGTGCGCATGAGGCAGCTCACACTCACAGTATTAAGTACACAGGGTTGCAAAACTCTCATTAGGTCCCGTGTATCAAAAAGCGGCCCTGGTTAGTTCCCCTACCCAGGGGGCAAACAGGGGCAACCAAAATAGCCTACAACTTGTCGAAAGAAAGTTCAAGTAGTACTCAGCTACTCGCATCTGCTTCTCTCTTCATTTGAAAATCAAGATAGACAACAGAGTAAATAATCTAACAATGCTCAATTTTCATACCCTAAACGACACACCATTACGATTGCTTTTCGTTTCTACGAAGGGAGGCTACGAAGGGTCCAGGGAGCAAAGCAGGGCCTGGATTCCAAAGCGGAATTTTGCAGCTGGTATACACCAAAGAACTCTGGCCAACGCTCTCATCCCTTAGGGAAGAGTTTGCCCAAAGGGAAAAGCCATGCCAACTACCAAATTTAGCCATCTAGCCCACCTGCCATTCTGTCTTCATGCACAGTGGCCATCAGGCTGAACGTGCCCCATCCCCTTGTCTTGTATTTTGTGCACAGGTCGCAGAAGAAAATGCTTACGTAGTTGTAGACATACAACTACTGCTGAACAAGTGCAAAGTGTGTGCCCACCTAAAGTAGCAAATAGACACATGGCAAACTATGGCCCTGCAACATTCTGCCAGAATTCTGTGCCCAAGTCTACCCTCTGTGCCCCCCTTTTAAGTGGGCTAAGGTGGAGATTTAAGCTGGAAGTGGGCTTCAATTTGTCTTAAGTGAGTCCTGCTTAGTTCTCATTGATTTCCAAACAATGGCTATTGGAGACAGAGGAAGAGCACAAGGAGTGATGGGACCGATTTACTGATGAAGGAAAATCGACAAAGGCAAGTCTCAGAACCCCCAAAAAATAAAACGTCATTGCCATCAATTTTTACTGGTGCTTCTCTCTTTATGCAAGAAAGCCCTTGAATAAGCATTCTTTCCAAGTGTCAGAAAAAAAAAAATTAGATTCTGTGATCTGGAAGAGGAACAGTAGACTGACCAAGCCACCCGCAGGCCATAAACGATGAGTGCTAGTGCCTAATGTCTCTGTATGATTGCGGTCACATTTTAATGCTTTTACAAATAAAATACACTTCTTAACACTTTCTAATCTCTTTTCTTCTCTCTTTCCTCTCCTCTTCGATATTTAAAGGCACCGTGCAAGCTATGCTGTTGCCAGCGAGTCACAGTACTGTGATTGGCTCCACACAGTAGATACGTCATGCACAGACTACTTTGTTGCTTTATTATGTCAGTTTGTACCAAAGCCAGGGTGTCAGAATGAAACTTTCTTTGTTCCGGTGTCTGTTTCGTTCCCTAAATAAAATTTCCGTTCCGTTTCAGCTCCGAAACGAAAAAAAATGGTGGTTCGTAACGGTTCATGTTTGCGCGCTAAAAATTTTTAATAAAGATGAATAGCATAATTATTTTTTGTAAAAATATTTCTTAAATACTTCAACGGCACACAACAAAATCCGAGGACACTTACACTCCTTATCCTATAGCTTTTGATGACACAGCTGCCCACCCACAGCTTTTGATGGCACAGCTCCCCACCCTCCGTTTGCATCCAGACGAAGGGATGACAGCATGAAAATTGGTGAATATTCGTGGCGTGCATCCACATTCCAAGCGTCACTTTCTAAAAACTATTATAGATAGGAATGCCTTGCCCTACCCTGTTCTTTCCGACCCCAATGAAATATTTTCCGCAGCACTCTGGGAGCACTTGCGTACAAGCGCAGCATGACTTGTAGCTGTTTGCACTGAGTGTGCGGCTGCAATCTGCTGTTTGCGCTGCTAGTCGTGTATGCTGGTGTTCAAACCACACATCGTATTTTTTCTTGTTATTTATGTATCACACCCCCTAAACAGTGGCATAGGGCTAACGTGGGTATTTTATTCAGGCAAATTAATAAATAAATAAATAAATAAATAAATAAAGGACAGAGTATGGAAGCAGGCTGCAAGCCTGCCGAAGCAAGGAGGGTACCACAAGACGAAAGACGATTTTATGCTAGCGAATTGACGGCAAAAGGGTACCACAAGACGAAAGACGATTTTATGCTAGCGAATTGACGGCGATCTCCTACCTCGCTAAATGAAAATTGAAATGAATCCTGAAATATACCTGAAAGTGCCACTCAAACCGAAACGAAATATTTTTGGTTTCGCTCCTGAACGAAATAATAACATCACTGCATTTTTGTTATGACCAGAAATATCGTTTTTTGTTGTTGTTGTTGTTGTTTTTCGTTTCCGGTTTTTGTTTCGTTTTGACACCCTGACCAAAGCTATTGAACACCTCCTCTGCTGCAACCGAGAATGAACTGTCCCATATGGATGATGTATCATCTATGACACAATTTAATGCATAATATAATGCAAAAAGCTGTGTTGAAAGTGAACAGATGAAAAAAAATAGCAGTGGCTTAGTTCAGCTATGCCAGGATATACGTTGCGTGAACTAAGGTTCAGCTGGTTATTCTTAGGTTTCCTGGTTGTCTAGGATTAGCTGATTATCATGCCTACTGCTGCTAAAACGATTTCCAATCCAGTATAATCCAATCCAATCCAATCCAGTCACAACTCGCGCATGCGCAGCACGACTCTCCAGGAGCCACACGAAACAACTATCAAGTGGCTCCGGCGCAGCGTCACACCTGGCTACTGTGCAACAGAGGCGCACAGCTAGGCACGCGCCGGCGCCAGTGCGCCTGCCGCAGTTATGACGTCACTCCTCTGGAATGCGCAGACCGGCAAATGTGCAGACCCAATTCTCTACGGATTTCAATCCAACACAAACCAATTTAATCCAAGCCAAGCCAATACAAGCCAATCCGATCCAAACCAATTCAATGCTCCTTGCGCTTGCGCAGAACGGCCCTTGACGGCACATGCGAAAGTGCTCAACCTGGGCCAGTGTAGCTTACGCTACAAAAATGTCAGCTTATTAAATTCCAAGAAAATAGACAATGTTAAACTTTTGGCTGAACCAACTGGCTGGCTGAAGAAATGTCTTTGCCACATGCTTTATGTTCCCATTAAAGTTTGCTAAAGGACCCTATAGTAACTGATGAGCGTCATAACACCCTCTCTTTCCGCTCCCAGTGTTCACCTAGGGCCAGACAGCTAGGCAACATGTTCTAGAGCGGAAAGACGGTGTAAATAGGATGGGAGCAGTAAAGACCGCTCCTCCTCATGCCTAGGTTGTGTTGCCTTCAGATTGTGGGGTAAAGTGTGAGGGTAGAGTGTAAAGTGTAAGAGGAGTACAAACTAATTTTCATGAAGTCGACGCCCTTCTACACTTAAAGGCCAATTGCACTGAATATTTCGACCTCTTGAAAACCCCAATTTCCACATACTGTGCCTAAAAAGACAGTAAGATACAAAATATCACAGCTGAAATATGTGAATCCACAGCACAAATAACCAGCAAAAATCAGCAATTTCGAAACTGAAATTGAGCAGAGCGCGGCCATTACAACCAGGCTCAAGTGATGCTGCAACCGGCTGAAGCAAACCTGCACGCAACGCTTCGTGCGCACAGCCACCCAGAAGCACACCCAGCGGAGGTCAACCGGTTCTCCTGGCTGGCCGGCGGATCGAGCAGGCCGGCTGGAATGTCACTTCCGTTTCATAACGGTTTGCGCAATCCGCCGGCAGGCGCAGCTTCGTGTCCTACGGAGCTATTTGATACAATTCTAACTGATTAACAAGGCATTAAACAGGGCTACCAGACATATCCCAGTTGGTTTGGTGGCATGTACTGTAACATCAAAATGACTTTGGCCGATGTGAAATTTCAGTGCAGTTGGCCTTTAAGTTTCACAATTTCTTCTCAATGATCACAAGCTTGAGAGTTAAAACTGGGCCTAGTTTTTCCATCTCACCACGGAACAAATCTGAGATAGAGATTACAGATGACAAAGGATTGAAACAGTCACCAGTCTAAGCATACTGGCTATAACATTCACATGGCACAGATTAAAATGACAGCCCACCCAGCATGATAGATATCCCCTTCAGTTGGAAAATGAAAGAGTGCATGGAACCTTTGCACACAACCATTATGCGTTTCAGTATTTGTTTCCCTTGTGCACACAGACACACCTTCTTACTTAGACAACATATTTAAAGAGAGAGATTGCGAAGTTAGGTGCATTCAATATTTTCTGCATGCTTACATGTCATGTTGGCCACCATGACATGTAATCAAAATGGCAGTAAACGTTATACAGATTCAAGAACTTTTTCAATACTGACATTGTGCACTGCTTCCAGAAGAAACGATGCCTGTTTTGTATGCCTTCTATTGCTGTTCTTCTCTTTGAAAGCCCACGACGTTAACTCAAGCAAAAACATATCAAAATGTAAACCTGTTCGGCACAGAAACGATGATTCGAACTGGTGTCCACACACCACTCGCACCACTGAACGGCTGACAGCACCAATAAAAACACAAACTGTGAATTGCAATTTGTGAAGAGGGTGAAGCTATGAAAAGGGATCATGAAAGCTGAACGGCTGCCTGCAAGTGGTCCAGCGTTGAGTACTGCATGGCTTTTGATGCCTGGCCCAGCCTAAGCGCAGCTCAGGCCCAGCCAGCTGTGTGCAAATTGTTTGGTTTCTTTTGGCGAGCTCAAGTTCCACTACTATACGCAATGCAATAAATAAGAGTATAATTTGTACCAGCAATTTGATACCAACCATAGGCATGAGCACAGGGAGAGGGGAGCAGCCTCCCCCCTTAATCATCTTAGGGGGGGGGCGCCAAATTTGCCCCATACCTAGCCGATGTTACACATGAAAGTAAAAACTTCTGCTCAGAAATATTTTGTATGTGTTAGAATTCCATCGCATCAAAATAAAAATTTGATAACTATCACTTGTCTTTGCACTGCGTTCGGACCTCTAGGCCTTCGTGGGAAGAGGTCGGGAGTTGCTGGAGGGGGGGGGCGCTGCGGTAAGACTTTGCCCCCTCTAATCAAGAGCCCTGCGCATGCCTATGATACAAACACATCACTTTTCAATGATATCAGTGGTGCCACTTTGAATTTTAGCATTATTGCATGCCCATATCCATCGGGGTGGGCGATTCAATATCCTCTGGAAACATATGACATGGTTGCTTATCATGGTTGCCTACTCTTACCTACGGAAACTAAGGCGGCTAGACAGTTTGAAGCCCACGCCAAACCTATAGGTATCATTACTTCTGATATGTGTAATTTCTTCAGTTTCTTTTCAATAAAACTTTCAAAACCTGGCACTCAATCCTCAAGACAACGGCAAACTCGCTTTGGTTAACTGGACAAAGGTTAACCGGCCATTAGGGCCCTAAGAGAGCCACAAAGCTACTTCAAAAAGACAATGGTCTGTACTTTTTGTAGTCACAAGAACACTAACATTTTCATCTCAATCGAGTCTAAATCTCCACATGGAAGAATGCATTGTAGCAGTTGTTCCTGGTGACTCTAATAAACCTAACTTCAATATGAAATGGTTAAGACAGAAAAGGTAAGCACTTGGAAAGGAAAAAACAAGAAATTATGTTTCTCAAGAGGGTAAACTTTGTGCACAGTGCCAGCAAAAATTATTTAGAAAACAGCTACACTTCCTGGTACTGGGTATCTCGTAACAGCTGTGTCTACCCACTGAAATAAGAACAATGCACACCTTGCGAGGTTTCTTTTGATGATGCGGTAGCTGTCACTGAAAGGGCAGGCTCAAATTTTTATCAACGATAGCAGAAGCGGGGGCAGAAAGTGACACATAGCTGCCTCGTTAGGGGGACTCACGGGTCTTTGGCGAAATGTTTAATATCTGAGCTATGTATGTATCTATCTATGATGTATGTTACAGAGTGCTGATTCGTGCGAAATAAGTTTAGAATAAATTTATAATAAACAAAAAGTTAAATATATGCAATGCTTTCTCGCAAAAGTTTAGTCAAATTTTTAGAAAAAAACTGAATAAATGATCATTTTTGTGCAGCCACAATCTAGAGAAAACAATCTAGAGAGAACCATTTGCTCTATATAAAAATGTATTTAATATTTGTGATCAGCCCGCTGCAATACATCTGCCAATTTTCATGAATATATCGAATGTTTTTTTTTGTTTTGTTTTTGTTCCCATGTTGCTCTTGGCTTACACCTTGCGGTGAAAGGGTTTGGGAAGAGAAGGGAGTTAGAGGACAGAGTGGGGAAGGGTGAGGCCCAGGGACAATGGCTCAGTCGGTCAGGATGGCAAATGAAGACGGCAATTTTTTTTAAGATGCATTCTTCTTTAAATTCAAAGACCAGTGAGCCCTCTTAACCCAAGCTTACTTTAATCCAGTTATTTGTATTGCCCACATGGTCCGTGCAAACTTTTTTCCTTAATTAATCATTCCCTAATTTGAACTTCATCTAATTTAAACATTCTTTCAGGCCACCTTGAGTTCAAATTTTGTGATTTTACTGTATCAGAATATTCAACCACACCCCGCTCTGCAATCTGCCACTGCGATCCTTGCTGGTAAGGCTGCAACCACACAAGTATTTGAGAACAATGCACAGGCAGCCAACATGCAGCAAGTGTGGTGTGCATGATTAACTTTACAAATACATCCTTGTATTTACTCTCACCCAATACCACCTGGAAGAGTCTTTCTGTGCCCCAACCAACCTGTAGTAGGGGCTGTGTTGTGCGTTCTTGAGCAGAGAATGCAGGGTCTCAGGTTTTCTTTTGGTCCACATACTGGTGACGTTGACACACTTGCGTCACGTACCGAGGTCTCCTGCAAACAAATACCGTGCTTATGTAAATCTCTGCTTGCAGCTCACATTATACGGGATTAGCAGGGAAGTAGCTACAAACTGCATATTCTTTACTGCATTTCGCTCCCCTGACGACACAGCCATGCCAGCCTTTTATTTCATTTGTTTAAAATTTGAGATTTTTTCAATATCGGCTTTCCACAATAAGTTTAGTAGGACTCCATGCATTAATTTTATCCTTGAAAGCTCACTACCTGAGGCAAATAACGTGCAACGTCACAGCCACTAGTTACTGCTTTGGTGCTAACCTTCCGCAGCCTATTTATAGCCATTTGCCCTTTACTGCAGCTGCCTGCTATTATGGCCTAGTGAATGAAGGGTACAGTGAACATGTTTCAATGTGTTTCATTGTGTGTGCCTGAGCCCAGCAGCCTCAAGTGCAGCTTACTGTTAAAGAGGGGGTTTTTTTTTTTTCCTCTCTCTCTCTCTCCCTCTCCCCAGAGCAATCAAGTAGAGTACTTGAAATGGCTTGACTAAAACCAGTGACCGAAATCATAAAGTTAATTGCCAAATCTTGCCAAACAAATTACAATGCTGACTCCGTATAAGGCCCTGCTGCGTGCTCTGCCACAACTGACCCAAACAACCTGCACTAGTCGACCACAAAAAATATTGACAAACAGCGAAGTCAGGCGTAACTTTGAAATCAAATGGAATCTGCACGATGGATGGCACTGCACAATCAGGAACAGCATGGCATGCTTACACTGCGTAATGCCACAGGGCCAACCACAGTTTTGAGCCACCAAGACAAAACTAAAAATAACAAGGCAAAGCTTTATGTGCTATTACTGACTGCACAAAAAATACTTGACTTGAAACACAATGATTTGAATACACGTACGAAGACAATGCAACGTCAGCAATTTCACTAGTAATCATTACGACTAACAAGTACTCAAGCACTGTTTCACACACAGCAAACAGCGCTAGAGAAATTAGGTGTAACAGTAACCACCACCACAAGAATTGCAGTGATCTTGGCTATTGCATCTCCATGGCCCACAACAATGCAATTTCTGTCACAGAAGCAGCCAAGGTTGCTCATGGAGCACAAAGCTGTGACAGGTTCAATTCTAATTAAAAACTCAAGATACATTGCAATGTTTGTGCGTTTATAGTGAATAAAACCAAAATTAGCTTCTTTCAGATTGCAAGGTTTGCAGTCTCCAGTACCCAAGGACATCGTCCTTAAATATATGACCTGGCTTTTCTGCAAAACAAGCTGACTACCGCAATATTGTGACCCCGTGACTGACAAGCTGAAACCATGTCAATGTGGCTCTGCAACAGTGCAACTGTTGCAGCTGCCACAATCACACCGAAATCATGGCCACAAGTGACCGAAATTGCACTGTTGTGCCGCAAGAATATGGAAACAGAACTATGGAAACAAAGATGCAAAGAAAATTTGAGAAGAAAAAAAAAAGTACATTCACATCAAATTTGGGTTCAATTTACCGAAGCAAACAACAAGCATATCATACTGGAGGCCTTGGAATAATTTATAACAGCCAGAATTTGTTAACCTGCGGTGAACACACTTCAGCAAAAAAATACGGACCAATTTACTCAACCCTTAATTTCACATTAAAATACGATGAACTTTCCTGCTGACGAGTAGCATCTGCAAACACAACCCCCTGCCACAAGCTTTTGGAGTCTCTCAACTTCTCGGGAAAATGCATTCTGCCTAATCGTAGAGCTGTGCAAGCGACATAAAGGTCTTAGACTCAGCACTTAAAACTCTGCCTTACAATGAACACCCCTTATGGGCCACTGCCAACTGCAGACAGTAAATTTAGCACTCGAGTGCATGCACATGCTCGTACAATGCAAGAATGCGAAACCAAGAACAAAATGCAGGAACTCAATGCAAACCCTGCTAAAATTGACACTTGTTCAGCTTATGCACAATCACAGCTTTACAATCACTGAGGTAGCCTTGTGTTATTATGCTAAATATCAACAGTAAAACAGGATTGCATCAATATATACTTTCAAAAATGAAAAGGAAAAAAAGCAGCTCTGAGCACTTTTGTGCAGGCTCCCCAACAGCTAAGGGTATTCCCAGTTTTGAGTTACCTGATTGCACCTTTACTTGACCGTTAAGGTATTGTTAAATATAGCTCTACATCGTTCAAACATTGACTTCTGTGTTGTACCAGGTTAGACACACAAAAAGGCAACACTATCCCATAAAGAGCCTCTCTCAAGCTGTACTGTTTTTTTTTTTGTTTTTTTTAAGTAGCGAACCTGTTTCACAGCCTCTCAAGAATAACAGAGAAATCCTCTTTCCTCCGCGGAGACAGTTTATTGGGTGCGCCGATCGGTATCATAACTTCAAACACAACACACGAAACAGGTACAAAGGCAACAAGGACATCTAATAACGCGGAATACCTGCGATTCCACAATATTTCACCCAAGCCACTCGGCGATACAAAGGTAAAATTATACAAAGGAAGCCTTAAGCAAGCAATCAAAACATGGTCAGCTTTTTACGACCAAGCATGTAACAGGCACGCATTACAAGCAGATATGCCCGCTAGTTCGCTTACAATATGTTAGGAGTCTACAGGCATGGCACAAATGTCGTAACCGAGTAGAATAAGACAGTTCCCATGCAGGATCCGTGCGGTTTATACCTAACGCAGTAGTGTTTTTTGCTTCCAAGAGAACGTTAGTGCTTTAAAGTAACAGGATCGCGAGATTTCCAGTAGCGGGTTCCTGATGCGAGTTGCATGCTAAACCAGCAGCGCACACAGACCTCTCTACTGTGGTCTAGACGAGCGATAGAGGCAAATTTATTGTGCAAATTATTCCCAACTCTAGCAAAGCTCCGGCGCAGTGGGCGTGACATGTGCACAGACTACCATCATATGGCCCGGGAGAGCTCACCGGGTTGTATAATCAAAGCAGACTTACAAAGATCAAGAGTAGGAAACCGTTACTGTTTGCACGACCTAGGCAAAGTTGATCAACCAAAGGATCAAACACAACCTGCCCTGCACGGTTCACGCGGCATACCGGAAACGTGTGTGCCTTTGAAATCGCGCTCATCGGATGGAGATGACTCCTACGACGAGCATCGCAAACACGCAAGTTTAAAAACTAACCTGCGTTGTACCCGCAGCCTGTGCTTTAGCTACAAGCTTTAAAAACACACCCGAAGGTCCGCAATTAAAGGATCCATGCGCCCTCTTTCCCCACCCTGAAACGTATTTCTCGCAATTCATACGATTCAAAAACCGATCGCCGAGAAGCGCAGGCAACTTGTCGATGTGACCGCTAGCCGGGTTACACGACAAAATGACGATCAACAGAAGGTAATAGCCAGATGGAGGGAATTCTGTACCTTTGCGTTTTGGCCAATACAAGGATTAACACTGCCAACTCCTGAAGACATGCCTACGCCTTCGAGCTGCTCTTTTCCTGAAGAAGGTGCCACCCTCTTGTTCTTTCGTCGCTTGGTTTTCTTCGTTTCTGCAGGGCTCATCCTTGCAAGCGGTCTCGACGCTCAAGCGCGGCAGAAACAATTTCTCGGGGGCTTATTTACACGCAAAACGTAAATACTTGTATCAGACGGTGACTACCAACATGGCGTAAGGTTCTTATCCCAGAATGCCATCCCAAAGCACGGGTGGTACGGGTGTAATGATGATGATGATGATGAACGCGCCAGGCGCTGAGGCCGTGAGGTATGTTTAGTGCCTCCTTTCCCAAACATCGGCTGCGCGGCCGGACGAGCTCTGTGCTCCCTGCCATTTCTCTTTCCTAACGTTGAATTCCGTACAGTGGCGCTGCCACAAAGCTGGAGTTCGCATTCAAGCTCTCTCAGAGGGTGAAATGCAGACCAAAGGCGAAATAAAAAAATACATGTCAGCACCGAAATAACTTCACGCAAACAAGGTGGCGTTTCCCCACACCCCGATACAACGAGAAAGGCTTTCCTTCAGTTATCATCGATCGTCATATGTTCCGCCGGCTCCAAAACGTCTCCAAACTATCACCAGAGTCCTTTGCTATCACTCCCAGTCCGCGTTCTTCTGAAACGCGATGAGCTGCTCTAGCTCCGTTGGCTCCGTCACTACCTCTATGACTACCTTTACTCTTTCTCCCACCTTCGCAAGCGTGAACCCCCCCCCTCACCCCCCCCCCCCCCCCTTTCGACCACAAACACACAGACAACATATTGAAGAACTCTAACGGTCGGTTACACGCTATCCAGCGCGGGAATTTTGCGCGCAAGGTGCAATGTTACCACCAAAAAACAGGTTGTAAAGCACATATATACATATGCGCTACAAAGTATTTTCACAACATCGAGAATCAGAATTAATATGAATGATATTCGTGATATCTTGATTCATATTGTTTACTGCACATCACAAAGTCAACAATTCACGGAAAACGATTCCGCGCCTCTTTAGTGCAACCCCTTCTAACGGAGGCACCCGCAAGTGGGACTCAGTGGCTGTCGTTAGGTAAAACGTCCAACTGGTTTTTAACTGGTTTCATCTTGCCCCATTTGTGGGACAGGTGGTTTAAACTGTAGTGAACTAAAATACTGTAGTTTAAACTACAGTATTCTAGTTCACTACAGTTTAGCACCAGTTTAATTAAACTGGTGCTAATCCCAGTTACTGGGTAATTGTTTCAACTAACCCAACTACCAATTTCATCAAAACAGTTACTGGGTAACCTCAACTGGCGTCAAGAGCCTAATCTGCTACTGGTTACGTCTCAGTTATTTGGTAACTGGTTTCACCCAGCTGGTTCCAGTTGCAGGACATCTGGTTTGAAATGGTCCCAGATGCCAGGTTATAAGTTTAAGCCATACGTGCCATACATGTGCTACTGGTTTGTCTCGCTTTTTTAACATGCGAATTCTTCTAGCAATAAAAAAAAGTGAACACAATTTTTGGGCTCCTAATTCCTTCTCCAGCATACTAAAGCGACCGCTTTGACTGATAGTGCCTAGGCACTATATTACAAGGGCAGACAGCTCCAGTTGAAGGTTATTCAACCGGAGCAGCGTTTGCAAGCTTTAAAAGTTGGCTGGGAATCGATAATCCTCACCGAAAAGGACTGTTTAATCGCCAATTTGAATTTCAATTTGCATTTACGGAGACGCGAATTTAAACTGCGACCTCGAAAGCAGAAAGAAATGTGCACCAAACGTACGCCGCATGCAGTTAAAATAATTTGTAGGTAATTGAGAGATATTATGAAATACTTAGTTCTATTCTGATCTCCAGTGAATATTGCTTGTGACTAGGATAATTTTATCGTGTTTCCTTACTTGTCTAGTAATCGCAAGAAAGACGAAAACTCGCGGTGCTAAAAAAATTTCGTAATAGCCGATTTGATGAAGCCGCTAGCAACAATGTTCTACACAAGTTTTGTTTTTGTTTTTTAAGCCAAGTCAAGCCAACTGGATATTTGAAATGGTGGTGTTGCACAGTTGCTGTTCATTCGCGGTTGTTGCTCTATATGTGAAGTGCTCCGACAAAAAAGACAGCGAATGTATTGATACCTTAAGCAAGTGAACGAACCGCATGCACAGTAACCTGTTATTAATGGGGTGACCACATCGCGTAGTCAACAAGTAAGGTCGGCCCTGGCTTGACTGTGCTCTAGAGGTTCTAGAGTGTTTTTCAGCTATATGTTTGCGTACAGTAGAGTCACAACAACTACTTATCCTTATGCGTTGATCATGCACCGAAGGGTGCATGCGCATCCGTCCCGTCCTTCTTCGTGCTCGTGTTGTGTATTTTTTTAGCGCCTTTTTCAAGTAAAGGGGCGTCATATTCACACAATGCTGTGCCGATATCCCTAGGTTTTCGGCTTTTGAGACCACGAAAATAGGCTCGGGAACCTATGTAACCGAGAACCATAGGTAACAAGTAAAATATTATCTTGTTGCAGACACACTCGCAAGGCTTATCAGTGCCTTAGAAACAACATGCCAGGGCCTGTTTGCAAACTGTGCAGTGCCCGAGTTTATCAGTGTGGTGAAATGCTTTACTGAATTACCACGCTTGCTGCTTATAAAGCAACTAGCATGGCCGTGTTTGCACAAGTTCATCCGTGAGTGATTCTGATAACTTTAGAAAGAAATATTTACTCGGCATGTTATTTTACTGTGACATCTACTAGCATACTGTCGCAGGACAGGGGAAGCTTTTGTAAAAAGCTCACAACCTCAAATGGCTTTTGTAGCGGACCCGCCGCGGTGGTTCAGTGGCCAAGGCGTTGCGCTGCTAAGCACGAGGTCGCGGGTTCGATTCCCGGCCGCGGCGGCCGCTTTTCTGATGGCGGCGAAAAGCGAAAACGCCCTTGTGTTTCGAGATTTCGGCGCACGTTAAAGATCCCCAGGTGGTCAAAATTAATCCGGAGCCCTACAGTACGGCGCGCCTCATCGCCTGCGTTGCGTCGGCGCGCACATCATTCGTTTCAAAACTGCGACGAGAAATATTCTATTCTAATAATTACAGCAACACTTAGCAGTGTCATTAAGTTGCCTCTGCGGTCAAACGCGGTATTCTATATTTCGAAAACATTTCCTAGACAGTTTGCCGAACGCCAGTCTGTCGAACCATCTATTCTGTTTTATCAAAGTTCAGGGTGATTTCACATAAGATCAAACAAAGGTTGACCTCTTCAATTTGCTGAGATATTTTTATACTGTTCCCTGATTAATGTAATGTCCGGATTCGCCAATATTTTCCCCGAAAAAAAATTATCTAACTAAAAAATATTGGAAGTCAACGAGGGGGACCCCCGCGCCGCTACCTGCCCCTGCGCCTCAGCCAATTTCATCGACGTCTATCTACGAAGATAATTATCAGGGGCAATAGGTATTGTTATGCTTAATTTATGCCAATAACTCCCCTTGCATCGGTATTTGACATCCCGCTCAAATAACCATCTACTACCTGCTTTAAACAGCGCAGCTTGGACGAAGCGAAGACGACGACACGGGCGCTGACCCAGCGCCCGTTCTGTGTACGCTTCATCCGCTTGGAAGTTGCGCTGTTGAAGTAGAAATGAATTCGTTCCAACTCACCCAGCTTACCATCCTCTTAAGTCTATGCCTGGTGCAGTGTACATTTCTCTGAAAAGGAAATTTGTGCTTTAAAATATGTATTTTTTGTAATAATATATCAAACCTTGCTCATAGGCTAATTTTTTTCAAACTTTGCGGGTAAATATTAATAAAAGTACCGAAGTTACAACCTTTAAATTTTAGCCAAGGCTGCTCCTTGCACGTCTGAACAAGTGGTCCAAATATAATTATATGAATATGGTTAAGAAGCGACGGGTACACAAGTCCGGAGAAAAAGGCGGGAAACCCCAATTTTAGACGCCTATAATAAAAGAAACGCCTCTTCGATTTTTCGGAAATACTCCCCAGATGTTTGCCACTAGGTTTAGTTGCATTATCATCACAAACATGTTGCATCATTTTGTTACTGAAGCGCGTACCGCGTGCGAGAGGAGCACCATCGGCCAGGCCCTCCACGAAGTATTGTAGTGATAGCGACTTCCTTCAGATTTGCGTAAATTTTGAATTTTTTTTTACAAAAGGCAAGTCATCCCTCCACGGGTAAAATAATTGAGAAAGCAATAGAAAAAAATTGCATATTCAATCTTAACGCTGGCAGCACAACTAACAATCTGCGCATAATTCAGTGTATAGTTTAAGGAGGAAACAGCATAACTCTCAGGTTCATCCTCATATTTAAAAAAAAACACCCGCCTACAATTTTTGTGAAACTCTCCCAAGATGTCGGCCGCTAGATGTACCTTTATTAGAAATAAAAACACCTTGCATCGTATCGACCATAGCGGAGAGCGCACCTTTACTAAACAGGCAGCACCGCAGGAACTTTTGCTCATAACTGCGTACATTTAAATGTACGTAGTTATAAACAAAAGGGAATGATGTTCTACATGTCTCGTTTTTTTCTTAAAGCGCTGACACTCGTTATCATGATACATTATTTTGAGGTTCCGAGCTAATTTATATTGCCAGCACACTGCTAACCTAAACACGCGACATTCCATCCAAAATCAAATATTTCACAACACGAAAAGTTGCATGGTAACTTGTGCTTGCCTCTACTCACTCGCTTCCTTGCGCGCACGTGAGAGGCGCAGGGTAACTGCGGCGCGCGAACACTTCACAAACGGCGAGCTGGAGTTCTCAACGCAGCCAGACGAAACGTCATCTCGGTTGCGCGTGACGCAAGAAAATTCTTGCGAAGAAACGCGTCAAGACACGGCCAATTCGGGAAGCAATTGTCATGTACAAGCAAAACTATCTTTACTACACCAAGTTTAATATGTTTTGCTCTTAGAAACCCAGATTAGGAAAATGTAATTCCCAGCAAGAAATGTGCGCCTGCGCGTACTGTGCCAGCGGCCACGCCGTCGCCGTGGGATACACCAGGAACTCGAGGATAGCTGCCAGTGAATTTCACTGTGCATTAATTTTCAGCGCGCCGTCAGATCAATGCTTTTGGTTGAATGAGACAGTAAGTGCACAAAAGTCTCCCATGGTTGAAAGACTGGATATTCCTGAAGTCACCAGCGGGGAGCCGTCGCGAACCACCGTGAAGCATAAGCGGCAGCAGCAGGGCCCCAGTTACCATCAACAGCGCGAGGCCCCCCCTGCATCAGGGGGCCTACGAAGCTGCCGACGCCCCTTGCTCGTCATCGAGCAAGAACTGCCGGCCAACCCGACCACCGACGAGTCGGTGTAGCCGACACGTGGGCTCACCCAAAAATCCGCAGTTTTTGCAGTAATGATGATATTACAGCACACGATAATAATATTTTGATAATATAGCAACAATTATAACTATAATCAATAGCGTATACTTGAGCGCTCAGGGACAGCCGATAAGTCTTTGTGGTTGCCCGAAAAATAGTAATTGCAAACGTTCTTATCTCCCTATCTCCCTTTATTAGTATTACTTCAATTGGCAAAAAAAGTACAGAGCAGACAACATTCGTGAACATGTCTGCAAAAACTAAGCAAGAATGCGTGTATCCACTGCTTCTGTCTGTAAAACTTAAAGGATCAGGGGAAGAATTATATAAACTGCACCAATTCACGCTCGCACACATAGAAACTAATCAGACAAGTATAATCAAGCGGTTCACTTTCAAAACTGGCCCTGAGGCGACATGTAAAATTGAACTAATTTTCGTATGCTGCTTCCAATCACTGGAGCTGGATTGGTATTATTAGCACACATGGCAATGCTGTTCAATTATTGGTTGAGTCAATGCGAAACAATTGCAGTGAAGCCGTAATTGACTCTATATGAGTACGAAAACGTCAGTGCATGGGGGAAGAAATGTAGCTCACACCTCCAGGGAGGCCATGGGAACCGCCGCGCGTTGCTGGCACCACGGAGTGGAATGGCCCGCATACAGTACATAATACCGCGGACTATTCTTTTGCAGGATCCAAGACAATCAAAGAGCTGGACGTCGCTTGATTTACACACACGCGGGAGTGCAAAATACAAGGCATTTCTTGCGCGACCCTTAAAGGCTCATTCATCGATCTTTAGGGATGTGCGGCTTTAATCCAAATTCGTTCAATCACACGCCGACATTGCCAAGCCTAATGTTTTGGGCATTACTACTGCACAGTCTTCATTTTGGAGGCATCTAATGATTCTGTGATGCTACCAGTGAGCAGCAAACACGCGGCCGGCGTATTCCTAAACTTTGCATGGGGTGGAATAAAACAAAAGTGCACTTACGCGGCACGTGAAGTCCGTGAAGTAGGCCCACGAAACACTTAAGAATCAGACGCTCAAATGACAGAAAACGCTTGGAACTGCAAAGGTGATAAAATATTAGCCCAAGTGCAATGTGCCACCTGCCGGTATGAGATAAAACCGCTGTCTGTAGTCCGAGTTACTTCAATCCAGTAGAGATGGCGCCAGTGATGTGAAAAAAGTAAACAACCGTGTCCTTTTTGTTTGTATGTTGAACTGTTGTTTGAGAGCTAATTAGCGCTTTCGAAAGAAATACAATAATGACTGGACACGCTAATATAGTCTGCAGCAAGAAAAAATAACGACTGGGCACATTTTATCAGAACGTAATATTGTGTATGAAAAAATTTCCCACTTTTCAAGAAACGCATGCGATGCGGGATCAACCGCCGGATATAATGTAGCCACGGAGGGAATAATGAGTGTGGAGCACTTCTTGGCACGCGAGGCTGGTTTTGCTGCAGTGGCGGACCGTAATGGAGTGCCCCGCGATGAGAGTAGCGCGTGCACCGTGTTAACAGCAATCGGCAGGGTGCCTCGATACCCAGTACAGCGAGTTCACAATGGCAATGGTGCACACATGGGCCTCAAGCGTCAGACAGATGTGCGCCCGAGCAGTCCGGTTTCCGACGCGGCGAACCGGCCGAAATGCGTGTATTCTTCAGTTCAGGAGTCGCGTGGAAGGGCAGGGCTTATTTAGTGACACTAGGCAGGGCATTGTAGAAATCACACTGAACGCGTCCCCCTGAGGCCTACCTTAGACCATGTGTTGCGGGGCCCAAAACGACGCGCACGGCCGCATGTGGTGCGACAGAAAAATACCTATCGGTAGATAGTCACCATGCGATGATAGGTAGAGTTTGTAGCGTCATCCGTACTCCCCCCCCCCACACACACACACACACACAGATCGAAAATTAAGGGTGGGGGGCGAACGTTTGGCCCCCGCCCCATCGCGTACGCCTGTGACGTGATGTGCCTAGGCGCGGAGTAAAGCCGGTCGGGGTGGAGAGGCGGACCAACCTGCGTTATGTGGCTAATTTTATTTCCTTTAACTTCTAAGCAAGACGCGAGAATCGTAGTACAGTGCTTGGTAACTGGTTGAAACGAACGCGGTGCCGGTAAAGAAAGGAAGGCGCAGAAACTGAAGGCGCCGAATGCTAGCTGGATTTTTGACATTGGACACAGTAGCGCCGAAAGGCACCGTTCGTATGTAGAAAAGGGGTGACCACTCAATTAGCAGCAATGCTATGGAAACAAAAGTGTAGTAAAATAATAAGCAGGTAGGCTGCAATGCCGTGATATACTTCTCTCAGTAAATAAATATAAAAGGCAAAGAGCAAATTAAAAAAAAAAACTACCAGATAAAAAAGCTTCGGGGAAAAAATGGCGTTCGATAAACTGTCCGGACCCCTTGGCTATGGTGGCCACCATACCTTGGCGAACATGTGTATAAACGCCAGTTATGGCCGTTTACCGGGAGCGTAGTTCTCTTACAAAGCCCATGTACGTATTTGAAAATGATTGAAAGTAGGGTTGCATTTCCTAATGTTGAACGAATTATTAAAAGTACGCAATGCTGGTTAACCCCTTATGATTAACAGGCGTGTATAGCGAGTTGTAATTTTTTGCTGGCGTAAAACTACGCTCGTTATCAGAAGACCGTGTACAGTTGAAAGGGCAAAATGAATGAGAGTGTACAACCACGTACTACATTCCCTGCACATTATTGGGCAGACGGATTACGTGCTGGGCAGGTTGCGCTCTTAGTAGACAGGCGCTATCTGGCCAACCAACCAGAGTTTTCTATTGGCTACCTGAATCGAACAGTACATTCGTGAACGGATGCAACATTTAATAATAGAAAACATGTTCTCTACAAAAAAATATAAATCAGTAATGAACGAGTTCAAAGTAGCTTTTGTGCCGAAGAGCCTATAGGTAATGCCTATTTCGTAACACCATAGCAAAGCATCCTGTGCTGGAATCGTTGAACCAAAAAGACTGAAGCATATACCTTCGATGGGTTGATTTCGGGGTGACGTCGAAACACGGGCGGCCGCCTTCCGATTCAGCAGCACTGGTCCCGTTCAGAAACTCGCCATTTATTCGTCACACGTGTGCAACACTAATTCCAAGCCTAATTTTCGCTTTAAAAATTCGTGCATGCGTTTCTCTCTTAGTTCCTTTTTCCCGCGCGATGCGAAGCGTGCACGTAGCAACTGGCTTGCGTAAACCATGGCCCCCGACACCGCCACAACTTCTCCACGTGAGATCAAGTTCACAGCCGCCTAAATTTGGTGCAGGCAGGCTGCAAGATAACTTGGCCTTGCTTTCAAAAAGTGAGTGGACAGCAAGGAGGGTAGTATAAGCAGGTTGCTTCCTTAAGATGAGTCATTGGGATGAAGCGCTGGCTTGCACGTGCGCATCGAGGCAGGTGTGTGGAACAAGAAAGAAAGAAGAAAAAGTGCCCATACACCGTTCCCTGTCCCTTTATTTGAAGTTTTGTTCACTTTTGTATGCCGTGTACCTTTGACCGTCTGTGGTCTCCCTGGAAGTCAACGTGTCCTTTTGTTTGCTATCGTCCTCGTTTGCGCTGTGGTTCAACATGCATCACCAACTCGCCCAAGTTTCACGTTGTCTCCCTGGAAGTGCATCCACCGCAGGGGAACAAGTACGGGACACACATTCCTTGTGTTTGAAGGGGGGCCGCAAGCAGCAGGATTGCTGCCTGATCCGATCCACTCGGCGCTCCCTTCTGCCCACCTCGAGGAAGCGAGGGCGGGGGGCGTTAAAAATGGCAGAATGAAACGTGCCCTTTGGGGAGCGCACAAAGAAAGGAGCTTGCCAGCAGCGACCTTCCAGATATGGACAGGTGCACCGATTTTTTGTGTACTCTTGTTCGCAGTGTCCGTACCCACGCTGCTGACAGACGGGGACGACGAGCTCAGCGACTTCGACAGCACTGCCCGGGAAAAAAATGCGCTATGCATGATGTCCACAGCGGCTCCAACACTGCCTTTGCGAGTTTAATTTTAGGGACACTAGCACAAACGTTCGTAACGTATTTGACACGCCCACTGGTTTTCGTTGACCGGTTCATACTGTCACGCGACACCGCAAGAAATCTCGATACGTCCGACGCAGTACCGGCGGCAAATTTACACATGGCTACCGACACCAAAGAACTGGTTTAGCCTCGGCTGCGGGAAGTTTGTGACTCCCCGAGCGTCCGTAGCCGCGTCGCACTAACGGAGAAAGGAAGACAAACGCTTGTCTGGCCTTGCGGTCGAAATTAAAATATTTGTGGCATTCCGCGTCCTGCAAGTTGAGGAGGAAAAAATGGCTGTAGAATGGTTGAGTGGAGGGAGCGGGAGACGTGTGCCCCTTCTGCACTCACTGCCGACGCCCATGCATGCGATGAATCAAGACCCCTATACCTTGGTCCGCTGTTGTAGCCACAGGCACACGTGTTCCGTAACTCGATCTCATGTAGACAGTAGAAAGGGTATGTGGGCGGATCGAAGTAACTTGACACGAAATACGCGCGGCTGAGTTGTGAACTGCGATCGAGACCGGCCTCACGCGAGTCAAGATATCGGCGAGTCCGCATGAAGCACGTCCGTACATGTTAGAACTGGGCCGGTCTGTTGGTTGATGCCAGCCGCACTGAGCGTATTCCTTGACCACTTTATTATTTTTTTTTTGCATCCCCCTCCCCCTTTCACCCTGCTTTCTTCCCGAGCCGTTCTCGCGAGACCGATTCGCGACGCGACCTTGAAGCCCGCGCACCTGCTGCCGCTCATTCTTCCCGCCTTTGTGTTAAAACCGAATCTCTACCACCACCCGCAAGCAAACAAAAGGAGAGGCCAACCCAGGAACTGAAGAGGTCAACCTGGGACTAATTATCAAGGAAACGTCCCCCCCCCCCCCCCCTTCTCCTCGACATCCGCCTAAAATGGAACTGCGGGACGAAATTTCCCAGAACGGAAAGGTCGGTACTACCACTTTCCCAGGTTCACCTAGGGAACGCGGGGGAAACCCCGGGTTTTCCTAAAGGAGCCACAATGGTCATGGCGCCCCCACCTCCTCCCCTTTTTGTTACTTTGCGGACGCAGTGGCGTGCCAGTTGAAGCGATTTTGTGAATGCACTGTGCATTGCATGGATTATCCATCCTTCTATTTTGCTGCAAGTTAATTTTGGAGGGAACAGGCCCACTCGTCATAAGAAAGCTGGTCATAGGCCAACTGGTCGAAGAGGGCATGTCGTTCTAGGTGATCCCGTTCTAGAGAAAGTGCCGACCTTTTCGTTCTGGGAAATTTCGTCGCACAGTTCCATTTTCGGCGGATGTCGTGGAGAAGAGGAGGGGTGTAGGGACGTTTCCTTGACAATTGGTCCCAGGTTGACCTCTTCCTAGTTCCTGGGTTGGCCTCTCCTTTGGTTTGCTTGCAGCTGGTGGTAGAAATGGCTTTTCGGTTTTAACGCAGTTTCCCTTCCCTTTCTTATTTTTCTTCTCCCTCCAAAAATATTTACCATACTATTTTCTTTTGTTTTTTGCGGAGAAGGAGCCGCCTTTTTTGTCCTATCTCCTGTTTCCCTGCTTTTGTTATTGAAACACTAGATAGAGGAGCTTCACGAAGTGATATTTTCATGCTTCGGCGTGTTGACATTTTGTTTAGCACAAGGGCGCCTGCACGACCAAAGCACGGTAGAATCTGCGGGACGGTAGAATCTACCGGACGGCTTACCCCAAAATTGTTATCTGCTATCAAACGAATGTGCACTAAATTTTAGCGCAAAATTAATAGCTTGTTATGCGAGCTTATAAACCCTGTTTAGTTTGCATTGGATTTTGTCGAACTTAAATTGAGAACGACTCAGCGGGCAATGGAGCGGAAGATGATAGGTGTAACATTAAGGGACAAGAAGAGAGCGGAGTGGGTCAGGGAACAAACGCGTGTTAAGGACATATTAGTAGAAATTAAGAAGAAGAAATGGACGCGTTGCAGGGTGTGTAATGCGAAGGCAAGATAACCGTTGGTCATTAAGGGTAACAGAGTGGATCCCTAAAGAAGGCTAGCGTGGCAGGGGGCGGAAGAAAGTTAGATGGGCAGATGAGATCAAGAAGCTTGCGGGGATAAATTGGTCGCAGTTAGCGCAGGACAGGGGTAATTGGAGATCTATGGGAGAGGCCTTTGCCCTGCAGTGGGCGTAGATAGGCTGGTGGTGATGATGATGATGATGGTGGTGGTGGTGGTAGTGGATTTTGTCGGCCTCAGCCAATCGCAACGAGCTGCTTATAATAAGTCATAAGTTCAGCGCGGAAATGTAGCTACTAGGGTGTCGCGTATGTATTGTCTGTTTTCCTCAATATACAGCTTATTTGCGTGAAGTTTGCGTAAGTGGTATAGCGTTATTTAAACAAGGCAATCTTTCGAATGAACCAAATTTGCATGCCTTCATGGCCCCTTTAAAAGCGCGTGCTTTCTTTGCTTACTATCGTAAAAATCAACCCAACGAGCGTTCCTAACTAAATGAACGCGGGCGCTGCAGGTTAATTATGTATATTTTGCCTCAAATAAACCTATCGTTTTCTTTGCGCTAAACAACGAGATGTAGGAGAAACGCCAGTGGTTCACGAGCTTCGAATGCTTCTTCTTTATCATCATCATCATCATAATCACCAGCCTATATCTACGCCCACTGCAGGGCAAAGGCCTCTCCCATTAATCTCCAATGGACCTTTCTCCAGTAGCGCTCTGCGCATGCGCTGCCCTCGCTCCCAGAGACAGATCCGCCATTCTTGGGGGGAAAAATGTAAACAAAACGACGCCATATTGGATTAGCCGGTTGCGAACGCCGAGCCAGCTAAGTGGTGCTCCGTCTTCTGCGCCCTGAAAACGGCCGACAGATAGGCGCTACGGCTGCCATCGAAAAATTTCTCTGCCACCAAAACCATTCGTGGCGCCTGGGACGGCTTCAACTGCATTGCGCAGGCAGGCGGGAGAAAAGGGGGATCGCCGCGAGCTCGACATGTAGGTGGCGACAGCGTCGCGCTGCTAGTGTGGATGCTCCGCTGAGCGGCCCGTAAGAATGCGCACTGTGGGCGCGCTTCGTGCCGTTTTTCCCCCGTATGTGCGCACGAAAGGTGCAAACAAGAGTGGTATAATGTAGTTCGGTTCCTCAACGTTCAATGTATAGCATGGAAGCGGCAGTCAGTTTTCATTACTACGCCAAAAAAAAAGCGACGACTCATCGGGAACCTCAGAATGGCCGTAACTGTGACAATGAACTTGTACGCTGTGGCTCGTAGCAAGCTCGATCTTTCCAGAATATGGATTTGAGCCTTAAATAAAAGCATAAATAGAAACAAATCAGGAAGCCGCGGTCTCTGAAATTCAGTTTACAACGGCAATCTCAATCGCTTTCACTGGTAGCATGACGCATTCTTGCATTTGTGGGATGCCCTGAAATGGTAACACTACTTAACTGCCCCGAAATTCTTTCTAAGAGCTTACGATATTTTTTGTGTGTTCAAAGGCAACATAAAATTACTGAATTTTGATCAGCGCAGAGATATAAATGTAGCCGCTCTAACGGGTCTTTTAAATGAAATTTTAACGACTCTGAAGAAAGGTTTGATGAATAACGGTTTCGGATCACTTATTTACGGCTTTCGTCGCAAGTGAACTTGCGAATTGAATTGTCAACGCACGCAGTACAATCAACATTTCATGTTTAGCTAGGTTATCGCAAAGTGACAAGCAGGTTTACAGTGTGCAAACCAAGCTTCGAATCTGGGACCTCACAGTGAGCACAAATTTTCTGTTACGGCTGCTGTGCTTACCATTTGCGTTCCTTTTAAAATCTAACAGGTGCCTGCAACAGCGAGATGTGTTTGAATTCTTGCGTATAAGGTCGCTTACGAACCCTAAAGATGGCAATAAATGAAGTTGCGCTGTTGCAGATGTAGTAAAACATTTCCTTTTTATTTCTCGTTGCGAATCAGCGCAACGGGTTCCCGGTAACTACTTTGTTTTGTAAACTGAATATCGCTTTTTTCGTGGCATTTAATTCTTGAGGATTGGTTAAAAAATGAAATTCTGTGCATTTAGTTTTTTTTCGGGAAGGGGGGGGGGGGGGGTCCTGCCAACGTTGCAGGAGCAGCGAGAAGAGAACGCGTGTAACGCGAAAACTATAGTTATCAGTATTACTTACAATCGCAACTACACTAGGCGTCGTGTTCGGTAGCGGTGAAAAAGCAGTACGTATTTTCAAAACTGATTAACCCCCCTTTGGTCCGGGATTGTCCAGGAATTGTGGCTCGCCTTTTTCAAAATTCTATTGAAAGCAAGCATTGTGGGAAAAAATTAAAAAAAAAACAGCGAGTCATGGCACACACCCCTCACACATCTGGGCAACAACGCGCATTATATTACGCGTTTTCTCCTCTTTCTTTAAAGTTACGTCCACCTTAAGAGGTTAAGACGTGACCATATTATGCATTTGGTTATGCTGAGTGAGACATTTCTGGACAAGGTGATTCATGTCGGATTTGAAAATGATATATATGAAAATGACACACGAAATGCCACATTTTGGTGGAATACAGAAGCGCTCAAAAAACAAGGACGAAGGAAGAAGTTTCCTCCTTCGTCCTTGTTTCTTCCTTCGAAGAAAAACAAGGATGAAGGAAGAAGGAGCGCTTCTGTATTCCACCAAAATGAACACATACCAACTAGCCCAACTTTCCGTTCTTCTGAAATGCCACATGACAGACGCAAACTCACAACTGCTTAATTTTACCGAGAAATCCCCCCTAAATACTCTTGCGCATCCATAGAAACGTATTTTAAATAATACGTAAAATTAGCAACTCGATACAGTTGAATAAATGTTTATTCCTTGTCCTCAGTATAAACAACGACTGTCCAAAAATGGTATTTATTTTAGGAAAGGTACGGGAAGGACACGATCACACATGGGCGATAGCGCACGGGTCGTGTGCAGCGTAAATGTTTTTGTTTGTTTCTTCTTTCTATAAGGACACAGCGCAATTTTACAAGGGTGTGGAACTTGCACGCGTATGCACAGGTCTTGTCTCTTCTTACACGTTTCGCGTACTAAACTTTTATCCTTTAAATAATCACCACGCCACCTGCAAAAAGAACTCTTAGACGTTCCCGAAACGGCAGACGACAGCACTCAACAATAAGAACAGTGCAATGTGTGGAAGCAATGTTTATAACAAGTTTCACACTCAAGCTGTGACCAGGGCGAAGATGTTTCGTGGAATTAAACCAGCGCATTAACCCGCAACGGCCGCTGATTATTGCGTTTCTAGAGGAAATGCGCAAGCAGAGGTAACTAAGTCATTGCTTACTGCCAAATGAGCACACATATTGGCTGTTTTGTCGTGTGCAGCACGCGTCTTGCGCCGCACGCAATGAGAAAAAGCAGACGACGCGAGAGCGCCATCCACACTAGGAGCGGTTCGTCCCGCCGCCGCCAGGGGCCGACTGTGTTCGCGCTCGGGGCGAATAATCCCCCCACGGCCTCCGCGATCGGCTGCCGGCGGCGCGCCGCCGGCAGCCGATCGCGGAGGCCGTGATCCCCCAAGTGTGGTTCGGGTGGCCGCCGCAAGAGGGCTACGCTACTAGAAAAAGGTCATTACCCCGGTCCTGCGCTAACTGCGACCAATTTATTCCCGCAAACTTCTTGATCTCATCTGCCCATCTAACTTTCTGCCGCCCCTGCTACGCTTGCCTTCTCTAGGGATTCACTCTGTTAACCTTAATGACCAACGGTTATATTGCTTAGCATTACATGCCCTGCCCACGTCCATTTCTTCTTTTTAATTTCTACTAATATGTCCTTAACACGCGTTTGTTCCCTGACCCACTCCACTCTCTTCTTGTCCCTTAATGTTACACCTATCATCTTCCGTTCCATTGCTCTCTGAGTCGTCCTCAATTTAAGTTGAACCCTCTTAGTGAGCCTCCAAATTTCTGCCCCGTAGGTGAGTACTAGATGCAGCTGTCATACACTTTCTTCTTCAGGGACAATGGTAGGCTGCCATTCATTATCTGAGAATGCCTGCCGAATGCACTCCAACCCATTCTTATCCTTCTCATAACCTCTGCCTCATGGTTGGGATCTGGGGTCACTATACTTGGCCGAGGTACATATATTCACTTACCACTTCCACTGCCTCGCCACCTATCTCAAACTGCTGTGCTCTACCGAGGTTATTGAGCATTACTTTAGCTTTCTGCATGTTAATTTTCAGGCCCACGGTTCTACTCTGTTTGTCCAGTGCGGTAAGCATGCTTTGCAATTCCTCCCCCGAGTTACTTAACAAGGCAACGTCATCAGCAAATCTGAGGTTAATGAGGTATTCTCCATTAACCCGTACTCCCACCTATTCCCAATCCAATGTTCTGAATACTTCTTGTAAACATGCAGTGAATAACATCGATGAGATCGTGTCTCCTTGTCTGACGCCCTTCCTTATGGGTATTTTACTGCTCTCCTTATGGAGGATGATGGTAGCTGTGGACCCACTGTAAATATCCTCTAGTATTCTTCCATAATGCTCATCTACACCCTGGTTCCGAAATGCCCGAATGACTGCTGAGGTTTCGACCGAGTCAAATGCTTTCTCATAGTCTATGAGGGCTATATATAGGGGTTCAGTATACTCCGCGCACTTTATCACCTGATTGATCGTGTGAATATGGTCCATTGTTGAATAGCCTTTACAAAACCCTGCTTGTCCTTTAGGTTGACTGAAATCTAAGGTGGCAGAAATTCTGTTAGCGATTACCTTGGTAAGTACCTTCTAGACGACTGACAGTAAGCTGATCGGCCTGTAATTTTTCAAGTCCTTCATGTCACCTTTCTTATGGATTAGTATGATGTTCGCGTTCTTCCAAGATTCCGGTACACTCGTGGTCATTAGGCATTGCGTATACAGGTTTGCCAGTTTTTTTAGTACAATTTCTCCGCCATCTTTCAAGAGGTCTGCTGTTATCTGAACCTCACCAGGTGCTTTGCCCCCTTTCATTTCTTTCAAAGCCTTCCTTACTTCTTCTGTCGTTACTGGTGGGACGTCTATCTCCCCTGAACTACTTTCTCTTACGGCATTATCCTGGATGTCACGGCTACTGTACAGATCTCTATAGAACTCCTCGGATACTCTGGCTAGTTTGTCCCTATTTGTGATGACATTGCCTTGCTTGTCTTTAAGTGCATACATCTGATTTCTCCCCACACCCAGACGCCTCTTCACTGCTTTCAGGCATGCCTCCGTTCTTTACAGCATATTCGATCCTCTCCATATTATATTTCCGTATGTCAGCTGTCTTACGCTTATTGATTAACTTCGAAAGCTCCGCTAGTTCTATTCTGTCAGCTGGGGTGGAGATTGTCATGGTTTGCCGTTTCCTAATTAGATCTTTCGTCGCCTGGGAAAGTTTGCCAGTATCCTGTCCAGCCATCGTGCTCCCGACTTCTGCTCCGTGATAATGCGTGTAAGATTGCCGCTGGCTTCCTGTATCGAAAACTCTGCTTCCTCGGTAAGAGCTGAATATCGGTTCTGCAGTGCGATCCTGAATTCAACTTTACGCCTTACTGTTAGCTCATTGATCGGCTTCTTTCGTACTAGCTGGTTGCGGTCCCTCCTCAAATCTAGCCTAATCCGAGATCTCACCATACGGTGGTCACTACACCTTACCCTTCCGAGAACTTCCACATCCTGCACGACGCCTGCAGGGTTATCGCATAATATGAAGTCTATTTCATTTTTATGCTCCCCATTCAGTCTCCTCCACGTCCACTTCCGGCTCTCCCGTTTGCAGAAGAAGGTATTCATGATGCGTAGATTATTCCGTTCTGCGAACTCGACTAGTAGGTCCCCCCTGCTATTTCTACAGCCCAGACCATAGTTCCCAACTGCGTTGTCACCAGCCTGATTCTTGCCTACTTTAGCATTGAAGTCTCTCATAACTACGGTATACTGGGTTTTTACTTTAGCCATGCCGATTCCACATCTTCATAGAAGCGTTCAACTAGCTGGTCGTCGTGGCTGGATGTATGCGCGTAACCCCGTACCACCTTGAGTTTGTGCCTCTTGTTCAGCTAATCACGAGACCGGCTACCCTTTCGTTAATGCTATAGTATTTGTCTATGTTGCTGCAGCTATGCTTTTATTGACTAGAAATCCCACTCCCAGTTCTCTTCTGTCCACAATGTGCAGCAGTGGCGTAAAGGTAGAGCATCCGCCTCGCGTGCAGAAGGACCGTGGTTCGAATCCCGGTGCCGGACTATTCCACTGGATTAAAGAAAATCGAACGCTTATGATTTATAAACCGCTTGACTTTCGAAGTTTCTGGAGTACGCCACGAACGACAGCGTTACCACGGGACGCCCTTCTCTACTTGGGTCCAGCGAGCGAGCTGCGGAGACAAGGCCAGCGTGCGCCGCACGGCGAGCAAAAGAGGCTTTCGCTCGCTGCAGCTAAAATCACCTCCACCACCAGCCGACACGACCGAGCCTCTTTATGATGCAATGATTACACGCCAGACACGATCGCTATCTTGACGAAGGCAACAGGAGAGGACGGGATCATGACAGACATGCCATTAGAGAAAGGCAACTAGCGCAGCACGTAAGTCACAGTAACCGAAAAAGGGAGGAAATGCTGCAAAATGGAAAAGCTAGATGATGATGGTAATGAGAGGACATACGCATCAATGGACATGCTTATTTAGGTCATGGAGGAAGAAGTTAGGAGACGGCGCCACTGGAGAGGCGTAAAGCCTAGTCATAAAAAGTAAAATCGAAGTCACTGGGCCACATGACCCAGCCATGTGAGAGCGCGCCGGCTCCAGCCGAAACAAACGATGACATGAAGCTACTAGAAAAAAAGTATCGTGGGTCGCGTGCATGATCACATGCTAGGGCGACTCCGGCGGCTCGGGAAAGGGAAACAGGTGGGCTTGCGAAGGCTGGTTACATGACGTCATGCCGTCTTCTAATTTTTTTCCCTCCATGACTTAGGTGTCCAAGAATTCTACCATCATCATCATCATTCCTAGTCACGCGCGTCGCGCGGTTTACGTGGAGAGTAAACGCGCGTTCTTTTTTAGGCCCAGGAATTTCCAAGTTACGCCGCTCAACGAAGGAAGCAGCTTACTGCAAAGCGACTCTCTCGACCGACGCGAAATCATCAAATAACCTCCAACCATGGTCGAAGCCCCGCGCGAGGATAGCGACATCGCTGCGTTCTCGCGGCGCATCTCAGATCTGGAGCCCGTCAAGGCCGACGCCGCTCTGGAAGAGCTGAACAGATACGGGCTCACGGCTCGGGAGGCCAAGTTGGCCGAGTGCGTTTGCAGTGAGGACGCCGTCGTTGCCCTGGCTAGCCCGAAGATGATGCGCCTGCTGTGCCTCGCTCTGATTGAATCAAGGGAGAATTCCCTCGTCGTCATCCTAAAGGAAAACATCAGCCACGACGCGGAGCTTCTGCACTACTTGAGCCTCTTTTTCCCCGACAACGTTTCCGTGGTGTCCGACATGCCGCCTTTGGGACCGGGTATCCGCCTCATGGAGCCTGACGTGATGTGGATTTGCCTGCAAACCGGCGTCTTGAGTAAGCATATGGTTGGCGCTCTGGTTTTCCTCGACTTCCAGCACTACAGGGAACCGGCGCACATCTACCGCGCCATCATGGGGCTCTTTCAGGACGCGCTGGGAAGGAAGCAGCCCGAGTCAACGAGGATGCTGGCCTTCGCCGAAGACCTGCGGGCGAGGGGAGTAGATGATCTGGAGGTGACACTCGCGAGTTTGAGGACGCCTCTGCGGCTGACCTGCCTTCTTGGAACTCCTTCCAGGCCACATTCCAAGACGATTGCACTCCAAGTGCTCTCCGTAAATGCTGACTGGATGTCATTCGCCGGGGAGGTCTTATCCTCTTCCGACGACCTCCATGCCCAGCTGGTGGCGATTACGCTACTGGAGCGAGGCATCGTGGCGGCACGAGACCAAGCCAGGGAAATTGTCAGGATCAGGCTTATTCCGGAGCTGGAGCTGTTTCTGCTTAACACAGAGAGGCTGCTGGCGAGGATCAAGGGAAAGATCGTCTTGGACCACCTCCAGGGCAGGACTTTGGCTCTGACGAGCACGCTGGATTTGCAGCGGAAAATCAAGAGGTGGCTGCGAGAAGTGGGCGCACCTGTCATTGATCGGCCTGACGAGCGAGAACACACACGGCGGGCGGTCCTCGTGGCCACAATGGGCCGCATACCGACACTGCAGCGGTTCTGCTGGGACAGCGTGGTCTTCTGCGACCTGCCCTTTGGCATAGCGTGTGACAGGCTGCTCATGAACTCCACCTGCGCCGTGGCGCTGGCAACTGCGCCTGAAAGGCAGAAATGGGAGGACGTGCTCGCCCTCCACGACGACCTTGAAAATCTCCTTCGTCGCGTAAACGTGTAGGGTACTTACTGCTGGTGTGGAGCTTATCCGTGTCTTCTTTTTTAGTGGTGTTGGTCCGTGTATTATACAAGTGTTTCGTGTCAGGTGTTTTGTGTGGAACATGATGCCTTGCGCTGTCTGGTGGAACGTGCTCACGGCTTCTTTTTTTCCTTTTCCGGATGTTTCTTGTAATGGGCGCACACACTGCGCTGACTGCTACTGTGAGGCTCATCCGTGTCGTTTGTTACGAAGTGTAGACACTTATCATGGTCGCAATAAAACAGTGTTGCACTTATTGTGGTTGACTAAATTCTCTGTCATTACTAATAACTGAAAAATATGGCATCCCACTTGAGTTACTGAAGCTTACTAGAGGAGTATGTGTTAAGAAGTTGGAATGCAGTGGTAATATGAGTTTAGGGCAAGATTCGCCCTGTCGGGTCTGTCGCATACCGTCGTCGCCCCCTCCCTTCGCTGCGCACCACCTTTAGCGCAAGCGAGTTGTAAACTGGAAAATGCGGGAGGCTTCATGAGGCTTCAACCTGTTCTAGCGAAATTGGCCGAGGTAGGCTGGTGGGGCTGTTGCGTTAACAATTGGCAGACGCTAGTGCACGAACATGAGGCAATTATTGAGCATTGGTATGACTTAAAGCTTCCGCCTCTTTCGGTATTGATCACATTAAATTATCATATAAACGCCAGAAACTATCATAATTATTCACCGATGCTGTATAGTAGTTGCTCTTGCTGTAAGGAACGTGAATGGACGAATCAAGTTATGCATGCACTTCCACCGAAGCCTTACGGCCAATGATCATGTCGGAGCAGGCACGGTGGAAAGCCGACATGTCCCAGCCAGTGCTTTGAGAGAGAGAGAGAGAGAGAGAGAGAGAGAGAGAGTTAGAGAGAGAGAGTAAACGTGTTTATTGCGAAAAGCAATGTGGAGGCGTCCTCATTCCAAGACCCCTTGAGCTTCCCCAACCTAAACAGCCCTCAACACCAGCAGGCGCTGATCATTGAAGTCGGAGCTGGTCAGAGCTCTCTCTCAAAGCTCGTGAGAAGGGAGAGGGAGGGATTTCGCGAATGTAGTGGGGCGTGTGCGCAGCCACCTACCATATGAAAGAGAGTCCCAGGGGCTTCGCAGAAGTGGCAACGAAGTGGAATGCGAGTACTGCGTATCAACATCCGATGGGGGACACTGCTGTAATTTACTCTCCGCAGCTGCGTTTCGTGGACGCAGCATGCATTGCTGCCGGCCTCGCCGCAGTTACACAAGCGCATTTAGATGAATTTGTAGGAAACGGTAAACTCGATTAATTGGTGAAAAGGCAATATTCGAACTTGTCGGATTTTAAATTCTTGAATAGGGTATACTTAGTATCAAAGCGTCCAGTCGGATTCCGTCGTTGTCAACGAGAACTCCCAGAACTGCTGTTGGGCGCTCCCCAAAACGAGACTTTTTGACCTAAGTAACAAGCGGACTCGTTTGATGCGGTCAAGAACTGGACCCAGACGGCTATTATGCTCTTGAATAGTTCTGCCGAAAATAATGCCATCCAAGTAGTTTATGCAGATTTCCCATTTCAGACCTCGAAGGATGGCGTCCATAAATCACTCGAACGTGGCTTGTGCATTGCACAACACGAAGGGCATTACATTAAATTAAATCAGGCCATCGGGTGTCACACAGGCTGTCTTCTCTTTGTCCATCGGATGCATTGCTATCTGCCAATAACCGGAGCGGAGATCAATCGACCAGAAGTATGATATGAATGTAGGCACTCAATCACGTCATCTATTCTGGGGAGAGGGTAGACATCTTTCTTTGTAATGGCGTTCAGTCAACAGCAATCCACGCAGAATCTCCATGAACCACCCTTCTTCCTCGCCAGTATCACCGCGGGGCTGCTCAGGAGCTGGAAGACTCCCGGAAGATACCCTTCGCCAGCATTTCTTGCGTTTTCACGTCTGAGCCGGGCATGTCGAGGCGAGCGATGCGGACAACTACAGACGCCAAGAACGGGTGACATCGTGAGTTAAAGAAATGCTCTGCATTTAAAAGGCCTGAATTGCATTGACTGTGCAATATCAACGACGGAGGGTCGAACCGTCTCGGCATGAACCGGTAACCGTTATTTCTTTTTTCGGTTCAGCTCCGGTTGGGGTTCAGCGTGCTCAAAAAATAACGGTTCGGGTTCGGGTTCAGTTCCGGTTTTCGGTTCAGTTCCGTTTCGATACCCTGATATATATATATATATATATATATATATATATATATATATATATATATATATATATATATATATATATATATATATATATATATAGCGAATCAGAATGGGAAATGAAATGGGAATGAAAACAGAAATAACGGCTAGGCAGCCAAGAAGGCCAAGGAAAGCAAAACGGAAAATGTGGTAGGTCAGTTTAGTATTCTTGAAACAGATATATTTTTTGAAAGAAAGAAAGAAGGTGGAGAAAAAAATTCCCGCTGGGTGGGATCCGAACCGACGACCTCCAGAATACGCGTCTGGCGCGATGACTGACCACTTCCGCTCCCGGCGGGGCTATTCTCCCCTCCACTTTCTTGGGTATTTATCTCAAGGTAATTATTTCCTGTACTTGGGGGTGGTACCCAACGCTACTCCAACTACACGGGGTGAAGGGGACCTTCTTTTTAACCTCCGGGCCGTGACTCAAGAGTCTAGATGTCAGGAGCTGTCGACCAGTGTTGAACCCTCTTACGCTACCTATATATGGCACCAAGACTGCCAGAACGGATGCCCTCGCTATGCATCTAGCGAATCAGAATGGGAAATGAGGGGCTCGTTGAATGAAGACCGAAATAAGGGTTAGGCAGTCAATAAGGCCAAGGAAAGCAAAGGGGAAAATGTGTTCTGGAGGTAGTGGGTTCGGATCCCACCAGGCGGGCATTTTTTCTCCACTTTCTTTCTTTCAAAAAATATTTCTGTTTCAGGAAGAATAAACTGACCTACCACATTTTCCCTGGACGTCCCACGGACGTACGTGGTATGTCCATCCGCCCTGAAACGGACGTCCTACGGATGTCCGCTACAGCCGCCATGGACGTACGGTGGATGGCCGACGGACGTCCGGTGGTTGCATAGGTAGAATGGAACATGAAAAGTTGCTTTCAATTCATTGTCACGTTGTATCAGGTTCCTCAGCTAGAGTTGGTCTTTCGGAAGCAACCTTCATCGATTAATCACATAAAAATGTTATGGTGTGAGGTGGTGCTCTTCGCAGCGGAGCAATTGAAGTGAGGAAGATGAAGTGCGCCTGCCAATGACCGTGAAGGCACGCGGCGAAAGAAAACAAAATTGAAACAAAAGAAGAGCGGGGGAGGAAGCCGAAGGGAGACGTGGCAAGATTCACAACGTAATTCGATTCTTATTCTGGCACTTCACCAAATCCCTCCAAAAGTATTCATTTCTGAATATTTTTATTATTTTCTTCTCCCTCCTCCTCCTTTTCTTCTTCTTTATTTATTTCTTTCTTTCCCTTTTTTGTTTTATTTTAAAAATGACTAATTTTCAAACTCGATTTCTCAAACACAACAAGAAAAACGCTTCCAAATTTTTCTAATTTTCCTCGAGTAATGTACCCAGTCAGTAATCTCTTTCGGTTTAACGACTGATGTTTGACCGATCCCCTGATTGGGTATGCGCCACACATGGCGCCACATAATATAAGGAACAACAACAACAACAATTCAACAACAACAACAACAAAATCGGAGGTAGGAGAGGTGCACGGCTCTAGTGAGCTCTCGGCTGGACACGAGCGCCCACGAGACCTCAAAGTCAAACCGCATCTTCCTTCTATACTTCTAGACTGCCTGAATATCAGGAAGGCGCGCAAGGGCCGTGGCAAAGTCGGCCGGCAGTAGAAGCGCGATGCACGGCGAGTTCTCGGCTGGATGCGAACGACCAGGCGACCTCGAAGTGGAGCCACATATCCGCCTCCGGGCCTGCAAGACTGGCGACAACTTGGCAGCGTCCGGAACGCAGCGTTTTTTCTTTGACCAGCGAGCGGACAGGCCAGAACACCACGGATGTCATCAGCCGACGTACCACGCCAACGGCAAGCTCACCGACGCCAGCCGTGATGCTCGACCACTGCAGGACTGCAGTCTGCACGTGACTTTTGTGGGTAGGAGAGTTTTTTAGGAGGCGTTGGTAGGAGCATGGTAGGAGTTTTTGTAAGGGACTGTGCCGATTACATTAGTTTCGGTTTTCATTTGTGTATTTTTGTTATGTACTTGTCTCGTAAATATATTTCGTTCTTTTTTGTCTGCGACACAACCGGACGAATTCGTCCGGTTGTGTGGCAGATGTGCTGGCAAACAACTCTGCTGGCAAACTATTTCCATTCAGCCCACCTCAGTTTGAAGTTCGCGGGATACCGACTACTGTATTCGTACTATCGCATTAACAACAATACTTATACATTAGAACCTAAATAACCGTGGAAATAGATTTTAATCGAGTTAATTTATATAAAACATGTAATTGTTGTTCGTTTTTAAGTAGTTTAAGTAGCGTCCTCTTTGCTGTAGTTTATATTGATCAAGTCTACGCCTAAGAATCGCGCTTTACAAACACGTGAAATGGCGGGGTTAGAGCTGCTCTCCGACGAAGGATACCGTCTCGACGGGCGCAAACCGTCTGAACAGAGAAAAATAGGATGTCGCTTAGCCGTTTTCGAGCAGGCCGACGGATCAGCCTACATCGAGCAAGGTAATGCGAAAGTCCTCGCCGCAGTGTACGGCCCTCACGAGCCGCGAGGTAACCGCTCTCGCGCTTCGCATGACCGTGCGCTAGTCAACTGTCAGTTCAGCATGGCCACGTTCAGCGCCTTGGAAAGGAAACGCCGCCCAAGAGGGGACAGAAAGTCTCAAGAGATGACCCTGCACATTCAGCAAGCCTTCGAAGCCTCTATTCTCACTCAATTGTATCCTCGCTCGCAAATCGACATCTTCCTCGAAGTCCTGCAATCCGACGGGGGCACGCTGAGCGTCTGTGTGAACGCTGCCACCCTGGCACTCATAGACGCCGGTATTGCCCTGAAGGACTACGTGTGTGCGTGCTGCGTGGGCTTCGTCGACGGCGTCCCGCTCGTTGACATCAGCCAGCTGGAAGAATCCAGCCGCGGTCCCGAGATAACAGTGGCCGTGCTGCCCAAGTCCAAGCAAATGGTTCTGCTCGAAATGACGTCTCGTGTGCACGTAGATCACTTGCAGAAAATGATGGACGCTGCTGTTAAAGGTTGTATTGATGTGCATGCGATATTTGACAGTCGGGTGAAGGAGCATACGGCCGAACTGGGCTCGTCAATAGGGTTGGAATAAAGCAGCAAAGATGCTCGTGTCGGAATGACTGGTTGCTTTGTTTGACTTTTAGGTCGGAGCTTTTTCTCTCTGGCGTCATCGAGTGAAAGTAGTAGTAGTGGGCTTGTTCAAAAAATTCCTAAGAGATTACCTGGAAGGCAAAGGCTGTTCGAGAGGGGTAGAGTCTGGCGTTGAGAGAAATGAGGTAGAAAGTGTAGGCCACCAAAGAGGGTGCAAGACGGAACCGACGAGGCCGTTTACACGCGCTGCAACTGGCCTTCAGCTCGAACAGTTCACTAAAAGCGTGTCAAGTGTACATAGTAATTGCATATGGTTTGCCAACTTCACGGAATACCGGGTACATGAACTCAAGTTGGGTATTACGTGTGTCCCAGGAGTACTGGGAAAATCTGTACAGCTTGGCTCCGTTGGTTCACTTGTATTTCACCTGTGTTGGAGTATCCATTTTTTCTTTCTTTTTTTATTACCTTATCAAGGTCTGCAGTTTTAGCAGCAACTTTTTTTAGTCTGTTTCAGAACATTGGCTTTAATTATTTCAAACTTCAATGAAAGCCTGTCTGGGGAAGAAATAACGTCTAAATAAAGAACAACTGGATTGAAGCAATCGTTTTTATTCAGTTCTTAGTTTCGGCAAGTGTCCGTTATGGCCATGGCTTTACTTAACTGGTTAAACAATATGTAAGACGCTTAACCATTTATGTAAATGGCATTGTCAGTAACAAACTTGTTCACAGTGTGGCAGTCATTATGGCAAATGGCTTTAATGGGGCACATATTTGCTGTGCCTTTTAAAAATGGTGTCTTCCCCATTGGTGTCTATATATGTATGCAGCAGCAGCAGCCTTTAGTCAGAAGGAGATGAGGACTGTGTACAGCTGACGGGTGTTCAGACCTGTGCATACAGGTGCTCTCGATTCAGCCTGCCATGGTTTTCAGGCCTGCGATACACAAACCAGCAGTTGTAAAGGCTAAATGGGGTAATAGTAGTAGTATAAAACTTTATTATAAAGTAAGATCATTTAGCTCTTAGTGGGTGGTGCCCTTAATCCAGGGCCCCATTTGCTGCTGCGAACCGTCTTGCCCGGTCGATCAGTCCGTGCTGGTCTTCCAAGGCTGAGCTGGAAAGAGCGGCTTCCCATCCGGAGGGGGAGGGGCTGGGTATCGGCAATGTTAAGAGCCTGGCTTCTCTTCTGCGGGTGGTGGTAAAGTCCAGGGTTGATGGACGTCTTGTATAGTTCTAGGGGATAGCAAACACAATGGAATAGGTGCACAAGTGAGACGTCAAAAGACGTGTACCGCCATTTTTTTAATGTGGGCTGTGGTTTTTGGTAAAACCTGCTACCTAACCATACATGACTGACCAGCGAGCTGCGGCATGTCGTGAAAACACGACACACCTGCAGTTCATTTCACAGGCTGTGTGCATGAGGGTTGAAGCTATGCGGCTGACCAAAATGGTTACGCCTGTCCAGTGGGGGTACAAAAAATGACCGACCAAAAGGCCCTAACGCCTGATGTTGCTTCAGTTGGCCTCCATAGAGTGTTGCGGTGAGTTTCAACATGCTCTTTGGGTGAACGTGTTGAGAACAGTAGAGTATCCACAGTGCTGCATGCAGCTTGTGAGATTAACTATAGGTGAGCATCATACAGAGACTTAACAAGCAAAGCAAGTGGTCAGGAATGGTTCCTAGATTGTGGACTTCATGGTGAGTGACCTGCAAGCTGCATCAGTCCAAAGCACACGCAGCATTGTCACAAGGGACCAAATTCATAAAATGGAATCGTTATAGTGGAACTCATTAAATAAGCCAGGGAGAACCAACTGCTTGCACAAAAAGCCTTACTGCCCTGAAGTGTGTGAAAGCATGTTTTTTTGCCAAGAAACATTGAAATTTATGCTGGTGGCATGTTTAAGCTTATTGGAATAATGGAAATATTTATGCTACCAGTGGAAATATGTATGCCGTGAAAGGGCTGGGGGATGAGGGACATTGCTCATTTACACTGGTGTGAGAGGGAACATTTTATGTCATCCTCAGTTTTGCTAGCATCATTTTTATTGTCTTCTGATACTTAAGAAACTGTGCGTTGAAGGAGGGTGCCGTTCTGTGATTCAAACATAAGTTAAATATACGCGTGTGTGTAGACATACATGTACATATTTGGCCGTGGTCTGTCTTGTTTGGAAGCTACCGCTGAGAAAAAAAATTATGAACTCCAACCAAAAAGTACTAAAAATGACTTAGACATTTCGGAACCAGCTTGGTTCCTTCCTCAGGGGTGACTGAGGCCATGCTGCAGCAGTGTTTTATAGCTGCTGGTGCGGGCAGTCACTCGCATGGTGGAACGTAGTTTTTGCATGTAAGCAGGTGCTGCGCCATGGGCCAAGTCTCCTATGAGAAAGAAACCAAGGTGGTTCCAAAATGTTGGGTTTTTCATTAGTACTTTTGGTTGGAGTTTGTAATCTTATTTTTCTCATGTATATACATCTATGTACTGGTGTGATGCATGTGTTAGGATCCGAGTAGGGGAAGGACTCGGGCTACACAAAGAGCACGTTAGCGGCCATATCCGAAAGCTTGCTTCAACGGGTGAAAGGAAAGAATAAGCGAGAGACACCAGGTGTGGAGCACACAAAAGGGAACACCGCAGTGATTCCCTATGTGCATGGCCTCACGCACAATGTTAAGAAGATTGCAGCCAGACAAAGTGTTTTTGTCGCATGCAGTTTGCGAGTCTGCGAGTCTGGATCCCTTGTTGCTGCGGCAATTTCCTGATGAAAGCAAGAAACGAAAATGCCTGCGTGTATGACATTTCAGTGGACATGCAAAGAACCCAGGTGATCCAAATTAACTTGTGGCCCTCTACTGTAATGTCTCCCATAGCCCAGGTGTAGCTTTGGCAAGTAAGGCCCCAACTGGAATTCGTGCTCTGGACAACTTCGATTTTCTGAATGAAACTGGTGTATTTCAAAAGCTGGCTGCTGTGCATTAAGGACGCACCATATTTGCTGGTCTTCGATTTCTTTTTGTAGGCTGTCTATGGTATCAACATATCAGGTCAGCTGTACTTTTAGGTAACACCCACTAGAACTAATCTGCAGTCAAATAGGCAACCAAGTGGTCAAGCATGCACAGTGCATAATTAAAAAAAACAAACGCTAACGATCAAGTCAAGGACAGGCTAAGAAAGTTTAGAGGTTTGTGTGCTTGTAGCAGCTGTATAGCTGTTTCCCTTGCAACTGCCCGAATAAAAGAAGGATTTGTAGAGGGATTCGTTATTTATGATGTGTTTCACTTCATATACACCAAAACTTCCACTCTCTATTATTTCTGTTTTTTGTTTTGTTTTTCCAAGTAGGAAAATACTCGTTTGTGTAAAACTGTGTGCACTCGAGATGCTACGAGAAAACTATCGCATATTACAAAACTGTACCGGACAAAATAAAATGGGGGGTCTTGGGCTCCGGCAAGCTGCAAATGTGCAGCTTTTTTCCTTTTCCTCCATAAAATAAAGATTTGATTTGATTTGGTATGACCCAGTGCATTACAGCACAACAAACAGGTAAACCCTTTAAAGAGAGCTGCAAAACAGCAAGAAATCCTCCACGTAAGCTTGAGGGCTTCAGAAAACATAGCTTACAGACAGCTTGGCAGTATATACTACAGTAGGATATGCTGCAACCAGAAAGTCTTCCTGAGAGTGCGGCAAGACAGGAAACATGCTGTGTGCACTACTTTTCCTTCCGTTCAGTGTCCCGGAAATGGCCTTCCATTGTGCTCTGGAAATGGCTGTGGACGTGATGAGGCTCCCTCTCCAAATGGCTCCGTCTTGCAAAGCTGTTGCTGGGCGTCGCTGCAGGTGCCCAGTGAGGCTACCTTGGCTGGTTTTGGTGCGAAGCATTCTTTGCAAACTATTCTGCTCTCTCTTTTTCACTGGCAGGTGCCTTTCAGTGCAGATGGTATGGCCCTACGGGAAAGAGAGATCCTGGCTATCACTGTGCAAGTGGACTATCAAGAGATTCCTCATCTCGAGATAAATGCAACTGATTTTAAAATGGCTTAGGTCTAGACGAGGTGCAAACTTAATGAAGTTAGTATTGATGCAGTCCAAGAGCATAATGTCACTGATCACGTTAAGAAGAACATAAAGATGATCATTCAGAAGCGCTATAGTTTTCTTGCTCACAGGAAGGCCAGCTTTTAGAAGGCATCAGTAAGCTTTTCAACAATCTTGCATAGGTTCCCACACATCTCTGCTTTTTCATTTTTCTTCTCATCTGGCATAGCAAGCTGGGCACAACTTTACTAACATTGCCACCACCAATAAACACATTCTTGGTCTCTCTCTCTCTCTCTCTCTGTTCATTCTGTTGAGCAAGTAGGGCATTGTCTGGACGATTAATTATTTCATGCTTCACACAGCTCTGGGTATTTTGCGTTGCACCGGTTTATCTGGTGGCCAGTGTTCCTTGCGTGCTCGGCAATGGCATTGGTTGTAACAGTTTTTTTTCGTATGCCGTACTGGAGCTGTTTGAAATGCTTCGCCTGTTTCGCCAATACATGCTAAACATTACGGAACAATTTCTTTTAAATGTCACCAGGAAAATTGAAACAGAGAAGAAAATCTTTTACGATTTAAAGACCGAATACCTGCCTGAGTGAGTAGCCTCCTGGTAAACATGATACATTCAGTCGAGCCTGAAAGTTTTCCTTATATACAAGGACAACAGCTCCTGTGTCCTAGACCAAAGGTGCATTCACTAGTATGTAGCTGGTCATGTCGACAGATTTGAACAATTTTACCGTTGAAGAAGTCAATTGTTGTTGTAGAAACATTTATTTGAGCCGATAAAAAGCAAAATAAAAGAGCCATTGATTTCTTAGGTCGGTCACGGCTTTCTGAACTAAGCAGTCAATGGCTCCCTCCGTTTTCTGAACATCCTCGTACCGTATGGCTTGAGCGGCCGTTTCTTTGTTCATCTTATGTTCACATTTTGTGTCTGCCGATTTCTTGAAAGGTGGGATTAGCCTTACAAACAGCACACAAGCCCCTTGAAAAGATGGTGCAAAAGGCATGTGGGCATAATTGTAAATATCGATACAATCACGTCATGTGCTGCTCCCAAAATATTTCAGTCAGAAATCGCTGTGTTTGACTGCACGTGTGTGACATGTCCATGGGTGCTGGTGCTGCCAAATAAAGTTACCTAGTGGCGTGAAGTTGCATAGGGAAGCGCATCAAATTGTTCCAATGAGCCAAAGGCAAATTTTGGCTACTTCACGCATGTATAATGGTGCCCAGTTCTCAAGCTTGCAGTTTTAATAGGATGCATCAGAGCCGAACTCAGATAATTCACAGTAACTGTTTTTTTTTTGTTCTTCCATTTTGTTTTTCTTTCCTCCCCTGCCTACTTTCGTTTTTCCTTTTTTTGACGGCCTGTGAAAAATGTGAGTTTTTGCTTGCGTAAGTACACAACCGCACAAACTCGCGGAAAAGGGAGAATTTTGTACAACTCCTTCTTGCTCGCGAGTAAATCATCAGTTTCTTACAATATGCATACTTCCTAAGAAACTCTATGGAGCAAATCGACTGCGAACACTGCAGGCGGCTGAAACGCACGACGCTCGTTTAGCGTAAGCAAAAAGAAGAGGTTCAAAGGACCATGACCTCTTTATGTGCTGAGCTCGGCCTTGCATGACCGAGCAACCGACCACAGCTCAAGGCCCTTCGCAGCGTGCTGCCAGTAAAGAGCTGCCGTAACGATCGGGCAGCAAGTTGTGCGGTCGGTGGTGCTGGCCTGTGCGCTGCCTATGCTGGCCTGCTCGCCTCTGCGCGTGACAAATGGTGGTTACGACTGATGCGCTTATGTGCCTGGCATGGAAGCGGCGACAGCGGTCGTCCGAAAGGATCAGCTGGGAAGAGGATAGTAGTGCAGCTGCGCGGCATTTCTTTGCAGGTGAGATGGTGAGATCACCGATGACAATGAAGCCAAGCGACTTCTCCACATTGCAAGCAGCGCTAGCGACTACAGCGACGCAAGCTACGGGTGGGGAACAGCGTAAAAATAGGTCTCTTTTGTTATTTTTGCTTGCGCCGCTTGCGCTTTATTACGTTAATCGGCAGGTAGCCGTTAGCCAGGCGCGAAGTAAAGTCAACAAAGTCGCCCGGTGGGGCTCGGTTGATTCGGTGTTGATCCGGGCTGCGCTGCATACTGTTCTTGAGCTCGCAAGCGCTGTGTGTGGTTGTGCCATGTTTTGAATCTTGTGCGAACGATGTGAACATGCTAACGGATATGAAGCCACCGCGGTTACTGCTCAGGTAGACCACATTTTTTGCAGCACCCTTCGTTTCGGTCTCCGTTGTGCGCGTAGACAACATAGCAGATTTGCTGAAGAGCCTTAACTCAACTGGTATGCTGTTAGCTATTTCAGATCCTGTTTTTCAATTCAAATCATAGCCAAAGTGCAGCTCTTGGCTGTTTTACAACCTTTGCGCACTGTATAACGACCTAAGCGCCCTGGACTGATGTCATCGCGTGCGTTTTTTTGTAATTGTTAACCGATTGCCGTGCCTGTGGCTGGTGTTTCAGCCTGGAACGTTCTTAATGTACCCCTTTTCACCCACAGGCAGTATGCAGAGCTGAGGAGAGATGGAACCACCTCTAACAGCACAGTCAAGATATCTGTCGGCATTCTCGTTCCCTTTGTGCTACGCGACTTCAGATGTTGGCTCTGACAGCGACTCGTCAGTGTGCTACGATAACCAGTCGCCAGCTGCACGAACGGGTATCTCAGGTTACAGGGGTAGCAACATTAGTGCAGAAAACATCTCACTCTCACAGCCATCATTTTCCGGGGATACACCGATAACGCCACCACCCTATGATTGTGTCGCGATCCACGGTGAACAGGAAGGCGACTATGGTAACCTTGTGTTGAACAGATGTACGCGGACCTTTCGAAACATGGAGCCCACTGGCAGCTGCGCGAAAATGCCATTACAGGGCGCGTCATGCTCTGCTCCACCAGCTTTAATGACGGGGCCGTCTCGAGGCACGTCGGTTGCGAGTTCGTTCAGCAGCGAAAGCTTACCAGTTGTGACCACATCGCAAGGAAGCACGGAACACGAAAGTAGCAGCTACACAGTGTCTGGCACAACGGACGGCGATTCACAATCTTGCACTGAAAAAATACTCGAAGGTGATCTGTCGGCTAGTGCCGAAGCTCCCTGCCCGAGCTTATGCTCGTCAGATGTGTGCTATTCACAAAATGCTAAAGGTACAGCAGCCACTTCGAAGTACGATGTTGGAGAAGGAAACCTGATGAGCCACCCAGAATTGGCCCTTTCCCTTGAATCCGTGCTTACTGTTGTACCGCAGCCAATGAGGGAGCATTCTGCAGCTAGAGATGCCCGGAACACCGAAAGAAAGGCTTTCATTAAGGAGCAGTTTCTTAAAAAGCCGTCAACTGATGCTAACAGTCAAAGACCAAAGTACTCGACTTCATCCTGTGGAGACGCTAGTTTGCAGTCGTGGGATTCTCACCTTGAGGTAGATGCAGCCATTGAAGACATTGTGGAAAGCGTTATTCATGAACTGTCCATTTGTGAAACGGAGCTACGAAGCTGCTCGGGCACGCTTTCTCGGGAGGAGTCCGTTATTGGTGATGCGCCGCGTAGGGCGTCTCCTGCTTCATTGTCCAGTTACACATCGAGCAAGCGTCTGGAGTGGGACAACGGGGCAGACATTGGCTATTCAGGTGCAAGTGAAAGAGTTCACGATCATGAAAGCCTGAAATATACAAGCATGAAGAAGCATGTGCACAAATCCAGCAGCACTCTACTCTTCAAAGAAGCCAATGCCCTAACTGAAGAAAAAACTGTGTTCGCAGTGCCACTTTTTCGTGACGTCGTCGTCCAGACTGAAACTTGCCCAATTAAAGATGCCGAAGTCCAGGCTAACGCTTCCACGACAAACCTTGCATCAACTCAGACTGCTGTGACAACGTTGACGAAAAAATGTGAATCCTTATCTTCAAGCAGTGGTGCTGCAGACATGAGTAGCCTTGCATCAACAAAGCGGGGTTGTTCTCTTCCTGCATCGCCTTCGAAAGCTGGGTACCTGCAGGGCTACAGAAAACAAGCAGCACCCCTTGCGGCTCATAGGACACTGGATGATCTTAGCGCGAAATTGGATACTGCTATCCGACTTCCTGTGAGCAGGGGAAGCTTTGAGACATTAATGCCCGACTATGCGAGCAATGTATCGCTGTGCTACAGCCATCGCACCTTCAAGGAGCCTAGCAGCTCCAAAAAGGAATGTGCCAGCTCCGTACATAGGCGTGAGCCACGCTACTTTGGCCAGGAGCAGAAGAGGTGCAAGGATTTCACAGTTCCTGCGTCGGACACATCTGATGTAGAGTCTGAACCTGTGGGCATTGCTGGCTTTACAGTCATCAACAACAACCGGCTGAAAATGAGACTACCTACAGCTGTACCAGGCCTGGCCTCTGGCAGCACAACCCCTGCTGAGCTACCTCAGGCTGTCAGTGAGGTTGACAAGCGGCGGCTTGACTACTGGCTCACCAGTGGCTTCCCTTATGTGCCTGCCGTGGTGCCTCTCGAGGCAGACGGCCTTCCCAGCATTCACACGGCACCACCAGTTCTTAAAGAAAGGCGAAACCAGTGCGACCCCAGGTTAGTTGTGTCGGGATCGAGCCTTCCATCCATAAGCCGCAACCAAGATGCCGCCGTGGCAAGCTCTCAACTGGCTTCTACAGCCCTGGCTGACAATAAGATGACACGAAAGCGATACGTTCGCCCCATGTCTCTCTTGGCATCGAAGAACTTCTCTCATGGTGATGCGCTACTTTCAATGCAGACAGCAGCTTCACCAAAGAAACTCATCAGGAGGGACAAATTAAGGCAAGTGGTATGTTTCTGGCATCACTCCTTGACCAATGCCAGCGGAGTGTCCAATGTCCTGGTGTTTAGGTCAATTTTATACCAAAAAAGGCAGGCCTTAAAAAAAGTGGCTATTGGTGATTAGTCGATTTTGTGTTTTTAATCTGTGTGATTCCACTGTTGTTGGCACCTAGCAGCGACACTGTGAAAGGATAAATCTATGTCTTGCTAGGCAAAAACTGACTTGCACAAATTGTTAGCTGCTTTAGCTACTGTGGTGAACGGTAAGCCCTGAGATGCCCCGGCTGCAATGCTCATTTAACCGTACCCATTGTCTTGTAGAATCCGGACGTCACCAAAATCCTCTTCGACAAAGATGCACGGACGTGCCATGCCGTCCATAAATGTTGGGGCCAAGGCCACCATTTTGCCGCAAGGAAATGCAGAAGGTAGGAAGCACTTGCTGAACAAATTTTGTACCATTCTATGTGAAAGTGCTGTGGTGGGCTCATGCGCAGCTGCTTGTTTTTTTTTTTCCCTGGCCTTCCAGACGCTTCCCTTTCAAGATCGGGTGAAAGTGAAGTGAGCTCTTCGCCAGACTTGTTGGCTGTCCCGAAGGCACGGCAGGCTTTTGCTCAGCAGAACTCTGTTACGTCGTACGACACCGCATCTGAAGGGACATCATCGCGGCTGCTGGCAGTGAACGGGCGAAGCTGCAAGTTGAAGCGCATGGCTCACCGAGAACTGGAAAAGCTGAGGTTCTTGGTTGACCGCCAGCGACACGGCTACCTGAAGCAGCTGCAGAAAGAAGTAGAACGCCTGCACCGACTTGAACAGCTGTTTCTCCTGGCTGACGGCAGCCGTACAGCATCCTCGCCCGAGACGCAGACTACGGAAAAGAGCTCGGCAGAAGTGGCGCACGGGAACACCGAAAGCAACAGTGCTGCAGTGCAGACCTCGGAGTCTCTTCTTGTCGCCTGCCAACAGGAGGATGCGGGTGCCAAGGAGAGGTGCTTTGTATCTGTGTGTAATGCGGGAGCAAAGAAACAGCGGGATCATCTGTCACCACGAAGAAGGAAACCAATCTCCAGGCGTCCTGTAGCCTGGGTGGTGCCCTTTGGGTCTGACTCACGGTACCCTGGAAACAGAAATAATGCTGCATCTCCAAAAACCAGCGCTCAGCAGCATGCAGACAAGGAAGAATCCTTGCAGGTAATCCTTTTATGGCCACGTGGTGCTAATAAGTACGTTGATCAACACTAGCAAGGCAAAGTGATGAAAGCGTCATGCTTTTTAATTCTGCAATGGAACTTGGTCTTTTGTGGAATTGTGGTATTATTCAGGGTTCTAGTGTAAAAAGGGTGATGGTTGAAGAACACTTTTTTTTTTTCTCCAAAAATCCTACATAAAGGCTGTCAGGTGTCAGGAGCGAAATGCTACTACATATAGTGACAGTCGTCATCTTGGCTAATACTTTGATGCTCGGCATCCTAGGGTTATGAATACAATTGGTGTAATCCAGTAATCCAGTGGGCTGCTTTTTAGACCACGCAGGGCCAAAATGTTGATGTATCAGGCTGGAATAACTGACGTGCACATTTCATTGCACAGGATTTTACCAATTTTACTGTGTTTACCATTCGATGCTTATTTTATTTGCAGAGAATGAGAGGTGATTTGTTGACTGTGATATAAATAAATTATAGCAGCAAATAATGATTATGGCCATTTTTAAAAACAAACTACCGAGCAACTTAAGAAAGAAACATGGGGACAGTGCCTTTTTTTTTTTTTTTTTTCTGGTTGGGCCACACTTGGGGTATGTAGCACAGAATAGGAAGGCTGCTATAAGTCTGGCTGTTTAGTCAGACTTATAGCAGCCTTCCTATTCTTACCTTCCTATTTTCTTACCCTTCTCATTGTAAGCCTGTCTAATATTCTTGGAGCAAGTTTGCTGTACTCAGTTCTAACTCATGGCTGCACCTTTAGTGACACACGTTCAGCGTCTGAGTGCAGAATGTGTCTCGAATTGTTCATGACCATGAATAGATAAAAGTAGCCAAGCAAGTTGGTAGGCTGTAGCTTGAGCACAGTTGTGCAAACAAAAGACAGATGCAAGAGAAGTGGGCTCACAGTCATGTGTTTGGGATTGTCAGCATGATCACTTAGTAAATGACGCTCCAGTTAGTGCCATGCAACGGCACTTTTTTTCTTACACAAATTGAAATTTACAGAAGGGGAAATTTTTGTCTTACATATTTTTGCTGCTATGGTTGTCTACCAGCCCAATAATCATGGAATGCACATAGATGACCGACCGCAGTGTAAATAATTTTACGCAGCTGAGTTTATTCGTATTCGCGTCAGTTTCGGTTTCGATTTATTTATTTATTTAGTAATACTGCTAACCACAATGAAAGAGTTTGTAGCAGAGTGGTTAATACATGGAATACATGTGTACTATCGTGATAAATTAAATACGAACAACAGAGCGCGTGGCTTTCAATTCATGCTGCGCATCCTGGGGACGGGCTGCATATGCACAGTGCAAACAAGTTACGAGAGTTCGTGGCCAATTTTGGTATGGAAAGACCATCCTATTTCCATCGTCCGTTGGGCACTCAGCACGAAATAAACAATAAAGGAATGTAGATGCATGCGCCGAAATAAAGGAATATAGATGCGTGCGCCGTTTATTGCAGCAACAAAGTTAGATAACGCTTGTGTGAGTGGGCGCCAAACACAGTGGGAAGACAAACCAAAAAGCTCACACGCCAAACGATGGTGTTTCCATACCCAAACTCTCGTAACTTGTTCGCACTGTGCATACGCAGCCCGTCGCCAGGATGCGTGGCATGCACTGAAAGCCACGCGCCCCGTTGTTTGTATTTCAATTTATCACAATAGTTAGAGGGTACATGGGCTTTGGGGCTTGATGAAACGAACCCCGAGGCAGCCGCCATGTCAGGACGGCGCTCTTGACGTCACTGTTCTCGTTGCAACATGGCCGGTCTTGATGCGCGTGCTAGAGGCAGTGAGCGTGTCCATACAGGTAATGGCTGCACGTGTCCGGGCAACATGGCGTCTGTCCTAAAACTGTAACGTGATACACAAGGCAGAGTAGCTTGCGCCAACAGCAGCCAGTGCCTTGGCTACGTTATGGGACCCCTGATGTCGGCAGTTTAGGGCAAGGCACTCAACGTGTCATGCTGATGCCGATGTCGAAAGGGTATCCGTCCTGAGCTTTTTTGTGAGTGCAAAGATTAAAAGTGATGTCAAAAATGTGATACTGAATGGTTACTGTTAAAACTTCTTGGGGGATGTCCCCATATATATAGGAAGCTTTTGACATAGTTAGATATCTAAGCTTTAAAATTTATACTGAATGGGAGGCTGCACTTTTTTTACTGACAGCCTTGTTACTTTTCAGGCAGCCTTTGCAGCTCGCTGTGGTCACCTGATCGAGCGTTTGGAGGCCAGGCAGTCTCAGGTTGCTGTCCTAGCGGAACAGCGGCGGAAGCAGCAGCCAACAGCTGGCCAGGCACAGCTACAGGGGCGAACCCAGGAACAGCGCCGTCCACGAGGACTTCGAGGTTTGCTTTTTAGCTTGGCAGCCATCTGTTTAGCTTGGCAGCCACCTCTTAAAGGGACACCAAAGTGAATTCGTCAAGCTCCTGTTTTTGCTTGCACTGCGTAGACTGGCTCAAATGAACACACTTTTCATCGTTTATCCGGGCAATAAGGCGGTGTTTATTTTATAAAGCCTCGAAGAAGAAAAACTAGCATGCACAGTTTGCGGTGGCTGCACTAACTAACCACAGTGACGTCAGGTAAAAGTGGTACGTGATTGGACAATGTCCAAGATTAGCATTCAAACAAGTTTCGGTTTCGGTTCTGTGAAACAACATGCTTGGCATCCGAAGTTATCATTGGATGGGCATTCTCGATATCTCAATAATCGTCATACCGCGCTTCTGTCATGTTGTCGGCTGTAAAATGCCTCAGATAAGCCTACCAGGATGGCTTGGAATAGTACCAATCACTAGCCGAGGCCTATGCAGTGGATGAACGCCCTCCGCATCACCGCAGACACTTAAATGCCATGTGCTTTTCCCCCATCTTTGGAGCTTGCCTAACTCATGCCTGTATCGTAGAAAGCATGTTCACACCAGGCCAAGGGTCTGCTGATTCTGGCCTGTGCCCACTGCCCGCAAGCAGTCCGTACTTATGGCAACAGCACGCCAACGAGAACTTGCTAGCACATCAGTGTCTGTTTGCGCGCGTTCTGCGAACTTGCTCGTGGAGCAATGAACGTTACGACCCAAAAATGGTGAATTCAGTATAGAAAACATCGGCTGAAAACAAAGAAATCAACTTACAAAAATAAAATAAAGAGTGTACCCTCCTGGATTAGAACTTGCGATTGGCAAAATAACATACCTAGTGCTCCAGACCACTCGGCCACGAGCCAGCGCTGCCGGGTGTGGGAAATAAGATAACCAGTGTATAACCAGTTTACATTTTCATTTAGTTTTAGCACTTCAAGCAGCTTAGATGAGTATTTGTTGTATAGCGCTCGTGCAGTAAGCGTCCCCCAAATTTTCACAATATCTCATGTCTAGCAATTGCACTTCTTATGCGGAAAAAGCATCCACAGATGAGTGGTCGTGCTGCTGACTGCTGTGCTTGTTCACTCAGCACAAAAAAATGCTTCATGCACCCCAGTTTTACACTGTACGGTAAAAGTTTCAGTTGATTTTATTTCCTTAGTCCCTATATTAACTTCGCTGACTCTTTTCCCGCCTTCAAGTGGCCTTAAATTTTCCTACTGCGTACCAGTCAGCGAAGCGTCGCATGTGCGCTTGTGCAGCGCTTATGTGGAGCGGCCTGGACTTGGAGCTCGATACAGTGTACAAATAAACCAAGTAAAGAAAGGCACATTCTTCCATTCACAAACATGTCGTGGCTTAGTTTCAACTGAGCGAACGAATTGCGATGACCCATCGGCGGAAGGCGGACTAAAAGCTGGGCCGACTGACTCTGTCAAGCCAAGTCATCTCCTCCTGAAGTCACACGAAAATGCCACAGAAAATGGGCGAGGATGCAGAGAGGAGGACAGCATTTTAGAATTGATTTTTTCTACTAAATAAATTCGTGTAAACGCACCAAGAGTGGTTGAAACATGGCCTAGGGACTCCGGACTACAGTTTGCGCTAGTAATCCCGCAATGTTTACAAATCACTTCAGTGTCCGTTAAGGGGCAAGTTCAAGATACGAGATTGGATGCAGTCTGTAAATGTTTGTCAAAAATTTAAATTTGGCAAAAAGAGTGAGTTAAGTGTTTTTTATAACAGTCCTTTTATTGTTCCAGTTTGTGCATGACCTTGCTTTCTTGACTGCTCTACCTAGTAATGGCTCATGGTGAAAGGAGTAGTCCCCAAGAAATGACTGCATGGGTAGTTTCATGGGATTGCACTAACACAGAACTGAGTCATTGAAAATATATCTAGAAGCCAAAAAACAAAAATAGCTGCGTACAAAAGATGCCAGTGCAGCTTTTTCTGAATATTTTCCAAGCATCTGGGTAAGTGAGGAATAACATGAAGAGAAGGTATAGTCCTTGATTTGTCGTCATCGAGAATTCATTGGCATCTGGGCTTAGTGCTCAGTATAAAACCAGGTTTATCGTGCTGGATTATCTTGTTTTAGATGGGTGTGAAAGTGGTGGTTCAGCATTTGGAGTGTACATTGGTGACCGAGGTAGAGATGCTAGCAGTTTCAGAGTTTGCACTGAGGAAACAGTTTGAGTGATGAAGCATTTGAAACTATATTAGAAAGTAGAGATTACTGAGATAATCTAATCATAGAGTTCACCTTATTTTGCAGCTGAGCTGTGATCTCTTACTTTTTGAGGCAACAGTTTTCATACTTAGGAGTAGTGGCAGCAATGTTCAATTCTTAAAATCTGATATGGTTCACTTCATGAAAATGTTTTCCTGCATTATGGGCCTCCAGCATAGCTTCGAGCCAGTTTTCAATCGATGTTATTGTCACAGTCTTGGGAGGATGGGAAACGGTGACTCGGCCACTCTGTGACGTCAAACTCACTCTGGGTAGAGTGTGACAGAGCAGCTTTCAGCCGGTCATATTTGAAGTATTCTGTTCCTTCCCTCTCAGCGACATGTATATTAATGGAAGACAAAACCAACAAACCTGTGCAAGGCAAAAATAACAGCTCAAAGTAAACCTTTGAGTGGGGCTTGGGGCATCTCTTGACCCCTTTCGCCTGCCGCCACACTTCTGGGCAGTTTCAAACCTCCCTAATGTGGCGGGACTGACCTTTAATGCCTTTGCAGCCAATGACAAGGCTAGTGTCTTGTTTGGACAGCAAAAAGCGACATGTAGTAGGCCCTAGAGCCCCCTGCACCTGCTCCCAGGCTCTCAGCGGCCAAAACCGGAACTGGTGCCATGAATGGCACTGTAATTCAAAGTCTGCCAAAAGCAGGTGGGCAGGTTATATGTGATTTAGGCTAGGTACCCAGTTCAATCGTGTTGCAGGGTGTGTGTCAAGGTATAGAGCAGCCAAAAATTTTTTTTATTGGCTTCGTTCTATCTTTTCTTCACTTTTTTGTGCTGCTATCACTTTTTTTTTATATCAGATTGTGTGTATGTATGCTGCAGTTGATTGCATGCCCCTCCAGCAAAGTCAAAATAAGCTTTTATATCGTTGAAAAAGCATAAAAAATAAAAAAAGTAAGTGGTGGATGGATTTGGGATAAAATTTTAGTGTCATGAAGTCCATTTCCCTGCCTCCAAAGTAGAGATGTAAAAATGTGTGTTGATAGACTGGGCCATCTTATGGTGCTGTCTTTTTGTCTCAGCTTCTCGCTAGTTCTTTTTCGTTTGTAAATTAGAGATGCAGGTTTTTACAGAGGTTATACACATGAAGTTGTGGTACTTCATTTAATATTATTCTGTTTTAAGTGCTTACAAACTGTGCAAGGCCTTTTCTGTGGTGCACAGAGTACAGCAAACAAACACACAAAACAGACTTGCCGGTTATGCACAAGTCACACTTAGCAAAACAGAAGCAGCGACTGAAGCAAACGTACACATATTCAGCAAGCTACACAAAAAAATGAACCGAGAAAAAAAAAACGCTCGCAGCAAAACAAAAATATGAAGGCTCAAAAAGTTGATTTTAGACTGCTCATTTATGTGTCTGAAGCTTGTATGTGGTGCTTCACGTGACTTTTAAAGGAGCCCTGCAGCACTTACCATCGACTACTAGGAATGTATTTTGGGGTAAAGTCTATTGTTCCAGCAATCTCCTCCCGCAATAATTATGGAAATCCGTTCACTATCACCGAAACTACGCGCGATGAGAAATCGCGCATAATCGTTCCCTCTCAACTCAACCGCTGACAACGCGACGAGACCTGCGCGCTCTTTTCCGGAGAGGGGGGAGGCTTGTGGCGTTCTCTTCCGCGGCCTTCGATATATCACAAGTCGGGGAGTTTTCTCCTTTTCTCCGCAACGTGGAGGGGTCTATTTCCGGTCTGGTGCCACAAAAATGCAGTCATGGGTGCCTGCTCGCAAGCAAGCGCTCGGGCTGGTAGGGCGTTTTTAAAGCAATAAACGCTTGTTGTCGAGTGGTCTGGTTGAATGGGGAGTATTGAGCTCATCACTCAAACTCCGTGCGCACTCAAAACACAACAGAAACGGCAAAACTGTGCCTACAGGTTCGGACATAGAAGAGGTTCATACACAGCGCCGACGATGGCGTATCGTCACAGGAAATGCGAGAAATTAGCTGCGAAGTTACAGCCGATCGGACAGCCATGGCCTCAATGACGTCGTGTAGGCCATGCCAGGGGTGCATAATGAGGAGAACTGAAGAGAGCGCGGTTGGTTTTTCTGCCTGTTTCAGAGATTTGCGCGCTCACCGCTTCATGTGCATGTGTAATATTTGGCTCGGGTATTTCTGGTAGTGTAAGCTAAGCGTCGCGCAGGTTTACTTGCGCTGTTCAAAGAATGTTGCAGGGTCCCTTTAAGGGTACATGAAACACACCAGATTTACATATGGAGATTACACATGGAGATTTATGGCACTGGGTAAGTAGGAGCTGCTGGTTAAACTATTTACCAGAAACAAGTTACTAGTGTCAATTCTTTCGTGCAGTTTGCTTAAAGGTTTATGGGGCCATAAAACAAAATACAAGTTTGGTTCATTCACAAGAGTGCATTGATCCAATACCAGTGATGGCAACTGCAATGCGAACTTTCAACCACTATGCTAGGCATTAAGGAAAAAAAGGTGAAGCAGTGGCAACTTGCCTACCACTTTTCCATGGCTCTATATGATGTCGCAGGCACTTTTGCGGTTGGTGGCCGCTGACCAAAGCCACCGCCATACAACAGTACTGTGCCATTGTAGTGGTGCCTCTGATTCATACCCCAGTTTGATTGTATCACTTTAATGCAAACTGGTAGCTTTTTTTTTTTTTTTTCCGGAAAGAGAAAAAAATGTCATTCAATGTTGGAATGTGGTTCAGTGAGTCACGAAATGCCAGTTCCTTCAAATTAAACAAATTTCTGCTTTGTCTTTGTATTCTCTTTAAAAGCAAGTGACGTTAAGAGCTTTTTCAAAGGAATAGTCCTCAGTTCTACCCATGCAATGGTCAAGTGAGAGTGCTGAAAAAAATAAAGTGAGGGGAGCCATTATTTATTCCACCTTCTCATATGCAGGAGGAGGGCTGATGAAGAAGACCTTTACCCACAGAGAAATGAGGGAGCAAACTGAGAGGCAAGTTTCACAGCACTGTGGCTTCTATGTGGGTTATCTGAATTGCTCTTTTTCATATTCTTTAGGGTTTATCAGAAGCTTCCCGAAGTTGTTGACACAAAAACAAGGTTGCGCAGAGAGCAGCAGTACAGGACTAATCGTCTCATGGCACAGCTCTATAACAAAGTAAGTTGATAATTAAGGGCAACGTGTTAGAAGCAAGAGGAGATGTTTTGAGGACAAATAATTTTTTTTTTCTTTCCCTTTCAGGCCCTTCAAGAGAAAGCATTGAGAGGCTGTGTGAACTTTGCTATTAATAAGCCACTGACTCGATTCTGATTGCTACAACTAGTCAATACTATTTGTGTATATTCAGGCAATACACCTTTACTCTCACTTCTCTGTACAATTGATTGTAAATAAAGCTTTGCTGTTCCACGAATGTGGTAACTATTTAACACCAGCCGGCTTAGTGTGCTCCTGGCAAAATCAGGGGGGCACTTGGCAGTCCAGGTCTTTTTTTGCCTTGTAACAAAAGACAAATTTTACGATCCTATTTTGCAGATTTAATCCTTCAAGCAGTAAATTTTGCCTCTGAGCACTATGAAAGGAAAGTGATTCCTATGAATATGCAAAAATTAAAGTCATGGATGTACAGTTGAACCTCGTTATAGCGAACTATAGTTCATATCACAAGCTAGCTGCAGCACTGTGGAGGCTACATTGTTGTCCCCCTCAGGGCTCCTAACTCACCGCGAAGGAAGCGACAAAAGGCGCCGGGGCCTTGCGGTGCCACTTGCTGAATGGGGAGAAGGGAGTGTCCTTTCAGGACCCCCTTCACGGCGAGTTAGGCGCCTTCAGTGGGTGCACTATTGATAACAATGTAGCCTCCACAGTGCTGCAGCTAGCTTGTGGTATGAACTATAAATACGAAGTTTGTTTGGTCACGCTTAATTTCAATGACACCTATTCTTTTTATAATGAAACCAAAGCCTCAAGAGCCGCGCGTTATCGGCTATAACGAAGAAATATTTGGTTCCCACGGGGCTCAAAACTTGGCAGCTAGAATATTAAAAGCAAAATTTAAAAAAAAGTGAGACAAAACCATTTTTCAGTAGCTTAAGGCCCTTTATTACGTGGACACTGTGAAAAACGTCATTCTGCTCAGGTTGTGAAAAGCCAACAGGCGAAGGCCACATCCTCCTTCAAGTAAATAAGAACGCAGGCCTGTTTTTCTGAATGAACTTTGTTCTGTTGTAATTTCACATTCTCACATTCCGGTCTGTTTAGTTTGAAATGCCACAAGGAGACAGATAAGGCCTACCTCGTTTATAGTGGGTTCGAAGCTTAGAACGATGCGTTTTTTATGTAGGATTGTTGCGCGAGCCAGATTGCAGATTTATTAGAGCCGATTTTTACCTCTACGGTTATAACGAATATCGGATGCAATGAACTAATTTAGTGCCCCGATACTACTTCGTTATAACGAGGCTTGATTCAATCCAGCAGTGACACAGGGTCCCTGCACCTGCAAACCGTAACAAGTTGCGTGATAAAAGACAGGCCAGCCAGAGAATGTAAATGCACCTTGAAAGTGAGCCCATAGTGGTCAGACGGCCTAATTTAGACCAGAGCAATAAATAATGGTAAACAAGTCCTTCAGCAACCTTCAGTTGCACTCGACTTGTTCTTGTTCACTCTTCAGCCCAGCAGTGAAAACAAACGGGCTTATTTTAGGGAGTGTGGTGTCTTTTTGCAAAAAGGAGGAATTCGCAATAGGTGACCGGTAAAAAACGCAAAGGCTCATGGGTACGTCGTCTGCTATTGCCACTTCCGGTTCGAGATCTGTCCTGTCCTCCCGTACGCCTGCGTACGCCGGCGGCTTTCAGGCGCGTTTTTGCGTGTTGTTTATTTCTCACAGGGTGCTTACCTGTCAGATAAACCCCTAGTAGGGTCAATCGTTATTATTTATGGAATTCCCGATGCATGAGCGTTTTTTTCCCCGGTGGAAAAAGATAAACAGCACACACGTGCGTGAAAGCCAACGGCGTACAGGAGGCCAGGAGAGCTCTCGAACCACAAGTGGCGGCTCTCCACTGGAGAAAACAAAGTACCCATGATCCTTTGCGCTTTTTACTGGTCACCTATATGCCCGCCTCAGAAGATAGTTTTTGTGTCTTCAAGACCAAAGCAGTGTGATAATCAGTCCTCTTCAGCAAAAACGTATGTGTGGGCCTGCCACTGCTACTGGAAGCTGCACTCATAGTTTAAAATGTGGTATTGCCGGCCAAAGATTTATTTAAAAAAAAAGTGTTTCCGTTTTCATACGCAGGCCTTGTTGATTTCAGAGTGAGCAATGCTTTTGTATGGAAGCTGAATACGTCTTCCTTTTTTAAAAAACCTGTGGTTGGCAATATCACATTTTTAACCATGAATATTCTACCTGACCAAATGAGACTTCGTCAAACCTTATATTTCAGGAAGCTGCTCTGATAGTACGTTTCTCAAACATGCCATTGCAGCATGTCTGCTCCAGGTTTTCTCTACCAGATTTCTGGGTGTGTGGGTTGAGAGTATCCTGAGCTCTTTGAGAAGGCAGTTATGCTGCTGCCCTCTTCAGATATTTGTTTTCCTCTCTGAGTTGGCATTCTCTCTCCTTATCCACATAACATTGAATTTGCGAGACAAATGTGATCTTCTTAGTATCAAGTTGTGAGACCACTGGTAGCACCATACTTAGCCACAGCAATTACTACTCATGGTAAGTTGACAGATATCTAGTTCGGGCAAAGAAAAAAAAGTGCATTTTGCCTGTTGTCCCAAATAATCTAGACAAAAAACGGCAATTGACCTTACCCCGACAAAACTGTCTAGTTCAAGGATTGCGAAAAGTAATCTTTCAACTGAGCAAGCAAGCCTCCAAGCAAACAAGCTAACAGGCAGCTGGTTGGTTGGGAATGTGATTACCGTTTATAGGAAACAGGTAACAAACCAACAAGCAAGAGGTGGCTCAAAAGTGCTATCCATTCGTGACTAGTCCCCCACATGTTTGTGTATGTGTGAGAATACTTGCGCCTGGGGCAGTTTTCCTTTATTGATTCCAGCTGACCCTAAATATTTGTCTAGCAATGGGTTAGGTTCCTACACCCAACATGGAAACATGCCATGTGTGGGCATGGGACCTGATGACTTTACAGATCTGTGTAGCAACAGCCCCCTGTCTGAGCAGAAACTCGTTATGTACCCACCAAGCTGCAGTTGTGTATTGACCAACGTTGTGGTGTCAGACCCAACTTTACGCTTTTAGGCCTAGCGACATTAGCAGGTACCCACAGCTTGATGTACAAGTTTGGCCTTGCTTGGCATGTCGTTGCTTGGGCACTTGTTGCTTGAGCATGTTGCTTGGGCACTTGCAGCAGCTGTTGACACAAATGGCCGTTGAATGCCATAACAACTGTGGGAACTAAATGGTGGTGGCTGTGCTCACATGGCACTTTTCATACTCAGTCGGTCAGTTCCGTTTGGAACCTCGTGAATTAAAACAAATTTTGTTTTTGAGCCCGCAGTTGGGCAAGGTGGTTCTGCCACGGGTTAACTAGCAAATGCGCCTGCGACGGTGTCCACACGAAGCGTTTTTGCGGCAGTACACTCGCCTGTAGCGGACACACGTTGTTGGTGGGTGGAGGCTGCCTACTTGCCTATGTGATGGCAGAATGAATGGAAACAGTGGCATAACAGAGACTGGTGAGCTTTGTTAGTGTTTAGCCCACCTGCCATTTTCTTTACCGGCTGTTACAGTGCCCGTACAACAGGGAATTAGCCAACCTTTACCATTGTATTTTTTCCCCCCATTTCATGGCAATCCTGAAACTCGCACAGTGTTACACACTTACAGTGCGCCACATACCCTGAGAGGTGTATTGGCCGACGCCTTCCCCTGGATCTATCACTTCGTGCGAGCAAAAACGTTGTGACCAACATAGCACTGAGTGCACATGCTGGAGCCAGAGACCAATGCCCCCGACTGTGAGGATGTCGGTGGCGTGAACAACTGTAGCGGAATGCTGATCTTCGCCGTCCACATCACCCCTTCACCTTCGACAGCTGCATGCACAAGCAGTTTGCATGGCTGAGACAAGAGCGAGACGCAGTAGTGGTTGTCGTCGATGATTTTGATGTTGACATTGCAAAACATGACTGGTTCCCGACTTTTGTCTCGTACAACTTTAGACTCGCATGCTACAAGGACTACAACCAATCGACCACACGACGCAGATCGTCAATGTGAACATCTTTGACAGAACTCTGTCTGGTTCGGTTAAACTTGAGGAAGAGGCAAATGCACCAACCAAGGGTGTGTACTGAAAGCAGTCCCAATGTTTCGGAGCCTGCTCGGCTCCTCCATCAGGGGTGACTGTATGACCAGACGCAGCAGTCATGTAAGGTGTCTTTCTTTCTTTCTTTTTTTGTCTTTCTTTTTTTTTTTTTTTTTTTTTTTTTTTACACTCACATTTTGCTCTTGGGCATCGGAGGCTGTTGGCGTAGTTAGTGGGAAGGGCTTGGAGGGATCTACTCAGGCCTTACGGTTCACTTGTATGTGCCAGGACTCGAGGAGTATTCTTTCTGTGTAATTGGTTTCAGTACCAATCACCTGCGTGCTGTCCAAGTCAATCTTGTGGTCAGCTCTTTCGCAGTGTTCGGCCAATTGTTGTCAGAGGCATTCCGGGAAGTTCCTGGTCTCGCTAACGTAACTAGCGGGGTGAAAAATAAGAAGATGCCTTATATAACTGCTGCTTCTGGTCGTACACAGTCACCCCTGATGAAGGAGCCGAGCAGGCTCCGAAACATTGGGACCGCTTTCAGTAAACGCCCTTGGTTGGTGTATTTGCCTCTTTATCGATGCAGATTGTGTTTGGTCTTGGAAACAAAGCGATTACCACTACCGATACTCTAAAGCAATAAGGCATTGCATACCACTATAAGAAGGGGCTGTTTTGCAACAGCTGTTCTAGGCATCCACTTTTGCATAGCTGGGATGGTGAACCAGCATTTTTTCTTCCATGGCTATTTGTGTTTGTGAGATGAACAAACTGTGATTAATTATTTTTCTGCCTACTGAACTTAACAAAAGGCCACAAAATTTTTGCATTAGACCCTGCTGCTGTACGTCCACTTGCATTGAAGCCCCATAAATTCCGTATAGAAAAAGGTCAACCTTTGACCGAAATGCCTACCAAGTAGAAGCTTTTTATAAGCTTTTTTCCTCCGTATTAATGAAATTATATAAAAGCTGAACTGGTACTAGATGGCTATTACTGTACTAGGAATACTTCACGGGACAGAAATGAACCCTTCCTTAAAAGCACAGGACCTCTCGGAGCTGCATGCTTTGCTTTGTTGCACATAATCAGAAAGTGGCTTGCTATAATAAAAGCTTCGCAATCTTAAGAAGATTTAACTGCCCTTCATCATGGCAATATTTTCTCCATCCTCTGTGTGTGAAGATTTGTACAAAAAGGCAGGAAGCTGATCTGCTGAGTTGGTGGTGGTTTCTGGATCATAGCGCAGTGCTTGCCACATTAGGCCTTTCTCTCAAAGTTGCAGGCAGCCCTCAGTTGTGATCACGCTATCCTCCTGTCTTGCTCTCGCAAGTTGGTAGTGCAGACACAATGCGTGCTGCTGCTCTGCCTTTCATTCTGTACTTTAGTTTCTATTCTCAGTTTATTGCTTGTGCCAAGTATAAAAAAGTTTATTGTACAGAAGGCTAAAATGAGGCTGTTGGAAGAATGGGCCCCTGTTTCTACTTTAAAAGCCCATGCTTCCAAAAGCATGGGCTTCCGAGAAAGATGGTGATACCTGTACCCATTCGCATTTATTAGTTATTAGCAAACATGCAAATGTTGCAGAATATTGCTACCTGGAGTGAGCCCGAGACCATGCCATTGACAAGTCTACTTCACTCCAGGATGCTATGGTGCAAATTTAACACTGTTCCAGGCAAAAGCCATTACAAGGCTGCTTGGTCAGTACTCAGGAGGGAGTCTCCCTCCCTTGTTGAACGCAGGTGGCCAATGGCAATGATTACATTAGTGCTGTCTGATGCATTTAAAAGAGAAAAATAGTTTCCTGGATATATGGCAGTTTCTCGAGAAGCGAAATTTGTACAGTACACAGCCATCTTCAAGATGAAGTCGGTGCAAGCATACCAAGAGCGACGTTTGCATTTCTGAGTGGCATTGGCAGTAACATCATAGGTGAGCTATGCATGACCACGAGGCTTTATGAGCTTTAAAATTATGAAAGAACTGCTTGCGGAGAAACAGCTTTTTTTTTTTTTTTTTTTGCAGCTTCGTCAACTTTATTCAAACGAACAGGTTTTAAATGAGTTCAAACAAACATGAGCAGCAGAAGTGAAACAAACATGAATGGCAGAAGTTAAGCAAACATGAGCAGCAGAAGTTAAACAAACATGAAATAAGTTCAAAGAAACATGAATGGCAGATAGTAAACAAAAATGAGCAGCAGAAGTTGAAACGAACATGAATCCGGGTGGGCCGCTCTATTGCCATGGGCGTTTGCTTTTGTTGCTTTTTGCTGGACCAGTGCCCAAACCATATTTAAGGGCCTCCTGCTTGGCCTCTTCATCCAGCTTCTGTTCGCCGACCAGGGCAAATAATTTGTAGACTGCCATCGCAACGTTCAAAGTACGTCTGAACGGAGCACCAAAGTCAAGCCTGGCCTCTGGTGGAACCCTCTTGGACACTGCTGCCATCTTGTACAAGAAGAGGAAAGGAAATTCAGAGTTAAATGTTTCGTTTGGAGGAAGAGCAGCACTTCATGACAAGGGATGGGTGTAGGGGCAAGTGTACACGTGTGCAAATTAAGATGTGTGTGCGTGAGCAAGATTTTACTTCATGGGGAATGGTGGACCTATGAAGGAAAAGTGGAGGATGTAAGACGAGAAGCGGAAGGCTCAAATTAGTTAAATTCAAGATGGAAAAAACTTCAGGAAGTGGTATACAGGCTTTACATAATGTTCAGATTCTTTACTCTATTTCTGTTTCTCTTCAGAGGCACTGCAAAATGGCTGATCATTGTGGTGAAAGCAGACGTCGAAGCCTCGTATGCTTGGTATACTTTGCTTGTGACAGGAACATTGAAGCAGAATTCACCCTTTGGGGGGGGGGGGGGGGGGGGGGGGGGTGAACATCTACACAAACGCTATATGCATAGTATTGGTGGTGATGTGTCTGTAACGGATGGCATTGCCCCAAACAGATTGAGATGGGCTGACGTGTAAAAAAAGAAGTCGGCACAAACGAAGAATGGACACAACACACAAACAGGAGCACTATTACTCCAACTTGACCACTGGATGTAGTGCCCAGTCTACTTCCAGAGATCAAGTAGGGGTAACAAATAACTGCTACCACACAGGAGTTATTGCACGTGCACACTAAGCACATGGCAATTGTTTGGGACGATCACTCTAAGTGATGCATCGTGGTCTGCACTACAATTAAGCAGTGGTATTCACTGTCCTCCTATGCACTGTTGCTGAGGCTTTACACACTGATGGCTCAGTGTTTGAGGCTAGACATGCCATAAAGTGCAAAGTTCACCAAAAATGCCAAGTACACAGTGAATTATCGCTGGGCATTATTTGAGTATACGTAGGGTCGGATTTTATTTGGTTATGCCGAGGTTCCACCGAATGAAATTTTTTTTAATGAGTGCACTGTGAGCAGGGGAATCTGCTAGAAGGAGCCTGCCCAGCTCCACAAACTGCATTCCCTGATCCGCTGATGGCCAATGTTCGAGGGGTACACTAGCTAGAGGATCCACCACTGGAGACTCGGGATATTGGTGTCTTTATTAACCTCACGGGTTTAGTTCATAACTAAGGTGCGAGGTTAATACCTCCCCTCCCCCTTCCCGTAACTAATGTCGGTGTCTAATGAGCCGAGGCGTCATAGCAAACGTGAGTTAATTATGTTGGGAGGTCATTTTCACAAGTATTTTTTCCCGTGTAAGTCAATCATGCATGGCTACAATTGTTCATATGTACAAAGCAGAATATGCTACCGTCTTTGCGGCTAGTACAATGAGATATAAAGAGTGCAAACCTCGGTGAGAAATTTACCCCACGCGGCGGCCAGGAGTATGTTTTGGCGGCGACGTCTGTGTGCCGCCCGCTGGGCCAGCATTTTTGCGACTGAGGCACGGCTGGGGGCAGCGCTCGTGCTGTCCGTGCCTTTCTGGAGACGCTTATCCTTACCCTTGGAGATTGCTGCCTAAATGGACACAATGGATGCAGGTGAATACGCTGCGTAAAGGCAGTCTGCCGCTCAAAGGCTGGCTGTTACCTGGGCAGCTCCTCTGGGCAGCTCCTGGGCAACTCCAGGTTCGTGGTCGGCTTTGGCGGCGTTTTCCCGAAGTTCCTGGAAACGTTTCGCAAAGAGGCGTGCGCTTCTTCGACTCATTCTCAGAAACCCGGTGGATAGCGCAACTGATTCTTGCCTGAGTTTCGGTACCCCTAGACTACGCGCGCAAGACGAAGATATCGTCTGCTACGTGCGCTTATGTCCGCATCTGAAACTTAGAAAATAAAATAGAAAACAAAATGCCAGGACACACCGAAATTATTTGGTTTAAACTTAAAAAATGCTTAAAACTAACAATAACAAAAACAAGCGACAAAACGTTCTTCAAAACATCGTCGCAGGACGCAGTAGATAATTTAGCGCAACGGGCGCAAGGTATGGTGGGATAGACGGGGCATGCAGACGCTCCAGTAACCGTGCGAGTTCATTGCGATTGGTTGGAAACGTATAGTTTCCTTCAGCATTAAACCCTATCGCCGAGAAACAACAAAGTGGTATTTTTACCTGACGACGGTAATTACTGTCTGTCATACGAGCGTAACTGAAATACGAGTGCTTTCGCTGAATCGGAGCGGCGCGATGGCGACAAGACTATATGACACTCGTTCAGAAGTTTAATTGATGTTTACGCGCCGCAGTGGAGAACTAACGATTAATTTAGGACACGTGGAGATCTTTAACGTGCGCGTAACAGACTTTAGCAGCTTCACAGACGCCTGCTTAATTTAGTTTTAATAAAGTGCACTACCTGATTTTTTTGTTCTTTTTGCGATGTTGCTCTAAAAAGCACGTGTTTATGCTAAGTCTCTGTCCCATATATCGCTACCGGCAGTACGCATTGATTGTATACCATTCCTTGCAGTGACAAAGGAAAGTCAAGCTTCATTTGAGTGTACCGCGGCCGGTTGAGTGCACCGTCACCATGCAGATTAGGCTTCTTTCTCGACGGAAAAGAAATCTGGTTGGGATTAGCACTGACAATTACTAGGGTGTACGAGTCTTCTAAACTTTAAATAACCATTGCAATTAACGCTATATTTTATTCGGCCTCGAATCGAATGGAAATTGTACTATTCGAAAATGTTAAAGTTCGAAAGCGTAAATGGACGGCCATAGTTTCAGATACATTAAATTATGCCTGTTGAGAACCAGAAATTCCCTTTAAAAACACCCAAAATATATATATTTTTACTCCGAGTTGTGTCGCACTTTAATTTTCCGCCATCGGCCGCCGCAAACATGCACAGGCAATTCCTCCGCTGGCGGGGGCCGGCTTTCCCGCGGTGCACCGGTGACGTGCGGCTAAAGTGCAAGAGTGTACCTCTTCTTTCTTGTCTCTCGTCCGTCGCGCTGTTTTCATTTCTACTATCATATACCAAACAGACCAAATTTCAACACTTTTGAGGCAAGAGGAATGTTCTAGTGGCCCCTCGTATCCCCTTGGTCTTAGGAAGCACTACCTTTGAGCTTCTCTTTTTGTAGTCGCGCTCAATTGCTGCCCAGTCAACACTCTGCAGACAAGGAAGCCTAGCTGTGTACTGAAATAGCCCCAAGTTCACGGTTTTGTTATCAAAAATTTTTGCTTGATACTGCAATGTTCCAATGTGCAGTACAGAACATTGGAAAAGATGTTTAGGCACTGCACGTAAACTCGCTTCCTTGGCAAGAAGACGTCGACACTGGTTGTTGACACATGCTTGCGACTTTTTTTTTTTACATTTATATTAGGCATAGAATTCTTTGTGCAGTATCCAAATTTAAATTCTCGTGCGCATGTGCGAGGGCATTCACGGCATGCAGACTGAAATCACGATTATAAAGGGACAAGCAAGTGCAAACAATGTGCAAAGCATAGATGTACCATCGCGCCATAGGGCGCATACTGGCAAGGGCTTGAAAATTCGGCTAATTTTTCATGCCTTGCAATGCCCATACGCAGTTTCCTTTCTGGAATTGATATAATAATTTATGGAACTACCGCTCAAGGATTATCCACCGGCGCCCTCATTGCACTAATACTAGGCACTTGTGGCAGAGCTAGGTCACTGCATGAACAAAAACAGCAGGACAGCAATTTTGCAAACTTTTTTGAATGAGCCTTTTATTTTTCTGTAGGCTATATATATAGTTGCTGACACATGCTTCCAAAATTGCAAATTTGTTTTATTATTAAAATCACCAAAATATTTGCTTCAATTCAGTTAATCGTAACAAAATAATTACATCCATAGTTCCTTTGCCCTGGGTCTGACTGGCTGCAACTTGGGTTTCCTACTTTTTTCCAACTTCATCCTTCCCTTTTGAGATTTATCCTCTACCTGTACCTACCTGGACAGTCACTTGGAATGAATTCGATTTCACCTAGTTTGGACTTCGTGTCCCTTTTCTATTCCTTAATTTGCGAAAAGAATGTTTTTACTATCTTAGGGCGATTTTTTTTTTTTCGCAAAGCGAACCTTTGCGCTATTCTGACCGCCTATTCCAGGGCTTCCCACTGGGCTTGCACAATCTTTCTCGTTTGCCGAGACTTTTGTGTTAATTCCTGCACATTCTGTGCTATCTCTCTGTGGATAAAATTCAACTCCATGGCCCCTCCTTTCTGGATGCCCTAGCTAGCAAGTATTCAACTCTAACATCGCTTCATCCTAGCTAATGCCTGAGCTAATGCCCCAGCTAATGCCCGAGAGTTCCTGAAAAGGCACAGCTAAACTACCGTCACTAGAGAGAGTACCACTCAGGCTAAATTGAATAGGCACAGCCATACTAGACTCCAAGGGACACAAACAAGCACAGGGCCTGGCCAACTACAATCTGCTGCCTCCCTATGAGCGACTGAACCTTACAGCACTCTGTCCGAGCTGCTGTGGCGCACTTAACCAAGGCGGTGGCCAGATCAGCAACACAGCAGAAATTGCCAAGGCATGTGCACAGAGCAGTACAAGCCTACGCACCAACTTCTATGAAGATGAGGCTGTTGACAGTCCAAGTGTGTTGAATCGCTAATAAGCAAGTGCTTGGGGCCCTCTTGTGATAAGTAACAGGTGGGAGACGTAGGAAACTACGGAATACTAGTTCTGCTGAGGCAACACACCCAACAAGTTTGTGGACAGAAATAACCTGAGGGTAATGAACAGCTCCTTCTACGCACAGAATAATTGAGGCATCATGTATGATGTTAAAGGAGCCATGAAGAGAAAATACAACTTCGTTTAATTTGAAAGAACTAGGCTTCAGTATCTCACTCAGCTCCATTACAGCCGCAAAAGATGTTTTTTAACGAAGAAAAAGCAAGAAGTATTTAAGAACTTTCAAATTTTGCGCCACAGTGACGTGTTATGAGCAAGAATGACGTCATACGGGCCAACAATAAAACATAATTTTCAGTGCGTTAACTGCACGTTAGCATTCAAGTGATTCGGTCAAATGGAACTAGAGGCCCCATTACAGACGTCCAGTCATGTGTCGTCGCGACAGGTCAGTTAGGTGGCCGCGAATCGCACAAACAAGGTTCCGTGACGTCATAGAAAAGTTGCGGGAAATCGGCTAGGGTGTCGCGACTGCTTCACACGTTTTCTTTCATATCTCCGTTATGTGTTCGAAGATTGCGGTGATATTGGTGTCATTGTTATCGGGACTAAGCACTCTTTCTAATAAACCTAACTTGTATTTTGTCTTCATGGCTCCTTTAAGGCGTTAAGCAAGATGCAAGATGAAGAGAAGTGATCATTGAATAAGGCTGGATTTGAGGAGAAAGTCTGAAGAAAGCAATGAAACCAAACTTGCGATGGAAAGGGAGTTGGGCAAATGCTTTAGAACAAATCTCTGCTGAGCATAGAATTGACGTACCGAATGGCACCAGATCTCAGAATCAGCAGCAACTGCAGAAGCAAAAGAATTGGGGGTGCCTAGAGTAAGAAAATATGGTGTTCTCAAAATTTGTGGGGAATACAAAGGTATAAAAATAACCAGCTTAGAAAAATGGTGATGTTGAAGAGCTAAGAACTAGAGCGACCAAACTGCTCTGTTGTATAAAAGATGTTTACCACAACGATAGTTAACCACATAAATGGCACCCCCGTTTCCACCAACCGAGAGAATAGGCTGGATTTAGGAAAGGTTATTCAAAAATGGATCACAGTTGTGCATCAACCAGGGAATTCAGAAATCTAGAACTGAGAAACAAAAAAGTTTGAAGTAAATGGTTTAAAAATGTGTAACGTGAGCTTCATTGCCACATCTCTTCCCTTCGTGTGGTACTGGGTAAGTGAGCATATTGTTTTTTCTGTTTATAAGACGGCTTGTGCAGACCATGGAGAAGTTATTCGAGCTTGGACAGGGTTTGCGGGGCCATGTTGTAACTCTCAACGCCAACACATGCCCTTCAAAACAAGACTCTGCATTGCTATGCAGTTGAATGCGTGTGCTTGTGTTGCTCCTGCAACATGGTGGTAACTTCCAAAATGTTGCATCCACATGCTACTGGCATATCGGTTAGGTTCATCATTTGAAATCCTTTGCCTTCAACAATCCTCATCCACCATTGTGAGGAATTACTGGTATGTTGCATGCACATCTTGCTGAGGCAGCTACTCTGCGCTGCGAACACTACCGGCTTTATGGATAGCGACCTGCCCATCGCAGCCAGCAACAATGGAAGCCAGCGGGCCAAAACATTGTCGCGTAGGGACAGCGTGCTCCGTGAGGTGGGGCTAAGTTTAATCCCCAAACTCACCAGCTTCACTTTGCTCGCAGTGCTACCTGCGACTGCTTGCATAATATGGAGCACTTATCAATTAAAGCCGATTGTTCCAATCACTATCTATAATGTTGGCCACTAATGCGGCCAGCAACGCGAGTTCACGGTAAAATCTAGACCCATTTTTTATAACTATGTGAACACCAACGCACACACGTAAACCGCACTGCTACCATATCCACCTGCTCGACTAGCATTCCTTATTTTTGAGCATTTTCATTCATTTAATCATGCGGTAACTTTGTCGGCTTTCGCTTTACATCGATGAGCACTGTTCGATGTGAAACTAGTCTATGCACGTACAAAACTTCACAGGAAAGGCTCGAATTTGTATAAACAACTAAATAGGACCATTCTGTGCGTGGAAATGCCGCCATTTTTTCGGAAAACATAAGGTTTTTTTCTCAGGGAATGGAGCACTAATCGACGCAAACTTTTTCAACGGCTATGGCGTTTTCACCATAGGGTGCTTATAAGATTAACTAATGACAAAGTTGGCATGACAGCCACCCCATTGAATGCTTGATGTGAAAACTGCAGTTATCTTCGGGATATCTTTTTGAGCCACTGCCCATACCGAAGCGATAGGAACGTGGTGAAAATTGGCGTTACTGTATGCCTGGTGGTCTTCCTCAGCTGTACACAAGGAATACCACCACGTGCGATCGCGATGCGTTCACTGAAAGTACGATGAAAAAAAGGTTTACAGGATCTTTGAACATAATCTTTTGCGAATTCAATTCTTTGCCTAGGTTTGCTGCTGCGACACCACTTCCCCAGAAGCTGCAGACCAACCAACATTGTAAGCGAAATTTCTGACTCGCGCTAGTTTTAAGTTTGTTTTAAGGTTTTTTTTTGTTATACTCCTTCCGAGTGTTTCTTCCTCCTTTTTTGCTTATGCACTGCATAAAATAGTGCACACCAAGTACTTCTTCGTGGTTATTTTTTCTGATCCTAGCTATGCAGCATAAAGAGCTAAATATTTGTTTGGGCTTTATTCCTTCTGATGTACTTGCGCAATGAAATGCGTAGAACTCTATGGAATGCTCCAGCAAATAGTTAGCAGCTGTCAATGCTTTTTGCAGATGATATCCGGGTGGGTGCTTGTTCGGTGGATGCCAGCCAGGTGCGTGCTCTTGGCAACCTAGCTGGGTAACGATTTTGCGTTGAAAAAACTTATTTGAGCAGACCGTCAAGCCCACAGAAGGTGTACACTTCTTCCAGTGAGGATCGGCAAAGACTGAGCACAACAGATGGAGATAAGACGAAATAATAACAATGGCAGGCCGAGCAAACGCGTATGCAGCGAAGAAATGGGGATCAAATCTAGCGCCAGCCGGTGCAGTGACATTGGAAAGAACTAAAACAAACCAAGCAAGCAATAATAAATTTGGCACGCGTAATTGCCGAGCATGGGCAGGTTGCTATCTATAAAGCCGGTCGTGGCTGCAAAGCACAAGGTAGCTGCCTCAGGAGCTCAGCTCAGTAGCCTACAGGGGCTAGCCAAATGGGAAATGAAACGCAAAAATGTGTGCCAGCAGTTTAAAGTAACAAGTTTGAGCTGGTGTTTTAAGCAACAGAATTAGGCCTGCACTGTGACAGGAGCCATGGTGGAACACAGCAAATCAATTTAGAACACGTGGGGATTTTTACCGAGTGCACGAACCTCATTCACATTTGTTTTTCGCCTGCGTTGGTAAGACGGACACCACAGGCGAGAAACTTGCGACAGCACAGTGCCTTAGCCACGGAAGTGTGCAGCAGTTTTAGTGTGCAATGGACGAATCGACGTCTACGCCGCATCCTCTACAGTTCAGCTGGAGCTTGAGGATGTAAAACAAAACAAAGGAACTGTCTGCAACATTTGAAACCGAGCAGTGCACCATCTGAACACGTCTGAAGGCAGTCAGGTGCCATAAATGACAAGCAAAAAAACAGCACAACCCACAATTGGCACAAGAAGTAACCAAGGCTAGTGTATTGCTGCCAGCGGCGTTGTGTTGTGAGCATGGGTCAAACCAGTAGCATCACACTTTCACTTTGAGCAACAACTTTATTAACTTTTCAAGAAATTTAGGATTTACAAAAGGCTGCAATGAAATCAGCAATATCTTGGCCAATTAACTAAAACCGCCAGTAAAAAACTCTGTACAGACAGTAACATAAATACGCACACACACAACACATGTTACATGTGAGGAAAGTGGTCAAAGTGGAGGGGCTCAAAACACGCCAGCAGCAAAGCACGCAACAACCGGTTAAGGTACCCTAGTCCCTTTGCAAGCGTATTTCTTTGGCTGGTACACACATTAACAACCCTCGCACAATCCTTTCCTAGTTTTTTTTTGTACGCAGAGAACCAACTTCCGTCCGAGGAGAAGGCGCCCTCGTTCGATGATGGGATGTGCTGCAAGAACAAAGCATGGCGAACACGTTGAGGGACACAAGTGGAAGACGTGAGGAAGCAGAGTCGATGGCCGAGAGCTGCGCAGCTTCAAGGAGCAGTATGCATAGCAGTAGTGCTTCAGCTGTAGCCACAATCATGGGGAGATGTGCAGCTGCTGTGCCCGACAGAAGTTTGCGGGCATGGTTGCCAGCAAGAACTGTCCTTGCCAAAACAAAAGCACTCACCAGGGGTCCGGTCCCTCTGATAACAAGGAAAGAAAAACTTTCTCATCAGTACAAAAAAATTGCCCAAATCTGGACACTGCTGCCTCCAGAAAACACAGTTCTTATCATTAAAGCAAATTTGTGGAGACTAGATGTTGACTGGAAATAAGTGCAATTTTGCTTTATACAATGAACGTGCTTTTGTTGTAGGCCACGTGCTAGGTTTGATGGTACCATTCAATTATATTAAGTTCTTATCGCTCAAAAAGTTTTGCACGTCATGAATCAAAGTGGGTTTGCACACAGCTTTGGACTAATTTTTAGTACAATTTGCTTTTGTACCAACTGTACCATTGAATAGAATAGGCCTAAAATTACAAATAGAGAAAGTGAAATTAATATAACTTTTTTTTGTTCAGCCCTCTGCACAGTTCTGGAAATATGTGGTTAATTGATTAAAGAAAGGAAGTGCGCAAAGCATCTGAATGGCAGATCGAATGGCATGATTCACTGGAACCTGACCGTAAAAATGAAGGATGGTAGAGAAGACAACTTTGACACGATGCAGGGCAATCTCTACAATCCTTGGCTTTTGCGTTCAAGCTGAAATTTCCAGTGAACATGAACTAACCCATTCAACCCTAAGCAATTCTATGAATGGCATGAATATGCTAAGAAGAGTTGCAAAGTGCAGGAAAAAAACTTTCTGGGAAAAAGAAGCTGCAATATTTCGATGAGAACAGCAACTGCGTTGGAGTGACACACTTGAATACAGGAAATCCAGCAAGGAATTGCCGACTGCAGGGTGCTGGCATGAGACTTGTGGAACAGTTCCACATGACCACGAACATTCACTGGTGAAAAAGTTTGATGACCTCCTGATCCTTCACGAGTGGCCTTAAGCTATGCTTAATTAGAGGCCAGAAACCAGAAGTTCACAGAGGCAGCAGTCCACCACAACAATCAAAAAGCATTTTTTTTCCTTTTTTACTTACAACAGCCAAGAGAGAAAAATCAGATTAACTCACTCTTGTCGACGTTTTTGCAGTCAACAGTGCACATGGACAAAAAGGGCTCCTCACAGGGCCACACCCCAGGCCAGCTTGCTACAAACAGCAGTATGCACATGGAAATGAACACAAACACGGCTACCCAGCCCCCCCCGAGGCACACCACTGTCCACCTGGCCTTGGCCTTGCTGCCCAGCTGTCGTTGGCAGTCAAATGCCCCGCTGACAAGTCCCAAGGCGAGAAGCAACAGCCACCAGCGTGCACAAATGGCCTGTCTGAAGAGGGCTGTCACCAGAAGAGTACATACACAAGTTCACACGCACACACACACACACGCGCAAAAACAAAAATACCAGGGAAGCCCACCACGGGACCCTCCCAACACTCGCAAGGGGGCAACTGCTTTCTGTTGCCCGCGGCAATGTCCACGCCAGTAAGCAGTGCCCGTAAAAACACCAGTCTCACTACAGCTGACCGAATGTACACAATGGGTGTGACGGGCAGTGTCACACGAGCCGGAGAAGGGTCGCCGCTTCTCCTCAGGAGCCCAGGTGGGGATGGCGCAGGCGGCGGTGCGGCTGGCCATGCGGCTGGCCGTGCAACTGGCTGTGAGACTGGCCGTGCGACTGGCCGTGCGACATGCCAGACAGCTCCGAAGCCAACCGCAGGCTCTGCGGCGAGGGGCCCGCCTTGGACCGGTCCAGGAATTTCCTGCGCAAGCAAGCGAGCTCATGGCACATGTCCCCCTCCGGGGCGAGGGGCTCCCACTTACTTTCGGGCCATCTTGAGCAGCTCCTCTTTCCTGCGGGACAGCATGCGCTCCCTCTCGCTGGGTGACTTTGAGAAGCGGCCACCGACCTGCGGTCCCATGCTGTTGTCCCTGCAGAGAACACCCAGGCCCCCCCAGGGGAATACAGGTGTCCCGAACACAAACCTTACGCCTCTAGGCTATGGCAAGCTCAGTGAATGAATTCTTTCTTTATAATACGATGGCTCTTGGGCCTAGTAGGAGAAAGAGGGTTCAGAAAAGGAAAAAAGAAAATGTGCATACAAACATGCGTGTATACCATATTTTTGCGTGTATAACCCACACCAAAAATGCGAAAATTTCAGGGGTAATGTGGAGGTGCGGATTATATGCGAGGTATTTTCTTTGGTGCAGCTTCACCGCAATGCGCGTTGGGCTGTGATGCCCCTACAGCAGTAATAGTGAATAAGCATCTGTTATCCCATCGACAGTGCTTATTCTGCACACACAGCTCAACTGAACCAACCGAAAAAATGTATGCGGCAAGTAATCTAGTTACGTATTCAGCAAGGTAATATCTTTTGCATGAATGCATGTGTCATGTTGCTTGAGTTAGTAGCTTTGGTACATCCGTTTCATATATAAAATATGCGGGAAATACGTGGGGATATACGATTTTTTATTCGTAGACGGAAAGTGGGGGTGCGGGTTATATGCAAGGGCAGGTTATACGCGTGAAAATACGGTATGCTCATATGCTCACACCTGCCAACCTGGGGACTTGGAAATTCATAAAACCCTGGGACTAAGAGGGGGGGGGGGGGCACACTTTTTTATTTAAGTTTAAAAGGATTAACGTTTTATGACAAGTGTTCTCACTTTTTCTCTACCATAAGTGAAAACCGCCAGTCGTGAAGGGTAATGTGCAACAACTCCAATAGGCAGCAGGAACAAATTCTGACGTGTATGAATTTCAAAAACACTTGGTAGTACTGTCGCAGCTTCGAGCCCGCCATTGCACAGCGAAGCAACTATTGCAGTCACGCCACAGGTCGTACTGCATCGGACGCGGCAGTCACATAAAGAGTGACGCGAATACGGAAGTCCTAACCGGCCCGCAACCAACGTGCTATGAACACGCTTGCCAAGGTGGTAGCGAGTGCTGGATATGGATGCTTAACCCACCCTGAAAAGAGGACAGAAGTCGCAGCTTCTGTTGATGATGATAACAAGAGTACGGATTGCCCTCTCGTGGTGGCACAAGGTACCACAGTGTCGTTTTAATAGATGTTCCCATTTTTTTTTTTTTTCAAAAATTAAAATGTTTCCTGTAAAATTTCAGGCAAGACTATTAAAATCTTAACACGGGTCAAAACTCAGACATTTTACGGAAAATTCGGAAGAGTTGGCAGGTATGTATGCAGCACATTCGAACACACAAACACAATTACATGCATCGATCAATGACCGCCCCCTTTGCGAATGCCCAGAGGGGGAGCAGTGCATTGCGGCTGTTGTTTTGTTGCTTCCCCCTGTTGGTTCTGTTGCTTCCCCCCTGGAGCAGCAGTTGTTTTGTTTTACAAAAAGAAAGTTTGCAAGTTCATGTCTACTACAAAGCGTACAATAAGCACCAAGGTGTAAAAGGCTGTCAATGGTGTTTTCACACCATGTGTGTCAACCCTGCACAAATTCTCAGTTGGCCTCTTTCGTGGCTAAGGGAGTGGTATAAATTTTAGTTCGATGAAGCTGTACAGGCATCTGTGTCATCTTTTATGCCTTCAACTACAATGCTTCTGTTTTCTCCAAGAACAAAGCTGGGAATGAATGAACGAAGCACTTATTTAAACAACGGATGACTCTCTGGCCTAGCTGGGGGGGGACAGCATAGAAGAGGCGGGCGAAGGCAAGCAAAGGCATCAAAAACCTTCAGGCCACTCTGCACCTCTACTTGCGGCCAGACCCGGTCCAGCGTACCGCTGCTCGAAACCTGCGCAAGGCCTTCCTCAAGCTTTTGCTTATAACTCCCAGCACACCGCGGGACAAGGCAAAAAGCGCCGTTGCCCGAGGCACATGACATGCAGGGTGTAACGTCAGAAATGAGCACATTTGTATTATAAGAGGCGGGCGAGTGAGTGTAGCATCGAGGAAAGGCATATGGTAGGTCAGTGATATCTCATGAAAGGAAAGTTGTCACCCATGTTAGTAGAGCCAGCCAAAGCAGGAGACTTGGCCAATACAATTAATATATGCCTTGGTCTTAGCTCCGAAACTCATGCAATTTGGCAAAGGAATTATTCTGTACTTCTTAAAACCCAGATGGCAAATGTGCAGTGCAAACACCATCTTCTTCTCATAATTAATGAATGCAAATTTCCACGTATAGAATGACAAGCTCATCCCTCATTACACAAAGTAAAATATCAGTCGTCACTTATTCTAGGGTTTCTAAAATCAGTCACGTGGAACACAGGTTCTGCAGATATCATTCCACAAGCAGGAGAGTTCCAGAGTATAGACCCCCTTTGCCCCACCTATCGAAGAACTGCAGTTTCTAAGCACATACAGATACAGAAGTACACTACGTGTGTAGAAAATAAGGCAACCTCTGTTGCCCTTGTTAACAAGCCTGTCAGTATGGTTTTCTGTTGGTGTGCTAAAAAGTATCATTTCCGCAAGGCAGGCGGGATTTGAGAGACAAAACAGGTAATTTTTATGCTAGATTCACAAAATTGGCACTATAATGCTCACATAGTTGCCAGTTCTCTTTAAACAGTACCCACAAAGAGCTTGATAGACAGCAATTCACGAGGTGTTTTAGTTACTTAGGAGGATTTTTTTTTGCACAATAAATTATAATTTTTAATCAACACTTCTTGATAGGCGACTTCCGCCAAGCACTAAGTACGCTCTGACATTACCCTGATGTCGATGCCTCTTCAGCTTGGGGATATGGTTCGGGATCTTCAAGAAACATGGAGGAACTGGAATCCAAGGCACTTGCAGAAGAGTTTCTGGGAAACCTCTCATCTGCAAGTGCTTCCTTATGCGTGTCCAGCCCATGATTCTGCAAGGACCAGAGCAAAAGGGCAGATTTCATGTCTAACAAGACACGGGGTGGTGTGCCTATATAAAGGAATACATAACTGGGAGCATGAGCAAGTGGCACACACTTCACCGCAGGACACAAAGTTCCTGCCTTCTAAAACTGCTCTATTAGCTTGTGCCGTCTAATAATTACAAAGGTTAATTTGCAACTACCAGTGATTCAAAGTGTGAGCAAAGTCGCAAGCATAAGGTTCTGCGGCAAATTGCTAACTTTATCAGGAGCAGCTAGGAAAAGAGGCTACAAGGTTCACCAAGTGAAGAACTGAAATGAAAGCAGCAAACACAGCACTGTCATTCTGAATCCCTTTAGGGGAAATTAACTTTTTCAGCCTCTCCATATGCTACCCTGGCCACTATCCTACTGATTTAATAAGCTTGCCTTTTAAATGAGCAGGATTACATGCAGGTTGTTTTATTACATGTATAGTAACCTAATGGCTTTTGAAAGTGATCCTGGTGACGCCATTGGGGTTTCGCACAGGGCAGTTAGAATATTCTACTCCTGCAAAAATTTCGTAAACGCAATCAGTATTGGCAGAAATGTTTGCGGCGCTGTGAAAAGTAGGGCTGCACGAGCTTAACACGGTGACAGGCCTGATGGTGTGCACTTCCACAAACAAGACTCGGTTGAGAGTGTAGATGGTGAAGGGCGCCTTGAAGTGCAATCCCTGTGGCTTCATCAACGATATGGCCGCAATGAAGTTCTAACCCTACAATTGGTTTAGTTGGGTGCTTGCAGCCAAGGCCCTTACATTGCTTGGATAGTCAGCATACAGCAAAAGGTGCACTGTTGACATTGCATTTGACTTTAAAGAAATTTTTTCGACAAATCAAATAGACTGTATCATTTCCAGATTGCTTTTGTAAGCATCCATAACAAACTGCCGTTCGTGAAGGTACACACATTTTCTCTTATCCAACACTAAGAGTCCAACTGGCCACAGCTTGCTGCCTAGTGGTACAAGATGGTCAACTTTCGTGTTCTCTTTGCTGGCATTGCAGCTGATGACTACACAGCAACATTTTTGCATACCCACTGAACATGGCAGTCGCAAAGTGGTGGAGACTATGTGATCACAAAACCCATAGGTTCGCAGTGTTCAACAAGGTGTTTGGACTGCCTTCTCAGCAGCGACGCAAGGTCTCCCCAGGACAGCACGGGGCAAACGATATTCAAGCAAGACACGCATATAACAAGCTGTGCCCACAACTTGTGGTCAAGGGTGTGACCATCAGACAGTTCAAAAAATCTAGCTAAATATATGATAGCATGCAAGTACTCTGCATGCAATATAAAAATGCTGCCACCGACAATAATAAGGACCTTGGTGAGGATGCAAGGACGATGCTTCCCCTTACCAGAAGTGCATGAAAATGCTGTTCAAAAACAGTATTCTCTGCTCCATGAAGTGTAAACGAGCAGAATGACAACAAGGATTCAAAATAAGCAAAGCAAGAGGGTTGCAAAGTTTGCAGCAAAATTGTGAGCTTTTTGCTGCACATCAAAAAGTTATACTTGGTATAGATTGCCTTGTTGGCTACTGACACTCAGGGCATGCTAACTTGGAGGGACTACTGGGGCACAGAATAGTTGCCTCAAATTTTTGTTTTTTGTTCATATCAGTGAAAAAAAAAGAATGTCGATTAGCAGAAAACCTTTTTAAGCAAAACGGCATTTAGAGCTTGTTCAAAACTGCTCATGTTCCCCAGAGTATCCTATCCAGCCAAGGCGAACTTGGTTGAGTGTTTTCTTTTTTTCTTTTTAATTTGATCTTCAGATAATTGACCAAATTTTGTAGTCCCATTCATATCTACACTGACATCAGTCACTTGGGCAACCATTCATTAACACTGTAATGAACTCTTGTGAAGCTGTAATTGCAATCACTTGGGACTTAAAATTGATACAGACTTGACGCAGAGAAATGTAATCATAAAACAGACTCAAGCATATAACGCATACAAAGAAGGGAGGTTTTCACATGAAGCATGGCTCAAAGGCTAAAGAAAAAAATAGCACAAGATCATGTACAACTACATACCCGTAAAGAGTTTCCCGCACTAGCAGATGCAGTCTGTATCGCTGTGAATAAACTGTGTTCAGCCAGACAATACACCACCAAAACCAATGTCTACAAGGATGGCCATCCTATACTGCCCTTAGTACTGTTTGTTCAGGCTGAACGATGTTCTTACTCACATAGGCAATACATATTTTGAACGAGTTGTGTCAACGGTGGTCAATGACCTCGTACGCCACACCCCCAACAGCCAACGCTTGTACATCTATTTCAGTTGTAAAACTCCACCGCGGTGCCTGGCCTTGGTTGTCTTGTCACCGCGGCGCGGCGCGCGCGACAGGTTCAGTCCGATCCGCCGCCTCCCTGTAGCGCGGCCTGTACCGACGAAACACGGTGCGATTTTCTGCCAGTAAATTTCTCTTCTCCGCCTCCTTCAGGAACGCGTTGCCGTGAGGGACGAGGCAGACTCCGAGTCCAAACTATGTACACTTTATGTACAACATTATATACAGTATATAAACAGGACAACTTAGAAAATGCAACAGGACAACTTAGAAAATGCAACAGGACAACTTAGAAAATGCTTAGAAAATGCTTGTCGGGGTGCAACCAGCATCTACAGCAAAACGAGCAAAAAAACCCCTTCCTCTCCTCGGGTGGAACAATACCACCCGGGAGGGAAGCGGCAACCTAAAAGGTAGGTAAATAAGAAACAGCAAACCATGCACTGTGCCCGAGACGAGTAATGGGTGTACAGAAAACGTACCAGTAGGTGCTACGCCACCCAAGATGAAAGGGAGCTGCTGCTTTTGTCACAGGACGGATGCAGCCCTGGTAGTTTTCCACGCAAGCCTCGCATCCAGGCTGCTTAATTATCAGCGGTCCCTTTAACGGGAGAGGATGTCTCCGCGTTTGCGTCGTGGGTGGCACAAGCACTACAACAACCTCTGCGGCCAAACCTGGCAGTGCTTGTCAGATATTTTTTGCTTTCACGCACACTTGTTCACTGTCGAAATGAGCGAGTCTGTTGTCATTGCTTTGAGAGTTAAACATGCTGCATTGTTTTGCCATGGGTTGCAATAGTGGGTACAGTTCTGTGCGTTCGTCCAATGGAAACAACAATTTTTCAAGCCCCCCAACGACCCAACACGCCCCGAAGAATGGAAGCGCGCTATACCAAGGCTCGGTAAGGAACTTTCCAGCACCTGTGGCATCTGCGACTTGCACTTCCACTCAGAGGACATCGTCAAGAACTTTGAGCGCAACATAGGTGGTGGTGATGTCCTCATACCACGAGACAAATGGGCCTTATTTAAAGGACGATGCGGTACCATGTGTGTTTCCAAACTGCCCCAAATACTTGTCGAAGCCCTCACGAAAGCGCAAGGCGCCCGCCGTATGGCCAGCTCTTGCACCGAAGCGCATAAAAAAAACAGGTAGGAACTTAGTCCAAGGTTCGACGAAAACTCGTCTGGCGAGGAAATAACACTGTCAGTACTAAACCTACACTCGCCAAAATGGTAAAAACAATAGGTAAAAACAAATGACGTTTCGGGGCCCGTACGGGTCCCTTGTTCACATATGGAGCGAAAAGGGGCTTGGCCATATTTATACATGCGTGGAGCGGTGAAAGCGCATGCTTATGTTGCAGGCATGAGCCCACGTGTCCGATTAAGAGCGTGCGGGGTTGATTGGGTGCCCGAAGGAACTCCGAAGGAACTACAAAAGAAAACACAACGGCCAGCAACTGCGAGGATGGCGAAGGAGGCTGCTGCACCACCCCTTGCGTGGTGCTCAAAAGCCCTGCTTTGCTGCTTACTACACTTTGATCATAGAACAAGCGGGCGAGCATGTTCAAGGTTGATCAACGGAAACCGTTTGTGACATTGTGGTGTTGTTCAAGCTCGGAGAGCAGAATGATGCTCCTCGCGTTGAGAAGGCAGTGACAGTGTCAAGTGAACTTAATCTGTCAGTGTGAATGGCCACCTTGCGCCATGGACTGTCTATGCCAGGCATTCATTTGTTGAAGTGAAGTCAATCGATGGCCTCAAATCTCTCCTGTGCTACATGGAACAGCTAAAGCCATGCCAGGGCTGTCCTGCCCATCTGTTCCCAGAAATTTCTGCATGGTCAGCTACCTTGAGAGTGAGACATGGAGACGCAAGACATGTACAGTCATGAGCTTCAATGCCACCTGTTCTAAACTAAAGCAGGAGTTAGCTCTCATGAAAAAATCTCTTTGGAGTGTTTCTGAAGCAACCTGCAAAGCAGCGGCTTTTGTTTAGGGCAGCCTTGATGGCATCATCAAAAGCCAAAGCAAAAAACGGAAGACGGTATGTTGACGAGTGGGTAATGACATGCCTTCTGCTTTCGATATCAAGCCCCAAAGCATACAGTTTGATCTCCGACATGGAGTTGCTGCCACTTCCTTCCAAGGTGCGCCTGCATCAAATATTCTCTGGCATTCCTTGCAGATATGGCTACAACGAAGTTGCACTGCAAAGCATCAAGCAGCATTTCCACCAAGAAAAGGCGCAGCTTAGAAGGCGCAGCTTAGAAGGTGTGGTGTGCTACTGATTGACGAGATAAAGCTAAAGCAGGCTGTTGCATTTAACCAAGTGTCTTATAAATTGGATAGCTTCGTCGACTACGGTGGGGTGACGGCCACCAGTGCAGACCAAATCGCCGATCATGGCTTAGTCATCATATTTGTGCCATTCTCTGATGACTGGGTACAACTGATAGCGAGCTTCGCTACAAGATGAGCAGCACCAGGAAGAGTCCTTCAGAAGCTCGTATTAAGTGCTGTTCTTGAGCTGCACAAGAACAATGCTTCTGTCCTTGCCGTGATCAGCGACGGGGCTGGGAACAATAAATCGATGTGGAGTCAACTGGGGCTGTCGGGAAAGTTCCAAGCTGCACAACACTACATTGAGAACCTTTGCAAGCCTTCACAGAAAATATACTTTACCTGCGACGTGCCACACATCGTCAAGTGCATTCGGAACCATCTCAAGAAGCACACCTATGGAATGGTTTGAAAGGAGGGAAGACGGGGTAGCGTAAACTATTATCACCTATTTATTTTCTTTCAGGCCGGCGATCTTCCAATCAAATTTGGACATTGCGTCTCGCTTTATGACGTGGAGAAGGACAAACATGTGCGAGTAGTTCCCAAGCTGACCATTTTGCCCCTGACAATCTCCAAAAGAGGTGCGTCAGACTGGCCACAGAGGTACAACTTTCAGTGAGTGCGTGTTATTTAGCTTTAATGAGAATGTGCTTCCCTTACAGCTGTTTAGTCATGGAACAGCTGTTGGCATGAGGGTTCATCGAGAAGCCAGAACACCAGGCCTGGAAGATTCCGTTGGGAATGAAACGTTCACGATGATGCTGAATGACCTTTTCGATGCGTTGAACATCAAACTGCCATATCGAGGAATCAAGTGCCACTCAAAGGAAATACAGGTAAGACCAACATTTGTTGATCTATAGATCTTTAGACTTTGTGTAGGATACCTTACCACCTCTCTGTAGCCTTATTCATGTTCATTCCAACATTCCAAATGTGTTTAGCGGGTTAAACATGGTAGCTCAATTAGGGAATGCCATTTTCAGGTCATCAAGGATTTCTTAGACCTGCCGAATTTGACTGAGCAAAACGCAGCAGAGAAGAACCTGAAGCTGTTCGCATCGCAGCAAACCACGGAGTCTTTTTGTGTTACCTTGATGTCCACCCTAGACATTTATCGAGTTGGAACAGGGTGCCCACTACGTCCTGACGGCCAAACTGAATCAGGACCCCCTGGAGGCACTTTTGCTGCTATTTAACAGTGGGATGCATACAAATTTTGTGCCAATTGTTGGCTCTTTTTTTTTTCAGCGGCACTTTGGATTGGCACAGTCATTTGGAGGAGACGAGTCCCATCCTACAGTGATAAACTTCACCCATATTTTTTGCCTGCTTAGTTTATACACACTTGCAAAAACAGTCCTACGTGGCGGCGTAGAAGGTGCAGCTATCTCCGTGTTCATCGGCGTGAAGGACACCTTGAAGGAGACCCGAAATGTTCACCAATCGCACAAAATCGCTACTCAAGAGCCGGTCCAAACCAAACTTCAGGGTGTGACGCTGAATTCTGACACTGCACTAGAACTTGCCTGCTGCGACACCGACGACCCGAAGGCATTACCTTTCCAGCTATGTAATTCACAAGATTGGAAAGTGCACACAATGCTTCCAGTGCACAGCAGATATCAGCTTTGAGGTGCCAGCCATTGGCTGTGACAGTGACCTGACGAACTACAGGGACTTTAAGCAAGGGTCATTGAAGCACCTGTACCTAACTCGGAAGATATTTTGCTACATGAAAGCCCTGAACAAGAGTATTTCAAGTTCTCTGGATAAGTCGGGCCTCAGTGGCAACGCATTTTGGGACGCATTAGACAATCTAGAGCAGTGTGACATTCCTTTGCTTGGATGTGTGGACCACACATCTGTCTACGTGTGAAGTGTTGAACTTTTTTCATTATAAAACGCATGCATTTCTACTCAAGAGATGCGAACGGCCGCCTGGAGAGCAGCCACAAAGTAGCTGTGGCCTGCTTTAAACTATGCGCGTCTGCCACCTTGTACCTTTTAGCATGCTGTGAAATAAAACGACCGTATTTGTTTTTGAGTGAACATCCCTGTTTTCCTTGGAAGATAATGACCCTCCTAGTTTATATTCTTCACTATCACGCTTATGCAGCTGCTCAAAGCTGCTAAGAGTACGTACGAAGTTATCAAAGGATAATTGTGAGTGTAGGTAAGCTTTTAGTTTTGTAGAGGAGAGCGGCTACAGAATGAAATAAGCAGCACGGAGGTAATTAGGGCAAGTCCTTCTACTTTCCGTTTCGTGCCTTTTTTTCTTGACCGGAGGAGGGGAGGGGGCTACATATAAAACACCTATATGCGCAAAAACAATGATGCAAATATATTCTAATTTGTGTTTCGTCTGTTTAGATTGAACGGTCTTGTGGCACTCTAAACAGCTAGACCAGCCCATTGCACCCAAGCGTTTCCCTCGTACCGTACTGGACCCGAAGGTGGCAAAAAAGATCATCAAACAGCAGTTACAGAAAATTTGTTTCACGTTATTGGAAATTTTGTACCCGTAACTAACAGGGTCAAGCAACGAGAGATCAAATGGGAGCTTTTAAAAGTAACTCGGTGTCTGCACGGCTTCGCTGCCATTGCAGCTCGCCACATCGGCTAATGCAGAAATCTTCACAATTCAGGCACGTAAATGCCTACGTAACGAGACTGCCAAATTAGCATATAGAAATTGTGACACCACCGGCCCAAGAACAACCACGTTCGCGCTCCGTCTGCAGACGAATGCTGCATTACAAAGCGTCCGCCGGGCTGACCAACCGGGCTGACTGTGGCAGCAGTGCCACCTACGGAAACTGAGAGGGGACGCGTTGTTGCAGCGCTTTCCGGCGGAGCTTTACAACTGACGTAGATCTACAAATGTTACCCACCAACAGTGACAGGAACACTGGGGTTACCTGAAAGCCACTGTTGTAAGCTGTGCTCCGGCTGTTCCGAGGTACAGCAGCCTGGTACATGGACGTCTGCAACCAAAGCAGCAAAATCACTAGATTACAACACGCAAGACAAAAAACAGCTCACTCAAGCAAGTGGCATGGAGCAGATTCAAAGCAACAATGGACCCGAGCCTTGGAATGTATCTTACCGGGGGCGGGACGAGGCGTTCATCTAGGATGTTCTCGATTGTCAGCTCCACTGAACGAGTGCTACGCAGGTCCTCAACGATGAGGTTCAGTGGCATGCTTGGAAACATTTGCTGCACTTGGCGTGCCTGCACAATGATGACCATCAGTTGTTAGCTCGAACACTCTCCTAGTGCAGCCGCCAAAATAAGCAGCAGTGACAAACTTTAGCTCATAATGTTGCCTGTGCCAGCCTCAAAGACGCCCAGCCAACAAAGCAACAAGCAACTCGGCTTTCCTGGGAGAGTGCTCACTTCTGAGGTATGCTTTAGAGCAAGACAATGCAGCAGTTAGGGGGAAAAAAAAGGAGGGGCCCATCCTCACCATGTTATCCAGCTGCGAAGTCTGCACTGGAGGTGGTGGCTGCCCGCCGAGAAGGTTGGTGTGCGTCACTTCTACGGAGAAGCTTGGCAGCCAGCTCACGTAGCGCGATCCTGGACACAGTTGGCAAATACGCAGTCGGTGTAAAGGTTTGTGGTGGCCATGATGAGCGGGGGAGCCCACAGAAGCACCCCTGGCTTACCGTCGAAGTGGAAGAAGTGGTTTGTGGTGGCATTCTGCGGGTGCCGGGGGGCATCCTCTTGGCCCCCAAGGGCACCCAGCAACAGGGCGGTGTTGCGACCCTCGTCCCGAAGGCTCTCCCCGGGCAGGGCTCCTGGCTCGGACAAGGACATGCGGCACGTGGGGCACGAGGTGTCCTGCTCCAGCCACGACCGCAGGCACGAGCTGCACATCACACACACGTGCTGGTCACCAGCGGTCGAGAACTTGCTGTCGCTGGGAATCACTTTTCCTTGTTGCTCGTACGAAACATGCCTGCCTCTGGAATTCCTATGGTGCTATTGAGAGACACGACAACGGCAGACGAGGCTAGCGGGATGATGATTTGGTGCTGCGATTAATGTATAAATTGCATAAATTTTCCTTCCTTTGCCCTCAGCTTTACATTCCTACATGTTGCCTCAATGTATTAAAACTATTTTTACAGTTAGAATGATGAAAATTGGGGGACATATGTAGTTCCTTGTTCTGGTTGTAGCCACAAATTTTGTTTTTGAGTAAAGCAACTATTTCTTCAAAGTTATTTAGATTTTTAGATTAAATTTTGCGACAGCTTTTGTTAAAAAAAAAAAAAAAACTTATGGATATGGAGCTGAACAATGTATCGGTCAACTGCGCAGTTATGGGCTGCAATAAGGCTAACATCATCATATTATATCTGCTAAAGCAGATGTTATGACCATTTAAAGTTCAGGCTTGAAAGACAAAACTAGTTTCCCTGGTTTCCACTTTTCAAGCCTGAAATTCAAATGGACATAACTTTGGCTCCAACACAGACAGAATGGTGATATTAGCCTTATAGCACTCCTTGACTTGTGCACAGTTTACTGGTACCATGTTCAGCTGCATCTCTCATGTAGCCGAATATCGCGAAACTATCTAAGTCGACTATTCATGGTCAACTAATAATAGTATTAGTATTAGCTTTGAGGAGGAGGAAAGAAAAACCCTACCACTTTTCACTGAGCAGTGAATCATAGAGGTTACACAATGTCAGGAACACCTTACATATGCTGGAGATACTCAAAGCTTGATCTTGTGGCTTCTACGGTACATCATACTGATGTCGATGTTGCAGTGTGCTGCATACTGCACTATTCCATCGATGAAATAAGTAACATATTAATATACGCACAATGCCATACATGTTGCTACTTCCTCATAAAGCATACTAGCATGTAAAGTGAACTGCATAATAATTTCAAGTCCACAAACTGGTGTCAGTACTACAACATTTTCTCGCTATCCCAGTCCTTTGTCTTACATACGTATTTCCATCTTCTGTATGTGCCCATTAGACTGTTTAACATGAGCAATGGTCGAAGCACAAATCTCAGTCCAATCCTAGCATAACAAATGTAATTCATTGTTCGTGCTTCGCCATGCATGCTTGGAAAAAGCACGACCATCTTCTATTCCTACTGCTCCCGAACTTTGTTTTTGAAATACCAGTCTGCTTCAATGCCTTCTGTCAAGTGTTGTGCTGCACTCTGTACCATACTACTTGTTTCGTGTCAAAAAGGGGCAGCCAGTACCACCCAAAGGCACTGTCTCCTGATGCACATTTGACAACCCTGATAAAATGTTTTCCTTAGCAGTAAGCCTATGGTAACAATGAAACATTATGCAGAGATGATGCAATGTGAGTAACACATGCAACACTTTTATTGAGAGACCACAGTACCCTCTACATGCTACGATCTCCAATATAAAAATCACATGTACAACTCCTCCAGAAAACCACAAGAACTACATTCCAACACATACGCTTGTTAACAAGCACATGAAATTGCAAAAAAAAAAGTTCTTCCTTAAAAAAAAAAAAAAAAACACTGACACATGCACAAGTGCATTACACTTGCGCATGTGGATGTTGGACATTATCCAGTCACATCACAAGAAGAACAGTTCGCATCATTTCACGTCACTGCCATAGTTGTTGCGGCTGCTGCAGATGTTGCATGGTATTTTTTTTCCTTTGGACTGAATAAATGATGAAAAGCATGTTCATTTGAGCCCATCTATGCAATGCAAACACAAACAAAACGTTGACAAATTCACTTCAGTGTTCCTTTAAGGTGCCAAGAAAAATAGCCAAGCACGAAAAACTACATGCGTGGGGGGATCAAAACATCAACTGACTGGACAGTGCACTCAATCTCCACAAAACTCTTTTGAATTTCTAGCACGACACTATGGTACAACTTTCCTTACCGTGCCTTCTAGTACAGCAGCCCTGATAGCTGCAAAACAATGAATGCTTACTTGTGGAAGAGATGGCCACACGGTAGTTTCCTGGCCGACTCCATGTGGTCCCAACAGATGGCACAGTCATCACTATTTTTTTCCAATTCATCAGCTGTGGCCATTGGGTAGCTGTGGAAAATAGCACACGGGTACATGTACATCTTGCGAAAGCTGAAGAGCTGAAGAACGGAAAAATGGCATGCACTCGGCGGCATCGCAGTAATGGTGTAAGTTGAACTGCCAATGTGTGGTACTTATTAACGCACGCAATCAATGCTTTCTGGGATCCTTGGCTAGGGCATGGCTGAACACAGCACTAGGGTGCAGCTCAATGCAGTCTTGCGCGCAGTCTGCGTCAGCATGCGAGGAGCTTGCCTGCAGCAAATGCCCCACTGATGCCGTTCTCCCCATCACAAAAGAGTAGGTGCAAGCCCAAAAACCTCGTTTTGTAATGAATGCTGCTGATGTTCAAGCTTTTTGAGCCTCAAACAGAAGACGTTGACAAACAGCAGTCTCTTCAACTGTTTGAGACATGGAAACTTCCCCACTACAAAAATAACTACCGAAAACAAAGGCCCTTAAATAAATACACACTACTCGCAAAAAAGCATTTCAGCTATGCACTCATACATAGAGATTGTTGGGACAGTACTTCTGGAGCTGCCTGCTCAACGAAAAATTTCAGGACTGTCACATCTACAGACCATTCATGGCAATTAGCTAAAGAAAGGGCTTAGCTTCTTCCAAGGTGTAATTAATGCAGAGTGAGCTTTTTCTAGAGAATGCCCACGTCAGACTGACTTACTTGGCTTCCATGTGCTTCACAACTCGCAGGTAGTTCTTGTGTTTTTTGACACGTCTCTGGATTTCATAAAACAGGTATCGCAGCTGCATCAGTATCACCAGGCTGGCCATTGAGAGGAATATATTTCCCCAGAGCTGGAATGAAGACGGTGGATAACAGCAGGAAATAAATGGGACCTCTCAAGTGGGGCTTGCACTAACATTATTCATGCAACAATTTTATTTATGGTTAATAATTATTGGCTATAAGTCAAGTTATTAGATTAATAAATTATAAAGCTAATAGTTACAAATTTTTAAGTCGTGGTTAATGATTATTGGGCTAATGAGTGGTTACAATTGTAAAAATGGAACAGAAATGGTGCTAGTACTCTTTTGGTGACTCTAATGTATAAAAACTGGAGCTTTGCAAACTTTTCTTTTTCGTAGAGAGGTGGAGTTGTAGTTCCAGAGTAAGCACCCAGAAAGGCATTGTCTTGTGGAGTTCTGGTTCTACTACTACTGACGGCTAGTATGGAGGCTATCTACTGATGGTTGAGGAATGCAAAAGGTGTCTATAAAATGAGGCACCCAGTGTTCCTGAAGTTGTTGAGCTGCCATATTAAGACATGACTGCTGCTAATCGCTGCCTTGGGTCATTAAATGAAAAGGTACAGCTTTTGTCAAACTTTTCTAGGCCATATTACGTTCGTGGGCCACAAAGAATTCAAAGCAGATGCTTTACATTTAACTGTTACCAAACCCTTTTATGTTTATGTTTTATGTTTAAGGTGCTTTCTTACTGTCTAGGCCATGCAGTAACTGCATAGGCCTTCAAAATTTAAAGTAAAAGCTCACCTTTCAAGCGATGCTGAAACATTCTATGCCAGAAATCTAGAGAAAACACCCTTCTTTCTTACTAAAAGGATTTGGTAACAGTTAAATGTAAAGCATTTCCTTTGAATTCTTGTGGCCCACAAGCCTAAGACATAGCCTAAAAAATTTTGACAAAGGCTGTACTTTAGCTTGGTCAACTGAGTACAGATTCCCTGCATAAACAACAACCATTAGTAATGCACAGGAACAATACATTAGCAATAATAATAGAGAAAACCATTTACAGAGAAAGCACAGGCTCTTAGTGGTTCAGCACAGTAAACCGCAGCTGAAGTACTACAAAGGCTGTCTCTACATCAAGCATTTCACCATAACTATGGCGCAGCATTTTTTGACATTCGTAAGCCACATGTCTGCTGTGGTATTTTTTCCAAGGACAATTTGAGTTCAAATGCTTACACAGTGTAGCAAGAACCATAGGCCCCCTATCCCAATCCTTGATATCTATCACCCCATGCGTCAACTAGTGCAATAAGTGATGGTGTTACAACTAATAACCTGCAAATAAGGTGCCTTCTTACTTGTGAGTGTCTCAGTTTCTGCCACAGACTGCACTGGCTGTGTGGTAGCAGCCTCGAGGCACGCGCCAAAAAAAATTAACAATGCTGGAAGCCTTACACTTGCCGGCGAGGAAGCACCATGCCCTCTCTGGCGGTGTCAAGAACAGAGGGAGCATGATGTCGTATTCGGAGGGGCGTACGCACACATCGGTATCTCGGGCCCCAGTAATGCTTCCAGAAGGTGACAAGCCCACGAAATATGGGTGGTGGAAAATATGCACTTGAAAGCAACCTCTCACTGAATCGCATGTGCCTTTGCCACGTGACTTGCCCTTGTTTCAGGGGACGTCACGCATAGGGTTACGACTTCCACAAAGTGGGGTGGATTGGAGCCACATGCCAAAATCAAATTGAGCTTGCAGTGACATAACCATACTGCAACAATCCCCAACTTCATGTCAGCACTTAGTATACGGCTATGCTTGTGGATTGCCCCCAGTGTGTTGGAATGCATTAGGCTGCTTTAGCTAAGCACTTTTGCATAATTTCCCATTCACACAACATAAAGACAGCTAAAGATGATCGATCCATATTTCTGTCAAGTGGGCCACCATGCATTCAGCCTCGACATCATTTGCACCACATAGCCCCCACGAAGAAAAGCAATCAATGCTTCTCAGAGAGAAGTGTAAGGTGTGTGCAAGTTGGATGGTACTTGAAAAATGCATAAAATCTGCAACATGCTACCCAGTGAATTGCAAGATAGTTCTTGCCTAAAAATCTAACTGGGCCCGGCATCAGACAGCAGTGGAAAATGAGGGTTGAGGGTTGGGCGAGTCGGTAATGATGCATCTCGAAAAACAAACTGCGCTTGTGCCGTCTTCATGTGTTCTTGTCCCCGTTAATGTGCGCGCAGTTTGTTTTTCGAGTGGAAAATGAGTTCCACGAAACAAATTTCAATCTAGAGGTTCTAGGAGCCACAAAACAGCAGGAAAGCACTGCAGTATGACTGCGCACCCAATTCGTATCCCCAAAGATTGCTCGAAATGAGAACCAGAACCTTATATACGAAATGGAAGGTCACAGCAGCAAGGACTACCATATTTGAACGATTCTAATGCGCCCCCGATTGTAATGCGCAGCAGAATTCAACACCTGGAAACCACAAAAATAACTTGGTGCCGATTCTACACCGCACACGAAATAATGCAACTAACAGACGCCTTAAAATTGCACAAAACATTGAATTAACATAAATTGGCACATGCTGTGGCCAGCTAAAGCCCTTCTGTGAAGCTTTGCACTTAAAAATGTGGTCTCCTTGTTATCGTCAATCGCGAACACATGACTCTGGGATGCCTTAAGCATGGGATGGTGCCCGGTTCAATTCCATTTCCGTGAAGATGACTGCTTTGCATATGCATGAAGCCTCCATCACTCATTGAGCCGCTTCATTTAGGTTTAGAGTTGGCAGTTCCAGTTTTGAGGTTTTTGAGTTTTGAGTCCGATTCTAATGTGCAGGTTTTTTTAATGCCTATTTTCATTAAAAAAAGGTGCTTGCTAGGATTGTGCAAATACGGCAAATGTCTACAGTGACAGGATAACAAAAGAGGGCAACAGGAAAGGCAATTTTATACTGAAGGTCTGCCTAAGACACAGTGAACTAGAAAGAATTCTGTAAGTAGATGTCTAAAATCAAATTGAAAAATGCAGACTTGCTTTACCAAACACACCTTTGCTCCATTCTCTGACCAACACGTTAACCCCCCCCCTTTCCTTTACTCCCCCCTAACTCATTACCCTTGATCCTATTACTTTTAACAGAGCACAGTTTCGAGCAGCAAAGACGAACTTTCAACAAAGATAGCATAACTTGGCAAACCAGAAACCTCAAATATGTTTCCAAAGAGAAAAACTGTGTAAAGAAGGACAGACATGCAAAGTTTAACAGATTTCTGCACGCATAAGCAGAGAAAATACTAAACATAGAAAGGTGTGCGAATATTCGAAACCTCGAATACTTCACGAATAGTGTTTGCTGTTTGATTCGATTAGCAGTTCTCGAATATTCAAAATTAACGAATCATAGCCCAATAAAAGTTGGTTCTGCCGCATGACCTGCAAACTTCATCGCATAGAAGGCCCCATTGGGTTAGCTTTTTTGCATGACGCCAACGCTGTGCAAAAAAAGCCAAACCTGTGTAAGCCTTGCGCGAAACAAGTGCATGATAGCTTTGGTGTATGTTAGCTGAAAGGGAACGTTACTTATAAAACTTCTAAGCCAAAAAATGCTTCTTGTCAATATGGTAGCATGAGTGGGGAGTTAAGAGTTGTAACTAGTTGTCCATGAGTTTTTGAATATCCAAATTTTGAATAAAAGTTGGCTTTGCCACATGGCATACAGACTTCAAAGCTTTACCCCATGGCACGCCCCTTTGGGTTGGCTATACCATATCCAATAGCACACCCAGCAAGAGCCCTTTTTCAATATGGGGGTACTGTACCCAGTAGACTCCCGTATTCACAGCATGTTAAGGCATCAGCATTTTAACATGGCAATGTGTGCCCAACTTTTGCTCCACTGCTTTGCCATCTCGTCTATATCAAAAATTTTTTGTACCATTTTCTTATCAAGCACTAGTACATAAACACTTGGATGTGCTACGCACTGACTGGGCCAAGTTTTTTCTTTACATTTTCAAAGCTCCATACATGTTAAAGTAAAAATATTCATATCCAAAAATATCCGATTCGATTCGCAGTCTCAAATTTGATATCTGCTCATCCAAACTAGCTATGCATTTCCTCCACCTATCTGAGCTTGTTCAGCTTATTACTTACACTATCATTTTTGGTGAAACAAATTTTCGTCACTCCGAAAGATTTGCATAATCAAAATTCTATTGCATAAGGTACTTGGGTTCACCTTAGCCAGTTATGTAGGTAAAATCACTTTCAAGTTAACAAGGCCTTTTGGTCTATTTGACTACACTAATCCTTTCCTGTTTAAAGCAGCAGGCCTGAGACCATCACTGGAAGTACGCAAACACACCCCGAGTGATGCCCCTAGACTCGCAAGCTAGCTTCTCGGCACCATAGTGTACAATAACACACACCGGGCTACACAGCCAGTGCTGTAAGTAGGTAACCCCAGCGAATAAAGTAGTTCTTGCAGTTCACCATTATCATCACCACCACCATCATCAGCCTGTTTGTGTCCACTGCAGAACCCCAGCCTGATCACCCAAAGGTTTCCAGCCCCTTCAATCGTGTTTTCGTGTCATTTCTGCAATGAACCCTTGGGCTTCCCTACTTTGTTCACCACCCCTTGGTAGCCCCTCCGTCACACGCATGGTCCGCCTCTCGTCCTTCATCTGCATTACATGACTCGGCCAAGCCCACTTCCTTCACTTAATTTGAACGAGAATGAACCACACTGCTGCTTCTTTGCTTCTGTTACCCCTAGACCCTTTCCATGGCTCGTTGAGCTGATCTACATTTTCTTTCTAAGTGCTTAGGGAGACCCCAAGTTTTTGCCTCGTTTGTCATTAACGGCAGTACACACTGCTATGAAAATTCTTGCACGCATGTAAATATAAATGCATGCCCCTTGTATGCTCCTCATTATCAGCAATAACTATTGTGCTTGTCAGGAGGAGGAGCCCATAGAGAAAAATCCAACTGTGGTACACAGAATACATGTCCCATGCACAGCATGACTATTAGCTGCATTTAGTTTTAAGCGCTCGCATGCCTTGAAATACCACTTGCTGTGGAGCGGTACATAACTGTTCTTATCCTTGCCCTTCAAATGAGCGGTAATTTATGATAGGTTATTATGTTACAGTTAAAACTCAATCTAACGAAGTCACCAGGAACCACAGATTTTTTCGTTAAATCGAGAACTTCGTAAAATCGGGACTGTCATTTTACAAGCAGTTGATTCCATAAATTCGAAGTCTAAAAAGGGGTACATCCCCACAGCAACCATGGCACTGTAATTGCTGCGGCCGCGACGCTCCGTGAGCCCCAACAAGGCACCTTAGCAAGTTAACAACGTCCATCACCCGACCTGGAGTGGGCACAGGAGCCTCTTCTGGGTTGCCAGCATCCTCTGACATCTCTTGTGCGCCAGAAACCAACTGTACTAGATGACTTGTTTTTTTTTTCTTCTGACGTGGCGTAATACTGTTTGTCGTGTTTTGACGAAAAACTTTCGAAACTAGAACTTTTTAGATGAGTATGTTTCTCGAAATCGGAATGGCACTGAATCTACTTCGTTAGTTCGAGTTCGTAAAAGCATTGAGCCGTACAGGCACCTGCGGGGTAATCCGAGTTTGTTTGTTGGATCGGGAAATTCGTAAGATCAGGTTTTGTTAGATCGAGTTTTGACTATTTGCTATCCAAGAAAAACAACATAATTCCATACTTTCTCCCACATTTAAATTATGCACAAAACTGTTTAATAATCACTGTTTCCTTTGTAGCAACCTATCTGGTTGCTTAGAACATACAAACCACCACTATGCGGTCAAAAAATACTTATACTGGCTCAAGAAATGAGACCCGTGAGGCTAGTAAATTGAACTTTAATGGGCTGCGGGCCAATTAGACCGAAACGTGAGAAGAGAGTATGCATACAGGTGCAAATGCTTACCCAGTACTGCAAAATTCAAGTGCATAGTATGTGTTAACTTGTCATTTGAATTCAGGGCATTGATGCTCTATTTAAAAAAATTTCAATTGTTTCACTTCTGCTATTTCTCCACCGGTGGGTATTCCTCACTTCCAAATGCGTTCACATGGCAAGATATTACTCAGATATAAAAGTGAATGGCTGTGCTTTCACAAACCTTTTGCAAATTCAGCTTCTCAATTTTGAGCTCAACATCTTAAGCTAGAAAGACCTAACATTTCAAACATGTCTAGTCATGAAATTCTGAGAAAAAATAATTCTATGCATCTGATTGTCGAACTACAATGCCACAAGCCTGGTTGATACAGTTCCTGTAGCCATGAACTATGAAATATTCTGCTGCCAAATGCATATGTGAAAAATTAGGGGCACACAGGGAAAGACCATAAAAACAAGGAACATTCTAACATGATAAAACAAATTCACTTCAAGGGAAAACGTTTCCTCTAGCACACTTTGTTTTGACATTACCGGGTGCCATGTCTTGTTTCAGTGTCAATTTACATGGCCAGGTGGTTCTGGGACATCTACCTCTATGGCATGCAAACAAGAACAATGCAGTAACACGAACCAGCATGTGAAGGTCATGGCAGAAGTCAATGGCAAGTGCTGTCAACTCAAAGCACAGCTCTGCATAGTACACGTACGCAGCACGATTTTCCCACACTTTCTCATGGTGAACATCCCACAGGTGGATCCCATATCTGTGGTCAAAAGAAAGCACATGCTATGCAGTACTCTGCGAGAGACTAGAACTGCTCACTCGCATATGTACTTGAAATGCATTTTACAGGCCAAAAGACACTAAACATGCTAAACAAGTGTAAACAGCCTGACAGACAGCTATAGTATGCAGAATGACGCAACAGCAAGGGTTATGCTTACATTTAATAGCACTGGACATGTCTTACAAGGCCATCCTAATTTCCGTTTTTTTTTTTTCAAGGTTTCTATATATATACTAACACTAGTATGTTGAATGCTTAGAAACGTTCACTATCCTGACCGTTACCATCCTCTTAATTAGTTCATAAAGCACACCTAAGGAAGCGACAAGAAAACAGACTGGTGGTCAAAGCAGAATATGTGTATGCAAAATTTTGAGTGGTAATACAGCACACCTTTCCTAAGCTTTTTCTTTTCATAATTATTTATATTTTTAAGTTCACCAGCACAATACCCTGGTATACTCTACCTTTTTAATGTTAACAAGTAAAAAATATGGTCTACATTTAACGGTGCTTATAAGCATAAGCTTACCTTCAAAGTAAACTTGAGTTGCACACATATACTAGTCTAAAAACTCTGGTGCCCATGGTGCAAATCCGATCAAGCAGTCCAGCCAGAAATTAAAAATACCTATTTTTAGGCACTACTTTTATTTTCTTCACTGGATGGAGTTTCGTTCACACAGCTGATTCTTATTTTCTTGCGCCAGCTCGTCCTCACTGTTTGAAGGTCAGACTCCACTGCGCCAAAGAGGGGTGTGATGAAGGCAGCAACAGGCATGGCGGTGCTTTATACAACCTGGTTGCTAACCGTGGGCAATCTGAGCGGTAGGTGTGGCACATAAAATGTGCCACACCCACTATAGCTACATTTTCTGTCCAAAAGGGGTGATACATTAAATGCAGAGGGGGGAAAATCCCAAATTTTCACGACTAACACGAGGGAAGCGCATTTACTATGCGAGAACATTTTAACACACTGGCATGCGAACAAATACCTAACACTGAGGTTCATTAGTTTTATATCCCAAGTATGCATGGATATAACCACATAGACGAGAAATAAACAAACAAAAATAACACGAGACTGCTGATAGAGGAAGTGTGAATGCCATAATTTTGGTTCTGTGTTGGAGATGCGGAGCTGTTTTTTGTGACACCCATGTGGGTTGAACATAGGACTAAATTGCATTGTGGCTGGTGCACTGAGAAGATCAAAGAACTCCGAAGTGACAGTTTCTCTTTGGCGCTTGTGCTTGGTGCCCCTGTGTGTATATAGTCACTTTATTTCAGTGATGGTGTTCTGCCTTACAACTCGATATGGAGCTACTACGACAAACATTGTGCTAAGGACTTACTGCTTAATGCATCAAATGCAAAGCAGTCCTCTGTACGACAATTCAAGTCTCGATAAAATAATCACATTTGTTGAAGTTTATTAACAACATAAAAATAAATGACTACTTGAGTACTCATTGCAGTATTTGTGGTTGCTGCTGCTTATTTTGTTTTGAAACTCTTCGAATGATTCCTTTTGAAGTTATTTGAAAAAAAAAAAAAAAATCATTATTCACTTCTAAGCCAAAAACCTCAAAGAGTAAATGTAAATACATGTCCAATCACAGGTGGAATACACAAGGCCTCTGGAGCAAGTACACCTCCTGCTAATATCTCATTGAAGGAGCGATTTGCCAACCTACAATGTCTTAGAATCAAGATTAGTGATACATACCTGACTATCACATACAGTGTACGCACTGTGACCAGAGAGCACTGGAAAAAAAAGGGGGGGGGAGGGGGAGAGAAAGGAAGAAAGATAAATGTGTTCACAATCGTACATTTACCATTCATTCAGAAACAGCAGCTATGGTGTCAACCTTAGAAATATAGCAGTCAATAGAAAGAAAGAAAAGAAAAAGTGTGGAGCATACAATATCATCCCCTGGAAAATTAATGATAAAAAAAGCACATTTCAACTTAACTATTTCCTATGGACACTGCAAGCCCTGCAATCAAATTTTTTTTCGCTTTTATTCACTGCATGGGGTGTGCATTGGCCCACAGATTTGTAAGTGCTGGCTCTAAAAAGTAAAGACGCATGTCTGCTGCATGCTTTCTTGCAATAGATGCAATTCCAGTGGGCGAACCATTGGGCGAACAGCATTGGGCCCAGGGAAAACTAACCAATGGATGTTTAACTAGAGGTACTATGTCACATCGCCAACCTGACTTTTTTTCCGAGACATGAAACAGCCACAGAAGGTGGCTTTTTGTGTTCGCCATAAAGCATGGTGCCACTCAGATGGAGCGATTGCCAGCACTGCATGAAAGCCCAAGTCCACCTTAGCCAACTAGCGCATGCACTCTCCATTTACAACCACTCGTATAAAGGAGACACTAAAGAGAGCTTGGTGGAACTATATTTGTGGCTGCTTGTCGTAGACAGAGTTTTATGGGTATTTTCTGCACCATTTGGATTTGCTACTACCTCCATATTGCTCCTAAAACATTAAAGAAACTTGGCTATCATGCGCACTCACCAGCCTGAAAAGCAAAATGTTTAATTACATCTCGGGTGCAAGTTTTACTGCTGATTGGTCTTACGCAAGTCAAAGAAACACTGCCTAAATAAGCTTCAGTTTCAGTTCTTGTCTACTTGGTTATGGGAACATTGTGTTTTTGCTATACTACAAACACACAGGTTTAGAATAATCTTGTGTGCTGGCATAAGTGGATACCGTCAGAAGCTTACAAGATAAGTACTTTGCCACTGCTCTTAACAGTGCCAGCAGCTCCAGCACATGCATGAAGTGTTAAGCACCTAGGCGATCCATTACTTAATTTGTAACGCTTTCCCTACCACATTATTGCACTACCCAGCACATCGTGACCGGCTGCATCGTGAACACTGCATCGCTTGGCCCACATTGGCCTTGTACAGCTGTAACAAGTGACGTGCAACATCCAGACAATCTACTCTGGCAACCCTTTGTCACTTGCTGTGGAAGCGCCCACCAGGATGGCAACAAAGAAGGGCGCGATTGCTGACCCGGGATGCATGGGCACAGTTTATTCATCTCTTGCTTATGCTCAAACGAATGGCGTGGTGACTAGCCTCGTGTAGTCCATACACTTTCCCCTCCCTGCAGTCCACTTTCCTTCCCCCTTCTTGATAAGTAAAGGACTACAGCTATTACTTACAACAGAACTTCCCACAGTGCTTTCAGGCACAATACGCCCGCTTGGTTTGTAGTTTGTAGACTACAGTTTCGATTTGTGTACAGTACGTTTCTTTTTGATTTGGTGGTGATTTGGCAGGGGCCAGACGGCTGCCTCCACGTGTGCTTCATGTGCTACTCATGCTTACAAACACTGCAAACTTCGCAATTAAACTGCACCTACAGCTGATTTCTGGGACATTAGCATCAGTGATTCTGTGGATGATGCCAGATTATCGGACCTCAAGCTGAGAAAATTTTGGGAAATCAACGCCTACGGGAATGATGCCGAAAGCTGACACTTTTTGTAAACTTGCGTTTTTTTGTAGACTTATCGAAGCAGCATCTTGAGAGCTTAGTTTTGGGCTGACAGGTGAAAAACTTTTAAAAATACAGTTTTGAAGAAGACTGCTCTAAGCCCCTATATCAAAAATAATTTTTTAAAAATATATAAGTAGCAAGGCCTCAATTGCATTGAATACTGCATAGAAGTTTGCAAACATCCGGCCAAAAATATACGTGGAGATTCCCACGCCAGTGTTAGATTAGATTTTGGGGGTTTAAAGGAGCCATGAAGAGAAAATGCAAGTTGGTTTTATTCGAAAGATTTCGTGTTTTATAGTGCCCCCAGCGCTTGTCCGGATACAAACGGTGCTTTATTCACTGAGAAATTAAACAATTTAGGTTAAAATTTTGATTTTCCCGCTCAATCGTGCGTTTTTGTGGTCCCAAGTGACATCACTGAAACCGACCGCTCTGCAGCCTAGAGTACCTTCATTCACGCATCCGCCGTACAGGGTAGAGACACGTATACGCTGGCGCCGCCATTTTCGGTTGCTCGCTCGCCGCCGAAGCAAGTCATTGTGTCAAAACCGCGCTAAAATTATCGCCGTAACGCGGTTTACTGAAGAAGTTTGAATCATATTGTCTGTTTCGCGTTGCTAGGTCTCGTGGGAAACGAAAAGAATAACGCGTTGAGCCCGTTGGCCCAATTGCGGCGGCACGGGACCGTTCAAAGGTTGTCTCCACCCTGTACAGCGGTGTTGGTTTGTTCCCGCGTTTCTTTACGTTCCGTAACCTAGATGGCGCCACCATACCGTGGCAAGCGTTTTGTTTGTTTTTGCCCGCATTTAAACCTGGCTTGTTTTTGTTCTGGGAGAAAATATTCGTTCCCTGAAACAGTGCTCGCTCGACAAATGGGGTCACGTAAGACACCGTTGCTTGCGTCAATCGGCCAGTGTCGTCTGAGACAACCCCACGCCCCGTAGTGCTGTGCAGCGAAACCAAGCATGCTGTGCGCAGTACGAACAGCAGAACGCATCAGTACTTCTATGTTTACATGTGCTTTCGTAACTTCCACTGTTTGTCCCATCATTCTTATTGCTTTGTAAAGAATGTGCCCTAAATTTAAGCGCAAATCGCTCGTTCGTCTAGTTTGTAAGTTCTACCTAATTTGCGTCTGCTTCTGCCAGCCTCCGCCAATCGCAGAGCTTAGCTCATGTGACGACATAGGTTCTGTTGCGGGAAATGAGCTGGTGGGTCGCATGACCATTCCCGTTTTTCCTAATTATGTAGCTTATTTGAGCGAAGTTTACGTTAAAAGTGGTGTCAGTATGATTCTAACGAGACAATCTTTTGAATGAACCAAACTTGTGTTTTCTCTTCATGGCTCCTTTAACGCACCAAAGCTATACCTGGGCTACGAGATGTGGCGTAGTGGAGGGCTCCAGATTAATTTTGACCACCTGGGGATATTTACCGTGCGCCGAAATCTTGACACACAGGCGTTTTCATATCTCGCCTTCACCTGAAAAGCAGCCACTGCGGCGGATCCCACCCTGTGTTTGTGACTGGAATAATGTCAGGTTCATTGTGAAGATATAATCTGATATCTGAAATAGTCCTGGCACCACTCTGGCTGTTCTTATCTGAACACACCCAGCAGTGTGTCTCAAACAGCAATACGCAAATCTATTTGGGTTTGCTCAGGATGCTATCACTCTTCAGTGAATCTCTCTGAAAGCACCCCCCCCCCCCCCCCTCACCACCCTTTCTTTGTCAGAACTGCTAGTGTTGTCCACACAACAGGAACCCTTCCTTCAGTTGTCTTTCTTTTTTTTTGCACTGTCAGAAGGTGCATAAAAATCCAAACAAGCATAAATGTGCGAGTAAAAACAGTCCAGTTGGAATCTTGAATTAGGCTAGTTGGTGCACCAATACTTATATTATGGGAAACAGCCGGAAAAAGACCAGGTAAAATCAGAAACTGAAATCAAAGCAACAAATCAAGAACACCACACCTTTAGAACATCACAAAATTCATTAAAAAAAAAAAAAAAACACTTGTTTGGCCCTTCCTCACAGCTTTCACCACACGAGGTGTTAGTGACAGATGTATATGTACTAGTTGGGAATCACTGGTCGAAAACACCGGAGGTAAGCAGGATTGTTGCGGCCTTCTGGCACTGGGGAACAAGTGAGGCATGAAGTGGCAGGGAATGACCATGATCTCACCTCGGCAGCCATGAATGCAAATGTGTTGGCACCTGCATGCAAGCCCACGATCACGCAGACTGCAAAGAGGCCCAACGAGAGCAGCAGGATTCCGCACAGCAAGGCCAGCAAGCGTACGTGAGTCAACTTGGGCGTGGTTGGCGAAAACGACAGCTGCAATCAAAAAAGAACCCCCATGTGAACCATATGCATTTCAATCAGTCACATTCACTTTTCTAATGTGTAAATTTGGGTTCTACTCTTACCACAACACGAGCACCTCAAGCCTGCTATTTCCTTTCGTCCTGACCAATAGTCAGATTGCCAATGGACACAATAATCCAATGTCACAAATGTAGGCAGTGCTAGTGGCCTATATAGAATCACGTAGCCCTATCACAGCGAGGGGTGCCTCATTACTGAAGCAACAGGAGACTGGGGAGAGTCATGTTTTTGATACGAGCTCCCCAGTCATTCCTGCTGATCCATCCCAGCTTGCTTTGTTTCTACAGAAGACCATGCATTCATTCTACTATGTGGGCTATCCTATGGTGGTGTTACCTTAGGAACTTAAATAATGTTACACTTTTTGGGTAGGGAATCCTTCAGTATTTTATGGCGCTAATTGTTGTTTTACTGAACAGCTAACGTAATGAAGAACGATCTGTCCTTGCATGCAAGAAATATCACCATGAAAAGAACCCAATATTGAAGGTGGCTTCGTATAAGGGTACAAATGAGTGAAGATATAAATACCAATTATACTTCGCAGCAATGCTGTGTATACTTGATACTGGTCATAGTAGACACGTGATATTATTAGTTATTCTTGTGGCTCCTACTTTGTTACAGCCCTCCAAATATTGAGAAGCCAGGTGGGTACACGTGGAAGAATTTCTGTTTGGAACCAGGCAAACATCATGTGCTACGATAAAATGACATCAAGCAGTGACCATGCTCCCGATTCTGCATAGCCCACGATGAAATGTGCATTTCAGAAGCATAGCAGACAACATTCTCAGTTTTCAAATCTTGCCCTTCATGAAGCTGTACGCTGTGATTTATAACATGATCGGAGTTAAGAAATTTGAAAGAACACTTGTAAGCAAACTCATTATTAAAGGCACTGTGCTAGGGGTGGATCGAGTCTCTACACCTTTTTTTGTAACATCCAGATGAAGTCCGAAAAAACCCTTCAAAGACCTATTTTGCATTTCATCCAAGTAGAAGAGCCCACTACATCCTTTGTACCTTCTTCTGAGTGTACTTCCAAAGGGCGACCATGTTTCATGGCTCTGCTCTCGCCGAGGCCGACACTACAGAGTACATTGCATAAACGTGCAGAAATGTGTCGAGTGGTGCGGTTGTGTTCCCGGTTGTGTTCCCGGTTGTGTTCCCTTAAAACCAATGTCAAGATACTCTTCCCTCTGCATCATTTTTGCCTCTTTCGTTCGCTTCTTCACCCTTGTTAACCCTACATAGATGCTATTAGAGTAAATGTGCTTTGCATGCTCAAAATTAGCATGCTCGAATTACCTCTGTATGCCTCAGTGCATGTCTCTGACAAGTTCCTAAGCTGAAGGCCACAACGTATTCACTAGGTCCACCTTCAGTTAACTAGAGTCAAGGATTGGTTGTGGTGAAGGGGATGTGTGCCCAACTCGCATTCTGTAGACCCGAAGTTCAAATGCCAGAACCAAATTCACTCAATTTTTTAAAAACTTTTATCCTCTTTGTGCCACCAGCCATTTTGGAAACCATCACTTGGTTTGGAAACCATCACCAACACAGACACTGGATGCCAGATTTTCATGTAATGAGGCTTAATGTTCCTCTATTAATATAACAGCAGCAGCAGCAGCAGCGGTTGCTGATGCACAGAATTGTAAAAGCCTGAAAACAGGTATTGTCACCATACGCTTCCCTCCACTATGATTTGTGGCATTATAAATTGTGAGAGGGGAAATGGGTTGGCGGAGCTTGCCTAAGTGTTTCACTGAAACGAACACTGTGGCAGAGACAAGTCAATAGAAATAAATGCACATAGAAAATAAAAATACTCAGCACGTCTTTTTTAAACCAAAATTTCAGCTTTTAAGCCTCATTAAACAGGCTTTCTCACAACCACTGGTAGAAAGATTTCTTTCAGCATCTCACATGCTCTGCCCTGTAGTATAAGTACAGTAAAATATTTAAGTGTATGATTGTGAGCCGTCATCCCCTTTTTCTGTATGTGTCTATAGTATATACAACGAGCAGCAGCAGAAGTCTGAGATTACAGGTAAAATCAGCTACACTGCTGCCCAGCTGTCAATGTCAGGGCCACGTTAGGGAATCAGGGGGGTACTCAGTATACCTTCCCCTAGGTGGCCCCTCTTTGTGCGACAACCTCTTTTGCACCGTGGAAAAATGATCATTTGTTGTTAACCGAGCAAATCATTGCTTGCCAACAAACAGAAGCCAAAGCTTTATGTCAGAAAGAAGCCTTCATTTTTAGAATGTGTTTATCAACCCCCGGTGATTTCTCCCTGCAAATTGCACCAGTGTATCTCCTCGATCGATGCGACTGTCTATTCCGTAGTTTCCCACTAACCTTTCTTCCATTTGCCTTTTACCGACCTTTGTGTTAGTCCCTCATCACAACGATAAACTGCATTGTTGCCTTCTTCAAAGGGGCTTTCAAAAGTGTGATCTCCAAGTTAAAACTATATTAAGTCATTAGTGTCCCTTTACTAGCATCCTACAGGCTTGAGAACACGGCAGAGCCAGCATTGTACAACCTATGATTGGTGCAAGGGTCGCAAAGCTTGGTATTACGCCAGCCTGAGACCTTTGTCTCAATTAGCACTTTACCTTACACTACCCCCCCGCCCCTCTTCCCCTGCCCTCTCCCGCTTCAACCCCCCCCCCCCCCCCCCTCCCAAAAAAGACAAGAAAATACCTTCCTTCACCTTGTATCCATGTCTCTTGGGTACAGTTAAATTCCATAATATGAATAAACTAGACCAGCTAGTTGTTTTTTTTTAAATGTTCATGTGTTCATTAATCATTTATCGAAGTAATGTTAAACCAAATTACCAACACGAGTTTCACAAAGTAATAGGATTTAGGAGGAGTTATCTACTAAAAAATGGACCACATTCATGCTATCAACAAAGTAATTGATAAATTTGTGGAATGCAGCAAAGCTTGGTACCTCATGCTCATAAATTACGAAACAGCAGTTTACATAGTATGTATTTACCAGCAGTCATAGAAGCACTGAGAAATCAGAGTGCTGAGAAAACGTGCTTTGGTCTCCTGGAAGACAGGTATGTATTGTATGGGCTCCTCGACACTTTACAAAAAAGGGAACAAGTTCCCCATTACCAAACAGGTATGTTACTCAAGCAGATCTCTCCCCTAAATCACTTACAGGTTTCTATCATTTTTACAGGGTATTGTTATGTGCAATACTGTTCTTTTCTTTCTTCTTTTTTTTCTCCATGGTCCCAAGACTTTGTTATAACAGCCTTCATTACTGCAAAATTTTTGTGGCTTCTCAACTAACTGCATCAAGTTTCAATCCTAATGATAAAATAGCAGTGCTGGTGACTACTAAACTATGGCATCACTGAAAATTTTCACTTTTTTTTTCTTAAGGAGAATGTAATTCAACAGAGCAAGTTTAAGTTTTATGTATGCATGTCCTCCACAGCAGATAAAAAAATGACAGAACTGATTGTGTGACTGGTGCCAAGCAGAGAGAAGTTGCAACTACCTTAGCCCTACAGACAAGTTGTTGCTAGTTACAGAGCATTGACCTTAGCCCTATGACAAGTTGTTGCTAGTTACAGAGCATTGACCTTAGCCCTATAGACAAGTTGTTGTTGCTAGTTACAGAGCATGTGTAGCGTTTGTTCGGGGTGAGCGAAAGCGCAGGAATTATAGGACCTGTCAAATTTGTATGGAGGCATTTTGCCCTTTGCGTGACACAACCCACCTAAAATGGAATTTTGGCAGGACGCACCTTATCACGTCGCAACCACTCCCCCTCCAGCTAACTAAAATCGACTACCATGACATTCCTGTATGTTTTTTCATCCACATGGCCATTGTAAATGTAGAGACGAAGTGTCGTTGCATGGTGCACGAATAACAGAAGTTGAGTGCCTCAGCAAGGTGGTTATGTTATGGGAGCAGATGTGTCTCTGTTAAAGTGGTCGTGTCATTCTTTGTGGTGTTTTTCATCTTGATCTTTAGACTTTCGGATTCCCTATATTGTTTTTGAATCTGTGTGTCAAAACTGCAGCTGGCGTTCCGCATTTGGAACTAATCATGCCTCGTAACTTCATCAATGCATTCACTAACGAGAGCTTTCATCAATGAAAGCTCTGCTAGCACGCTGGTAACATTTGTTAGGTCAATGGTCTTCCTGAAAAGTGACTGAATTTTTGATGCCATGTGTAACAAAACACCGATGATTAAAGAGCAAAAAATATGCATCGTAAACGTTTCTAAACGTGCCCTTATAAGCAAAAAAAAATCGATATGTCGCCTGCCCTTATTCAATCTCGTTTTGAATCCCAGAGTTTAAGCCGACCTACTTGATGCTAATTCCACTCTTGAAGCCATGGCAAGACATGGCTTTAAGACATGGCTTTTGAATTCCAGTGTTGAAGCCAGCCTACTTTTGATGCTAATCCCCGTCTTGAAGCCATGGCAAGACCTGGGTCAGACGCTTTGGCTATAGCAACAAAGGATTTTTGAACTTTACTATGCCGTAGTTACTTGGTTTCAAATTGCTATAAATAAACTGGCAGGCTGTTTGGTAAGCCAAGTAGGTTTTAAGCATTAGGTTTAAGCATAGGGCTTCACATTGTTGTGAATTTTTTAAGGGGGTACGTGGCAAGTAAAACTATTTTTGTTATTTATGGACCAAATTTAGTCAAATTAGGAGACTTTATGTAGTTAACCTAATAACAAAACTTAACAAAACTTAAATCAGTTTAAAGATATCTTCTATACTTTGAGTTACCCGACTAATTACCTTCACAAAGCCGCTCCAAGATTAATTCACTAATTAGGCAATAACTAAACAAAATTTTTATGTCAGCGTGATCAGGAAGGTCTATTCTGTGCAAAGAAGCTATATTTGATTATTGCTTTATTTCCTTTAGGGGTCCAAAAAGAAAGACAGAAGTTTCACTTTCTTTTTGACATGAAACTATTTGATTTCGAAAGGAAGGTGAAACTTCTCTTGTTCTTTCTTTACGCCTAAAGGATATAATGCAATAATCTAATAGCTTCCTTGCACAGAATAGACATTTCTGATCACACTGACGTAAAAATCTTGTTGACTTCTTGCCTAATTAGTAAATTATGCTGAATACAAGTTTCAGGTAATTAGTCTTCTAACTTAAAAAGTATATATGGTATCTTTAAACTGATTTCAGTTTTGTTGTTAGAATGGTTAGCTACATAAATGCTCCTAATTTGATTCGATTTGGTCCATATGTAAAAAAGTCATTTTACTTGCCACGTCCCCCCCTTAAGTAGTTTTTGAGGGCATGAAAGTCTCATTCAAGGTAATGCACGTGATGTTAATGCTGATCACATGGTCATTATGAAGTTGACGTGAATGAGATGTCACCACTCTGCAGGGGCGTTAAAACAAGGGTACAGGGGGAGCGACGGCTCCCCCTAATGTACAAATCGCCAGTAAAATGGCACCTTTAGACTTCTGGTGAGTCCCCGAAGGCCCTGGAAAAGTTGGTTTATTCCCAGAGGGACTGAAGTAGCAGGCAGAATTCGCTTCAAATCGTGACTGTCGCGCCTTCCACCCCTTGCGCGTATCCCCCACTAGCCACGGCCCATTGTGCATCAGCCAGACAACATTTTGGAGACGGTCTCCCTGCTTCACGCCACAGAGCGAATCATTAATGGTGGCAAAACTACGATTGCCATAAAATCGCGGGGCCTGGCGATGAAAGGGTGTCACTCAGTTTTACTTCAGCTTGAGCATGGAGAGCTTGCAGGCCCCAAGCTCTCTATGCTCAAGCTGATATAAAACTGAGCGACATCCTTTCGTTGGAGCGGCGACGCAGAAGGCCAGCGCTCCATGCTGAGCGCTCTAATCTCAAATTCCCCGTCGAAACAACAAGAAAAAACCATTAAAGGGACAGAAATCTACATCCCGTTCTGATTCACCTTGTCATTAGATTTTAAATATGTAACGAGGAAAGATTTATTTTAGCTGCTCAATACCCTGACGGCAGAAATCCAACGAAAATTTAAACTCGACAAGAAAGTTGGCCTAGAAGGAATCATGACAGGTGCGGCCAAAGGGAAGCCTCCCTCTGCCGCAGCCTTGGAATTATAGCTGGGGCTCCACACCTCCAATTTTGCTCCCGGCTGGCATCACAATTGCTGATGCTGCCATCACTTGTAAGCAGGAAGTGCAACTTCATATAGGACGTACATGTATTACTGAAAAATTAAGTCAAAGTTATCAATGCTCTTTACTGCCATCATTACTGCTTCATTTCCAAACAAGCGCCAAATTTCGGACAGAAAACCCTGATGTCAACCCCCGAATTAACCTAACACCAATTTTAATGCATTAGAGAAGCTCGTGACACCTTCTGATAAAACAAACTAAGCGATTGATTGTAGGGTTTAACGCGCTGATACTACACAGACGGTGAGGCGCGCTGTAGTGGAGGGCTCCACATTAACTTCTACCACCTGGGGATCTTGACGTGCGCCAAAATCTCGAACACACGGGCATTTTTGCTGTTTGCCTCCACCAGAAAAGTGGCCGCCACGGCCGGGAATTGAACCCGCGTCCTTGTGCTCAGCAGCACAACACCTTGGCCACTGAGCCACTGCGGCGGGTAGAGAGAGAAACTAGCAGAAGTCTCACACTTGAGGATAGATTCAGCTAGCAAGCTACTACCACAGCGTAAAAATTCGCTATTTATATTTTTAAGTTTTAAAAGGTACAAAATGTTTTCTCTGCATGTTGTACTCTGAAGAAGGCTCCAAGAGGCACTGAGAGAAGCAAGACAGCTTGCATCAAAGTTAGACATAGAACAAGCTTTTCTCAACGGGAGCTCTGTTTGCCATGGGTTAAGTCTGAGGTTCCTTCCTCCAGCAGGAAATCTTAGCAGGACAAGGCTGTTGCTGACTGGGACACAAAATTCCACCCGGGATTTTCTAATGGGAAAAGTGAAGCAAATGACTCCAGTTCTCATACAATATCAGGGAACTGGAAGGAAATTCTCGAGACTGCTGTCATGTATGAACCTTAAGGAGCTTTTGGCTGAAGAAAACAAAACAAAACATGCCTGTGATTGAAGTGACTGAATACCTTGCAAAATGCGACTTTGCCCCAAACATTGCCACTGCACTCTGAATTAACTCAGGCAATCACCATTGCATTGTAAAAGAGCTTAATTAACATTTTAACAATTACTTTGTTGACACTGTGCAATGTTAGTGGTCATGCAATGCATTCCATAGAATAGGAGAATATTTTTGAAAAACACTTTCCCATCATTTTGAATTATTTTGTAGCTGCATAACTACGTAGAGTTCAGTTTATAGCCATTTTTTTTCGGTCCTTTAAACCAAACAGCGCATAAAATTTGTGAGGCTAAGCTTGACTGCCATTACATTACCCTGCTTGAAATGATTGCTTCGCTTTTACTTGCTCATTTAAAGCATTAGGCTGTACAGCACTTATGCAGTTTGTTGTTCACATTGTGTAGTAAATTATTCTGTTTGGTTTTTGCCTTGCTTGTGCACTTTTTTCAATGTTTTAATTGCTATTGTAAGAGTGCTTTCTCTGCAGAGGTTGAAGCTGACACATTTTTATTCCCTCTTGTCGTATATGATTGATCATCTACTGAAAAGCAGTGGTTTCCCTTACTATTACTAATGCCTGACAAAATAGCTTCAAAAATGTTCAATGCGTTATAATTCTTACATCACTGGGAAGATCTGAATAATTTGACTTCAACGGGGGCAACAATTATCGTAATGACGAGGTTTTTTTTTTTTGTGCACAGGTAAGTTGGCCAAAGAGCACCAAATGAATTACCGTACTATACAAGATTTTTCTGTGTATAAGAAAATTACACGTGAAGTGTCCTGGAGATGCCAAGATGCCCTCCTGCAACCATGAGCATAAAAACATTGCTTGGAACCACTTTTAAACTGACATTTGCATACCTAGTTTGGAGAGACTGGGAAACGGTGGCTTAGCTGCTCTGTGATGTCAAGCAAGTTAGCAGAGGCTCAGCCACCCAAAATTACTTGGCGAAGAGTGCGATATAAAGAAGCTTCTAAAACTTGAAGTTGCCCTCCACCCCTTCCTCGTCAGCGGCATGCGTATTAACCAGGGATGAAACTGACAAGTCAGTGCACAGCAAACCGAACAACACAAAACAAACATTTTGGTGGGCCTTGTAGAGTTTTTGTCTCCTACACCCCTTTACCTGTGCCATCCCGACCTCTGGGCAGATCAAAACCTGCGAATATGGCAGGACTAGTCTTTAATTGAGCTTGGGGGAAGCAGGGTATTGGTGGTCGTAAATGGTGGCCTTGGATGCTTTTGAAGCCAATGACAAGGCTTGGAAAGAAAAAAGCGGCGTGAAATAGGTTGCAGAGAACCCCGCACACATTCTCAGGCTCTGGGCAGCTAACATCAAAACTGGTGACATGAATGGCACTGTAATTCATTATCATCAGTATGTTGGCCAGTCTTAATTCATACGTTATAGTTCATGAGCGAGCAGGAACTGAATACTTTTCAGTACTCCTCTAGAACATCAGTGGTGCAAAGGGCTATCCCTAAAACAAAGTACAGCTATAGAAAAATAATAAATGTGAGTATTTATTGCATAAATAAATGCATGGACGGGAAACTCGCTGTGCATTTTTCTTTCTACCTGCCTTATTCCTTTTTTTATCAAACATGAGGAAGAAGATACTTACAAGAATATGACACCATGTAAGCATGCTGTATGCAATGCCAATTCGCTGAAGCTGCTAGCATTGACGGATCCCACCAATGGCAAGCAGACGGCGCAAAGATAACACTTCCCTTCACCAGAAATGCATAAAAATACTCTCCGATCTGAACTCTGCGAAGCACGGCGTATAAACAGCAGAATGATGGCGGGGATCCAAAAGCATAAAGAAGAGGGGAGGTATGAATTTTGCAGCAAAACTGAGCTTTCTGCTACACATAAAAAAGTTTTACTTGGCACAGATACTGCTGACCCCGTAGCATAACACTAATTCAGGTCCCCTGATGCAAATGATGGCATAACCTTTGTGTCCTTGTCATCCGTGCATTTATAACTGACATGCCCACTGCGTTGTGCAGGAGGCCATATCAAGGTCACACCAAGGCCACTTCCAGGTCACGGGCTGGAAAGTCTCCATTATGGGCAGGGGGGGGGGGGGAGGGGGGGGGGGAAGCGGAGAAGATGTGAAAACCCAAGCAAAAGTGATGGCTGATGAGACCACTTGCGGTACCATCATTACCCATGACATCATTGTAGTAAAGCAGCAGTGGGTGCAGAATCAGTGGAGCCCATGGCCATGGACAGACAGGTGCTGGTTGACAGCTTTTGGTCAATTCATAATGCGCTTGGCAACATTTGTTGGCAATTTTTTATTTCAATCAGAACTTGCATTAAGTAATCATGTAGCAGATGGTCAAAATATACCTGCAGCTTGGCCCACCTGAGATAACATTGTATAATCCCTTAGTAGTGTGTAAGAAGTAGAAGGTGATGAAAGCTTTTTTGCTCTTAGTTTGTGTTATGGTGCCTGGACCACTCTGCGAACAGTTGACAGCAGAGCTGTTATAACTCCCCATTTTTTTTTTCGTGTGCAAGCCGAGAAAAGCCGCCTCCCTCCTCTACCCTTCGGCCCACAGTCTTCCTCCAGCCACCTGTTAGCCTCCCATGCTTCATATTCCGAGATAAAATGGCATTTATTACCCCTGGAAAAATGTCCTACCAGCCGACTAAGAAGATCAGTGAAAGCTTGGCCTTTGCACAACAATGTGGGAAAGCCAGCTTACACAGCGGAGCATACTCAAAGAAAAAAAATAGCGAATGCAGCATAAGAGGACCACCGACGACGAACGTGCCACGAGTGCCAAGCGTTAGCGTGGTGTCCATAGGAACTGAAAATACCGCAAGGCGGAAAACACAAAACATCGGCATGGCTGCAATCCTTCTGACTGCTTCCCCGGCCCGACGGCGTGGTTTAAGTGAGGGTTTGTGATCAACCAATAACCCACAAACAGCTCCGCTGGTCTCCACCTTTACACTGTCCAATGGAACTGAATTTTTTGCTTCTCCATCAAATGTTCCAGCACAGACTTCCAGAGATTGTACTTCTCGTTTTAAAACACACTCTTATGCTGCATAGCACTATTATCACACACGTGCTGACTTTCTAACGGGTTGATTACAGTCGCTGCTACATGCAATAAAAAGATGAAGTTCATCACAAATTTGAACGAGTACCATCGGTTCCTTTGGAATTTAGCTGTTAGGTGTTAGTAATTTTCAACACCTTCTGCCAGTAAAAAAGAAAAAAAGAATGTTGCATAGGTATGACAGGGCGGTGGCAATGGTGGTGCTTCAGTGAGAACATGAGCTGAAAGTGAAAGGTGCATGCCCTGCTAGTTTGTGAAACTGGCATGGCCGCCCTTCTTTATTTCTTTTAATGCCGGGGCCTCCTAGTAGAGGACCCAATCCCCTGAATTGGCTGGTGAGACAAAGAATACGATAAGCAAGCCGCTGGAAATGTAGCAACGAAATGGTATGCAATGCCAGATGCTTTACCTCCTTGACATGACCCAAAAAGAGCTGCTGTGCAACCTCTTTTTGGGAAAGGCACTGATACAAGTCAGCATCAAAATTAAAACATCAAAATGGCTGATGACGCAAAAAACAAAAAAAACAAGTCAAAGAATGCTTGGGTTGATGCCAAATTTCTGTAAAAATCTGTAAACATAGTAAAGTAAATGAGCTGAAATAAAAATTGGGGAAATTTGGGCCTGGATGGGAATCAAGCCCAGGAACTCTGGAATGTGAAACAAGCAGGCTTCCTCAACACCATGATGGCTTGATGGCTCAAGCTGGCGAAAATTGGAACTAGTGAATGCAGTGTGACCTTCTTAGAAACATCTTGGAAATGTGCTGAGCCTTAAAATGGGTACTTTTAGAATGTTTAGCAATAAGGTGAGAAGCAGAGTACGCCTCCTCTATATGTCATCTCTGCTTGGTGTGCAGCTGAGGCCTTATCAAGTGGCCTCCACTGAAACCAGCTACCGTGTGGCCACAACAGCGATACATGAGCAGTACCAAGCGGTGGGTGATATGCATACGGTACCACGCCTCACTTGCTCTTTGGATCGCATAAGAGGAAATTGGTAAGAAACAAACAGAAAACATGAAATCTAAATAAAATCACTACAGCAGAGTCATCCTGCGTGGATCCCAGGCTTGAAGGTAATGGATGAGTCCTTTGGAGCTGTAGAGTTGAGCACTGGTGCAGCTCGATCTTTCCTTTGATACCATGATGCCCCACTATTGCACTTACGACTACTGCATGCAGCTACTTTTGTTGTGTTTAGAAAGTCTATGGGCCAGCATCATGGACGTGATTGGGACACCTTTGAAACACACTCCCAACAATACCGGGCACTGGGACATTTATGGCACTATGGCACATAAAATAATGTTATATACTTACACGCAAATATACATGTAACAAGGTGAATGTATGCTTTATATGATGCAGTAGTTGCAGTGATGGGTCATGACTCATGACAGAGTATATATTTAAAACTTATCAGTGAGTACTGGTGCTAACACATGCCCAGAGCAAGAATTCAAAATCAATCTTGACCCCCATATAATGCATGCTTTGAGTGGCGTCGCTTAACAGTGGACTGTTTAAAAGTGTAACTGAACTTTCACAAGCAATTAAGCTGTCGCTTTACAATTATGAAAAATGGATTGTCCAAAAAAAGTCGCAGATTACTCTGTTGGTATCTGTAGAAACTACTGCATGACAATGCTGGTGCTGTCAGCTCGCACTTGGTATTGATTCAACTGTATGACAAGTTGGGCAAACAAAGACTCCTGTGACACAAAAGATCACATCACACATTGTGCAGACGGTCCGCCTACGAAGTCATTCAAGGCATTTCCTGTAAGGGAGGTCCTCCTGCTTAGGAGAAGCTACCGCAAAAACTAGTCACGTGATTTTGCTGCACGGCATCGGACAGCCAGATGTCGTTTAGCCGACTGCATCAGTAATTTCGAAGTGTTGCCACTGGTTGTTGTCTAAATGTGAACAGTGAACAAGGCAATAGCTTTCGTGTTCACCCGCAAATAAAAACTAAAAATGGCTAAAGTTCATGCTTCTTTGAAACATGTGTCGAGTCGAGTTCCCACATGCATTTATTTTACATTTACACACATTTGCTTTCATGCTTGTTTTAGGAAATTGCATAGACAAGCTCCGCCATTCACAATTTGCAACATCACAAACCGGAGTATGGGAAAGCTACGGGGCGGCAATACTCGCCTTCATGCTTTCGGCATTTTTGCATTAATAAGCAAGGTGCTGCCATGAGTGGTACATTTGTATTCATTGTGTTGCCTCTACACTTTAGTGTCGCTTCAACACTATCTTACTGCCCTACATTCCACCCCAGTAGCGATGAGCACATGCAGAGACTCACGTATTCAAATCTATCCTTGCAGAGCTGGGCCAGTAGATGGAGAAAGCCGAGCACAGAAAACCAGCTGCACCACAAAACCACTTCATCCATGTACTGCACATTCATCACACCAAAGATGAAGATAAACTTGTAGAAGACAAAGTTCCAGAACTTGTCCTTCATGTGCTGAAAGGCAAAACAGAAAACAACAAGATTTAGAGCAGAAAATTAAAATGTGCATGAGAAAAACAAACGTATGTTGATCAAAATATGAGCAGCAAACTATCAAACGGATCCTTGTGTGCAACACTTTTCTTACCTATAAATTAAATACACCATGAGGTCTGCATATCAACCAACCTTCAATAAAAGCAGTTTGTATTTTAATGCCATTCAAGACTGAGTTCAATCTTTATTGGCTGAGTTAACTTCTTGATGTAGTTTCAGGTAATGAGAAACTAAAGAGAAAGTGGCTTTGAATACTTGCCGTAATACTATGAACACCTAGCCCTTGGGTGATGACATAATTATGCAATCACCAATGTGATATTACCAGTATCAAGCCATCACAGTAATATTGCAAGCATAAATAGAAATAAAGTTAAGTGGCCATGACTACGTTCTACCTTCCTTGAACCCCAGCTGCTTTTCAAGCATTCCTTGTCACTAAAGATGTATCTTGGTGTGTACAGGTTGATTCACAGCTACAATTCACTGCAGCGGAAGAGGCAAGGATGACAGGAATGCACAACAGCACAATGCATGTTGCCATTTGCACACGTCTTCCTGCCACTATGTCTTTTACCACTGCCCTGTCAATGAAATTTTCTAGGAGTAACCTTTGGGTTCATAAAAAGCACACCGTAGATGATTCTCTGCAGTTCCTTAACTTGGTATTTAAAAGATTTAGAGCCCTGGCAACAAATTATTGAGCTGCACAGCATATGCACATGCATGAGAGCTCACATACGATGCGTGCATATGTTGCCAATTTGGACATGTAAAGCACCTAGTATAAGGCAGCTAAGCCTGCAGTGAATATTCCGTGAGTACTCAGTGAATATCCAGAAAGCACTTCTGGCATTTGCTACTACAGGGGTGAGACAGCTGAATCAGATTTGGGAGCAGTTTTTGGAGCAGCGAAATCTCGATTTTGTAGCAGAAAAACCTTGATTTGGAGCAGAATGATGACATTTATCAAGTCACCTTAGGAGCCTAACACTGAAATAGCCTTTCAATGAAGTTTTTCTACTAGAGTATCACAAGGCACGAACTGCACAACCTTTTTACAAGCCATTTATAAATTCTTAGGCTCTACGTATAGATAGCATGGAGTGCCGTTGAAAACATCGAATTAAAAAACTAAGCACTCGTAAGCATTTTCATTATCATGTGAGCGCTGATATTTTATTTTTGTAATCCCAGACTCTCAGCTTTACACACAATTGTAGAGGCATGGCAAAAGTTGCGCAAAGCGAGGTGACAATCTTCGCACCCCACCAGCCCTCCCATTTATATTCCCAAGGTGCGCATTCACTACGATCGCAATTTGATTAACGTTGGTATGTTTAGCCACC
>NW_027526203.1:430258046-430291994 GCF_048455015.1 Haemaphysalis longicornis
TACAAGTCAGCATCAAAATTAAAACATCAAAATGGCTGATGACGCAAAAACAAAAAAAAAACAAGTCAAAGAATGCTTGGGTTGATGCCAAATTTCTGTAAAAATCTGTAAACATAGTAAAGTAAATGAGCTGAAATAAAAATTGGGGAAATTTGGGCCTGGATGGGAATCAAGCCCAGGAACTCTGGAATGTGAAACAAGCAGGCTTCCTCAACACCATGATGGCTTGATGGCTCAAGCTGGCGAAAATTGGAACTAGTGAATGCAGTGTGACCTTCTTAGAAACATCTTGGAAATGTGCTGAGCCTTAAAATGGGTACTTTTAGAATGTTTAGCAATAAGGTGAGAAGCAGAGTACGCCTCCTCTATATGTCATCTCTGCTTGGTGTGCAGCTGAGGCCTTATCAAGTGGCCTCCACTGAAACCAGCTACCGTGTGGCCACAACAGCGATACATGAGCAGTACCAAGCGGTGGGTGATATGCATACGGTACCACGCCTCACTTGCTCTTTGGATCGCATAAGAGGAAATTGGTAAGAAACAAACAGAAAACATGAAATCTAAATAAAATCACTACAGCAGAGTCATCCTGCGTGGATCCCAGGCTTGAAGGTAATGGATGAGTCCTTTGGAGCTGTAGAGTTGAGCACTGGTGCAGCTCGATCTTTCCTTTGATACCATGATGCCCCACTATTGCACTTACGACTACTGCATGCAGCTACTTTTGTTGTGTTTAGAAAGTCTATGGGCCAGCATCATGGACGTGATTGGGACACCTTTGAAACACACTCCCAACAATACCGGGCACTGGGACATTTATGGCACTATGGCACATAAAATAATGTTATATACTTACACGCAAATATACATGTAACAAGGTGAATGTATGCTTTATATGATGCAGTAGTTGCAGTGATGGGTCATGACTCATGACAGAGTATATATTTAAAACTTATCAGTGAGTACTGGTGCTAACACATGCCCAGAGCAAGAATTCAAAATCAATCTTGACCCCCATATAATGCATGCTTTGAGTGGCGTCGCTTAACAGTGGACTGTTTAAAAGTGTAACTGAACTTTCACAAGCAATTAAGCTGTCGCTTTACAATTATGAAAAATGGATTGTCCAAAAAAAGTCGCAGATTACTCTGTTGGTATCTGTAGAAACTACTGCATGACAATGCTGGTGCTGTCAGCTCGCACTTGGTATTGATTCAACTGTATGACAAGTTGGGCAAACAAAGACTCCTGTGACACAAAAGATCACATCACACATTGTGCAGACGGTCCGCCTACGAAGTCATTCAAGGCATTTCCTGTAAGGGAGGTCCTCCTGCTTAGGAGAAGCTACCGCAAAAACTAGTCACGTGATTTTGCTGCACGGCATCGGACAGCCAGATGTCGTTTAGCCGACTGCATCAGTAATTTCGAAGTGTTGCCACTGGTTGTTGTCTAAATGTGAACAGTGAACAAGGCAATAGCTTTCGTGTTCACCCGCAAATAAAAACTAAAAATGGCTAAAGTTCATGCTTCTTTGAAACATGTGTCGAGTCGAGTTCCCACATGCATTTATTTTACATTTACACACATTTGCTTTCATGCTTGTTTTAGGAAATTGCATAGACAAGCTCCGCCATTCACAATTTGCAACATCACAAACCGGAGTATGGGAAAGCTACGGGGCGGCAATACTCGCCTTCATGCTTTCGGCATTTTTGCATTAATAAGCAAGGTGCTGCCATGAGTGGTACATTTGTATTCATTGTGTTGCCTCTACACTTTAGTGTCGCTTCAACACTATCTTACTGCCCTACATTCCACCCCAGTAGCGATGAGCACATGCAGAGACTCACGTATTCAAATCTATCCTTGCAGAGCTGGGCCAGTAGATGGAGAAAGCCGAGCACAGAAAACCAGCTGCACCACAAAACCACTTCATCCATGTACTGCACATTCATCACACCAAAGATGAAGATAAACTTGTAGAAGACAAAGTTCCAGAACTTGTCCTTCATGTGCTGAAAGGCAAAACAGAAAACAACAAGATTTAGAGCAGAAAATTAAAATGTGCATGAGAAAAACAAACGTATGTTGATCAAAATATGAGCAGCAAACTATCAAACGGATCCTTGTGTGCAACACTTTTCTTACCTATAAATTAAATACACCATGAGGTCTGCATATCAACCAACCTTCAATAAAAGCAGTTTGTATTTTAATGCCATTCAAGACTGAGTTCAATCTTTATTGGCTGAGTTAACTTCTTGATGTAGTTTCAGGTAATGAGAAACTAAAGAGAAAGTGGCTTTGAATACTTGCCGTAATACTATGAACACCTAGCCCTTGGGTGATGACATAATTATGCAATCACCAATGTGATATTACCAGTATCAAGCCATCACAGTAATATTGCAAGCATAAATAGAAATAAAGTTAAGTGGCCATGACTACGTTCTACCTTCCTTGAACCCCAGCTGCTTTTCAAGCATTCCTTGTCACTAAAGATGTATCTTGGTGTGTACAGGTTGATTCACAGCTACAATTCACTGCAGCGGAAGAGGCAAGGATGACAGGAATGCACAACAGCACAATGCATGTTGCCATTTGCACACGTCTTCCTGCCACTATGTCTTTTACCACTGCCCTGTCAATGAAATTTTCTAGGAGTAACCTTTGGGTTCATAAAAAGCACACCGTAGATGATTCTCTGCAGTTCCTTAACTTGGTATTTAAAAGATTTAGAGCCCTGGCAACAAATTATTGAGCTGCACAGCATATGCACATGCATGAGAGCTCACATACGATGCGTGCATATGTTGCCAATTTGGACATGTAAAGCACCTAGTATAAGGCAGCTAAGCCTGCAGTGAATATTCCGTGAGTACTCAGTGAATATCCAGAAAGCACTTCTGGCATTTGCTACTACAGGGGTGAGACAGCTGAATCAGATTTGGGAGCAGTTTTTGGAGCAGCGAAATCTCGATTTTGTAGCAGAAAAACCTTGATTTGGAGCAGAATGATGACATTTATCAAGTCACCTTAGGAGCCTAACACTGAAATAGCCTTTCAATGAAGTTTTTCTACTAGAGTATCACAAGGCACGAACTGCACAACCTTTTTACAAGCCATTTATAAATTCTTAGGCTCTACGTATAGATAGCATGGAGTGCCGTTGAAAACATCGAATTAAAAAACTAAGCACTCGTAAGCATTTTCATTATCATGTGAGCGCTGATATTTTATTTTTGTAATCCCAGACTCTCAGCTTTACACACAATTGTAGAGGCATGGCAAAAGTTGCGCAAAGCGAGGTGACAATCTTCGCACCCCACCAGCCCTCCCATTTATATTCCCAAGGTGCGCATTCACTACGATCGCAATTTGATTAACGTTGGTATGTTTAGCCACCTCCCTATTGGCATTAAATTTCACTTCAGATAGATAAACCATTATTACATAGCGTGCAATCATAGCCCGTCCCGCTATCGGCCACTGCTTGAACAGTTTGCGGCGATGTTGCCTGCGCCGCCACTTCTGCAGTGTCGATCGTCCCATTTCCGCCACTCGCAAGCTCGTAGTCAAAGGCAGCAATAACTCAGCGTTTTATTGTAACACCGCAATGAGTCCGAAATTTCACTTCAAGCACGCACCGCACCTCTCACTCGAGGCCGAAACATGGCGAATTCACGTTGTTTTTGATGAACTCCCGTTCTTCGAGTCACGCAACTTCCCTCAGCAGATCAAACGACTAAATGAAAACCCAGCCACCCCCATAACCAAAACCACAGTAGAAATCGGCGAAGAGCACTCTGCCTGAACCACGAGCAACTGCTTCGCCAGACGGCCATGTTTTCCAATATTCACCACACCAAGACGGCGGCTCCCAGTAATGTCGTTCTGGAGATATACGGCGCTCAGAAAATTGCCGTCTTTTCATCAATTTTCACCAGTAGTTTGTCGCCTGAGTACGCATACGTATTTTTTCTACAGGACTTTGCAATTGTTTTCCATGGGAAAACTTTAAAAAACTCACAGAATATAACATGTGCAACCCGACATGGTGACCTTCGAAAAAACTATCTTGGGGACACTTTTATGCAGGTGTTTTATTGTATGATCAATCAATTAAACCTTTACAAACAGGATCACTTTGGGGGTGCTGGAAAATTATGCCGTCAGTAAGCATTTTTCTTTACTGAAACTGGCGGGAGCGTTAAAATCCTTGGCTCTCAGACTGTTTTGGAGCAGTTTGGCGCAATTTTTGCAATTTCCAAGCTTTTGGAGCAGCGTGGCGCAGGAAAGCAGATTTGTATCAAAAGTGCGCAATATGCGCAGCTGTCTCACCCCTGCTACTACCACAGCTGAAATATGAACCTATGTGAGCGAAAAACTACAACAATGAACAGATTTTTATCATCACACAAATAGAAAGATCAGGACACAGCTACTGCAAGTCATAATACAAAGTAAAGTAAACGTAAGAGAAGTTGCTGAGTTTTGCCCCCAGGCTCCTTATTTCACTCCTGGAAAACCCAAAAGTGTTTAACGCTGTAGCTTGTCCTCACTTTTGAGTGCAAATTGCAAGCTGCAGCCAAGTGGTAACACTAGGTGCTTCCTTGTTAACATCAAGGCTTCCAATGATCACTGTTGTGTGCATTAGAGAATTTGTAACAACTGATGCATGCATGCAGCACAGCTACGAGTAGAAAATTTGTGTGCCTGGCATGACAAGAATAAAGCCAATCTCTGACACAATCCCACATTGGTTCCTCCCTGCCAGGGCTGCCACAACACACACACATTTGCATGCACGCGGGTAAACGCACACACACTTGTTAGGACCCTTACCCACAAAACCACAGGAATTGCCTGCAAAGCCCCTCCATAATTCAGCATTTTTCGGACATATTGCTCAGAAGGACAATGGCTCAGAAGGCCACATTGCCAATCCCCCCCTGTTCTCTGCCACTCTCTTCAACACTTTCCCATTGTGCTAAATTTTTTTTTTCCATTTATTCCCCACGTTTCTGCTTAGAAGTAATCCCTATGAAAAGTCAGAGAACACTAGCATAACCGAGACACTACTGCGGTATACAATTTAAGAATATTCTACCAGCCAGTGGCAGTAGGCCAACCACAATATCAGTCTGCAGCAGCAGCACAGCATTTCAGCCTTCACACAACTAGAAAAGCCCAGGGCTATGAGCTCTAGAGCTTCTACCCACTGGAGTTACTCCAGGATACCAAACAAGAGATTCGAACACCCTAAAACCTAAACTTATGTTTGTGTCCGCAGAAAGCAGCCCGTGCTATAGACTATCTTGCAGGGCACAGAAGAGACGATGGTTAGTGATTATGCAGTTATATGCGAAGCTCAGACTGCATTCTTAACTTTACACCTACCACAGCACCCATTAAACTCGAACCACACCAAGTCTACCAGTTGTTGAGCAAGCACAGCACCCACTACTTCTCCCCCACAAAAGAAGGGCTTAGCTTATAAAAGGAATATGCAGGGTTCCAGATGAGAGGGGGCTGGTTGTCATCAAAGCACCCCCTCCCCCCCTCGATCTGGCTCCCTCCCAAGTGACCTGGAATACTTTTTATATGCAACAATGGGTCAGAGAATGCTCCAATGTAGTCACGTCACCAGAAAATGTGAGGCCAGGCTGTAGGTGACGTACCTAAAACTATCCTTCTGTTTCTAAAAGAAATTGTCTCAAATTTTGCGTGCTTCTCCAGTGGTCAGGGAGGACCATGGCCCTCTATCTTTAGGTCAAGTTTTTCTACTTGGCTTGGGACTCTGCAAATCGATTGATATTTTGGAAGGCTCATTAAAGCACTCCAATTTCAATAGAATGCAAATTTCCTTGTCATAGAAAAAAGAAAAGAACATGTTAAGTTACTTATTCCTCGTTAGTTTCATGAAGATTTACAAATACCACTGCGCAGACATTTCTTCACATACCGGGGCTTTCAGCAACACAAGCTACGGACAATTTGCTGAGGTCTAAATTTAAGATAGGGCTGTAAAGAGGTCCCACCCTTCAATTAGCAATAACACTAAAAGTTAATGTATGCACCCCCTGAAGTGCAAGACAAGTACAACTAAGACACTAATACACTGCAGCTGTTGAGAGCATACTCTACAGAAGGAAGTTACCAACAGTGTGGGCATGAAATTTCTTTAGCGACATTCTTGATTATAATTCTAGATAACTTAGTGAAATAAACGATGAGGATGATGATGGTTGATTTCTAATGGCACAAGGCCAGCTATGGGCAAGGAGCGCCAAGGGTGAAATAAATAACCACTTCTTAAGCCTACTAGCTTCTGTCACTGTCCTTGCTAGCCTGAGTAATGGTTCAACTGTCTACAAGAGAACCACTTAGGACAACGGGCCAGGCGAATCCGTGTGATTCTCTCATAGAGCAGTTTGTGTATTTTTACACATGGCAGAAGGAATGGATTCAACTGCCAACAACAATGCCAGTGACAACTACAGGATTCAATCAAGCAACAACTTTTTATAGCACAAAAAAAAAAAACTATGATGAGCAGTTGTGCACAAGTCAGGACACAATTTTTTGGGGGGCGGGGGCGGGGGGGGGGGGGGGGGGGGGGAGAGAGAGAGGCATTTCTGACATCGTGTGCACAAGGTCTCAAATGGCTCTGCAGCACCATGCAGTACCTACGCAAGTGGTCATTGCAACTTAAAAGGCTGAAATAGCAAGGCAAGACAAACGTACACCTATCTGAAAATTGTACCCAATTTTCCCAATTTTTAGAATATGAGCATGGAAATACAGTCTGCTCTTGTTTTGTTTTTAACGACACGGTTTAAACCTTGGCAGGACCACAAATTTTAGTCGAATTAAGTGAGAAAATAATGGAAGCTCGATAAGTCGATCTAGGAGTAGACTGCATTTACTTTCATCACCCTACTCCTTCCTGGCAAGACAGACGACATGTCATGGAAGTCCACTAAAGAGCCTTTGGTCATACAGAGCAATCCACTTCGACTGTTCAGAAATATAGACGAGATTGAAGACAGCGGCGCAGCCACGATTTTATTTCGGGAACGGTTCTTTACGTCAAATCCTGCGATGATGATGATGCTTGATAGTGGTATCCCCTTCGTAGCGGGGTGATGACGTGTCATCTTACCAAAAAAGAGAACTAAAAAGAAACTGATATACCTATGTTTTACACACTTCGTTTAATACTAGTGCTGCTCTTAGGGCAGGCACAAAAACTTATTAGGTACAACATATTTTTGCGGCGATGCAAAAAAGTTCGCTTTCCCGCCCAGCACATACACAGCCTCCCGAATTTTCTGCACTACACGCGCTGATAAGTTGGCTTGTCCGCACGGCGGCAGAGCGGCGTGGAAAAACCAGCCTGCATGCACCGCGGAGCGGCAGCCACTCGGCCGCAGGCGATATTATGCCTGGCGTTAACATTTGCGTTCACGACACAGCCGCGGTACCATCCAGACTAACAACACACGAACCACGGCCGAAGGTAAACAGCAGGGCTTCTTACCTGTTGTTCAGAAACACGAAGCTCACCAAACACAAGCTTCTGTATCACCTTGCCGATCAGGATTAAGCAGCAATAGGCCATGTTGATCAGGGTCTGAAAAAGAGAGACGCGTCTTTCTGAGTCAAGCTGGAAAACAACTGCATCCAGAAAGCGTCCAACATGCGCTAACGAAGGTTACAAATTCACCACTATTCTGCGTGGACGCAAAAGTGCACAGAAGTGATAATTAAAAATAGCTTACAAGACTGGAGAATTGAATTATTTTTAAAGAACTCAATTTTATTTCGGGAGGGGCCATTTATCCTTTAAGCATTTGTCCTCCTCAACGCCGATATTTATGCATCGGCTTGTGAGCATTTCGGAGCATAGCGTTTAAAATTTAAGCTCCAACAAGTTCCTGCCAACGCCACTGACGGAAGATGTCTCCACCGCCAAAATTGATGTTAAATAAACAAAGATTCACCAGCTCCCTTCCTATGAAACTCAGTGCGCCGATTTATGTGACTAACTTTCAGCCATTTGATCATAGGAAATCACACGCATGTTTCGCAAGTGGGCTGGCTTTAAAAAGGTGGCACGCCTCAATTCTACAATATGCAGGTAAAGCCTTTTTTTTAATGATCAATTCTGGTTAATTTCTGTTACCCGCTCTGGTCTCTCTCTCTCTCTCTCTCTCTCTCTCTCTCTCTCTCTCTCTCTCTCTCTCTCTCTCTCTCTCTCTCTCTCTCTCTCTCTTTCTCTCGACGTCTGCTGATATACAGTAGTATATCAAACCCAAAAAGACTTGTTTCGCTTTACAAAGAAAATAAATAAAGAAAAGAAACTCCGGGGACACCTAAGCACTTCTTACAGGTTGTGAATGTGAAAGTATTAGTGTTCAATTGCACGACCGAGACGCTTTGCTTCCGTCTCGTGCTGCTTAGCGATCCTTGACGCTCTTCAATGGCTTCAATTTGCCTCCTAGGAGTTGCGCCCCTGCTCCCTACTGCCGCCGAGTAACGGGAGAGTTGACGGCGATGGTGAATTCGGCTGCCTGTCTGTTCGCTCAGCCTTCCTCTCCCTAGCTTCATCTGTGGTGTACTGACGCGGACAGCCACATTTCGCTGCTCCAAGTTAAAGCGCAGGCTACGGAACACCTCGCTTTATGGAACGCTTCCAAGACACGTGGTCATCACGGCTTCCAACGCCCGCCTTTTCTCTCAATGGGCCCTTTCATGATTTCGCATGTAATCAGCATGCACGCCAAAACAGGTGTACACAGGTATGTGCGACCGCTGCGTGAATTTTGAAATCGGCAATGTGGACGCTAGAGCGTCGTTCAGGGTCGCCACAGTTAGCGATTGTCCAGTCGCAAACTTTCATAACGAGCCATATTGGTCCTCCCCAGTATGCTTCCCTATAACCTGTCAGAACACGACAACAAAATGAAAATACCAAGTTGGAAGCGGCAGACGCGCCGAGTAAAAGAAATGCATTTTGGAAAGGCGAGGGGACAATGACGGAGCAAAAGAAAGGCGGGCCCCTTTCCATCCCTCCCGTCCCAACACTCGAGAGACACAAAAGTTCTCATTACTTCCCCACGTCTAAAACGTCTCCGGTCACAGCAATACGCGTAGGCGTGTTCCGGTTACTTTATTTCACCACTGGGATGCGTTGCACATTCCCAACAGCGTGCAAGGCCGGGCTAGTTGGTAAGCCATTACAACTTGGTGGCAAGCACATCAACAATTGCGACGACCACGAGAGGGGACGAAAGCTCAATACCAGGACAGCTAGCGCCGTTTTTCGTCCCCTCTCTGCCTTCCCGTTTTTATGGTGCACTCGCCACCAAGCTTACCGAATTCCGCTGTGCCGTATTGTGCTGACCCCAGCAAGAGCGGCACATATCCTTTCTACGCATGCGCCGCTGATAAACAAGCACTATAGTGTGGCTACTGCGCATATATATGTGCGTGTATTTCTTTCAATAAACTGTTGGTCCCCGCGCTCGTGTGTGTCTAGTTCTCCCTTCTGTCCGTGTGCAAGCTGCGCTGTAGGCCCATAATCATAGTTCCGGTTCAGCTCCGGCATAACAACACAAAAAATAAGGATCCATAACAGTTTCAATCGTTGATGTCGCACTTGCAAGTAATTACTAAAAAAGAAGGCACTGTTTTAAATTATATCCTCACCAAGCTGCAAAACTTCAAAACACTACTGCAACGAGTAAGATGTAATGCAGTTCTAATTACGGAGGCACATTCGGGGATATTGTAATAATTAAAACAAAAACACCGGCACAATTGGCTTATTGCGATGAGAGCCATTTTCAGACTACTGACGGACGTTAGCAACGGAGTTTCAGGTAGTTTAAATGAGACGACAGATGACGTAATTGTATAGAAACGCCGCTGCGACAGTCATAATCTGGTGTTACAAGCACGCATATGCATAATTGCGCATCCAAACTGAACAGCACCTTGGTGCAACATGATCGCAAAAGGAGCACGTTACCAAGTGCACTTGGCAACATAGATACATCTGGTAATAATACAAACTTACTCGTTCTAGGGTGACACAGGTGGCAAGCGTGCTAAGAGCTGCTTGCGCCAAAACGTACAGTTGGTGTTGTTTTTTCCTCCTCAGAACTGTAATACATTAATGTTCCTTTGAAGTGCCAGTTCTTCCCCGAGCATTTCGAGCAAAGAAGCAATCTTAAGTGGGGCTAACCAGTTGTCGACTGAAACTGCAGCCCAGCCTCAGCTCTATCTCTTTGAGAAGCGCCTCCACAGCATCTTCAGATTCCCTATAGTTGTCGGCGCACTATCTACGTCTTTCCTATTTATCTAGCCCAGTAGTTCTCAAGCGTGATGAGTTTGCCGGGGACCCCTTTTGGGCTTGCAAAAGTGATGGGGGACCCCATGATGACCTATATTGATCCGTGTCATAATGTCAAACAATTTGCACTTGCAGCTAAAGTCGCCCACGCATATTCAATGACCGCCTTTTGAGGCTGACTTTTATGCCCATGCATGTCATGCTGTCAAAATATTCGCTCTTGCAGCTATAAATCGCACAAACTTTCACGTGCTGCCTTTTGTGTGACTGGCTGTTTTGCATGGCTGACACGCTATGCAAAAAGCCAACGATAGAAGATGTGCTACGGGGAGAAAAAATCAACGTACATTGATTGATTGTAGGGTTTAACGCGCCGACGCAACGCAGGCGATGAGGCGCGCCGTAGTGCAGGGCTCCGGATTAATTTTGACCACCTGGGGATCTTTAACGTGCGCCGAAATCTCGAACACACGGGCGTTTTTGCTTTTCGCCTCCATCAGAAAAGCGGCCGCCACGGCCGGGAATCGAACCCGCGTCCTCGTGCTCAGCAGTGCAACGCCTCAGCCACTGAGCCACCGCGGCGGGTTAAACGTACATGCCATGCAGCGACGTCACATTTTTGCATTTGCCGCAGGGTTTGTCAAAACGGAGAAATGAATGCGAGAGAGTTTGAGAAAAGGCTTCGCGGACCCCTGAAAAGCCCTCGCAGACCCCCCACTCGAAGACCACTCATGCGGTCTAATTAATTAGGTGCAGTTTGCGTTAAAATTTCGCGTGCTCTTGTTCTGCCACGGCCATCCTTCGATTGTAGCCAGGTAGCACGTTGTCTTCGCGATCATGCTAATGTTAATGGCTTACCAGACTACCGTTACCGTTTTTTCCCGGGAGCATAAAGCGTACGGGCTAGGAAATGTAAGGGTTCACCTTTCGTCTGGCCTAAACATAAAACCGCAAAGTCGGCTTTTCTATTTTGTTCCAGAACGGATGTTTTCTCCAGAATATACCGCTTCTGTATGGTTGATTCGAGCAGAAGTTGTTTTATTTTTCGCCTTTCAGTTTTCGTTCCAGCAACGTTACAGCAACTTGCGTGGAGTAGTAGTGACGTGACACATGCTTCCGAAATCGCACAAGATACCGGTAATATAGAACTCCCAAACTTTATTTTCGCCCAGCTATAACACTTGGATCACACAACGGCATCGCAAAAAATAAAAAAAAAAAAATAAAAAAGAGTGAGAGAAGCCAATACCCTTCCAACGGCCACCGTAAACATCGTTCCACAGAGAAATTCCAGCGCTGGAACTTTGAAGGATGCAAACGAACAACAGTACATGAAACAGGTCACTGACCAAGCGCCGCGGCTCCTTCAGGACCAATAGACGCTTAATGAGAGCGTTATAGCGCGCCAATCATCCACAGATGCGCGGAGGTGGGGAAGCAGAATGAAGAAAGCGCCGCAAAAGCGTAAACAAGAGCGGCGATTCAGACGGCCGATAGAGCCGGCGACAGGGTCCGCAACAAGAGCGAGAGCGGTGGCGGAAGTAAAAGCGGAAGTGCACCCCCACGCCCTCCTTCAAGTAGGACGGCGCCGCTTCCGCCAGGAAAACGCGCGGCGACCCTGTTACGTAAGCTCTTTGCGAACTAGGCCAGGAAAAGTTACATCACGAGCCGCCGCTATCCCCTCCGTGTGACAGAATCGCGCGGGTGTATTGAGCCCGTTATAGCAGCCATACCTGCGCGCACGCGTGCGGCCGCTCGCGTGGCGGTTATAAATTCACTCCGGGCTCGATGCACGCGCGATAGCGGGCCGATACCCTTCCGACGGCTGACCACGGCGAGCTATTTTTATCGCGGCGCGCCTTTGCCCACTATGGTCAGCGAGGACCGGTCAGACACAACGTGCCGCACTGGGCTCGGCATCTTGCTTGTGCTCTTCTTGCCACGGTGTGTCTAGACGCTGACTCGTCTAGCGAGCTCCACGAAAACCGGTTTGTCCTTTTCGGTACCAGGAGAGCTGATGGGAGGGCACGACACGCATCACACATGGCGATAAAGTTTCCGAAAGGTATGTCTCCCCTTAACAACTTATGCAAGTACAGGTTGTTAAGGCTTCCTCCGCTGATGCAAACAAAACGATAACAGGACGGCAGGGAAGGCAACACTCTGCAGAGATGGGAGGCCGAAAACGAAACCAAGCATACATGCGAATTTCCCGCGCGACTTTAAACAAGACGAAACAGGCAAGGAAAAAGCTTTGACGCATCAAGGATAGATATACCTGACCACTGGAACCACCACATGATGCGTTGCCCCGCCACAAGTGACTTGCCTCGCACGAAAGCTCACCTGGCATAATTTCAACACGTGTCGCTGAAGGCTTGGATAAGCCATCAGGCGTCTCGCTACCCCGCAACATCCCGGTGTCGCTTCGTAAGGAAACCCCAAAGTGGTAAGGGTTCCTCCCCGACTTGCCATCTGGCAAAGAATCCCACTGACGCGTTGACCGTCGCCACGAAAACGCAGATGCCGTTCTGGCGGCACGACAGCCGTCTCTGCTAAGTCTAGTGCTGGGCGCAGACGATCACGTTTTTCAAATTCGACACCTTCAGCCCCCCCCCCCCCCTCCCCCTTCTTCCCCCCCCCCCCCCCCCCCCCTTTTCCCCGATGCACAGAGCGGCGCTGCTGCTCATGCGACAATACGTTACGAGGAGCGGGTGAGAGCAAGGGATCCACATAAGCGGACCGCTAAAGTTTTTAGGTACCTATACATGGAAAAGCGTAGAGAAGCAGTGGCTAAGACAATAATCACGATGAAATATGTAAAGAACAGTAGAGAACCAGACATCCAAGGCAACCAAAAAAAAAAGAACCCAGGCAGACAGAAACGCATACATGGAGCAAATGGATGAAATGGAAAACGTCGTGAGACATGTACAGGACAGGAAAGTCTGACATCAGGAAGAAAAACCTGTAAGATAATTCCAAGGGCAGTGCTTTGCTTTTTGCGGCTAGAGCTTGTTGCTTGCGAACGAAGAGCTTTGTGGGGAAGTATGCACAAAATGATGGGGTATGCGTGCTCTGCAAGTAAACTTTATTCAGTTTGCCAGCTGTCTTGCTTAGTCGTCGGCCGTGAGCCCTTGGGCTCTGGCAGCGTCCTCACCCAGCTGGACGGCCCAGAGTAAATAAAAACAATTCGACTGTGCTGGAATGTGATAGTATCCTTCCAAATGCCTACGTCGGAAATATTCTCCTTCCCGAAGCCGTAGGGTTTCAATTAAAGGTAGCACAGAGACAGTGAAGTTCAAGGCTTTGGAAGAAGATTAGAATGCTGGTGAAAGAAGAGCACATAGGGGAATATAGCCTACAACAGCTACCACCTGTAACGGGCAAAATTGGATTTGAGCATGCCGTTAATAGCCGCGCTAGAATTAAACATAGATGAATTCTTCGGTGAGATGACGCAAGTCACCGTCCAGCTACAACGGGGATACTATCATCAATCAATCAAATCAATAAAACTCCATCAGTCTTGTGAACACAAACTCCACCAGTCTTGTGAACACAGCCTTCCTGCCGTTCTGCTAGGCCATAAGGAACACGGCCGGGCCCTCCTCCAAGTGGCCAGCGCCCAACACGCGTCCGCCCCGCTTTTCTGCGTTGATTTTCTGCCGCGTACACCATAAGGCGGCCGCTGTTTGTCGTCCCCAGACTGTACTTGGACGCAATGTACCACAAACCGAGCCGAATCTCTGGCGTAGCAGGTGGAATCGCACTGACGGTTATACTACGGTGGTGCCGGGGAGCTATTTAAAGCTCCATTTCCTCGATGACGGGATCGTAAAACATAGGTTAGGAAGCGAGCAGCACGGTCATAGTGATACACGATGAACGCACTTGTCTAGAAACAGACGTCTTACTGGACTGCGATTATAGCGCTGGTGCTATTCATTACGACAGTCTAAACGAAAATGCGAAACTCACAAGCATGAGTTTATAAGATAAACTGGAAGCAGGCTCTTGGATATTATGTACGATATTTTGGCACGTGTGCTTTGTATACCTTACTTAAAGGAGCAGATGCTTCGTTTATTTTTGACAGCTATTTTTGTTGTTTGCGCGAAAATTGATCACAATAGAATTCCATCTTCTGCCGTTCACTGCCATCGGCGGAGGGATGCGGGAAGGATTCGTGACACTGAACGAACATGCATGCCGGCCATTGCACCAACAGGACCTACTTTGTAGCTTAGAACAGCAGAATTCGATCGATCAGATTGGCGCCAGGTGGTCAGACTGCCGCTTCTGTTTACAGCGACTGGCGAATTCGCCTTACAACTAAACAACAGCCGACAGCAATGAAAGACGGCTGGGGAGAGGGCCAAAGTTAATCGGCGCGATAACGCACCGAAGCTGCGTACGTTATGCGCGATAACGCACCGAAGCTGCGTACGTTATGCACAGGCTCAAGGTGCGCCGTAATGGAACGATTAGTTTATTTTCCCTGCAAGGATTACTTTTCTGGGTGCGCCGAAATTTCGTGCACGCGCACGGCGACAGAAGGCAGCCAGTTCCGAACTGATTATCTCAGTGACAGAACGCCTCGTTAAGAATCAAGTGCGGTTTGCGTTCACGCGGCGCCCGTGCTGCAACAGCGCACAGCACGACTCGCCATCGGACTTTCCCGCAGAGGCTCAGTGATCGGCGGCGAAGCCCCCATACCGAGGGAACCCTGCAGGTCCGTTACGTGCAACGTTTTTAGATTAATCTAAAAACGTTGGTTACCTGCCCGGTCGCGCAGGCGGCCTCGATATTGCGGCCCAACAACCCTCCTGCGCATGCGCGGGTTCGATGCGGCTGCTCGCGCGGTATCTGACTCATCGCCTTTCTGACTGAGTGAGAGTACTTTTGCTCGTGTATGTTTGACACTGCCTCGAAACCTGTCGAGGCACGTTTTGACTGTCGCCAGTGACTGTAAGAGGAATGTGTTAAAACGGAACGGAAAGTTGGGCTAGTTGGTATCGATTCATCTTGGTGGAAAAAGCGCTCAAAAACACGGACGAGCGCCGTGTTGTCTGCCTTTCTTTGTCAGTGTTTTAGGGCTTTTCCCATCGTGACTTTTAGATCGCTTACTGACGAGTTACCAGTGCGTTTGGGACAGAGCTCGCTCGAGGACGGTACTCTGCCCGTTCGGGTTGTCATGGTTTAGCACACCAGTGTGCCAAAGTATCGTCGCTTTTCTCTACTCGCCATGTATTGAACAGTTTGAGTTTAGCCGTTGGCTCCTACCTCGACGAGACGCGGGCCGTACTCGTGCGCCTCATCTTGTCGTGCGATTACGTCCACCCCCACGGCGGATATCTTACGCACTGATCAGACGGGGTCTCGTGTGGGCGGTGTAATCCGGAAGCAAACACCCGTAGTGGCTATGAAGTAAGCTATGAGTAAATGAGGGTAAAATTTTCGTCGAATATTAGGCATCTTAGTGTTAACAGGCTACGGATGGTTTAGCTTGCCCGACATGAAGCATGCGAAGAAAAGGTGGCAATAAAATACTTACTCCAGACAAGAAATGCCCTGAAACAAGCTTTAAAAAACGAAACGAAAGGTCGAAGAAAAGTAGTAAGCAGATGTATAACATCTCAAACGGGTCACATAATTGTTTCTGTGGCGTGAGAGCGCGGTGGCACAAGCCGCGCCATATCCGTGGCGCTTCGGCCATGTCCGTGGCCGTTTCCAGTGTTGCCAAGCGAAGAAATTGACAGCTAAACTGCTGTCACCGATATGCATGCATCTTTTGATTGCGCTTGTACACGGAAGGCGAAACGTTTCAACAAAATCGAAAGTGAAACAACGCCTACCGCCCGGACTGAGTCATCCTATTTTATAATGTTTGATAACTGAGATTTGTCTTAAAAAAAAGCACACAAAGAGAGAGCACAATTTCTCTCCTACATTTATTCCTACGCTTAGGAAAGCTCTCCCGCGCGTCACCGTTCAACAGCCGTGATGTCACAAAATGCTAGTGCGGAAAAGGGTATGGGGCGGCGATGCCTGTTTTCGCGCTTTTGGTCTTTTCTGCGTTAACAAGCAACTCGTGCTGCTGCGTGCGGTGTATTTGGACTCACGAGACTAATTTTCCGATAGAGGCCAACTTGTTTATTACAATCATCTCCCGTAGCTGCTTCCAAGCCGGCGCAAACACTGCGGCACAGAAATTTCGGACTTCATTAATATTCCACTTTACATTCTCAATACCCAGGTCGTGAGCTAGGGCCATCGGGTCAAGCCCGTTCACCCCAGCAACATAAAGCAGGCGAAGGGCAGACAAGCATCGGCGCTGACTCCCAACGAAAGTTTATGCTGCAAGCATCCAGGATTTATACAACCACACAAGACACAGAAAAGACCACACTCTCTATATCACCTACCAACAATTACACAGCCCTTGCTTGTAGGTTCCAAGAATCAGGCCGACTTGCAAGTGTTGAGCAAATTGAACGTTCGCTCACAAGGGCATCCAAGGTCACAAAAGAATGGTTTGTGAACGGCGGCCACGCGCGCCTTAACTTCGAATGGACAAGATCGATAGCTAGCCATGCATACACCCGGACTGAACTGATCGGTTCACTTCGGCTCCGATGTGCCATTGTGGGCCCATTACCATAGTTGGTCAGATTTCCGCCAGCTAGAACCCACTGGGTAAGATCTATATACAGGGTGATCCAAGTTAAGTCGACGTTTTTTTTTTTTTTTTAAATTGGGCTTTTAGATGTACGTGAAGACCACCTCTACAGTGAAGTTATGCGCCCAGGGGGACACAGAATGAGGCGGTAACTATTGATGTCGGTGGCTTAATTAACTAAAATTAAATAACCAACTTAAGTGACTGCAGTAAGCAGGGATGTTCTATTGAAAAGTTAAACGCAATCGTGTTTATACGTAGTTTCATCTGGCAGAATTCTTCTAGCGCATCCGCACTACGAGATATCGAGCTGCGAAGTTTGATTGCCGTTCGCATGATTACGCATGCCAGACAGTGAAGACCGGCGCAAAGCTCCTCCCTTCTTGTGACGTGCCTGCTGTGTACGGTGTTTAGTTGGACAACGGAATGGAGGTGTAGGCAAAAGTGATAGCCGGCACCCTTTCAGTCTTGGCTGGCGTTATCGCAATATGCAGTACTCGGAACCGCTATCGAAATACAAAACAAAAGGGAGGAGCTTAGCGCCGGTCCTCATTGTCTTGCATGCGTAATCATGCGAACGGCAACTAAACTTCGAGGTTGGATATCTCGGAGTACGGATGCGCTTGAAGAATTCTGCCAAATGAAACTGCGTAGAAACACGATCGCGTCTAACTTTTCGAAACAAACATGCCTGCTTTCTGCAGCCGCTGAAATTAATTAACCAATTTTAGTTAATTAAGCGACCGACATCAATATTTACCACCTAATTCTGTGTACCCTTCGGTGCATAAGTTCACTGTAGAGGTGGTCTTCACGTTTATCTGAGCGCCTAATTAAAAATTCGCTTCTCGTAGTGTTTTTTTTTTGCTTTTCTTTCTCTTTGGTCGCGTGAATGCACCGCCGCACCCCGACAAGACTGCTATGTTCGCTTCCCAGAATCGCCAACGGTGGTGGTCACCCCGAAAGTTGTCCGTTTTGACCGAAGTGTACGTACAAGGCTGTTGGTCTTAAGCGGATTTTTTTTTTTTTTTACATTGGGTCTATGGAAAACCAAACAAACGTTCCCAGGTTGTTCGGCACAAGCGAGAATTCGCCTTAACCTAGTTCGTCTTAGCGGGAGTTCACTGTATTTAGAACACTCCTTTCATTTACGAGACAGCGGCACCTGGAATGATTTTCTTTTAAGTGATTTTGTTTTTGTGAAGGCGCATGTCCCAAAAAACGCCAAGAAATGCGCGCTAGCTGAGCTATTCGACAGGTGGGTATCGTCGGTGCCTTAAAGATTTTGGTTGGCGTATCGATCGAATGCATCCGACAAAGCTCGAAGGAAAGCCCAGGCACGCGCGCCCTAGTCAAGTGTTTTTTTTTGTTTTTTTGGCTTTTCCTGTCTTCCGCGGGCTATTGTTCTTTCTCAGAAAAAAGAAGCACGCAAATCGCATCACGAAGGAAATGTCTCATTAGATGTTAACGACGGAACAAATAAAGTTGAGAAATGTAATGAATGCGGAAACTGTCCACTTGCCGGACGGATAGGCACAGCGCCCTGGTTCGCTTGAGAGCGCTGCGCCGCTGGGTGAAGCAGCGACGCGTGCTGAAACACGTGTCTGCTCAGCGTCGTTACCAGCATTTCTCCTCTGCGTCTTTTACTGCTTCTCTCCGTTACTATGGCTGGGAGCCCTGGCCAATCGCCCCTGCTAAGCCTACATTCAGGCCTAACTAACGTTAGCGGTAACGCTGAGCCTTACGACGTGCCAAGAAACACCAAGCCGCACGTACCGGTCGGCGACGTTGGAGCTCAGAGCATAACGTTAGGCTTATAACGTCAGACCGGAACATACCCGCCTTCGCACTGCTCGCACGCCATTTGTTGGGGCAGCGTCGTGCGATCGCGGGTTTCAGTGGATGCCGAGTGACGCCGCTACTGTCGCACGCAGAGCAAAGAGGACATTGAGGGCAACTAACTTTGCTACTCGCTAAATTGCACCTGCCATAATTAGCATTCACATATCCTTGTAGGCATTCACAAGGTATAGACCTCCGTTCAGTGGGCCATAGCCATCGAGTCGTTATGGCGTTGGGGGTGCGTGGTCGTCCGGCATTCCAGAGTCCGTGAGCTAGCTTTCCACCCAGGTGCAAATTTACGCAGTTCTCAACTCAGTACTTGTATTGTTCCTGACCATCTGCCGTTTTGTGTGTCCTCTCTAGGTCGCGATGCCGGTTTCTCAACCTGAACTAATCCTTTGATATTAAAATTAAAACAATTTTAGCAGCGAAACAAATACCGGCTGTAACTAAAACGCGCATGACGACCGATAATATGCAGTTAGCACAGTTTCGTTAGATGTCAGTTTTTTTTTAAATCTTGGTTCCAGCCAGCTTACACACCGTATAGCTATAGCTATCAAACTTCCCGTGCGAGAAGGATTCACGGATAGCCGGAGCACTACGCAACCCTCCTAAACGACGGGAAACAAGGACCCTGGCTGCCCACCGCAGACAAAACTGCATTCGCTGGGACGGGGAATTTTCGGCGCAGCCCGCTTCACCGCCTCCTCTGCGCAGCGATTCCAACCATTGCGTCACACCGCTAGTCCTTGACCAAATCCACGCTTTCGCGCTATTAATGGCTAGCAACCATCTTGGCAAAGAATCTAGGCACGCGAAAACTGGATACGCACAGTATTCCGCTTCAGAAAGCGCGTACAGGTGCCCCAAAAAAGTAAGCGGAGCACGGCTTCGTAAAATTGGAATAATTTCTATTTCATGCGGCTGCCAGCATAAATAGAATAACGTGCGGCCCGATTTTATTTCAAAATGATTTTCTTGAAAAGTCACTTAGAGGCTGCTGGCTATGCACATGACGGAGAAATCCCATAGAAAATCTCCAACCCGTGCTCCGTTTACTTTTTGGGGCACCAAACGCACCAAAGTCCGCTGTCGTCGCAATATTTCCGAACGTCCCGGCTCGCGTAAGAAAAGAATAACGACAAAGAAATCAGCATTTCTACGCATATTCAGCGCCGGTAAGAAGTTTAGCGAAAAAGAGAGCACTCAGGGCGTTCGGGCGGACGTCAGCACTGACGACGAGAGGACCGCTGTGACGCAAACCACGCCGACAGAGGAAACAAGGAAGGGGGGAAGGAGCGGGGGAGGGGGGGGGGGGGGGCGACAGAGCGCTCTACAAGGTACCTGCTCACCAAGGTAACGCCGAAACAAGCGTCAGTAAACAAAAACAACACAAAAAAAGGGCGCCTTTTGTGTACACAGCGCCCATTGTGCGGCGGACTGGAGAGGCGGAAAAGGCACTCGGCCTCTTTCTCTGAGCCATGAGCAATTCTGGGAAGTGCGGGGCACCGCGGGCCGTACCCAGACCTCTCCACCGTGCTGCGCCAACGACGCCCTTGGGTAGTCTTCCGCGGGCGTCGAAGTGCTAAATTAACACTCCGAGTGTGGTAAAGCCTCTAGTCCACACAGCCTGACAGAGGCCAATGCTCATGCCCTACGGAAATTCAATGTACGCGCACGTAAAAAAAAAAAAAAAAAGGCTCATAAGTGACAGCTTGCTGTGATCGTGCACACGATTCAGTGCGTGACACAACAGTCCCGGTTATACCCGGCCTTGAATGCACGCGACAGTATTTGATCGCAGTGCAATGCTGCCGACAAACAAAGAAAGCTAGTGGGGTTATGATATTCAAAATGGTCAATGTAATTAAGCGACATATTTTTAAACGTGGAGGAGGGGGAACAAAAATTGACCACATCTTTCCGCGGGGGGAAACCATGGGGTGATGCGACGCATCTGGGCGGTGCTTGTTACGGTTGCGCCGACCATCGCGGTAGCAGACCTGTTAGTCTCCATTCAAATCATCGGTGGTGGTCATCGGATGTCATCGGAGCGGCGGCGGTGGAGCGACTGAGCGGAGCGGCGCAGTTATCGCGTTTATATGTACCGCGCGTTAACGGTGAGGGGAATGAGAGAGAGTAGCGCATGCGCATGTCTTAACCGAGCGCTAACGCGCGCTGACGCACAGCTGGCATGGCGAGGGGAGCGAGCGCTAACGCAAGATGGCGCTATGGTGAGAGCGGCGTTACCGCGCAGCTGGCGTGGCGAGGAGAATGGGGGAGAGGCGCGCGGACTACGGATGGATGGAGGGACAAGGCGAGTCAAAGAGATGCGTCGCATCTAAAAAAGAATACGTCAGGCACGTCAGGCACATACACGGCATGAAATAAGCTACTCTTCCCTGTTTCGAATTTGTCTACTCTTCCCCATCCGCCTTCATGTAGTAGTAATAAACACAACTTCTCATGACTGCGTCCAATGATTTCCACATCCAAAAACTGAAGGAAGCTCACACTTAAAGCAACAATGATGGAGTAAAGGCCGTTGCGGAAGCAGCGAAGATGCAAATTAGCTGCAATCGTGGACAAGTTCCCTTACCATCCCTTTCCAGCGCAAGCACACGCACTTAACGAGCCTGTTAATTCAATCCCACAGGGCTACGAGAATTGTTCGACTATATAAAGGTTTAAACTATCAGGGAGCCACCCGCAATGAGAGCTTTCAATACGAGAGGGGGATTGAATCTGCAATCACAGCCACTAAATGAGCTAACTTTTGCCTTTGTTTAGCTCAGTCTCGCTGGCTCTACGCCAATCTTAAAACTAATGCACCCTATTCTCTGTTCGCCTATCGCACTAAGTTAAACATCGAGCCAGTGATCGAAACTTTAAGACTGGCTCAATGTTTAGCTTAGTGAGATAGGCGAACGTTCATTTCAGTAACTGTACAATACTGCAGTTATTGTTTCCAAAGCACAAAACAATTCTTACGAGCATGTGGCATCTGCAATCAGTCGTACATTTCTTGGCATCAAGGGTTAACTGACGCTGTTGGTCACAGAAATAGACTTGCCCACGGCGATAAGCAGTTTGGTTGACTGGTAGAGGAACAAATTGTCGCGCGAAGTAACGGGCTTTTCTTTTAAAAAATGAACCTCTAGGGATGCGTGGCAGGGACAAAGAAGGCAGTTAGAAATATCCAAAATTTAGAATTATCAAGACGTGAATAAATGAGTTTACACTGCTGTTTACAGACGGACACTTCATTTTGGACAGCAAGTTAGCGTTGTCTTTACATGTGCCATAATACATAACCGTCTCGAATGGGAGCTGCACCGATTTTTTTCGCAGGACTTGAACACGAACTGGAATTTTTTTTAGCACGCCGAAACGAAACGGAACAGAACCAAAAACAAGTAATGGTTACTGGTTCGCAACAAAACAGTGCAGCCATGTGCAGTTGAAAAAGTACGGTCGATGCCATTTGATACTTTTCTCATTAATAACGTACGACCAATCTCGTAACCGCCCCCCCCCCCTTCCACCCCCAGTCATTACAGAAATATAAACGTCTTATTCTCGGTCAAGACATGGAAAAAGGATGCCCTCGGTCGTGCTACTGCAGGCTGCGCAATACAAATATCACACAGTGTGCAGCCCCCAGGCGGTATGAAACAGTTTTCCTTCTCCGGTTATTGGTTTCGCTCAGGCAGGAACAAACAGGCCAAGTGCCCACCTATTACACTTCGTGTTTCGTTTTTTAACAGATTGCACACCTGGAAGGTTTATATCCTCGAGAAGCATGTAACGGTGGCCGAAGGGGGGGGGGGGGGGGGGGGGCGAGGTAGGAAAGGCAATGCAAGTGATTTTAAAATCATATGCGTGGTTACCGAACTGCTCGTTTCTGTTCGCCTTCGCAGTATTCAACCATCGAATAAGCGTCAAAACCAAAACGCTCATTTTGCTCATTTATCTCTGACTTGTCTACATCATCACTGAAAAGGTGGCATGCCTCGTGGTGCCCCGGTATAATCGTAGGTTTTTGAGGACGCACAGAGTGCGCAAATTTGGGTTTGCTAACGAAGTCACGTAAAGGTGATGATTTAGCACAAAAACTGCAACCGCGTGGAGCACAGTTTTTCGCTTTCTGAAAGAGCCTCGAAACCTACCCCTGACCTTTCAGGCACTGCGTATGTGGTCTTTGAAGAAAAGTCAGCGCTAAAGTAGGCGAAGCATGCACAAAGACAAACTGGACGGGATCTGTCCATTTTACCCTTGGCCAATAATGTGCACACATCGCAGTTGCTATTAATGAAGGGCGCGTGTGGCACCCGCCTCCCATTGCGATAGTTAATTAGCCCCAGAAATAATCACCCGTTCAGGAAATTCGCGCAGAAACTTCAGCATTCAGCAAACTTTTGACGCTTTACAATGGGTCCACAGCTACCATCGCCCTACATAAGGAGAGCAGTAAAATACCCACAAGGAAGGGCGTCAGACAAGGAGAGACAATCTCTCCAATGCTGTCCACAGCATGTTTACAAGAGGTATTCAGAACATTGGATTGGGAACAGGTGGGCGTAAGGGTTAATGGAGAATGCCTCAGTAACCTCAGATTTGCTGATGACGTTAGCTTGCTGGACGAATTGCAAAGCATGATTACCGCACTGGGCAAACAGAGTAGAACTGTGGGCATGAAAATTAATATGCAGAAAACTAAAGTAATTATTAATAACATCGGGAGAGCACATCGGTTTGAGATACATGGCGAGGTAGTGGAAGTGCTAAGCGAATATACTTAGGCCAAGTTGTGACCCCGGATCCCAACCATGAGGCAGAGATAATAAGAAGAATAATGGGGTGGAGTGCATTCGGGAGGCATTCTCCGATAATGAATGGCAGCCTACCATTGCCCGTGAAGAAGAAAGTGTATGACCGCTGCATCTTACCAGTACTCACCTACGGGGCAGAGACTTTGAGGCTCACTAAGAGGGTTCAACTTAAATTGAGAACGACTCAGCGAGCAATGGAACGGAAGATATAAGTGTAACATTAAGGGACAAGAAGAGAGCGGAGTGGGTCTGGGAACAAACGCGTGTTAAGGACATATTAGTAGAAATTAAGAAGAAGAAATGGACGTGGGCAGGGCATGTAATGCGAAGGCAAGATAACCGAGTGGATCCCTAGAGAAGGCAAGCGTGGCAAGGGGCGGCAGAAAGTTAGATGGGCGGATGAGATCAAGAAGTTTGCGGGAATAAATTGGTCACACTTATTAAAGGACCGGGACAATTGCAGATCTATGGGACAGGCCTTTGACGTGCAGTGGGCGTAGATAGGCTGATGATGATGACGCTTTAAAACTTCAATTTAAAAATTTCCGCAAGATTCGATAGTTATAAAACGTGCATTTCTAATTTAACTCGTCACTTGATTCAAAACGGTAAGACTGTTCGCCCAACGCTAAATTATTTGCTTTTTGCTGAAAAATTTCACTCAGCATTGTATTTCTCGGTCCAAGTTACGTGGAACACAATGCATACATATATGGCAACTTAAGCGACATGTTATTGTACTACATATATTCTTCCCTTATGAGAAAGAAGGTTGCCATTTTTGGGGAAATTATTAACTTACAAGCTAAGTACAATAGCAATGGCTTACGCCTTAAAACAGTTTCACGTTCGCCTTTAACAGTAATTATAACAGGCATGAGGATGCGTGATCCGAGGGGGCAAATCCGGGGAATTATTTGCAGCAGTACTGAAGAAGGAAGGTGCCGAATACCCCCCGTGAACTGACATCCGCATATTAGGATTTCTTTGCTCCTCAAATGCCGCCACTTGTACAAGGTATTATGCATGTCGGGACAGTTTGGCTTTCTTGCACAACTTAAGCGTACTGCGGAAAAGTCAACGCAGGCTGCACAGTTTGCCGCCGCTTTTGCATGGCGCCAAGGGTTCAAAAAAAAAAAAAAAAAGCGCATGGGTAGAAGACAGACCCTTGAAGTGCCTTCGCAGACCAGCTGGGATACGCGAATTTAGCGGACCATGCTCGCCTGCTTGGTCTGAACTACCAGCCGCTTCGTGCGCGCGGCGGAAGTGGATGCTCTGGTCGCGGTGTGGCAGCGTCCGCACGCCGCCTGGGCGAAAGATCCGACTGGGATAATGCTACATCTAGTTCCGAGACTCACAGACGGTGAAAGACCCCCCCCCCCCCCCTTCCCCCCCACCAACCCCCGCTGCTTCAAAGAGCAAGCAGCTGCGTCGCCTTGTCACCCCACCTGCCAGACAAAGCCCGGCGCTAGTTGGACCGTCACACATGCATACGTGGCCATGCGCTTCAACTCGACCGTTTCTTGAGGCAAAGGGTGGCAGCGCATCGCCGAGTGCCAGGAAGGAATACAGCAATGGGCTTGTGCACCTCAACACCGGGTGATCGCATTAGACCTGAGATGCGAAGATCAATGACGACAGTGCTGCCGCAAAACTGGTGTTAATGCCATCCCAGTGGCATAGGTTTGTTTAATCGTCGAAAAAGGCAGTTTCATTCCGGAAGGAAAGGAGGCGGCCACCCCACCTGCCTCGGACGCGTGCCCGGTTAGGACCATGGAGATTATTTCTGAAGCTATAGCCATGCGATCGATTAGCCTACATGACATCCCCGGCTCCGGTAGCTTTGTGGATGGCGTTTAACGACAGCAAGGTTAGATGTTGCAACGCAGTCACTGAATTTATCCCTCAGGTGACAGCGACAATGGGGCTTCCTCTGGCCTGCTGGCTCTCGGCCACTCGACGTTATCGGATGATGCGCCTTGTGATAACGAAAGGGGTTTTATCTCAATGGCGATGTTTCTTTCGTCCCGCGCCATCCCCAAAAGCACCCGTCACACGATCAAGATCAGTGAAAAAAAAAAAAAAAAAAGGGGGGGGGGGGCTCACGGAGATAAACCAGGTATAATTAGACATTCGGATTAAAGCAAGCACAGCGTGGCGATATGTCTGCAATAAGTAGGTCTCACTCCCGCACTTAAGCGTGCCCATGCTTTGGCTGCACGGGTACGCCTTGAGCGGAATAGACACGCGAATATTATTTATTTCTTCTTTATTCTTTGTTGCACGCAAAATCCCGCGCAGACTGGCGATGTTGCATTTCGTGTCGACCAGAAATACCGGCTCCGAGACTGGGAACTGAACCCGCGACCTCACAGCAGAAATCCTTATGCGGCGGGCGCTAGAGCAGCTGCTCGAGCGCCACATCGTTCCCAGAATGATGGAAACATTCCGGACCAGCGTTTCCGCATCCCTTTCTTCGCGTGCACAGAAAGCGACAAGGTTACGGTGCGCGTGTATAACACACAACATCCGTGCTCAGTAATAATACCACGGAACGCCACCGCTGCGACCCGTTTCACAAAATATACCTAGCAAATGTGCAGTCTGCAAGCAGCAGGCCTAACGGACCTGCAATCTGCGTGTGCCCTGTAGGACTAAGAGGTGATTGGCGCGCGAATCTATTCACACATGCCCTGGCCTCAGCTTGACATCGCAAACATTCAAGGCTTACGGCTTATTTACAGCACCGAGAATTCTTCCCGCGAATTTCAGTCAATGTCCCTGTTAGTCCGGTGACTGCGGCGAATTGCTAACGGATATCGAAGAGCAACTGCACTCTTGAAAATTTCCGTGCATCCCCACAATGCCCCTGAATGACGAACAATCGCTACGTCAAAGGAGCCACTTTGAGATTGGGCCTGGGCCGTGACACATCGCGCAATGCAAATCAGCACGTTTGCGTCGGTGAATAATGTAACAGCGCAGGCCACATTTTTCCTGTCAAATCGTATGCTGGACCTCAGCACTGACCTACTTTTTCTCCACTCGATCGCAATGATTGGCCGCCGCAGAATGTTGTGGTAAAGTATAAACCCACGGGCTGCGAGCCCAGGAGGTCGATTTTTGGCGCGCAAACTGGCTTAGTGAAACCCCACCACGCAAGGCGACGGCGAGATCCCTTTGCCAGTACCGCTTGCAGCAAGAAACGGATTCTTGTTTTCCTTTCTGGAGTTACGCAGTCAGTCTCTCGTTGCTTGTTTCGTCACGCGTGACCGTGTATAAGATAATACCCACGAATGACACATATCCATTCGGGGAATTAGCTACGGAATTGGCTAAGGTCAGCAATATTTACTTTTAGACGAAGCTTACGAGGCTATGGTTCCATGTATTTGTCATGTCTGCGGACAGGAGCTACAAAGGCTACACTCGTCTTTGAAGTGCGAAGCGCTCTATAGGCATTGGAAGATAAACGCCCCCGTGTTTGTGACATTAGCAACGCGGTCACCACCAAAGTCGCACGCCGTTTACAACATGATTTGGGTCTCAAGCCTATGCATGCCATCATTTGGATGTGCACCCTGAGTAGATCAGTAAATAACAGGCACCATTTTCGAGATCAAAGCATATGACTCAGGCCTCAAGCTCATACGTCTCATCACCTGGATGTGCGTGCGTCTTGAGTAGATTACAGTTATCAACAGGCGCCATTTTCAAAATAATCAGAGTCAGAAAAGTGTTTGCGTGTACACATGCGTCTGTCTTTAGGGATGACCACCGTTAACGCTCGAGGCAGATAAAATTTGCTCACACCTTTCAAATAAATTGTGTCACCTCGTATGTCGCATGCTAAAAATTGCTACGCCGGTCATCCACCTTGACAGAGTAGAATATGGGTAATGATTTTTTTTCTTAGCTTCTGTCTGCTTGCTAATAGGCAACCTTCCTAGCAAATGTGTAGTCTGCAAGATTTCCCGCTAGCTTCAACCGGGGCTGAGCCGCAGAAACAAAGGCGTCCTCTAACTACACACCAGGTCACGGCTTCGATCGAAAATCGTCGCAGAGGCCATTTCCAATAAATGCCAAGTACCAGAACGCTCGTTTGTACACGCTCTGGGAGCATGCTATAATAAAGCTTAGAGTCATCTGTAGTTGTTAATTAAAGCCGCGCTACTTGTTTGGTAGAATGAATATAAACAGCGCAACCTGCTTCCTAGCGTTGTACCTACCTTTTCACACACAAGCAGCGCAGTTTTAAACTACGCAATGGATGCATTTCTTTTTAATTTCCAAATCGTCTAGCAACTCTGATATACGCACACACACACGTCATCTGCAGCGCTGGCGAGCGGAAAGACACGTTTGCAACGCACGCACGCACGGAAAATTCTGTAAAGCTGCAAATGGGTGAGTTGAACGGAAATGAAGCGGAAATGAACGCGACGAATCCTTCCTCGCTTTCCAGCTTTTTTTTTTTCTGCGTTATTTTCTTCGCGCAAAACTGTAAGCTGATGCCGTTCGTGCGCCAAAAAGCAAAATAAACGCGCCTCGAACATTCCGGACGAGAAAGGAGGTCTGGGATGTTGGAGGTGACTCATCGATCGAGTGATCGGGAGTGCGTATGTGTACTCAAAGGCTTCCTTCATTCCCAGGGTAAAACCCGCACGGAGGTTTTGCCCTGCGTACTGTCGCGACGCAAATAAGTCCGCAGAGAGGACTTACCGCCATGTCATGATGACAAAAGCGATGGGGGTGGTGCTTCGAAAATGAAGCAATTGAGATGGCAGCAGAAATCAATTATAACCCGCTCAAGCTATATTAACTACCCGCATCTCTTAAGGTGACTGCGGTTCACAAGCGTTTTCGATACGTGAGGGATAAGTCATAAATCTAAAAAGTTTGAGTATGGATCAGCGTAGCCGGACTAAGACACTCGTGGTGCACCATTTAGTATAGCAGAACGTCAGATGCATACGGGAGTGGTGAAGCTTTCCATTTCACTGCTACAATGTAAGCCTGCTGCTGCAGAGACAAGATGACTGCGGGCCCCCACGGAACAACATGCTCAAAAATCATTTACCTACTTCAGTGGTGGCAGCATTGTCCCGCTAGGATCGTTTTCCATTTAATTTTGGTTCGAACGCGTCCAATCCACACATGGGCAGTGACGGCTCGCAGTGACGTACATTGAGCTTAAGTTTTTGTGCAAGCTGTAGCCGCGCAAACGCACAAAAAAGGGCCTCTCAGCAGCGGAGTGTGCCTGAAGCAAGCGCCAGGGCTGGTGCGAAGATGTAGGAACCGAACAGCACATGCGGCAATCTTGGGCTCGCCAGCTGAGCCAGATGCCATCACGTAACGTCATGGGTGCATGCACGTAGCGATGCGAGACGCCAAAGCATTCTTTCTCTTTAGCGCCAACAACTGCCCAGCTCTAGTCGGACGAGCCGCGATGCAAGCTCTTTAACCACAAGTATTTTAACCTTCCTTGCTTCAAGTGTCCCGAACGTTCGAAATAGAGACGACCCATTCAGTATTGTCATTCTGCTTCCCTCGACCCTGCGGAGATACCCTTTTGCTCGCGGACCCCACACAGGGAATCCGCGAGAAAACCTGGCATTCACGCATGCAAGGCCCAGCAAAATAACGTTGCATAGTCAGCACCCTTCCCACGATGGAATGGTAGCACGTGAAATCAACTGAGGGTCTTGTTATTTCCACTTCCGTTTCGCTCTCGTCGGAAACCAGTGCGATACGCCGTAGGAATAGCCGCACGTTCAAGTGCGTCCATGCCAACTAGTGCCCGAACGAAAGTGTCACTCCTACACACGTGGCATCAATTATACAATCAAGCAACTTTGGAAACAAATCAAAACTCCAGGTTCTCTCCCCTCCCAGAGCTCGACTAGTCGACTTCAGGGCGCAAAACCAGAGCCAGCTGTGTACCGAGTTTCGTAACCTACCAAGTGCTACCTAAAGTGCATGACGGTCATGCACTCTTGGCGAGCCCTTCCATCTCTACGTCCCCTTCCGTAAAAGCAGGGCCATTCACATCACCGAACTGCCCTGCGGCTGCACAGTGCGGGTGAGGATCGTGTGACACCCAAATTGTCTCGCTTTTTCGGAGAGACTATGAAGCATACAGCACCTTGCCTCGTAGTAGAAATGCGCACTAACGCAGCTTTCCAGCACCTCGCTTTTCCTTTCGGCCGCCAAGTGGTGTCGACGAAGGGAAATGGGCACGCGCCGTCAAGCGGCAACATCTGCCAGACAAGGCCATCGCGAAACGGGCAAGCCTTCGCGAAGGGCGAGGCGGCGTCCCGAAGGCTGCCACACATTTCCACACAGATCCAAGCAGCCAACAAGGACGCGGCGCCAAGGACAAGGCCGCTGCAGATGTGTTTGGCCCCATGCTGGGGGCATCTGGCAGCCGCCCGGTACGGGCAGACGAACGTGGCTTCATCGAACGACGCCAACGCGGAGTCGAAAGAGCCGAGCTTCGCTTCGAGCACACCACGTCGATCAGCCTTTCCGGCCAGCCGCATAAAACATCGATAGGTGCACGTGGGGTACATGGATAGACGAAAGCGCGCTTCGGGAGTGCTCGAAAAAAGCGAGACTCTTAGACGTCATCGTAGACGGAAAGTGCTACCAAACCGCAAAAGGAGCCATATGTCAGCGTTTGTTATGCCGACGAACGAGTTTTTCTGAAGTGCAGCCAACTTGCGTGTTTTCCCCCCAGGCATCCCTACGAAGCCCTCTCGCACCACCTTGGCATCGAACCAGAGAAGCTTGCAGTGGCGGCAGCTTGCATTGCCATTGCCAATAAATACATTGCTGTGATATCCGAAGCGGCATCCTGTTCACCCAAGGACGGAGGTTGCACATCGACTGAGCAAATGCCGCTTTTCCGAACACCGCAGCCGCGTTGCCGCCCCCGGTCTGGAGGATGCAAGCTTTAAGCTTTTTTCTTTAGCAAAAAGCTTGCATCCTCCAGACCAGGGGTCGGCAACCTTTCGGGGTGGAGGGCCGAGCTGCACGAATCCGACACGGAAGGGGCCGGACGGCAAATCAGGACGGGGGGGGGGGGGGGGGGGATTTTTGGACCGGTGAAACCAAAGGAATGAATACGCTATCTGGCTAAGTGTGAAGATGGGGTGGCAATGCCAAGTGGAAGCGATCTTGCTTTGTTCTTGTCTAACCCATTCGAGGTTAAAACTTCCATGTCAGCCTTCAGCTAGATAGGAATTCGTGACAAAGGGAGAAGGTTTCTGACGTGCCGGGGGCCGCACAATACTTCCTCGGGGGCCGCATGCGGCTAGCGGGCCGCAGGTTGCCGACCCCTGCTCCAGACGAAGGCGAAACGCGGAAGCCCCCACGGGCTACAAACAGCCTATTTCAACAAAACAAGGCGTAACTCAACGAGGGTTCAGCAGTCACCCGCAGATAAAATGCTGCAGAGAACGAGCGCGCCAGGAATTAAAGGCAGCCTTCTAGGGGACAGTGCTGCCTGAATATGGGGGATCAGTGACTGATGGGGCAAGTGCTGCCTTCTTAAAGGAGGGCTCAGTTGCCGTAAGTGGAGACGACATTTCACCTCATTCCCCGCATCACAACGCTAACACGGATGATGCTGATCACGAGCACACCGATTCCCGAGGACTGTGCCTCAGAAGCGGACGAAAGAAAACGCTAGTTAGTCTGTAGCCTCACACCTCACGTGTGGCGTCAGAAAGTAACCCGAGTTGAGCGTCACGTAGGGGGGGGGGGGGGGGGCACAAAAATCAACAGAGCAGCAACGGAGCAAAATAGCCGGGGATCAATCTTGCACAAACCCATGATCAAAAGTGAGCGTAGGTATACTTTCCTGAATCGCCACGCCACTGAGGGCCGCGCTGAATCTACGCACGAGGAGGCTCGTTTCAGTGAAGCACAAGCGCACCTCGTCACAACACCGTTCGCACAACGAAGCAACGCTCGGGTCGTATCGCACCGACGAACGGCAGCCCTGACCACCGCCGGGTAGGCGGCACACAATATAGCGGACAGCCAGGGTGCGCACGGGGCTAGAAGCGGTCAGCGGCCACGTGGGCCTCACCTTGTAGACGTCGTTGGCGCGGTCGAAGCACGAAGCCACGGCGACGATGGCGGGCTCCATGGCTGCGCGGCCGGCTGGCCGAAGCGCTCGGAAGAGAGTGGCCGCTTCCGGTCGCCGCAACCCGGAAGATGCGAGCCTCACCCCCCCGCGAGAGACGGAAAGCGGGCTTCCTGCTCGCGTTTCCTCGTCGCCGGGAGAGACGAAACGAGCGGCAAGGTCGAAGCCGACCGGGCGAAAGGGAGAGCGCGCCCAAAGGACAGGTGGCGAGGACGGCCAAACAGGTTCCGCCAAGGCGACAGGCCCCGGGCGCTTCCGCCGCGGGCCCGATGGGGGGACCCCCGTTATGCAACGGGAATGCGCCCGCCGCTCAAGGCCGCCGCCGCTGCTCTGCACCCATCATCTGCAGCCGTAATGGCCACCGCATCGATGATGGTCGCGGGCAGAAATGATACCCCAACTCCCGGCGGTCGCCTTCGAGCCGCCGCCCAGGGAAGAATAGCACAGATCGAGCGAACAAAATGGGCAGAGTGGATGAAACGGGGAACAGCCGCGTGCCATGGCCAGAGTCTGGCGCATTAGAAAGAACAGTCGCCGACATTGCGTTATATCGGCGACGGGATGTCGACAGTGCGTCGTGCAAGAGATGGTCGGAGAAACAATGCCTGGGTGCAACATGTAGAGTAGCTTGCAGCAGCCGGTATGCAGACTTACGGCAGACAGCCCGCTAACACTCACCACGGCGGCGCCTGCAGTTTGCATTTCATACCCGTCTTACGCCCCCTACTGTGTTCGCGGATACCTCCTCCTGCGCTCAGCGAAGCCCTCATGCCCATCGGACATGCCATGCTGAACACGCCGGCTCTCGTCCCCCGACATTCCGAACACATCTGGCCCCTGCATGCTACGCGGTCCAATTCAAAGATCATCAGGCGCTGGCTCACCTCCGCAAAAAGTTAGTGCGAGAAAAATATATATCGACGCGTCTCACGACTACGCTCTGTGTGCGTGAGAGAGAGAGAGAGAGAGAGAGAGAGAGAGAGAGAGAGAGAGAGAGAGAGAGAGAGAGAGAGAGAGAGAGAGAGAGAGAGAGAGAGAGAGAGAGAGAGAGAGAGAGAGAGAGAGAGAGAGAGAGAGAATGTTGCTTGTAGAAACACTGAGCAAATTCAGTCCTATTATAGACGTTCAAAGACTGAATAACGCAAGGAGAGAGAAAAAGTTTTCAGCCACTATCCAGGTTATCTGGTGTGCGTACAACACCGATATCCGGATCGTGCTGGATGCGCTTTTGACTACGTTTTAAAAGCCTTTTAGGTGTTGAAAAAAGATTTTTAAAATGTAACAAGAGTCCGTTTAGGCAGGGCGCCTAGACCTTCACCTCAGCAAGTTTTCCTCCTGATAAACCGACTGAGGAGGGGATGGATGGGTTGACCCAGGACAGACTTTCCAGCGCATAGTCAGTGTTAGTCAACGACAATGGCCGACTCCTTAGCTGCGGATGTTTATATGGCGACCACATAAATAGCCACTCAAGCAGCACGCATGTGCGACATGCGCATCATCAGAGATGCCGCCAACCTGTGAACTTAGCATGGGGCTGGAAAGAACAATCACCTGTCAATCCGCCAATCGCCACGAAGCTATCCTGAACATAATCTAGTTAGGTATAACTGTTTACGCCATACACCTGGCTACTGCGCTACACCCGTAAAAATTCCAGCGTTTTTCAGGCATGTCACTCAAACGGGTACACTACGGAGCACCCCAGAATTCCGACAGGAGGGAAGGGGAAAAAAAACGAAAACTACAAACTACCCTTATTCTAGGCTAAGCTTGTTATGACTTGTGTACGCTATCCAACTATTCACGCCCCGTGTGACCACTTAAAGCACTCATTTCGCGAACATGTTCTCTCTCTCTCTTTTTTTTTTTTTGTCCTAGCTTCATTACGAAATGAGCCAACTTTTTAGACGTGTGCGTATACAGCATGTGCTGTAACCAATCGCTCATCTCAGGAAGACTGCTTCGGTTTCCAGACGTACTTGAATCACCGTGAAAAATGATTACACGAACTCTAGAACTTCTTCATTGGGAAACTAGGCAGTTCTTTTCGTTTGGTGTACTGGTGCAACTA
>NW_027526203.1:430292094-430554594 GCF_048455015.1 Haemaphysalis longicornis
CTGGTGCAACTACGAATCAATTTTGCTTATACCGCAATGGAGAACGTCGCGTTCTCTATGCACGATATCTGCCCGCATCTGCACTCTCTACGTGCCACCATTACCAAAACGCGCACAAGAATATTTCAAACACCTGGAACGGAGAAAGGTGAACAGACAGCGGGAAGGATGGAGCGAATATCTGCTCTACTTGGCAGCGATGCGAGAGCCTCAAACAGCCGCCAGGCGCCAACTAGCCTCTTGGAAGTGGAGCTCTTTTACCCGAGGAAACATATACGAAGGCGGAGAAAAGAGCTTTCGCTCACACCCACGGCAGCAGCTGCCACACGTGCGTGTCGGCGGAGAAAATGGGGGGAAGGGGGGGGGGGGGGGTGCGTTGAGTAATTTGCCGAAGGCGAAGAAAAGGGTTCAACGGCCCGCCGGCGACAGGCATGAGTGATCGCATACTTTTGCCCGCAAAGCAGGAAAGCGAGAACCGGCAAATTTCGGAATTTCCTCAGACTCCGAAGGAGGACTAGAACCAACCCTGCCGCCAACGACGGAACACCCAATGGATACTGAACATTTGGGATTGCCGATCACCGACAGTTGCGAACCTTTGACCAAGCGACACTGCCTTGCTCACGACAGGCAACCTAGGGTTCCTTCAGTAAGACGTGTTGCTGGGCGAGTTGGTTCACATTAGTTCATAGTGCCCGTCCCGTTCTTTTCACCGTCCGTGTCTTTCGCTGCGCTGAATCTTATTTCAGTAACTCAAGGGTCACCTGAACAGGGGGACCTATACCGGCAAGAAGTCAAAGTAAAGCATTCATTTATTCATTCATTCATTCATTCATTCATTCATTCATTCATTCATTCATTCATTCATTCATTCATTCATTCATTGCGAACAGGACACTGACAGCGACGCGCTAAAACAACGGCGAACTGCTACAACCACCGATAATATACATGCCGCGAGTGATCCTTAGTCTCATCCGATAAAACAAGCCAGTACGAACCAAAACACGATTGACCGGGGCGCAATCCAAGCGAGTGCAAAACAAAAAGCAAAACACGATGATAAAGAAGGGCAGGCGCCCAATACTATGGCTCCCAAAAATTCAATTGGCGCTCGACGCACCAATCCCAACTGGGATATCGAGCGTGCCTTAGTGGAGGGCAACGGATCAATTCAGAACTTATATTCTTCAACGTACACCAAAATCCCGCCCAAGCGATCGCTTTTGTTTGCCGCATTCACCAGGAAAACATGACCGGGAATCTAATCTCCTACCTTTCACAACGATTTTGCGGAGCCAACGCGGCGGCCGTCACGATTACAAAATATTTCGCTCACACATTTCACGTACCTCTCAGAAACTCACGAATCAATATACGCCAACATTCCGCGCTTTAATGTCGAGATTTGTAGTGTTAAAGAAAAGTGCACTGCCAATTTCCGATTTCCAAATTCTTCCGACTTTTGCCGCAGCCCGATTTTGCCGCAGCCCATTACGGGATGGGGTATGTATAGCTAGGGAAATGCGTTCAGTGTTGTGGGGCAAAGTTATCCACGGGAGGTTTAGCAAGCAGCCTAACCCCACTTGTGGCAACGAAGAACTGCTACCACACGAAAGGTAGTGCGCACTCAGCCCATGGTGACGCCTCGATGCACGGCGATCTCCGACTGATGCGGTAAGGTTTATTCCCGATGTGCGACCTGTTAACGAAACATCTCCCTCCTTACCCTCCACTCCGCCGAAGCTTTACACACAGACAGCTAGGTGTTAAGAGGCTAGGGACAAGAATGTCAATCGCATTAGTACAGATGGTTGCACGCATAAGTACAATAGGCGGCCGGCTCACCACTGCCGATGCCCGCTTGACGGGGGGAGGCATACTACGTCCAGTAGCGTCACGAAGCACCTGTCACTCCACTGAACGCCTGCCAGTTATCTGTTGTGGCGGGTGACTCAATAGCTCCCCAAGGCGTGTGTTCGATGCGCACGCCTAGTGCGGAATTGTTTCTTGGCTGTTACGTTTCTTGGCTCGGCGCAAGAGGAGGAGCCGACATCCGTAAAGCTGGCGGAGTTCGCCAATAATGCTAAGCGCACTAAAACTGCCCGTCACATTTCGCAAAATTTCCGCCCAGAAACGGGAGCCACTTTCCGCTCATGCCCGTGTGAGGAGGAAGGAAACGTATGGCGCCCTTTGTGCCGCTGTTTTCTCTATTGTTCGCATTTTTTCCAGCAAGGAACGCACAGCACGGAACCGGTCCGAGTCCTTTCTTTTATGCGCCACCTATTTGGCGGTTGTTATCGCGGCTAGAAATTACGACGTTGGCGTATAAATTAACCAGGAAAGCGCTAGAGTCAAGCCATTGCAGAGACTGCAATACGGAACGGAGTCTCTCCTCCTATGCAGCTCGCAAAGCGGTTGGCCCCTCTTCACATTTTCGATTGCACCACTCGAAAACAGCACGGTCTGGGCAGAAAAAAAAAAAAAAAGAAAAGTAAGAGAGGCGGCGCAACACGGCGACGTCATTCTTGGGCTCCTCGCTTCTGCAACAGTCCATACGGACCTCGTCGTTGTGAGTTCACCCGCATTCGCAGCTACGTAACATTGAAATGAGCCCTTACGTCATGGTGCGCGTAACTGCACAAGGACGTGATTAAAGCAGCCACATGTGCACGGCACGTACAACTTGCGAAACAAGTCACACCGAGTAAGAGCCGAGGGGCGAGAACGTTTCCCACGGATGCTTTCCCAAAGCGGGCAAGGCTGTCTCCTCGCATACGTGACACGCGACAATGGGCAGCATTCGAGTGATGTAACCTTCGGCTATACCTCAACGTCGCAGTGTGCCTGCCTGTCGGTGCGGCTCTCTCTCTCTCTCTCTCTCTCTACTAGCGGAAATACAATACGTCCCAATGGTAGAATTCTAAAGTTAAAGAACAAAAGGCCGAGGAGAAAAATACTCCACCCTTCCCGTTAAATGTGAAAGTCCCGAGGAGGGCTCGCTATTAATTTGGCCACCAGACGCAGTCATTAGTATTCACCGACATCTCAGTAATCAGGCATTTCTTACATCTCGCTTGCGCCTAAATAATGTGCAGCGATAAGAGATAATTCATCAGAGATAGACAAGAATGACCCTACCGTTAACCTTTACCACGAAGTCGTCGACACGTCATTTTATTTAGTCTCTGCATGCACCTCCGAAAATTCCCCCCCTAATTGCACTTTTCGCGCGCATATACATAACACACGTGAGCGCGCTACTCTTGTTATCACTCGTAGTCTCTTCTTTACCACTAGCCTTCCTCGTACCTCTGTGTCAGTACTATTACAACTGAGGCCCTATACTGGAACGAAGGTGCACCGGAAAATTAAACGCAGGTGTGCACGACGCTTAGACACACGTTAATGGTTCCCAGGTAATCTATTACCTTAAATAGAATTTTTAGTGCCCGCACTACCCCTCGGCTATGAGGCGCGCCGTAGAAGGTGGCTACGGATTAATTCAGAACACCCGGCCATGTAATCTAAAATAACCCGTAGCCTTATAGACAACTGCGCGCTCCATAATCCATGGCGCAGCTTTGGCGATCCAGTAACAACCGAGTGACATTTCCTGTTTTAATAAAACGGACGAGTAAAAGCAGCGTCGCTCGTAAGTTCGAATACGTCTGTCCAACGGTGCCTTGGCAGCGTCAATATCGAGAAAGGGAAAAAAAAAAAAAAATCCCGAGAACCACAGGCAACGGACCCAAGCATCGGCAATGCATCGGCAACGGACCCAAGGTGGCCGGCGGCAGTACCTGCAGGCCCACCGGCGGCCGCGCTTTTCTTCCGTTTGCGCCCGGAGAGCTGGCCCGTCCGGCTTTCCTAATTTGTCGGACAATTCCGTCACTGACAAGAGCGCGCGCGTGAGGAAGCGCCTGTCACGGGGGCCGTGTAGCGCGGTCTAAACATAGAGCTGGCAGCCCGATCGATGGCCAAAGAGATGACTCGCCGCCTCTTCCGCCACCAGGTCTACCACGCGCACATTCGGACCGCCGCAGCAAAAAATAGCTCGCATAAGAGCACACGCTGATGTAACCACCCCTTGATCCGCCTGGGCGCCCTCGCTCTGCCTTATCAGCACCCCCGGGGATACCTTTGCACGATGCCCGAGTGGACGCGTACGACAAAGAAACGAAGCGCACAAGCACCCATAACGAGTCACTGGTCACTGCAGAAAAAAATCTCACGGCATCTGCAGGTGAACTAGGTTAGAACTTCATAATATAATTTAAATGAGTGACGCGGACCACGCAACGTTTCTATCCAACCTTACACAGTTCACTTTCGGCGTGAATCAAGCGCTGGCAGTCGGTATACAAGGTATACCAATAGGTGGATTCGTGCACTACAGAATGGCTGGCTCTAAGTCTTTCCCACTTAAAGGTTTCGGTCTTAGCGGCTTATGATACGGATGTAGATTTATGATTCTTCGAGGTCGCATGCGCTATGGTATAAAGGTCTATACATTTCCGACGCTTAACTCCAGTTTTGTAAGTTCTGTATAGTTTTGTTCGACCATAGCTTAAAGGCAAATGTGAGCTTACTCCGTCTTGGGGGCAAGTATTTACGTTCAGGACTCAGTCCGTTTCTCTACCGATGTCAGCAACAGTGGAGCTGTCCCAGGTCGGGACTGACGCATGCAAGCCAGGGTTATCAGACGGGTCGGCGTGTTGGCTACCGAACCGTGGATGGTGTTACGATTCAGCTCGCCGGTACCCTGTGCGCTCGTGCTAAAAATGTGGCGCAGTGCGGGGAAGCTTCGTGTGCTAGGCGGTAAAGCCGCACTTCTCAAACAAGCTATATGACACGCAGGAGCGTTTCCGCCACGCGGGAGCTTGCTGCGGTGACTCACCCAAGGAGCTTGTGTCCTTGGACTAACCCGGTGCAGTTGCAAAATCCGGGACAAGCGGGGGCGTGTAGAGACTGGAACCTGCGAACGGACTCCGCACGCCGAGATCTCCTCTCCCCCCTCTTTCGGACCTCGGACTCAACGTGCGCTGGCTCTCACGAATCAGGGAAGCGTTTTTGTGCGTCTGTACTCTGTTCGGGCCGCGTGCAAAGCACTGTGAAAGCGGATTAACCGTTGGCGCCTCGGGTTATAAAAATGCGTTCCCTTGGAACGCGTTTCATTCGGTCGACAGCATCAGATCTTGCTGTTGCTCTGTTCGAGTCATGCTGTAAACTCGCCCGGAAGGGTGATGCTGTTCATCTCACCATGCAGTAAAACAGTTAAATTTTGCCTTCGGCTCTTTGTCAGCTGCTTCTGATCGCCGCTCGTCCACCACGCTACCACTACATGACGGAGGCGACGGAGCCCGGTTCGGGGACCCCTTCGCCAATGTAACAATGGGCACCATGCACTTCCTCAGAGCTACCCGCAGCGGTGGCTCAGTGGCTAAGGCGTTGCGCTGCTGAGCACGAGGTCGCGGGTTCGATTCCCGGCCGCGGTGGCTGCTTTTCTGATGGAGGCGAAAAGCAAAAACGCCCGTGCGTACGAGATTTCGGTGCACGTTAAAGATTCCCAGGTTGTCAAAATTAATCCGGAGCCCTCCACTACGGCGCGCTTCATCGCCTGCGTTGCGTCGGCGCGTTAAACCCTACAATCAATCAAATCAATCACTTCCTCAGTGGTGTCACGGTTCGAGCAGCCGGTCACGGACGGCGCTTGGCGCCCTTAAAAGAGACTCGGGTCCATGGACGGAACCATTTACTGCTACCTCGTTCTCATTCAAATGCTAGTGAAAGGGCACGCATCGGCCTCCTCGGCATTGATATGCTGTGCGCATAGGGACATTATTGCCGGACATTATGCCCGAACGCAACATCACCATCATCACTTGCACTGTGGACACCAAGGGGTTTGTTTCCCGGTTAGTCATATCCGTGCACCCATCGCTATTATCATCTGTTAAATGATCACCATCACCTCCTCGCTTCGACTACGGACGAAGGTCCAGGCTCGGCGACCGAATAAAGGTCTTCTTGCGAAACGCCATCTCTCAATATGTAGAATAGCGCCGATTAAACCATTTTAAACGCGGATCAGTGGAGAAAGCCGTCCTGAAAGAGAGCTCAGGCGACTACACAGGAGTGGGCGCTTCTGTTGCCGTCCAGCTGGTGCAGCGAGATGACATCCTGATATGCGGATGGCCGAGGTCACCGGAGCATGGCCGGCGCGCATGTAGCCGCTACGCTCTCAAGTTCCCACAAAGGGCACGTGAGGACAAGAATGAACAATCCTCAGTATACCTTTGTCGGCACCCCGTAGGTAGCGAAGTATTGCGAAAAAAAAAAAAATAGGCAGCCTAAGGGAATACGGGTTCTTGATACTCACCAGTTTGTGCTAGGAGAAAATGAGCAACCTGGAAAAATTCTAGCGCTCTGTCTAGCCTGTGTCCGTAGCGCAGTGATTACTGCTCCGAGTCTGTTGCACGTGTATAATAAAGTGCAGTTGCCACATGCTGTACCGTGGCTCAGTGGTGTCACGGAGTCCTTCACGTAGGTACACGCGCGTGCACAAAGGGTACCACCACTCAACGAGAGGAAAGATAACTACTATAGACACGCGGAAACGGCCCGTTAAGTGACACTCGGCGCATGGCAATCTTAACACCTGCGCAACAATCGTTTCAGTGTGAAATACAAAGAAAACGCTGGGGTAACAAAACATCCACAAAGCATACAACGACAGTCGTAGACAATACGGTTCTTTGACACACAGGGTATCATCGCCCAGAGCCAACGTAGCTTACGACAGCATTGTTGCGGGTATGATATGCGGCTCATGGCAGTAGCAATTGGCCAGAAAAGTCGCTGCTAAGCCCTACGTGTAGCGTGGGTATTACACGTGGGATTACGACAAATGCCATTGTCGACAATAACGGCAACTTAAGCGTGAAAGGGCGATATTAAGTAGGGTTACTAATCTCAGACGCTCAGCTAGGCAACGATTACACAGTACTTATAAACTTGAACGACAATGGAACATTTGCACTAGACGCCTAACTGGGCCGTTTCATCAACTGGCTAATGTCAGCTGCAGATAAAATTGCGGCTTCCCGACCTTGCTGCGAAAAGCAACCTTTGGCAACAAAGCTAAAACGAGGCTGGCATCACGAAAAATTCTAGAAAGCAGTATACAAATTATTTTGGTGCACTAAAAAAAAAAAAGGAAACTCTTTCAGTTCTGTTGTTCATGTTCGCGTTAGAACGCACAAGGCGCTTCGTCTATAACAGCGATTTCTACTTCAGCTAGCTATACCTTAAAAAAAAAAGCTGACCCGTACTCTACCAACAAATGTTGGGGGCTGAAGTTTTCCGCTTAGGCTTCAGGACAGCGCAGTAGTTCTAATTTACTACAGGCAAATGTCGCAGAAGGCCTGAAGTACGAAAAGCTGTGTTATAGACAAGTGTCTTGGCTGTACTCTTTTCTTTAGAAGTTCGAAACCGAATGGTCTATAGCAGCCAAAACCCCCTACATGTAACGAGAAAGAAAAGTTTATCCACCCCCAACTTTCCAGGGGAAAAACCTTCAAAAACGCATCACCTGAAACATGACCAGTATCAAACGGCGTGCCAACCAGACTGGTCGGCGTGCAAGGGCTCCTACCGCGGACTCTGACCTATAATCGGTTACAACTCAAGAACGGCACCACCTCATGTAGTGTATCACTCCGCCAAAGCGTCAGTCCGCGCGCGTTTTGAAAGGGGTTTGCTATAAATGCGTGATATCGTCTGCCTTGTCTCACGCAGTTTGTTTGTCGTCACTGGAGTCGTTAATAAGCATATTAAGTCCAAAAAATCACGGGAACGGCTCACGTCATGTTCAAAATATTCCCAGTAACGCCCTACTTGCGCCGCGCGGAGAAACATCCGGCTACGGTGATAAGGCACAGCGGCAACTTCCGGTGCCGTTCTTAAGTTGTCACCTAGTATAGTAACGCGTCACCAGCCTTTTACCAGTTTCCCGTGATGATTGTGGTTCCACTAACGAAACCTCTCTGCCCAATGCCTACAGAATAGTCGGACTATCGAGTGCTGATCTGGGCGCAAAAACATGACGCCATGGCTGGGCACACAGATTCAAAAGACTGGACGCCACGCAAACCGTGCGAACCTTTCGAGCTGGTCAACCTATCTGCCAGTAGCAAAACATGTGAGTTGGCGATCTCTTGTTGCGTTCTTTGACGTGGATTCGTCTAACAGCATTCGCTGATAAAAGCATTACAAACATAGGAAACTACAGTTGCGGCTTCAACGCGGAAAATTTGGTGTAGCACATGAGACTCATGGTCTCACGTGGTCCTCCCCCCCTCCCCTAACGACGCTTTTTGTCCACGAGAGTGACCCGCTAAGAGCACTGAAGGGCTCTCTTTGCATTCAATGCAGATTATACTCATACTTTCTACAGTACACAGCCTTTTCCAATATCGATAAACAGTGGCGGACGATTCTTATTACCGATAACGGCAACACTTAGCGCACGTGCACGATCGCCCCACTGCAGCGACGACATATAGGTACCGCATGGTGACGCTTCGATATCGCCAAAACTCTGACGGCGTACTATTCACGGTAATGACGGTGCACCGCCATAGCAGTAAGGACGGCGCAAGGTATGTCACCATTTACCGCCTTGGGTTATTTGTTAAAATCGCTTCGGCACCAAATGTGACCACGGACTGAGCACGAAAATCCAAACGAGTTACCGAGGAACCGCTCCTGAAAAGCCCCATTCGCAACTGATTCTATGGCGCTTCTTCCATCCATGCGCGCACACCTGCGGCACGCACGCGGCCCCTTAATTCGCTGCCGTCGCGATCAGGCACTCGCTATTCAGTGCTGGGCTGTAATAGGCAGCGTCTAATCTGCTGCAAACGCTTGGACGATACCCTTTGAAGTACTCGGTCGAAAAAATGCGTTCGGCGTTAAATAAAAGTCACGATAAAGAGTCACAAGGTAAAAATAAATAGAAGAACTCTGTAAGCGGACACAGAACTCCATCTACGTTTTTACAGAATCGATAATGTTTTTTTTTCGCATACAAAAAAAAAAAAAAAAAAGAGCGCCAGCCTAACCGAGACATCTCTCTTTCTCGAGAGAAAGAGAGAATGAGTCGGGGCGTCGACGACACAAGCAAGCAAATGACGAGTTGCTTTATGTGCTGTCTTTTACAAAATGTCCTTCGGTAGTGCCTGCTAAAGAATTGTCCGGAGGGAGTATCGATACCTGTTTATTTGACAGACAGACAGACCGACAAACAAACAAACAAACAAACAAACAAACAAACATGCTATACGCCCCGCCACATGAGCGATGGCTGGCCTGACATGACACAGTAGATGGTTCCACATCTTGGAGCCAATTTGGAGTTTTGGCGCCGCTTCAGTGTGTGGCGGCTGGGCCGTTCAAGTGGCTAAAGGCCCATCTCGACACAGCCCAGCTTGACTAACAGAACTGGAGACGGGCGTTATGACATTATTTGCACCCACGTCCTCTATATTCGTAGTCAACAAGCCGCCGATGAATGCCAACGAGTTTATTGATGATTGAAAGAATCGGGTTTGATATCGGGTTTGGTATGTAATCTTTAATGCTTCCTTCTTGAGCGTAGTTTTAGTATAAGAAAAGCACCATCTCACTATTCTTCCACACACATATATACTGAGGAGAGGTTAGAGTCCCTCACTGTCGTTGGTCGGTTCCACGAAGCCCAGCGGGGTTAAATCTACACGCAACACCTATTGTCACTCGCCGCACTGCCTGAAAAGCCCTAAACCCACACGCATTCAATCAAGTAGTCAGTTATTTGTTTCGGGATTTTTCGAAAATGTAGTGCGAATTTATGGGGCTTTATTAGTGGAAGACGTGGACGAATACAATTGTCATGGACAAGCCGTCAATGTTGATCCAAACCACGAAAAAGAAATCCAACGCTGAAATATTGTTAGTATAGGTTGGGGTACTAAGCAGTAGATTATATTTTTATATGGTTAGTATTCGATTATCGATCGCTCAATCGCGCGCCTGTCCACACTGCCCGCGGCTTTCCCCGTCAACGCCAGTGCCATGGTTTCGGTTTTCGATCACGACCTAGTCAGCAAGTACGCCAATCAGATAAGCAAAAAGCCGGCCTCTCGTAAATGAAGCAAGCCTCGTGCGTTCATTAAGCCGTTTCACCGTTTTACTGTTGTTTGCTCTGCGAGCCAGCCACAAACTTTAGAAATACACCTGATGCGTGCTTTTTTTTCCTGTCAGAGACGAGAAACCTAAAAAGGCCAGCTGAGCGTTCCGTGGTAGTATTCTAATACGCAGAGGGAGCGGGCTTTGCCTATACTCGCTTGAATTTAACCGCGCGCACGTTAGCAAAATTTTTCTAGTGTATATCACACTTGAGTTAATTTTGACCGCGGAGCCTTTTGTACAGCCCCTTTAGCAAAGTTTGCAATTTTGCCGCCCGTCCTCCTATAGCTGGCCTAAGCATATTCAACGCGGAAAAGACGCCTCGTACGGGGGGCAATAAATAGAAACACGAGCACCCCATCACGCAGCCGCTTACGCAGCGCGTATTTTTGATTACGGCCGAAGCAGTGCTGGCGGTGTCCATGTTTAAGGAACTGCTCACAAGCTGATGCTTCGTGGAAAACTAGTCTAACAATTCACGCTGTGAATTCTCCCTTGCTGGGAAGACCGCAGTGGTGTGATCGACGGAGTGTTTATTTTTTGCAGCAATTCTGATTTTACAGTTCAAAATTTCACTATTGCAAACTAGATAAAACTAAGTGCCTAATAACGGGCCCCCTACAACTTTCTACGACGTCAGAGACCCCGTGCGAAGAGAGATTCAGCAATAAGCGCGGTAGTATTAAACACCATCTAGACGTTAATGCTTACGATCCGCGCGAACGACCATAATTCGCAAGTCCGTGCCAGTGCCTGCTTTTTCGTTTTAGCGCGCCGCTGGCAAACCCAAAGAGGCGAGTGTGTGCATGCCGAACAAGACCTCGTTACCATATTGTTTTTAAAACCAAACGTCGGAGTGCAAAGCGGCACTCGTGAAATATAACTGGACATACCGGTTAGTGCATTGCACCTTTGCAGGCTTTCTTTGAAAGCGTAGCGAACCATGAACAGTTGGAAATTTATTGCTGCCAGAACACAAAACTATACCAACAAAAGTGTGAAATGAATAAAATTAACAAAGGACAAGCTATCACCAAGATTTGCTATTAAGCGTTTGCGAGGAAAGAGGTGACACTCAGAGGTGACACAATGGCACTGCACTTTCCAAAAATGCGGCTTGCCAAAGCGTTCTGCGCAAGGCTGCGCCATTAAAGGCGATGAATGCTTCTGTGGGGCAACGACGTTAAATAAACTCTCTGCGACGATTCACGCGCGATTGAACACGGTACCCTTACTCCCATACCAAGCTGCTACGATAATTTAAATGTAGCAGCAACGGCCGGGGGAATAATCCCCCTTTTTGTTGCGGTTACCAAGGGATCATTTAATGCTCTGTAGTAAGGGGCGCTGAGAATGAGCTGGGAGGTATAGTGAGAGGGGAACAGCGCTCTCAGACGAATTTTACTCGTTAAAAAAATACCCGTAAATGTGAACAGAAAGCTGAAGACATGGCCCACGCATTCAAGCCTCGACTTTGGTAAGGTAATCAGACAACGCTTACAACTTCATTGCCCCTTAAATGATCTGTGGTATAGTGCGCTATAGCAGTCGAATTCGAATCGAAGAGCACAAGTCCCGGCGACACATGCCGTGCCGTTAAGGCCAGACTGAAATAAACCAGTGTGTTGTAAATAAAGTTTTGGTTCATGCACTTATGATGCCACGACGACTGCCCTTCACTTTTATAAATTAACCCACTATTTTACATTTGCAGAACGAAACACGAAAATACGTTCTCAGAGTTTGAAAATTCCGCGCTCTCGTTTCACTCCTGCATGGCTGAACGAACGTGGCAACACGCGGGAGCGCAAGAAAAGTTACCGCTGAAACGCCTTCGCATTGTTCGAGAGCTTCTGCCATGGTGTTTTTGCCACAGAAGGACCGCCATCGAACGAGCACTTCGAATTCCCGTCTAACGGCCAACACGACGGTGGCGTCGTAAACATTGTGTCGTTGAACCGAGAGCAGGCGACACGGGAGGCGAAGCTGGCGAGCTTCCAGAGCGGCCCGCTGTACCCTGATAAGGACTGGGAATCCGAAATCGCTCTCCGAGCACGGCGGGGCTGCATCCAGACTTCGAGGGCGAAAGCGACAGACACGCACTACCTTGTCCATGCAAAACTCATCCGTCCGTCTGGCCGCTCGGAGACGTTGCCCGTCAAGGAGTTTTTTTTTTTTTTTTCTCTGTGCACCAAACCACACCAGGACTTTCGAATTCAGGCGGCAAAGAAAATAAATCTCCTGCAGCGGTGACCCTGCCAGAGAGGGTGTTTTCGCGCGCGCTTTTAACGCCCTGGATTACAGGTAAAGTGACGTTCAAATTTGGAGTTCCACGCGCTGCAGCTTCACCACGGCTGTGGGACGCGAGGAGGTGGAGGGCTAAACACCGTGTTTCCCCTCCACCAGAAAGCAGCTGCCGCGGCCACGAGTCGAACCCGCACAAGCCACCGAGGCAGATTGTTGAGAGGTGATATACGAAGCGAAGAGCCGGCAAGAGAGGCAGTGAAACTATGCTAAATGCCCACGATCGTCAATTATTAAAAAGCTATTAAAATACAGTACCCTTTATTGCTGTCCTTAATCGCTGATGTGAGGGAACAAAAATGTTCGCGCACGCGTCTTGCACCCGACGAATTTCGCGGACGCATTTGACGAATGACTTTAACCGAGTTAAATATACCATCAGTTACAGTGAGGGATGAGCGACCATGCTGGTGAGTAATATCTGAGAACCTCGTTCAACAAAGTGGGCGAATCATGACGAAGTGTCACCGGAGGAGCAGTGTTTTCAATTGGTGAATCATGCCGGCAAAAAGTAATCGGCGTCGTTCTGCCAACAGAGTATTATTGATGAGCGCTGAATGGGAGGATGGAAGCGGAGCGTGATTGGTGCAGAGGCCAGGGACCTTAGCCAGTGACGTCCTACAGCGACACCAACCCAGACGAGTACCCAGATGCCACATCACACCGGTACAAAGGGGCTGCCATTAACAACCAATCATGCCGGCCCAGTTTTTCGGGATGACGTAAAGTCGAGAAGGCAGAGGCGGCCGCTTACTGCGTCAGCGGACATGATTTTCGTGCACGTCTGGACACGTCGAGTCACCTTTTGTACGCGTGGATGCGCCCTGCAAAATGGCGTGTGAAGGGAGTACAGGGCCGGGTAAGCGGCAAAATAGGATGAAATGGGAACGACGTCAGTGAAATGCGGAGAATGCTGTGCGACGAAAGGAGCAATAGGCACCTGATGACGCCGCTAAGCAACCAAATGTGACCAGCGAGACTGAGACAGGAAGAACGCAAACCGCGGTTGGCACGGTGCGTGGATGCGGCTCATAAACGGCGTGCGAGAAACGCCGAGTTGCAGGCTTAATATATGGCCGATCCTCGAGTTCTTAAACGAGAGGGATGCGATGCTAATAAAGCATTCTCAGGCTGAGGATTCACCATTAGTTTTACAAATACTAGTTACCGAAGAACAGGATGTCAACCGTTTCCAACCAAACCCCTGTAACGGTAAAAATGCTTGTGACGTAGCATAAGCCTAGCTGTGGCTTATGCTACTTAGGTCAAACTAGTGTCACTAAACTCTATAGTTCATCTCAGAAGCTAGCTGCAGCACTGTGGAGACTACATTGTTGTCCCCCTCAGGGCGCCTAACTCACCGCGAAGGAAGCGACAAAAGGCGCCGGGGCCGTGCGGTGCCACTTGCCGAGAGGGGAGAAGGGAGTGTCCTTTCAGGACCCCCTTCACGGCGGATTAGGCGCCCTCAGTGGGCGCACTATTGATAACAATGTAGCCTCCACAGTGCTGCAGGTAGCTTGTGAGATGAACTATAGGTCAAACCACGCGAAAATATGCACTGAATATCATCAACATCAACAGCCTATTTGGGTCCACTGCAGGACCAAGGCCGCTCCCATTGACCTCCACCCGCTCCTGTCCTGCGCTGCCCGAGTCCATTCCTTGCCTCCGAATGTGTCTATTTCGCCCCTCGATCGAGTTAATGGCCTTCCCATTCTTCTAGTCCCGTATCTCGGTGTCCACTCGGTTACCCTACAATTGTCCACCGGTTGTCGGTTCGTCTCACTACATGGCCAGCCCAGGTTTATTTCTTTTTCTTAATTTGATATACGATATATTCTACTACTCGAGTCTGCTCCCTCATCCACGATGCTCGTTTCCTGTCCCGAAGTGTTACTCCTATCGTTATTCGCTACACGGCCCGCTGGGCCGGCCTAAGTTTGCTTTCCAGTTGTTTCATAAAGCGCCAAGTTTCCGCTCCACTCGTCATCACTGGCAACAAGCATTGGTTGTGCAATGATAGAGGTAGCTTACCTTTCACTATTTGGGAGTGCTCGCCGAGTGCACACCAGCCCATTCCTATCCTGCGCCCGATTTCTTTCTTGTGGATGGGATCAGCACTGACCATCTGACCAAGATAGTTATATTCTACTTGTTCGAGCGTTGCGCTACCTATGCTGAAGAGGGTGCATTCAGCATGTTTACTGATATCTTGCACAACCTTGGAAGCCCGTTCCTGACATACTGGAGTGAAGACGTGGAAGAATCAACTATACTGCGGCGCCAACAATCCATCCCAAAAGACCTTCCTCCAGCACCGTTGCATGCATTAAATGGGGACGCTACTAATTTGAACGTACGAGACATTTTTGTGAGACAACACTAACCGGGCAGGTGTAGTTTTAAAGGCAAGTATGCTGCAACGCGTGTCCGCGGCATGAGCAGGCACGCGAATACGCAGTATGGGTGGTCAACCTTTGAGGGAAACCCGGCCGCAAAAGAGGGGTCACGCGTCCACCTGCGCTCAGAGCGCAGTGTGCGCTACAGGCCGAAACCTGTTGCGAAGGCACGTCCCCCTTCGATTCAGGAAGAACACGGCCGGCGATGGTGCACTCCTCTCGGCCAGGGTGTCCTAAACAGAGCGCGCTCGGCTCTGTTTATGCAATCGGCCGCAGCAGGAAACTGGGCGGCCGCTTAGGAGCAAGCGGCTGCGGCACCGATGGCATCCGATTAGTGAAATGGCCCAGGATAAAAATGGCCACAGAGGCCAGATAGCGGCCGGGGAGAGGGGGGCGGCCGAACGCGCAGCACAGCGCGCCGGTCGGTCATGCAAAACAGGTTCCCGCGCATAGTGACGGCGGACTCCGCGCAGTGGCGCCACACGCCCGTCCCAGTCTCGGGCGTCTTTCAGCTGGGACAGAGCGCGCGAAAGTTTGACTCGCGCTGCACCACGCACTCCGACAAAATAGTGGCGGGAAGGCGTGTGATGCGAACAAAATACTGTAGGCGGCAGACGAAGAAAAGGTTCACACGCCACTTGAGGCCTCTGCTGGACACGGCCGACATGGCCCCGCGATCACCAGCGGAAGTCTACACGACAGCGGTGAACACGAAACGTGGACAACGCAAGGTCTTGCGCATGCTGAAGGGCCCAGACTACCAATCCCTCCCTCTGCCTGTGACAACGCATAAGGACAGACATGTAGACTCAAAGCCGAAACGAGTTTATCCACACACCGGTCCGAAACTATAGCCCACTGAAATAGGGCCCAATATTCACGGACAAATTTGCCTGCCAGGAAAGTAACGCTCACAAATGTGAATAAATTATCCGCGACGCACGAGCAGACTGCATGAGGGAGAAAGCAGTGAACCAAAAAGGAATGCATGGTGAGTGCCAAACAAGCTTGGAGGAGGCATGAAAGCAATTAAAAACAACAGCCGGAGCAAGGTGGCCACCGATCAACTCGTGCACAGTTCAAGGCTAGGCAGCGAAAGCTTCGGAGCCGGGCCTGAATCGCCGCTACGTATGCCTGCACAGCGGCGTTTTTTTTTTTTTTTTTAAAACCTATTCCGCTCTCCTGTTTACCTCCTATGCGTTAGCACAAATCGAGACGGCCGATCTGCCACTCGCATAACAAGGAAAACACGTAGAACGTTTGACGGCCCGGAAAGTGCGTCCTCTCTCGATGTCAAGGGTGTCGTTCAACGGCAACTGCTCCTCGCCCGTTGAGAGCTGCGGCTAAATGGAAGAGCCGACGTATCGAAATCCGACCAGATTAGGTTCACCGTGAATTCGAGATGAAATTACACATAAATTCACTGCTTGAAGCGGATGACAGAAGAGATATAGTTGTAACACCGTGCACTCAAACAATCATACCGCGCACAATTTCCACACATCTCCCGTCTTGTTCCATTAATTCACGCCGGACCGGTTTTTTTAAGGGGCGTGAAACACAAGCCAATGGTTAAAGGGGTCGCGAAGAGAAAACATATTTGCCACTGCTTAATTTTATCTGTTTGACCAACCTTTTAAGAACCCAACTCCAAAAAAATATATGTTATAGCAAGAATTATGGCTGCCATTTTCTTATGAGACTTCTTCGAGATTCTCGTTTTTAGGAGCATTAAAAGTCCGCGTTGTTGCCACTCACCGTAGAGTTCCTCTATATAGCTACATAGAGGACCAAGACTGCACCGAGTGTGGGATTCTCGAATAAAATTGACATTTTTTTAGAACAGAATTTAAGTTACAACGCTATCTTGTTCGGGCGCAATGGACGCCCCCAAAGAAAATGGCAAATACGGGCAGTACTTGCGAAGTTCGCAATGCCTGGAATTGTCGTCTACATGGGGCCTGCGAACGCCGCGATTTTCGCATTTCAGATGCGCCTTGTTTGCAGACTGAATTAAGTTTGCCACCAGCAAAGGTTGTTGTGCTTTTAACAAGGGTGGTTTTATTTTACTTTCTTGGCAAGTTGTTTCTACCTGGTTTGCGGTAAATATAAGTTTATTAGCGGTTTTATATAAGACTCGCCAATTCTTTATCAATATACGCACACACAGCAGAGAAGACTAACGTTTTGGTGTGCCCGCGCTTTTGTCACGCTCATACAAGCAACGCCATCTGGTTTCCAAGCGTGCAAGTGAAGCCGAGCTGTGCTCCTATTGGCCACAGGTCCGGCCCCTCTACGCCGCACACGCCGCACGAGCGGCGTTTGCTCGACCGCTTCAAATGTTTGGCACTTTGCCGCAGCAACGAAAAAAGGTGGTTTTGCCGCACGAGCGGCGCCGCATCAGCGAATTCGCAGGCGAAATCGCTCCATGTAGTACGGGCTTAAGACGAACGAAGTAGAAACTTCATAATCAAATGAAATCAATCAAGACAAATGAGGCAGCGCAGGGAAACATGGGATGGGCCTGAATTGGAGCGAGAGAAGCGCAGAACAAGACACGTTTTGAAGGACGGCTGGGAAACATCAATGACTATAAAGATGGGCGGCCAGAGTTACAGCATCTCTACATGAAAAGCGCGGACACACAGTGGAGAAAAGGAACCGGAAGGCTTAGGACAACGTACACGACCCACACACACACAAAAAATGCAATACTCAGCCATTATACTACGCCTGCTCCTGCAAGCTTTTGTATACTGTTGGAACATGTTTTGTTTATGTAGCCGTCGTGTTTCAGCAGTCACTGCCTAACGACACTTCATATTTTTAACCCCATTGAGACACCCATATATCACAGATTCTCGGCGCAAAGAGTATTCAGAAATGTCTTTCGCGGTTTCACGGTGGCATAATGTTCGTAAAAAAATACCTTGGGACTAAGGTCGGATGAGGACGTCATGAGTTATGGTTGTATAAAAAGCCGGCGCTCACCTATTCTAGCCACTGTACTGACACCATCACCGCCCGAAAAGCGCGGCCCTTTACGGCAGGTTTACATTTAAGACTACAGATGTCCCGAAAAAACCCGGTGCTACAGAGATATTTACCGCCACAACTGCTCTCAAACACATTGGCAATAAAGCTCATATTTCAGCCCATTCGAGCGGGTGTGTGACGTTTATTAATGCCAGAGCGCTCATGTATTTGGCGCTAATTTCTCGCTACGTATGTCTGAAACCACATCAATGTCTCAGAACGTTTAAGCGAACTGTTTTTCAAATGAAAAACACTATCGCAACGTCATCTCTCCGAGCGCATAGCCTTGACGTGACGCAGCCAAAGAAAAACTTGAGTCGTGACTTCGAGCTTCAGCAAACTTGCGCCCTAAAACTTCCAACTTATTTTCAAAGGGACACTGATGTCAGTTATTGACATCAGTGCGAGGGTGGCTAGTTTGTAACCCATGACGCGTACAGCGCAGAAGCGCACGAGGTCGAAGGAGGAGGCACCACAAACACGCGCTGTTGTGCTGCTGTCGTCTCCTTCAGTGTCGTCCTTTTGCGCTGCACGCATCGTGAATTATAAACACGGTCCGTTCACTTTATCGGCTTAAAGTCAAGAAAGCGTAGACCGCCTTTTGAGTATTTTTCAAGACGATTTACAAGTCTCTCTCTCTCTCTCTCTCTCTCTCTCTCTCTCTCTCTCTCTCTCTCTCTCTCTCTCTCTCTCTCTCTCTCTCTCTCTCTCTCTCTCTCTCTCTCTCTCTCTCTCTCTCTCTCTTGCAACAAGCAAACTACGTTCAAAAATGCTGTTCCCTTGTCTCCATGCTCATTGCCAATTCGGTGGCGTCGACTGTGACGCCACAGCGGGGCGCAGATCTCGAACGCGTTAAACCTTTAAAACACGTGGGTGAACAAACAAACGGCCGACCCAGTGAATGGATGAAAAAGGGCTCTAGAGCCTTACATTTAACGGTTAATTTATGCAAGTATACACAATGCAGCCCCAAAAGAAGAGTTTACTAGTCTTTTTTCGGTGGCCTTTTAAGGTGCCATTGAAGGGAACGCAAGCATCGATGGGCTCAACATGCATAATTCTATAATATACGTATTCGCAGTAGCATCTAAACGGATTTTTTCACGTAACTTCAAGTTCAGTCTGCTCGCAGATGTGGAACACGTCTGGCGGCCTGTTGCCACAACCGCCGTAGAAGACGTGTCACAATCCGTAAAAGCCGGTTTACTCAAGGTCCTTGTTAGAGGACCGAGAGAGAGTCTGGGTATCATGGGTGATTTCAGATCAGATTGAACAAAGGGTGGCTGGTCGACCCCTCCGATTTGCTTAAAATTTTTTATATCATTCCCTGATGACAGTAATGTCCAGATTCAGAAATCTTTTTCCAGAAAAGAAAAAAAAAGTCTGACAATAACAACAGCAGCAGCAGCAGCAGCAGCAGCAGCAGCAGCAACAACAACAACAACGAAAAAAAAAAAAAAACACTGGAACGCGACAAGGCAGACCCGCGCCGCTGCCTGCCCTGCGCCCCTGCCAACTTCGGCGACGTCGATCTACGAAAATATTAATGAGGGGCAATTGGTAAATTTTATGCTTAATTTACGCCTGATGTACATTTCTCTAAACATATTTTGTTGTTGACAATTTTATAATGTTTTTCTAGTAAAATGACACACTTGTCACGGAGCCAAACTTATTTTTTTTGAAGTTTGCGCCTAAATATTACGCAAAGTACTCCAAGTTACAACCTTCAAAACTTAGCCAAGGGTGCACTTCACACGTCTAACCAAGCACACTAAATATTATAACTGTATATCATACAGTTAAAATACAATGGGCACGCAAGTTCGAAGGAAAAACGGAAAACCCTAAGTTTAGATGCTTGAATGATTTATTGAGTAAACTTTATTCAGAACAGCAAGCGCGATGCTCGGCCTTGCTGTTTCGAATAAAGTATAAAAAAAACATCTTCAATTTTTCTGAAATTCTTCCCGCATGTCGGTCTTTACATGTACTTACACTATCACTGAAAACTTAGCTATATCATTTTGTTTCTGGACCACGTACAACACAAGAGAGGGGCCATATCGCCAGGCTCTCCACGACGGACTGTTGTGACAGGGACTTCGATTTGTATAAATTATATATTTGTTGTATAAAAGGCAAAAGTTTCCGCCACGAGTAAAATAACTGAGGATGCAACAGAAAAAGAAAGAATATCTTTAATGTCCCCGTTTGCACCATAACGATCTGCGCCCTTAAGGCGTATAGTTGAAGGAAAAACGGCAGCTATCCTGGATACAAGCCCCATATTTAGGAGAAAAAAAAAATCTCAATTTTTCTGAAACTCTCTAAAGATGTCGGCCGCTAAATTTACTTTCATTAGAAGTAAAAACACCTCGCATCATATCGATCCTGATGCGTGTAAAGCGCGAGATTGGACCATACGTGCATACTTAAAGTTTGCATATATTTGATTTTCGTAGAAAAGGCAAAATATCACATCTGAGGTGAAATTAAACAGAATACACTAGAAAAAATCGCAGTTGCAAAGCTGACGTTTGACGCCATAAACAATCGGAGCCCTGTTCAAACTGCACTGCTGTGTATCCCATAATTATTCTTCTAATTAGTTTTCTAACTAAATTTGCGCACCATATAGGCATTCAGTTTCCTTCAGTGGGTACACACAGGCCGTTCTGCATGTAGTTCACATGTACCTGCTACTGATCAATAAATGTTAGTTTGTTTGCGCCACATGTGTCAGGACTGAGAGCCAGAGAACGCATGCACTGGTTGTCATTATCCCTTTTTTTGTGCCACGGTAGTAGAACTCATTTCTCTCAACGTACGGGAAGCGTACGCACTTTCCTTAATGAGACAACAGAGTTGCTACGTTTCTGGCCGTTTGATTTGCAATTTTTGAGGTCTTCCTCGGATTGAAAAATGTAGCCTGGTGCTTAAAGATTCCTCCAACTCCGTCACATGCATTCCTTGCAAATGCAAATGCATTCTTTGCAAAATGCTCTTAAAGAAATAAACACTAAGCATCAAGTAAGCATAAAATTTACCAACTGTCCCTCGTCACAGGGGTATGTTGCGGCGGGGGGTCTGCCTTGTCGCGTGCCAGTGGTTTTTTTTTTTTTTAGTTAGACATTTTCTCCAGGAGAAAAATATTGCTGAATCTGGACACTACAGTCATCAGGTAATGATATAAAAAATTCAAGCAAATCGGAGGGGTCGACCATCCACCCTTTGTTCGATCTGATCTACCTGCCCGGCGCTGCTTGCCCTCATCCGGGCCACAGATTATAGCACAACCGCACGCGAGTATGGATATTACGAGCGCGTATACACGTCCGCACACCTGGACTTTTAAGGAGCGCACTCCACCCACCTTGACCGAAAAGGTGAAAGCGACCAGAGGCGTTTTACACGAGCTGTGGTAGGCGCAAGGCGCCAACGACGAGCAGAAAAAGAACGGCTGGACACACGGCTCTTGCAAAAGAAAGGCGGACGATGGCAAAGATTACGCGAGCTTAACCGCCGCACCTGCGCCCCCAAAGCGGCGGCGGCGGCGACGACCTCCGTCCGTTATCATTAAAAGGCTCGGGTCCCAAGAAGCATAAGACCCTTTGCGCCGGGGGAGAGCAGCGGCAAAGTTGCAAAGCGCCAGGAAGGTCGCCCACATTCCGCACGACGGGGTCTCGCCGGTGCACGCGGCGCCTAGACTTCGACGACAGGAGCTTCGCGGGCGTCTCGAACACCGTCAATGGGCGACGCATTCTGGCGAATGTATACGAGACTCGAATGCATGGCGTCGGTCGCTGCGTGCCCAAGCGAAGCCCCGTGTTTAGTGGGAGGGGTTGGGGGGAGCAGACCGCGCCGCCCACTCTATATACCTGTCATCAAACAACGACCACCACCGATAATGATTTTTCTGTCGCACGCGACGCTTACGCGGCTTCGGAGTCTGCTCTCAACACGACGACCAGCCATTTTGCGTCCGCTGAAGAACGACGAAAATGAGCAACAAAACAATGGGAACGTTGTGAAGAGTACGCCCATGCATTTCGAAGTTTTTATTTTATTTTTTAAGTTTTTATCGTTCATGTTTTCTCTTTCACCCCCCCCCCCTCCCCTCCTCCCATTTTTTATCGCACCGACAACCACCGCTTCTGTTTGAAATAAAAATGGCGTCTCGTTCAAAAAAAAAAAAAAGCGCCGGTGACGCTGACTAGACAACACTCTTGTTCTCCCTTTCTTGTTATATTTTTTTTTTTTCAGGTTACTTCTGCTAACACACCAAGAATTACCCGCACAACGCCACGTGCGAAATACTAGCTCCACTATAAAATGAGACTGACACGAGAAAAGCTTCCAGGGCGTAGACTGTCTTGTTTCAGACGGGGCCAGTCTGCGTATAAGGCAATTTATTCCGCCAGGCCAAGAGTCACCCCCTCCCTAGACTATCGCGCCCAACGCGAAACCGCCGTTTTCCAACCGCAATTAGGGAATTCCTTACTGAAGGGCGCAAGTGTAAGCTAATTTTTAGTCTAGTAAGCTCATTTCACGATCGCATGAAATATTTTGGGCTAGCGTTTGGCAGCGAAAGAGTACTGGTGCAAATGCTGTGGCGACAGCGAAAAAGAGCCATCGTATATTATGCCAATTTTTAGCATGTGCGTGCGATTTACACATCCAAAAATAATTGATTTTAGCACGACTTTCCACCGTCTTGTTACAGGGACACCTCTGCAGAAGCCTCACTATCGGGTAATTTTTATAGCAAAGCTGTCCATGGCTAGGTTCCAGCAGATCGTCTCCGACGACATACCGAACGCAGACAAACAGCTTTCAGCGTACGGAGAAAATTCACGAAATAAAAAAGAAAGTCGCAAGGCCTCCATATGCCGATATGAGACCGCTTATATTCCCCCCCGAAAAAAATGTATTACCAAGGCATTCCTGTGTAAAGGTAAAGCCGACTTTAAGGGGATCGGAGTACGCTTGATCCTAGCGAGCTGGCTTCCACGCATTGTGCGCTGCCCATCGAAACATGGCCATTCACGGAGGGAATACATGTTACAGCCCCACTTCATTACGCACCTCTCCACCGCCGCGGCCTCTTTCCGAGTTGCGTGTACACCTCGCCACGCGTGGCGTCTCTCCACCCCCCGACATTGCGAAATGCCGCGCGCCCACCTGTGCGGCGCACTAATCGCGCCACTGTATTTATATTTAACATAGCAAATCCCACCAGGGCGCCACCTTCGCTAGACTTCCGTCTCCACCGGGTGGAAGGGCTCTGATTTTCTTTTCGTTCTTTCCGGAAATTAGCTCAGCAGTTCGAGGTAATGTGGGCCAGTGCTGCCGTTTGGGTGCTGCTTAAAAACGCATACTTTTGCATGAAATTCATAATGAGTGCACATCGTCTTTTTTTGAAACGCGACAGCATTTATAGTACCAACTTTCGCAGTACCACACAGGAAGGACGGGACAAGGAGTGCGCTACCTCACTCTCACACTGTAAGATGGAATATCCCGTCGCCATCCACAACACCATGGGGCGCTCAGCTATGCCTTCGATTACCATCGGAAATTGCACGGCCAGTTTCTCGTGCGGAAGGTGCCGCCCAAGTTCGGCTGCTTCGGGCGATATGGAAGCAATGCTGCCGTTCGGCTACTACAGAGGAAATTCTTATAACGACGTAGCACAATGTTCTTGTATTTCACTCTCAAAGATTATCAAGCCGGTTATCAATCGGTGCAACAGCAAACAGTTGATGCGGTAGGCACTCTCGCCAACTGCGCACGCACTTGGCAAACGCAGGCGTCCAATTGGCGCACGGGTGTTGGGGTAGCGGTACACGACACGCTTACATCGTTTCATTACACGACGATGCCGATGCTTCACACCAACCGGCCACAAACACGACGCCGCAACCGCCGCGCAGCAGGAGTGACTGCACGGTGCGACGTGGCTGTTGCAAGGCCAACGCGATGGCGTCGCCTTTTCGCTGTCACGGCGCACCAGACGTCCTTGCCACGCTACGGCGGCTGCACGTGGAACTGGCGCGTACATGATACCACGCCGAGACCCCGTGAAACGGGCTTCGTTATTCGCGCTAGCCACCATAGGGCGGAAAGTGTTTATTTTACTGAAGGGGGAGGGAAGGGGGGGGGGGCTGGGCTTCACCTGACCAATATAGTATGTATATACATGTGTGTGTGTGTGTGTGTGTGTGTGTGTGTGTGTGTGTGTGTGTGTGTGTGTGTGTGTGTGTGTGTGTGTGCGTGTGCGCGCGCGTGTGTGTGTGTGTGTGTGTGTGTGTGTGTGTGTGTGTGTGTGTGTGTGTGCGTGTGACTTCACCCCCTCCCCTTTCAGCCCATGATAATGGTAAGGTGATGAAGTGTATCCATCATCACCATCAACACACGTGGTCAAAGTTCATCCGAAGCCCTCCACTACAGCTCGCCACAAGCCCGGGCGTAGAAATCGGCACGTAAAACTCATAATATGACTCTGGATCTGGGTGAATGAGGCTCGGCCTCATTTTCGGTACTGAATGACCTATATATATATATATATTTATGACATCTGCATGCAAGTGACGACGTCTTCATCCCTCAGAAATTTAAATTATTAGAAGAGCTTCTTTTTCAGGAGTCGTCAGAAGTCTATTGGAAAGAGCAGCAATAATGAGACACAGAACACTCACGTGCATCTGACTAGCCGCAGATAAACTCTGCCGAAGGGGTCACAGAAGACTGCAGCCTTTCTTCAGGCTCTAAAACAACGCACGCCAAGCAATAAAGCGAGGTGAACATACAGCAACGTATTCATTCTCTGAGCATGGGCTGCCCATAACATTAGAGAATTATGGCTAGTAGGCTACGTCCTTCTCTTTGCAAAAAACAATTTATTCCTGCGTGTGCGTACACGGCGCTCACAGTAAATAGCTAAAAAAAAATGCGGATGACTCAAATGCCGTTGGCGACTCTAGGGCGGTTGACCTTTATGGTATGAATTTGAAGGAATAAATGGAAAGTTAACGTGAGCTATGGTATGAATTTGAAGGAATAAGTGGAAAGTTAATGTAAGCCATGCACGTCGGCGCCAACAATGATGCAGTGAGCTTTTAGCCACAGTAAAATATCAAGTGAAAAGGAAGAAGCAACTCAAGATACCTAAACTGGTATCTAAACTAAACCTAAAGAGAGAGAGAGAGAGAGAGAGAGAGAGAGAGAGAGAGAGAGAGAGAGAGAGAGAGAGAGAGAGAGAGAGAGAGAGAGAGAGAGAGAGAGAGAGAGAGAGAGAGAGAGAGAGAGCCCCCGAGCCCCCAGTAGTCGGCACCTGTTGCACAACGAAGTCAGGCCCAAAGGACCACCGCACAATGATTCCACGCGGTACGACACGCGCGCAGCTTGGGTTTCTCCGTAACAGAAGCCGTAACAAAATATGTATCAGCGCCAGCCAGCCGAGACAGACAGGTAACGAGGCGTGCACCGTCACGCATATCAGTCCCCGCGCAATACGCGTTTTTCAATGCGGCCGTCGCAGCATGGGGCTGTGATTACATTCGTTGTCCTGCATAGAGCGGTGCACGCATCAAACATTGGCACCATTCCTGCTGTGGTCGGCTTTGCGAAAACACGCGCTTTCTTTACGCATTTTTTTCGCCTCGAGGGCAATCGGTAGCGTACGATCATAGCACGCGCGCCGCACTGCCTGCCGCAGGAACGCGACGAGAGCCATTCAAACGGCAAGGCGAGAAGGAATAATAAAAACGGGGAAGGGAGAGCGTTATTTAGGAGTTGCCTGCCTAGCTTGTGTACACGCAGCAGTGCAATCACAAAAATTACGGGGATGCTAGAACTACGTAAGAAAGTGAAGCCAAAAGCCTCGTTGAACCGCCTATTGCTCTGCTGCCGAACTTTCCGTAGAACTTAGCGGACGCGACCGTCACCACTTGACCCCCCCCCCCTCCTCCTCCTCCTTTTTTTACTAAGACGGCAATGCAGCATGCGCCCACGCAAAATTTAACTACGAATGCCAGCCCGTGGTGCAACACACGAAACACCAACCAAACGAGATTATAAGAACACGGGCTTTTGTTGCAGACACAAGTGTCGTTGGACGGTACAAACACGTAGATTGCATATAGGCAGATGCCTGTCCCTATCGCGTCTGACAACGAATAATCCCGCTCAGTGTGACCTACACAACGGCGGTGTCTTTATTCGCACTCCCACGACAGTTCGGTATGGCGCCCCACACGCACGTCCCCATTTAGCGTATGCATCACATTCAAAAGCAATTGGTCTGGGCGTGAAGGGCTCGACGCATACTGGCTGCCACAGACACGTTGTGGCGTTCGGATCGAACTACGTTGTTTTTGTTCCTCGCGTAAAGGAGTCAATGGCGCTGATACGAGCCACCGACTTGGTTGCTGGGACATTCAAAGGATATACTGCCGGAAACGGTCATGCGCGACATATAGTATAATGACTCCGAACGAGGGACCGAGCGGCGAGTTGCATAGGCGTACGCTAAAGGCTCTTCTGTCCGCGTCGTTGGTTTCAGACTAGAGCCACTAGAGCGTGGCTTATTTAGTGGCTCTATTTCAGACCAAGCTGCCACGCTTTTATGGGGCGGGTACACGGGTGGGGGGTCGCCCCTTTCAGCAAGCACCTGCGAAAGTGGGAGTGCGAGCCACCCCCCTCGCCATGTCCCATGGCATCACCCTTCTCCGCCCTTAGGGCTCACTCGGGGCCCTTCCCTGGTTCTTTCGTGCACGACACGCCGAAATCCAAACGCGCAATATGGAGGATTTTGATGGGGTTGCGCGTAACAAGGGCAGGTGAGTAGCCGCATAGGTAATACCCGGCACAGACGCGAAGCAGCGCGCAGGCAGAAACCGCTTCGAAAGCACGAGCGGAAGGGGAAAGAGTCTGGCACCTTTCATCGCTCGTGTTACCTCTAGTATTAAACGCAGGGCGCAGATTTTGGCGACCTGCTTTATGGAGACTAGACACGAGAGGCGGTTTGTAGTTTACTCTATTTTATTCGATGGGTGTCCTGGAACATTGGCCGAGCTCTAACGCAACCATTCTAAACTCAAATAAGTATACTTCGCTTTCTCCGCTTCATGTTGTTCTTATTTTGATAAACCCAGGCGAAAAAAACAATTGGAGGGCCATTAGGACCTGCCGAAAACAAAGTTCAAATGGAACCCCTTGAAAATTCAAATGGTTCCATTTGGCCCAATTCAGGGGTGAGACAGCTGAATCAGATTTGGGAGCAGTTTTTGGAGCACCGAAATTTCGATTTTGGACCAGAAGAACCTTCATTTGGAGCAGAAGAACGGTATTTATGATGTCGCCGCGGCGGCCGCTTTTCTGATGGAGGCGAAAAGCAAAAACGCCCGTGTGTTCGAGATTTCGGCGCACGTTAAAGATCCCCAGGTGGTCAAAATTAATCCGGAGCCTTCCACTACGGCGCGCCTCATCGCCTGCGTTGCGACGGCGCGTTAAACCCTACAATCACGCACACACATTTATTATGTCCCTTTAGGAGCCTAAAAACTAAAATTTTCGGACAAGTGCAGTTATTAATCGGTTTTGAATAAACAGAACACTGAAACAGCCTTTCAATAAAGTTTTTTCTACCAGAGTATCACAAGGTACGAACTGCACTACCTTTTTATACATACCATTTTTAAATTTCTAGGCTCTATGCATAGATAGCGTGGAGTGCCGTTGAGAATATCGAATTGAAAAACTAAGCAATCGTAAGGCATTTTTATTATCATGTGACTGCCGAAATTGTTATTTTTGTAATTTCAGACTCGGCTTTACGCACAAGTGTAGAGCCACGGCAAAAGTTGCGCAAAGCGAAGGTGACTGTCATCGCACCCCACCATCCCTCCTATTTCAATCCCCAAGGTGCAGGTTCAATACGATCGTAATTTGAGTAACGTTGATATATGTTTAGCCGCCTCCCTCTTGGCATTAAATTTCACTTCAGATAAAGTAACCACTATTACTATCGTGAAATAACAGCCTGTCCCGCTATCGCACACTGCGCCTGCGCCGCTACTTTTGCAGCGGCTCGCAAGCTGGCTGTGAAAGGCAGCAATAACTAAGCGTTTTATAACACCGCGATGAGTCCGAAATTTCACTTCAAGCACGCACCGGCATCACACTCAAGGCCGACACACGGCGAATTCGCGAGCCCCACGATGTTTTTGATGAACTCCCGTCTTTCGAGTCCCGCAACTTCCCGCAACAGATGAAACGAGTACATGTAAACCGAGCCACCCCAATAACTAAAACCGAGGTAGAAATCGGCAAGGAGCACACTTCCTGAACCCCAAGCAATATGCTGCTTCGCCCGGCGCCCCCGTTGTCACATCTTCACCACACCAAGATGGCGGCGCCGAGTGATGTCGTTCCGGAGATACGGCACTCCAAAAATTGCCGTTTTTTCATCAACTTGCACAAGTTGTTTGACGCCTCAGTACACGTAAGTATTTTTTCTACAGGACTTTGGAATGGTTTTCGATGGGAAAACTTTAAAAACGCACACAATATAACATGTGCAACCCGACATTGTGACTTTCGAAAAAAATATCTCCAGGAAAATTTTATGCAGGTTTTTTTATTGATTGATCAATCAATTCATTGATCTTTTACAAACAGCATAACCTTGGAGGTGCTGGAAAATTATGCCGTCAGTAAGCATTTTTCCCCGCTGAAACTGACGGGAGCGTTAAAATACTTGGATCTCAGACTGTTTTGGAGCAGTTTGGCGCAATTTTTGCAATTTTCAAGCTTTTGAAGCAGCCTGGCACAGGAAAGCAAATTTGTATCAAATCTGCGCAATATACGCAGCTGTCTCACCCCTGCCAATTGTGTTTTCGACAGGTCCAATTGGGCCACCAATTGTTTTTTCACCTGGGAAGTACAATAAATTATACAATAAATACAATACAGTACAAATACAATACAATAAATACAATCCTATAATTGTCAGCGAACAATCACAATCGCCTGGATTCTGTTTTGTTAGTTTAACGGGCGGCAGGAGCACCTGGGTTGAAGCGCACCGCATGTCTAATATCAGGCCGACTGAAATGCTTCAGCGTGTACTCGACTAAGCGTTTACAGGACGTCCGAGCGCCAACCATCACCCGCTACGGAATCGGATCCAGCTAAAATCTCATACGCAGCCACGGGACACCGCCGTGCGGCCGGTCTATGTAAAAATGCCCGAAACGCTACGGGAAATGACCTGGGGGTACAACAGGTGTGCAGTGGAAGATGGAGAGGGAAGGGGGCCGCCGAGGGGAACCTTACGCTAGGCCGGCACTCCCTTCGTTCATTCACACTAGCGGATGCAGTAGTCAACGGGAATGGAGACGCAGAGCGAGATCAGGACGGCATTTCTACTGGAATTTGGTCAGGACTCTAATGTACAGTGCCACGGTAAACATCGAAGATCAGGGCCCAACCTTTGCTGGTATTTAGTCAAATCTCCGGTACACAACACCACATGAAACACTGAACGTCAGGGCACAACCTTCACTGGTATCTAATCAGGTCTCCAATGCACATTTAATGTCACATGAAACACACATTGAAGGCAGGGGGAGATGGCGATTGAGCGGAATAAGTAGTAAAAGGATTTCAATATCTTTGTTCATTTCGTTCACGCACAGTGTATGCCCATATACCAAGGGTGCAGGGCCCGCAAAAAGCTTTTGCGCGGCATGCAGACGGCACAGAGTGGAAAAAGGAAGCGTCTCGGTGCTGCCATTATTAGTCGAGAGTCTGACAAGCTCGAGTGCGCAGACGTAAGAGGGGCTGTTGTCGCGCGTGATGAAAATAGCTTTTGTATGTGTGTGTGTGTGTGTGTGTGTGTGAGAGAGAGGTGATCCTGGAAGCCAAGAAGCATTTACTCCACGCGGATGGAGCAAGTCATGGGCGTAGACACGTCTCTTTTTTTTTTTCCTTTCTTTCTCGCAACAGGAAAATAATAATGACCCGAAACACGCGACTAAGCATGCAATGGAATATCAGGGCTATTTGCATCTCCTTGAAACAAAAAGAAAAATGCGGGAAGAATTTAACAAAATGTTAGTTGCAAAACGAAGCACTTTCACAAACAAGAGAACGTTGTAAACAAACGTTAACGACCTCTCTGATGACCAGCGTTGCTCAGGAGCAACAATCCAAACTACTTTTTCTTTTACTCTCCCGGGCTTTATTCGGTTTTGGACATTTAACGCAATATGCTGACAGACGAAAGTAACCGGACCTTCAAAAAGTGAAAAAGAGAGGGCAGCACATACTTTTGCCCGCTAAAAAACCAGACTTTGCGTGTCGACTCGCATCGAGCCCGGCGGTTCGTTGGGCTCGTGATAGGCAAGCAAAATCATGCAATTTAGTTGTTATTACAAACGGTGGCATTACCATGGGTGGAAGCCGGCTTGAGCCTTGTGGAGAAACTTTGGACCAGTTAAAGGGAAGTTCTGGAGCAGCTTTGGAGCACCAAAAGGCGAATTTCGGAGTACTGCAGATCTAATTGGAAGCACATTTCTAGAGACAAAGATCATTCATTTGCAATTTTTCATGTCTGGTAAACACAAAAAAACAAAAATTCAAATGGCTTTCACTCACAATTCAATCAATACACAGCTTGCACTGACGCAACTGTAGCTGCTATGCTGGATTGCAAGATGGAAGGCAGTCAACTCATCTGCCGCTCTTACCTCTAGTAGCACTGGGAATGCTGAGAACAGTACTCCAGAAAGGGCTGTGGTGACGCTACATGCAAGATATGTACGCAAGCCCAGTGCTTTTTCAATAAAATACGTACTAAGAATTAAAGCATCACAGCCGACAGAGCAATAGTGAAAAAAATGACTAGAGTTAGGCGATGCTTTGAATAGCTACACCTAACTAGACTTCAGACAAGTGAGAAATAAATGTTCCTGTTATTACAACACAATTACTGCCATGCGAAACAACGATGAGAAGACCAGAGATAGGCGAAATGGTCTCTTGCACATAACATTAAAGGTTTACCTTCGCCCTACAGCTAACAAGACTCTATACAAATGGAAAAAAAGAGAAATAAAATTAAGAGGAAACGCGGTAATTTGATTTTTACCTCACTAGACTGCAGAGAATAAAATAACTGTTCACATTCACGAAAAAAAAAAAGAGAAAAAAATATCCGAACGTATAACCTGCACTATTCACCAAAAAATCCATGCTATCTAAGCAAAAGATCCCGTGAAACTGCGCCGTGTTTATCCATATAACGAGCCTACCAGTGCTTATAAACTTTTTTTTTTTCAAGCGATGACAGCGGGCTTGCCGGAGGGATGACAAAAATTCCCGGGCCATCTCCACCAACGTGAAACCTGGGGAGGGGCGAAGCATGCAGTGCATAAGTGTATTCTTGGCGCCTTGGCGTTTTTGCCAACGGGAAGAAAACCGTTGGGGGTAGAGGTATACAGCTTGGCTGTGAAAGATCTTTGAAGCACGAAGCGTTCCAGCGCGAGGCGTAAACGAGTGTCCCAGTGTTTTTTTTTAGCACGCATTACGTTCCAGCGCGATGCGTAAACGAGTTTCCCGGTGTTTTAGCACCGTGACTACATGAGACGAACGCCGATTGAGACGACGACGACGACAGGAGACGCCAACAGCCCCAGCCCCCAAGGTGCTTCGCCCCTAAAACAAAACAGTGCTGTACGGCTAGCCACACCAACTGAGTTGATTACTTGCAGACAGCTGTTTGACACAATCTCCCCACTCCTTGTGCCAGGGCCGCGACTGTTATTTCACCCTGTTTGACACCGCACAGCACGGCGGCATCTTTGGAACAGCAAGCGCACTCGCAATAAGATAAAATGGAAAGGGTTCGACCGAACAGTACAACTATTTTATCTTTTTGCTGTTGACAATACGCGGGGAAGATTGAACGCCTGCTGGTGAAGACGCATGCATCACGGCGCAGCGCGTTGTGCGGTAAAGCTGCATTTAGAAACAATGTTGGCGCACTGCCCGCACCCCAAGTGCACTCCAAAGTCCCGTGAAACCGGGCCGACTCACGGAGAGCAAGAAATCGTCACAAGTGACAGAGCGTTAGTACTTTATGGAGTCCGCCGGAGCGCGCCACGTCGTGAATGACAGTCCAACGATGAGTACCTACTGCTCCCTGCGCATTGCGAATGTCATCGCAGTTGCCCCACATTTTGCGGCACTGCTTGGGAGCAGTTTTGGCGCAATATTGCCTTTTGGAGCAGGATGGCGCAGGAAAAGCACACTGCCGCAGCGTCGCGCAAATGGCGCCCCCCAGCTGAATTACTAAGTTTACGTTTATGGTCTCCACTTGAATTATAAACCGTGTTGATCAAGGTAGCTTCCAGCTTAACTGATATATGGAGCTCGGTGTTGCTCAGGGGTAATACATCATTGCGTCTGTCATAATGTACCTTTTTTTTTCTTTTTTCATATTTGTGATGTCTGAAATCCTTTTAGATCATAAAAACGCTTTCGAGGTCTTAGGCACAAAATTAAAGTTTTGGGCTTAAAATGGTTAAGGAAACGTTAGTTGCAAAACGAAGCACTTTCACAAACAGGAGAACGATTTAAAAGACGTCAACGACTTGGGCAGAGGGGAGAGGGAATTTCTCCTACGGCCGGGTCGTGATTTAACTGTAGAGAGTGCCCTTGTTTCGAAATTAAAGGGAAGGTGAAGCGGTTTTAGAATTAAAAGAAAAGTTGACTAGCAGCAAGTACACATTGAATAGTTCATGTGTACGAAATATTTTCGCAATACATGCAATACAAGCGGCGCAATGAGAAAACAAAAGTGGCCCGATGCCCCACCCCCATCTCGCCGCGCGATGCCGGAAGACCGAAGAGCGCGGGCGAAAACCGGCTGAAAAACGTCATACCTGGACTTCCGGCCGGATTCTGCCGCCTCGGCCATGCTCTTTTCGCCGTGTTTCCTTGTGAATGATACTTGTTGTTGTTGTGGTTGATAGCACTTATTTGTACAATTTTCGTGTTCAATAAGTATGCACGAACGCCAAACGAGGCATACGTTATCATCCTAAGCAGAATAATGCCACACCGGGATGCTTGATAACTTACGGAAGCGACAGCCGAGGTGGCTGTGCTTGATGACAGAGAATATACTACACTACGTTAAATACTTTGTAAACCGCTCCAATGCGGTTTTTTTTTTTTTTATGCGACGGACGTGAATGTTCACATTAGATTCTAGATTTAGGAAGGATGGGGAATACTGCTGTACTTTGGCCGGGGATGTTTCGTTCCATTCCAGAAACCAAGTCACATTTGTTCAGGAAATACTTGTTTCGTTCAACGCGTCGGTTTTCTTTCTATGGGCTCAGGACAGTGTTAAAAAAAAAAACACTTTTTTGGCGAAACTAAAACAAGGGGCCAATCCTGATAGAAGTTCTCTCCCGGCTAAGAGGTAAACAGTATTCCTACAAAGTAAAAGAACCAAGACAACCAGATTACTTATTTTGCAAGTATACATGTCACGATAAGGTGATGTTTGTCTGGAATTAAAAAAAAAAACACCACTCCGAACCACCACCGTGTTATAATTTGTTATGACTGCGGGGGCTTAATTTTTTGCCCAAGATTCCGTGTGGCTGCATATGATAATTTGGCAAGCACTTGTTGTCACTGAACCTCAAGTGTGCTCCAGTGATAGTCGGTGATATATATAATGATGATACTAAAAAAATTAAGAGCGAAGAGTAAATATACGCCCTCTGTCCGACTAGCGCGGTAAATGCGTAAATCTAGCAATGCTGAAACAGGCCAACGATTCATTATCACAAACGTTTGGTGATTGTTACCTAAAGTAACGTAACTACAACGTAACTGCCTTGTCCGACTGGTCTGTTAATTATAACGAGGTGGCCGTAATATTGTAGCAGAATGCGCAACGCACAAGCGAAAATCAAGCCCTACTACAGCCAATAATGCTGAGCAGGCAGTAGTATGCTGCAGTGTTTTCAGAATAAATGCATGTGAAGCAGTAAGACGCCACTCATCGAAGTGCAGCTAGCAATCGCGGAGGCGCCGTAGCGCCGCTGCCGAAATGGCGCGCGCGTGTGGGTCTGTGAGCAACGGGGCTGGGGTGGGCGACAACGAACAAAGGAAATGCGGAAGCTGAGTCTGCTTGTTGGTTTATGCGTGTACCGGCAGATGTGTCTCGCATATACGTTTACAGCGCATGAACGCTATTTTTTCGCGCAGTGCACGTACGTGCTTTTCGCTCGTAAAATTGTTTATAAAACGCCCATTAATCTTCGGCATAAATGGTTTTGTGTATAATAAGAAACAGTTAAGGCAGTACCTAATATTAACATAAGGTATAAAATCCCCCTATGCTGGTTGCCTAATTCAAAAATATTTTAATGAAACCCACTAGTCGACGTCACAGTCACTGCTTTGGGGTTCTCTGTCGTGTAAAGCAAATTTAAGCTCCAAGATAATTGAACCAATGGCACGGGAAATTATAAAACAAACTTCCAGTCATGTGCGAAAATTAAACTGCAAGCTAAATTGCCGCAAAGGCAACCGTGCGATCGTTCGCAATGCTTCCGAAAACCCGCGCGGCCGAAGGGTGTCCTCCTTCGACGTCATGACGGGCGCAACCAATCAGGGGCGTCAAAAGACGAAAAGCGCGCGTCTTTCGAACGGGGCCGCGCTTTTTGCAAGATAAATGCCACTTGACTCATGTACGATAAATTTCAATGTGATATTCGGAATCAGCGCGCAAGAAACTATATAACTGTTAATCTAACTCAAATTTTTTTGGAAAGCGCTTCAGCTTCCCTTTAAATAAGCGCGCCTGTATCGGAACTTAGCTCGCCCGAAAGCGCCTAAAGGGAGTTGCGGCGGGCTATTTCGAAAGAGCACTCAGCGGCTCGTTTTCATGCACGCCATTAACGCAAACTTCGTAGCAGCAACGCAAAAGCTAGAAAAGCGGATGCGTGGGCAAACCCCTGTGCCAGAAAGAATGCACACACGACGTAACCGAGAGAGTGAGGTTGCCTAGGAAAACCCTCCGGGCGTGAAAGCGGACGAAACCCAAACAATGATAGAAAAACAAACAAAACGCTGCCGCTCGGTTTTAAGCACAATAACGCGTCTGCGTAGTGCACCAGAAAATGCCCCGTGCCAAGGACAAAAGCTGCGGTATGCTGGTTCAATTTTGGAAGTCTCTTCCCCGCTCTGTCATGCTGAGCAAAAGAATTTTCGCTTTCCTGTACGAAAACGTTGAACACACAATGCGCCTTGAAGATTCACAATTCCAACAGCACGAATACTCTCAGACAAAACCTGCAACCAGCTGCTTAAAACACTTTGAGCGATTCCCTACATTCGAAAACAAAATCACCTGCTCATACAAACACCTGAGTGTGGAAATGCCACGTATCTCCCAAAATGCCGGCCACACTGTCCTGCCAAATAGAAGTGAGTGTATTAAGTGTAAAATGGGCCCTCACATCAGACAATATGTGAACTCCGCTTCGCCGAACAGGAGAGCGTAAAATGTGATTAATAGGTGCGGCAGGCGCGGTAACTGGCAGGTGCTAAATAACTCTTCACGACACATCATAAGTTTGTTCACAATGTATTCCCCTCCCCCCCCCCCTCCCCCCCGCGCGCCAGTTTTTCCTAAGCTTCCAAACATACGTCGTGTCGGCAGTCGTATCTACTCAATGCGCCATGTCAAGGGGACTACGACCCCACTCAACACCCCGATTTCACGGACGACACAAAGAACCGTGCATTATCATCTCAATTAACACCCGAAAATTATACGACTCCAGTGGTTAGGCGGAGTCTACAAAAGTGCCGACACGACGTATGTTTGGAAGCTTAGGAAAAACTCGTCGGTTGGGGGGGTACGGAGTGAACAAATTTATGATGTGTCGTAAACAGTTATTTAGCACTTGCCAGTTACCGCGCCTGCCGCGCCTATTAATCACATTTTACGCTCCCCTGATCGGCGAAGCGGAGTCTCCCCTTCGAACCGTGGCAACGAGCTGGCATCGCGGGCAAGATAGCACCCCTAGAAGAAAACTCCAGCAGTAAAAGTAGGGCATTAAAGAAGGCAGTTGGCGAGTTGGTAGTTTCATTATGTAAGTAGCACGAAGAGATGGGACTGGAAGAGAAGGCCCCGATTTTAACGCGACAGCCTTAATGGCCCATACAGCAGGAAAACGGGGCATAAAATAGCAGCCGACATTTGTCACGGCACGCGACTGAGCTCTCTCTCTCTCTCTCTCTCTCTCTCTCTCTCTCTCTCTCTCTCTCTCTCTCTCTCTCTCTCTCTCTCTCTCTCTCTCTCTCTCTCTCTCTCTCTCTCTCTCTCTCTACACGCACACACACACACACACGCACACACACACACACACACACGCACGCACAAAGGGAGAGGGAAATCAAACTTAGACTTGACAGCCTAATTTTCACTCACAGTTCGCGCCGAATACTTCGACATTTTCGAACAGTGAAACTATGATCGAAGCGAATATTGACTCGTTCGAATAACAGAAAAATTGAATACTCTCACATGCTTAAAATGAAAGCGGCAATGACTTGCATATCACAGCATGCATATCAGAGTTTGCATATCACAGCATGCTACGATGGCTATATTTAACGCGGTGCTGTTCTTCCAGCCGGCCACAGTCCCGGCTTAGGGAAATAGCCAAGGGATATCAGAGTACGGGGACGAATCGGCAGGCGGATGGCAATTGTTCCTCTGAAACAAAAAACAGTGCAGAGGACGCCCGAACAGGAAGCCCTGGAAGACGTGTCGCTATAGAGAAGGGCGAGGGGCACGCGCCGAAGGTTTTCGGTCCCCTTGCGAAACCTCCCGTCTGGCTTGCATGCATGCCGCGGCTTTTTTCGCCAGAGCTGCGCCGATGGATCAAGTGCAGAAGAAACCTGCGGCTGATTGCGTATGCTAAAGAAGACGGCAGCTGATTCAACGGCGCCTACGACGGAGAAGTGGGTGCGGCAATCCTGTAGGCACGCGTCGACGGCCTCGCTTTGCCACCGAGCGTTGCTGGCTTTTCTCCTTTTGGCGGCGACTCTTCGTTCACATTTACGCTCGCGAAGACCGACGTGTAGGCCATGCCTGGAGGCGGGGCTTTACGGAGACAGCCAAAATAAGCCAGTCCAACCTCAGAGGACCAAAGAAAAAAGAGCTCGAGTGAAGTTATACACCTCGGACACGGGGTTGAAGCAAATGGTTTAACTAAATTACTCGCTTAAGTAAAGATTTGCTGCACTGCGCTAAGCAACTAGTAAGGTATACTCAATGGCGAGGTGTGGAAAAAAAAAAAAAATGCCTGTGCGGCGGGATTCTAACTTGCGTCAACTTCGAAAGCGTCCCCTTACAGTGCGTAAAAATACTGTCCGGTTTGGATGACGCGAAAACTCGGAATTTTTCCCCTGTTCCGTCCGGTCTGGCAGGGAAGTCGGGTGCGATAGACTTCACAATACGAACAGATCTTTTGCGCTTCAGTATAGAGCCACCTACTGTGTCCGATACAAGGGAAGAGGTTAGCCACAGGTAACGGTGCGCTTCTTCCGACACTACGTTACCGTAACCAGTATTTGTCCACAAATAGAAGTTAGGTCGACGCTAGTTACTCCATCGGCAGAAATGATCGGAGAAGTGCGATTAGGCAGCTGAGATGACGATAATTTGTACGCAATAAAATAATAAGGGCAGAATGGAAGTCGCCTTATGAGGAACACAGAGAAATATCCTAATGCAGAGACCTCATGTGGCTATTGGAAATTTGCAAAGGTACCAACGGCACGACTGAACGTAAAAAGCGACTGTCTCGCAGTTTACAACGAAAGCGTATACAACGAAAGATAAGTATGCACCTTCGGCTACTACTACTTTTTTTCGGGTGGAGGGGGCAACGGGACAGGACGATGCGCTCATTTTTCAAATTCTGGGAAAAGCGTGAATGAAGGAAGTGCGACCGACGGCATTTCGCTGCAATGAATAGTTGAATGACGCCGGCATGTCTTTATTTTGCTAACATTATGCACCCTCGTTGCTCGGCGCCCGTAAGGAATTGGCAGGTCGAAAAAAAAAAAAAAAAAAGAACCCGAAGGGATCACTCAGCGCGGGAACGGGGCCGCGGGGCTATTTATATAGCGCCGGCCTTCAGGCACCTCCGCACGCCGCCTCCTCCGTTTCGGCGACGATTGCTGTGTCCCGTCGTTTTCCTGAGCGGCAGGAAACAACACATGGAAGACGCCGCTACGGCAATCACCACGCCCGCCGACATCTTCGACACGGCCGAAAATGTACGCAGCTGCAGCGGGCTCATTCCGCGCTGCTGTTCCCCTCGCAAGCGCCGCAATCGCTGCGTGAGTAGTGCACGCACACGCGAGAGCTTTGCGGGGGACCTGTGCGAATTGAAATGGGCCAAAAGACGTGTCAAACCCCTTACCCCACCTGACAACGAACGGCCAAGTGAAACGGTGGCCCTGACGGAGAACTGCCGCCGGGTTGAACCGGCGGCATAAACTTAACATTTTGGAAGGGGACACGGGTGCGTCGGATTAAGCTGATGAACTTAAGAACTATACCTCAATAAATGGCTTTCACCATCCGTGAGCACTGCAGGCCTCCTACCCTTTAAAGGAACCCTGCAACACTTTCAACTTTTTTTGAAATCTTAAAGGAGCCATGAAGACAAAATACAAGTTGGGTATATTAGAAAGACTGCTTAGTCCCGATAGCAATGATACCAATATCATCGCAATCTTCGAACAAAGAACGGAGATATTAAAGAAAACGTGTGAAGCAGTCGCGATCCCCTAGCCAATTTCCCGCAACTTTTCTATGACGTCACGGAACCTTGTTTGTGCGATTGGCGGCCGCCTAACTGACCTGTCGCGACGACACATGACTGGACGTCTGTAATGGGGCCTCTAGTTCTATTTCACCGCATCACTTGAATGCTAACGTGCAGTTAACGCACTGAAAATTATATTTTATTGTTGGCCCGTATGACGTCATTCTTGCTCATAACACGTCACGGTGGCGCAAAATTTAACTTTTTAAATACTTCTTGCTTTTTTTTCGTTAAAAAAACTTCTTTTGTGGCTCTAATGAAGCTGAGTGAGATACTGAATCAAAGTTCTTTCAAATTAAACGAAGTTGTATTTTCTCTTCATGGCTCCTTTAAATAGGGGTCGCAAAGTATCTCAGCCAAAAATTACTGCTCTATGCCCATCAGATAACTTGGAAACTCGCTCAAAAGATTGTTCTCTCTTTCCCGGTCTCGACGTTCTTCGATGGCCCGAATTACGTCACTGAGGCCATGTAGCGGCTGTTGGCCGGTCTTCTTTCAGTTGCAGCAGTGAACGCTTTTCGATAGCAACTTTAAAAATAAAGCCACAAAAACAAAGCAGAAACGGAAGGCGTATCTGGTGCGACGAGCAAATCACGCAGTGACGCTCCGTGCTGGCGATAACTGTAGCTTTCGCAGTGCTTCCGGACGCGAAGGAAAGAGTGAACGCGTTTATCAAAAGTGTTGTTAAAAACGACTGCCAGAATGTTCACTGCTTAATAAATTTTACGCTGACCCTCTTCCCCGTGGTATAGACAAGCATTGCCGAATTGTCCAAGATAGTTATACCGTCCCATAGCCGAAGACGAGGCAACTTCGTGTTATAGCTATCCATTCATTTTTGAGAGATCGAACTTGTTATCCACAAAAAAACTAGAATCGCAAAAAAAAAAAAAAAAAAACGACGAAGAAGCAGTGAACAAAGCAGTCCCGAAGCTATTTTCGCAAAAAAAAAAAAAAAAAAAACGACGAAGAAGCAGTGAACAAAGCAGTCCCGAAGCTATTTCCACAAACATCTAAAATGAGATCGACAAAATTGTCGACCGAACCAGAACAGTTAAGCCGGTGACAAACGGCTTGCACACTCTTCGATCGAACGAGCTAGCCGGGCGTAGCTTAACACCTTCTAGAAGGAAGAAACGGATGACCCGCTTTAAGCCCGAGACAAGAGTAGAGACGCAAGTTTTCATGCAATTTTGAGGGACGTGAAAAAAAAAAAAAAAAAAAAAAGAACAGTATTTTCATGATTTTTTTTTACAGAAAATGATAAAAAAAATTGAAAAGAAGACGCTTCCGCACATATCTATAAATAAATTCCACATACTTCTTAAGGCGAAAGCGACCGTATTTAGTTGCTGGCGACTACACGAATGAAACCAAATTACGGCCGCTGTAAAAAGAAAATAAGTAGATAAACGATACGTAGAAAAGTGGGATCGAAAGAGATTTGAACCCGGGTCGCCAAGAGCCGCAGTCAACTACAGCATTGACTTCCTTTATTCCCTTGGCCGCCCTTTCCACCTTGTCGTTAGTCACTGCTGGCGCCTAGCGAACGAGCTAGCCTGCATGCTCAGTACTATTTGCTCAACTAACGTCCCTATTCATCTACTCTCATTATCATCCACGCTTGTTATGTTACCATTCTCGTCTCTCAGAGCATACATTCTATATCTGCCAATAGCCAGCTTCTTTGTGGGCTTCAAGCTATCGCCTTTCGTTAAATGTTGCTTCAATCCTTGCCATGTTGTATACGCACGAGTGTCACTTTTCCAGCCTCTCTTACTAAATATTGACAAATCCGACAGTTCGACTCCCTCTTTCGTTCCTGACTCTCTCAAAACCCTGCTCTTCGTTTTCGGAGATATATAGTTTACCAGTTTGTTGCCCGGTTCACTCCCTCCAAAGGTTACTGCCGAGTCTGATTGTCTTAGATTGTCGCCACGGAAAGAAAAGAGCTGGAATTACGATTCCGAGTCCACAAAGACAGCAATGGAACGTGAACGACTCCTAATGCTGTAGAAGTCTCTTTAAAAGCTCGATTATGCCAGTAGTACCGCTCAAAAGAACTTGCTGTTGGGGGACTTGGTTTGTTATATCGAATATCAAAAGAGCGCCACTAAACTATCGCCGAGAGAGCGCTTGTCCCGTCTGTCTCTCTCACCCGTTGTTTGGTAGCGCTCTCTTGTTTTTTTACGCAACTGCACTTGATGAGAAGGATCTTGTCTGGGATATATAGGTACGCTTGGCCCTATATGGAAACTATCTCCATAAGTACGACGTCACGACGCATATTCCTAGCCACTCGCGTACGCAGTTCCGCGGGACTGTTGGGTTCGTGGATTGGGCTGTGGAAAGGAATAGACGAGGCCTCCCATTGTCCCTCAACAACGACCACCACAGTTTTTGTTTTGTTTTTTGCTTGCTGTCGCAACTTGCACCAACCTTGCGTCCCTGAAGAACAAGGAGGAGACAAACGAAAGTTATATAGAGTAGGCCCACTGCATCCCGAAGCTTTTGTTTTGATTGAATTGGTTTGTTCGTTTTAATTTAGTTGTTCTTTTCTCCCAATCGCGTTATTTCTGGCCTTTTTTGCTTCCGTGTGTCCGGCTCCTCCCGAACTCCTGAAATCCTCGGTGATTAGCCACTTGTCCTATGGTCATTGTCACCTCCCTACTACTCTCTAACCGGGAGGCTGAGGATGACTCCTCACTAACGTGAGGGTGCCGAATGACAGCGGGATCACCAAAGCGTGGCGGTCATCCTATACTCCTGAGAGTATACTACTGGACAATAAGGAATTTAAAGAATAAACTGTACCTTTAAGCGACAAAATTATTTTATGACAGTACGAAAGAAAGGTGCTTTCTGGCATAAAACGTTTCAGCCTCGCTTGGGAGGTAAGCTTGTACACTGAATTTTTTGCGGCCTGCGCACGTTCGGCTTGGCCTACAAAATTTTGACAAGGACTGTACATGGCACAGGGTTAATTTCTTACAGGTACACAGACCTTTTAGGCATCGACAAAATACCAAAAAAGGATGAAAGCTGCGTTTTCTCCCGGATGTGCCCTTCAAATTCTGCATTGGAAACTCCGCAATCACAGCGCATCCCAAAGCGAAATCCGCAATAGTGTTCTCTAAAGTTAAAAGAAAGGGTTCACTAAAGATACAGCCCTAAAGATAAGGCTGCAGCTCTCTCACACTCAACACGGAGAAGGGCTTTGAAGATGCTGTTCGCCATGCACGTCGCCTGCCCGATCATGACATCTAAACGATGAGCCGGACTCGCACAAACCCGTTGGCCTGCCAGCTCATCTTTATCAAGTTATCTTAGTAGTTGTTGCTGAAATTACCACGCCAGTGTACCGAAAAAGGAAAAGGGAAACGAGGCGCCAATGCTTTGTTTTACTAGGTAAGGCTTTTAAACAACTACGCAAACGATAAACTCTAGACACCCAAAAAACGGTTGGGAGGGGCGCGTGAGAGTCGGTTCATCTAATAACCACCGCCCAACAGCGCAGCACTTCTGCGTGAGATTTCCGTAAAACTGCCGGTGCCATGGCGCTTCCATGAGCAGGGCGAATAGCGCGAGGTTCATTTGCCCTGGGAACCCCCGTGCTACGCACCCCGCAACCGACTGCAATACAACGACCCGGAGAGCGCAGGAGGGCGCGTGGGATCAACGAGTCTTGCCTACGCAGCGTCCGCAACTTGGGCGGGGGTCTGCAGGACGCAGCAGCTTTCTTCGCTGCGCGTGGAGCCCAAAAAAGACGCGCAACATTTCCACTTCGCGCGGTTCTCGAGCGCGCCTACACCCCGCGCAGTCGGAATTACCTCTTGACAGGAGGGCCAGGCTGATGCAAGCCTACGAAAATGCACTACGTGACCGTTGCACGCTGTACGCGACGGGGCGCCCAGCAAACTGCGGCAGAACGCAACCCTTCGGTGTGACCGTGCCCTAGATGGCTCCACGCCAAAAGGCGCATTGCCCCGGCCACATCTCGCAGCGGTCACTGGGGGCTAAAAATAACCGCCATGTTTTCCAAACAGCAGTTTACCCTCCCGCACAGATGCACGGGTCAGTTGACGATATCGCGCTGACGTACCGCAGCACGATTACACAGAATGTGAAGTCATCGGTCGGCAGGCACTAACAACGCTATCGCAATTAGATTCACAGCTGCGGGACGCAGTTTCTGCACGGCTAAAACCGCGAGTCCTGATTCCAATTTCCCAAGTCCCAAATGAACAAGCGCATGCCACACTGACATCCATGGGACACGTTCAAAGGCCTCCAGGGCCGGGGACCCGCGCTGCCGGCAAACAAACGGGCTACCTCATGCTCAATAGTGACTGCTGAGTCACTATGGTGGGGAATTTCACTTGCGGTATTAATTTCCCGTCATCCAGTTGAAAGGGCAAAGCTTCGGATCGCTTGCAGCTGAACGCTGAAATTGGAAGTCAGCTTCAAAGTCATCAGAAATGGGAAGTTCATCTCGCCATGATGCTCGTGACCGCCTTCCACAGGGCAAGCGCGAGAAATTTAGCTGCAGACCACGGGCTTTCTGAGCAAGCAAGAAACGCACGCGTCAGCGCATTGCAAATGCATATTTTCGCTAGAAAACATTGTCCAACGTACGCGCCCGTTAGCATGAGGAAAGGAGGTTACGTACAAAACTCTTGAGGCTAGGGCGCCGGGGGATTATATGCCCTCAGGAGTGTCCCCCCGATACAAAGGGGCAGCCACCAAGCCATCATCATCATCATCATCAGGTAGCCCGACCCATTCAGACGGCTGCAACATCGATGAGATATGTTTGCGGTCACCTTGACTTGTTGGACCTCCACAGTTAAGCAAAGATGAAAAGAATCTCGCGTCTATAAACCTTTTCATCTGTTAATCTTTAATAATATCAGATCATGTTCTGGGCTGTGTTGCGCACGTGCAGTTGCACCTTCCTGTCGACTGCGCCAACTGTAGGGCCTCTGGAAGCTCCCAGGACGAAGAAAATACAAAGGTCTATAGTACCCGGTGCCACTTCAGCGCAAGAAGACGCGCGCGCAGAATTTGTCGTCCTTGATTCGGTAGGCATAGCTGCAATCTTTACCCGACATCCATGCAAATTCAGAGCGATAAGGCAGCCGTAACAAGTTGTTCTGTTAGTATACATGCCAGCCTCATTAGATAAACCTATATGCCGCTCTTTCGCCTCGCTCAATCGAGATCTGCTCGTCCGCGCGGACAATCCGTCGGAGAATGCTTTGATTAACCTTCCCCATGGCTACGCCGCTTTATCGGGTTAAAACGGAGGCCAACGATTCATGTAGCCCAACAGGTACTCGCCAGTGCCGTGTCTGCTGCTGTAGACAAATCATTAAATAAAGGGACACTACAGTGCAGGGGGAACAAGTTCGCCTCTATCGGTAGATTACATTGCCGTGAATGCGAATACAGTCTAGTCCACTTATAACAATATCCAAGTGCCAAGGAAATTCCATCGTTATAAGCGATGATTGTTATCAGCGGGCTGCGAAATAAAAAGACGGAACAGAGGTCAAAACATTTTATTCGCATGCCAGCAAGTTCGTACTACTACTAATTTGCGGAAAAGAAGCCACAGTCGGTCACCTTTGTTTGCCGCGTGTGAAGCTAGCGCAAATATTTTCCAAGAGCATCTATAGGTGCTTCAGCTGGCTGAGGTAAATGTCCGTGGCGGAAACAAAGTCCCCGAGAGGCTGTGGCACGCATTGGGCCTCCTACGAAGATACTACCTGAGTAGGCTGCGCAACCGCGTCATTAGAGCCGTCACTGTTGCACTTTTGGTGCGCAATATAACCGGATTCAATCGTTACACCCGATATCGTGGCACTGGAGCATTGTAATAGGCGGTTTATTTTGCCATAGAAAGAATACAAAAGTTGACGGTGCCATAGCTTTTCATCGTTATATCCGATATATTGTTATAAACGGTATCGTTATAAGTGGACTCGACTGTATACCACTCGCGGCAACATAACAGCTGCTTATTTACGCAAAAAACACGCCTAAAGCATGGAAGCAGGTAAGGCCCCTCCCCTCACTTTCCCGCACTACAATTTGTGACATCACGAATTTCGAATGCTGAAGCGCGGGATGAATGAATGAATGAATTTACTGGGTTGGAAAGTTGAAAGGAAAGTCCACCAGCAGCCTTAATTTGTCACGTGGGGATGTCAGAGAGGAGAGGCAACGGAGAGAGACACTACATGATAATAATAATAAAACGCGCGCACGCGCACGCACACACCAGGAGAGTAAAAAAAGAAAGGCGAAAAGAAGTCTCTGGAGTTCCGGCAACACTCTTTAGTCCCTGCGGGATTGACGGAGCTTGCGTTTTTCTGACTTAAAACACTTGGGCTGGCACAAGTAAATGTAAAATAAATGTATGCGGAAACCTTTGCTGAGCATGTGTTGTTTAAAAAAAAATAAAAAGAAAATACACGAACTCTAGCTCAAACATTACCAAGCAGGTTCTTTTACTGCAGTTGGTAACGTATGTTTCAGCGACGATTTCGGTCGAATGTTTTGCATAGACGTAAGTGCCGCCAGAAGACCTAAAGGGGCCAAGCAGACAAAACACAAGTTTGGTTCATTCGAAAAACTGCCTCGTTAGAATAATGCTGACAACACCTAATGCACACTTCGCTCAAATAAGCTATATAATTAGGAAAAAAGGAAATGGCCGTGCGACCCACTAGCTCATTTCCCGCCACAAACCTATGATGCCCAGCTGTGCGATTGGCTGAGGCCGGCAAAGGCAAACGCAAATTAGGCAGGGCTCACAAGCTTGCCGAACGAGCTATTTTCGCTTAAATGTACTGCATATTCATTTTACAGCAGTAAGAATGGTGCGGTAAACAATGGAAGTTACGAAAATACACGTAAACATAGAGGTACCGATGCGCACTGCTGTTGGTACTGGACGCACTATGCTTTTTTTTTAGCTGCACAGCAGCCCGCCTCTTTGCAGTTGTCTTACACCACTGGCCAATTGGCGTAAGCGGCGTTATCTTACGTGACCCTGTTTGTCGAGCATACCCCCTGTTTCACGAAACGATTACTTTCTGCCGTAACAAAAGCAAGCCAGGTGCAACTACGGTCAAAAGCAAAGCAACGGCGGACAACGGTCAGCGCTGATGGTGATGATGATGTGGCTATCCCCTTTGTATCGGGTGGGCACAAGTTTGGCACCCGACATCCTGACTATAGTGCCTAGAATATACTGGCTAGACACTATATCCTGACTATGGTAGCGCCATCTGGGAGGACTGACGATAAGCAAGGCTGCAGAGCCTAATGACCTACTGGAAGCTCGTTTGAATACCCGCCCTCATGACATCATGGCAGACGTCAAGAAAACACGATCTGGCGGGACAATGAAAATTTTAACCAAAACTGATTAATTTCTCAGTGAATACGGCATCGTTTGCCGCCAGACAAGCGCTGGGGCACTATAAAACACGAAATCTTTCGAATAAAACAAACTTGTATTTTGTCTGCATGGCCCCTTTAAAGGGGCCATGGGCCGTTGAGCCATTGCTGTGTTTTCTGACCGTATTTGCACCTGACTTGTTTTTTTACTGTAGAAAGTAATCGTTTCGTGAAACATGGATTATCCTCGACGAACACGGTCCCGTAAGACAACGTCGCTTACGCCAATCGGCCAGTGCAACTCGGAAGCGGCGGACTGCTGTGCACCTAAAACAAGCACTGCGCGCAGTACCAACAACACTGCGCATCGGTACTTCTGTTAACGTGTGCTTTCGTAACTTCCACTGTTTATCCCCCCCCCCCCCCCATTCTTAATGCTATAAAAAAGTGCCCTAATTTTAAGCGCAAATAGCTCGTTTGACAAGCTTTAAGCTCTGCGTTATTTGCGTTTGCTTTCGCCAGCCTCCGCCAATCGCAGAGCTGCCTGGTATGACATCATGGGTTCTGTTGCAAGAAATGAGCTAATGGGTCGCATGGCCATTCCTTTTTTTCCTAATTATGTAGCTTATTTGAGCGAAGTGTGCGTTAAAAGTGATGTCAGTATGATTCTAACGAGGCAATCTTTCGAATGAACCAAACTTTTGTTTTGTCTTCATGGCACATTTAAGCTCTAAGCGTAAGGAACGGCATTCCAGAAAATTGTGTTGGCTGAGGCAGGGGATAACATCATAAATGGTTTAAAAAATCGTGCATTTCTCAATGTAACAACGACGATGTTGAACGCAAAGCTTTTGCTCTTGGTTATCGCCTGAGTTTGGACTGACTCGCACGCAGTTTAGACTTTTGGTCTCAGCGGCTTTGACTTTGACCCTTAGCCATTTGATTTAGCACGAGGGAAGCTTAGCGTTCAACCATCGTCGTGGTTAGACGGAGGAATGCATGATTTTTGTCTGATTTTGCACGTCAATCCCCCTTTTCCCTGTCCGTGTTTGTTCGTACACGACAAACCCGCGGAAAAACTGAGACACGTGCCAGCCGCAGTGCTGGGAAATCGAGCGGACGGATATTTCTGGGCGGACGCACCTCCCTTTGTAAAAATGCCGTGAATGACTTCTCTGTTCGCGATTTGTGACGAGCTTCTACATTACGTGAAGGGTCGGGAAACAAGAGAAAAATGACAGCTTTAATGATTTATTTCTGAACAAACAAAGCATCGTGTGTTGTAGAACAAAGGCCGAAACAACTTCGAATAGCGGGATCTTTCAGTGAAAACAAAAAAGTAACTCGGCCTTTAGTTTCCCTTTAAAGAACAAAGGAAATGAACACGCCACGCATTGAACGTCAGGCGGCAGCTAAGGCCACGCTGTACAGAACCTGCACCTCGAGCGAAAGTGGGGCCCTACTTTGAGGGCTATGCGTGGACGCATTTTCTGCTGAACATGTCGTACTCTTACCGATTCACGTGGAATCCGGCACCGGGAAAGGAACATGACGGGCATTTCGAAATCATCGAAACGGCGCTATTCATCTGCTAGCCCATCAGAGGCAAACGGAGAATTCCTGCCTGAGTAGACTAAGCCAGATACCAATATGAACGCTAGACCGATTCTTCATTCGCGCCAAAGGAAAGCAATAGCAGCACAGTTCGAAGTCTCTCCCAACTTTTGCTGGCCTCAAGAAGGAGTTAACTTTCCGTGCTGTATAATCCCGTTCCTTTGTCTTTTCTTTTTCGCGATGGCGGACGACAGTTTCAAGAGCAATGATTAGCCACGGTCTCTTGCGTATCATTACTCGCACGAAGGGCAACACAGAACGGACTTTCCTGGTACTTCGATGCGACGTACTCAATGCCCAGCACTGCTTCTAACGCCAAGTCAGGGACCCGGAAGCTCGGCGATTGCAGCCAGCACTGTACGACTGATTCCGAAACGAAGCAGCGGCGTGAGAAAGTGTCAACAATTCGGGGTAAAAAACGCGGGGGCCTCCCGTTTCGCGCGCCAGCGGCTGACAGCTTCCGATGACGCGCGCCACCAGAAGGTTCCAGCCCGGTGGCGCAATTACAGGGACACCTTGAGGCCGCCGCACGCACGTATTATACAGAAAAGTCCTCGGCCGACAGGGGCGAAAGCAGACGGACAAAACAGAACAATGAGCTGCCTCGTCTCGCCCAGCGGCGCTCATTTGTATTGTGTACTTACTTCTTAAGATGGAACCTCCGCCATCGCGTCTGCGACCTTGGGCCACCATCAGCGCTTTGTTTTCGCTCACGTCGCGAAGCCGGTTGGCGCTGGCCCCCCGATAGAGCACCACGCGGTTGAGCGCCGCCGTCCGCCACGCAGGCTGTAGCGTAACAGGTATGACGCGGCCCAGATATTTTCTTTTTTCGCCTTTTCACGCGAACGAGCTGACGTGGTACAAGGTCCTCTCGAATTTGCAAGCGACCAAGGGCAGTTTAGAGGGCGCTTTCAAAAGGACTCGTCAACTCTCCCCGGCTTCTACAAGAGCGCCGCGATAATAAACGGCAATCAGAAACGACAACATCGGCGAGCGACATTACAAGAGACAAGAACGCCGCAGCAGTACCGCACCCGCCGTACCAAGCAGCCCCTAGGGCAGAAACGCTAATGTAACGAGTCACTAACGATGAAAAACGCATCTCCCCAGTGCCGCACGAACGGCCTAGAGTTAGGATCGCGGACCCCTTTTTCCCTATTTCAGTTCGCAGCGAGGGGTTAACGGTATCGGCAAAATGCGCGCAGCTGCGGTTTTGCGTTCGCCCGACCACGCCCCTGCTAGATCGCGCCTAGTAGTGCGCGGTGACGTTCAACCAGGTTCAACGAATACGTCGGCGAGCGCGTGCTTCGAGCGCCCGGTGTAAAAGAGAAATGAACATTTTCCGAGCTTATCAAAAACAGGCGAAGCGAGCCTGCAAACCATATGCGAAAACGGAACCGTTGAGAGGGACGAAATAATGTGGCACCTAGAGCTGAACGAATGCCATTAGAATCATTTTAGGTGGAACAAAAAAAAAAATCACACCCAGAGCACTGACAATGCAGTTGTGAGATGAAATGTCAGTTATGTACACAACAGCACACGGCACAAGGCATACCTTGGGCCAGAGAGATGCCAGCTGTGTGGTGTTGTGTACAATGTTGAATGTCATGAGTCCTGCCTCTCAATACCAGCAATACACAATCCCTTACTAACCATGGCAGGGACAATAAATGTTTTCGATGAGGTAGCATTACCAGCAATTGTGTACACCAATACAAAAAAAAAAAAATGCACAGGACTACATGCAACTACACAATCACATCAGCACATTGGGCTTAGCTAGGTTAAACACAAACTGAACCAATGCAACAAGTGTGCCACGAGCTGCCAAATGAAACCTAGCACAGTGGAGATCCTAATTGTGTTTCACTGCAGTACACCATGCATCATCCTCGTACCCTTGTAAAAGCAAAGCTGTGTGCTGAAATTAAGGAATAGAGTGGGGCAATTTTATGTCAAACAAGGAAGGGAAAAATAGGTGGACAGCACAGGCAATGGCGTGTGGCTAACCGAGAAATGGGAGGCAAGCAGAATACTAGGTGGAGCGAAGAGATTCGAGGCAACGAATCAGATGATGCAGGAGACAGACCTCCGTGTTGCTGCTGCTACAGAAGCCCTTCTCACATCCCATGCACACTCCAAACATTCTTATCATTTTAAAATGTTTCCAACAAGTTCTGCTCGTGTCAAAAAGACACGAACCATTCAAATAGTTTCCAAAAACTCGTGGCAAAGGTCGTTGACCCATGTGCTTGTCTTGCTGTACAACAACGCCAATGCAAGAGAGGCCTAGCCTTCAAGGTTAAGCTATTTCAGTTTTACACACTCGGTAATAATCCCAGTCTAGTGCCTCAATCCTAGACTAAATGAGCATGATGCGATAAGTGGTGTATGTCGCATATTATTGGTGGCCAGGGCACGTATTTCCGAATGCCTCGTTGCACAGCGCCCCACGTGTTGTGTCTTCGCGCCATACAGAACGTTTATAGTCTGCGCCGCGAACCTAAAGTGACTTAAAACATACCAAATCGCCATTTATAACAAAAACAACATGAGGAAGTGAGTTCTTCTGCATAAAAAAAAAAATTGAGTTTAGAAAAAAATATTTGCAATAAAAAAATTAAAGTAGACTCACTGAGGCTCAATCCCAGGCCGTCAGTGCAAGTACCCACAACCCTACCTTGAGGCCACAGCGCCCGAACGGAACACTCGTTTTTAGCAGCAGCTTCTGAATAGCACGCGCAGTGACATCGCACATCACGTGAGGCGCTGTGCCGCGAAGCGTTTGGAAACACGCGGCCAGGGAAGAGCTACATCTTCACGTAATATTTAGTAGTCCAGAACTACAAAATGCTTTAAGAGCATCGGTGTCAACAGTGGGGTGCAAGGTGGGCGCTCCCCCACCCCCTTTCCCTCCCCCAAGCCACACCAGCACTTGCCCCCACCCCCTACCCTCTCTCTCCACGATGCAACGGGTTTGCTGAGGACGCCCATGTTTAGGAGGTATAAAAGGCACCGAAGACAGTTTCAGCGAATTCACTGAACACATTCGGTATGAGTGATTTTACTTGCTTGCTTGCAGTTAACCAATGGTCAATGACAACAGCAACAAAACAGCGGTCAGGCGTGCCAGCTTGGTTTCTGCTGGAGCCATGACAATGCCTACGGACTGCAGTCTCGTCACCCCTTTGTTAATGCAAACAGATAACTTTATGTAAGCCACCCCGTCAACCACTCTGGCTGCTGCTCATGGTTCCTGATACTGATGACTAAACCAGAGCAACTTTTGGTATCTACTAAGAACTACAATTGACAAAAAGCTCGACAAAAAGCAGTGGTAGCACAGTGAAACCGTCTATTATGTCAATGAAAGAAAGAATCCCGCACTGCCCTTTTTCACTAAGTAAGGCCTGACATCAGCGGCATATGCAGCATTTTCTTTCAAGGAAGGCTGGAGACCCGCCCCCACCGCACACACACACATAGTACTAAAAGGAAACGGAAGAGCATGAGAAGGGCAAAAAACTGCAAAAGATCAATTAAGAATTAAAATGCAAAACTTTCAGGATGAAATGGCTGCACCCTGATAAGCTTTGGAATTTCTACAGTTTTTCTTTGTTTCCATGAGCACTGCACAATGGCAGATTGTCACGGTGAGTACAGACATCAGTGCTGCGTAAGCTTTGTGTATCGCTCGCTTCAGAAAAATCACCACTGGCAGCTATTATTTGTTGATAGGCTGGGTCAGTGGCCTTGTCTATTCCCCTCCATCGCTTCCCAGCTGCACATGCCACCATTTGACATTAAAAGGGAACCAAAGACAGGCAATAAATGAACGCAAGCAGCAAAGGTGCTCGCCCATCTTGTCATAGTATGGGTGGCTTTGAATAAAGCAAACCTGAACCAAACAGTTGTGTGTGCAACTACTGGGTCCGGGGAGCAGCCAGTTAAATGCATATGTGGCATTCCTCAAGTCTGCCTAGTTTGACTTTCCCCGCAAATCACGTAAAATGCTAGTATTTATGGCCCTGGCACAATGTGCTTGCATCACGCTTCTACACGAAGTTACCATTAGCCCCACCTCCTACCTCACTGTTCTTGCGGCTTCCTTTGCTGAAATTCAACATCTTTTAGCTTTCTGAGTCGCAATTTTCACAAAAGCAACCAACATAAACATCAGAACAGTATTGATGTAAACTGTGAATGAGCTATTCTACGTAACAAGACCAACATCACGAATCAAACAATAAGTGCTTAGACTGATTAAACTTTTCTTTGCCGTCCTCAACCACGAAAGCTCGTGGTGGTACTCACTTCAGTACAGCCACATGGCATCTAGAGACATGATTAGCTTTGCTTTTCCGTGGCACAGAGAATAGAAAAGTCATCTCTACTGACTATTTCTTAAACCTTCATCGAGTTTCACAAGCATCAGGAGTGACTAAAATAAACATGTAGAAAATGTACAGTATTAAGTAAGCATGAACGTTCTTATATAGCCACTAATTGTGCTATACTACCAGAAACTATAAACCACGAAACAACGCAAGCAGAATATTGAAATCACGGCAGTATCTACCCACTGGACAGCTTTTATTTAAGCGATAATTACCCGCCCTTCATTCAAGCTGCAGGGCACTTAGGGCACCTTAATTCGAGTCTGATGCCAATTTTGAGAACGCAATTTTGTGCATTGCTTTAAACCTTCATTAAATGTGTTCCAAGGAACTTAAATGCCTAGTTTTCATTCAAAGGAAATTTGATACCCAGGAATTGCTTACCAGTGGTATAGCCCATTCAAAGTAAATAAATGCTGGTGTTAATCTATTTTATCTGCAATCACATCTTACAACCTTGTTTAGCTGGCTATTTGTGTTTTCTAGAGCTTGACGCGGCAATAAAGTTTTTCCGAGCCAACCTGTTCTGGTCAAGTATCACCAAAGCTCATAATCCAGACGTGCACAGTCGACCCAAGTTAATCCAATCTCGTCACCTAATTCGATGAAGTTTAGAGGACATGTTTCGGTAGAAGACTGTATTTTTACTTCGGTCAATTCAATTTTACGCTTAATTTAAACAAATTTTAACGGTTCACTACGTCGAATTACGTAGCAGTTCTACGCGCATACAAGTACGTCGCAGCTTTACGCGCCAACGCAGAGAAACAGATTTCTTCAAACGAGGTTCGTTGAGGCTATAGAGTATGAATACGCTCTAACAGACATTTGCACCCTTTTGTGCCTGCACTTGTATCCTAAAAACGGCCACATCGAAGTCGTGTTATCGTTGAAACTTAGAACGACATCTGTTTCAGTTTCCCTTCACTCACACTGAACGTTACGGGTAATCGATGTCGCTGGATTGCTCACAAACAGTAGGTGCAAGTAAGCACTAAGGCTACATGTAATCAACTCTGGGCTCGTGGCTTCGAGACTCACTAACGCCGGGCTCGTAGGTTTGTAGCTGCGAGTAATGTGTGCGAGCACAGGACGGTAGGCATTCCAGCCTCTACACTTGATCGAAACGGCCAGGCTAGGCTCACATATCCGGCAAAATGTGCAAGGGAAGCAATGGAAGGCAAGGATTTGGGTCTACATATCGTCCACATCGCAAAGAACCAAGGGTAAGCCCACTTGTGAAGGAAAGGGATACTTCGCCTTTCCTGGCAAAGCATCCCCTTGCTGTCTATGGTGGCAACCGCGGAATGAGTCGCTTATCAGAATAGCCCGTGTAAAAAGTGGGAGCAACAAATTGCTACTCACCCAAACGCAGAGCGGCTCTTGGAACATGAAGTACACGATCTCCAGGAGTCGTCGTATGCAGTGATGTTCCAACAGAAACTGTTCAAGCGTAAGCTGGTGGTTGCTCACAAAAGTAAGGTTCCCCACCGTCATGGTGGTATCAATATCCGTCGTGAAATCGAAGTTGAACGTCGCGTTGATTTTCCATTCCAGCTGCGAGGTGACTTGAACAGCATAATAAACAGATCCTGATAGCAGCAAGACGCTGATGACGGTGTACGCTTGCAAGCTTGGCAGGGGCAAACGATCCAACAGTACCGCCGGCATGCTTGGCTCCAGGCTGCGTTCGTAGCTTCAGAGATCACCAAATATCGAGAAACGTCGGCATTTCTGTCTCGAAGAAAGGAACGACGACCACTTTCTAACCTGACATCATTTTTTCTGCACCAGACATCGAACGTTCCGCGAGAAGGTAAACCAGAAGACACTACGCTAGGAAAAGTAGAGCGCGTCTGATCACGGGCCCGGGGCGATCAGATGAAGAAGAGTCGGCTAGTTTTGGACTAAAGCTGAGCGTAATTTCCTTCAACGGAATACGCGACTGCGCTCACAACTTACACAGAACTTCCTGTCCAACGTGTCGCAAGACGGGAACTCGTAGCATTGCGCGCATGGATCCGCCGAACTATTTCCTGAAGCGGCTCTAGAATGAGCCACGGAAAGAGCGTGCTACTACTCTCCTCCCCGGCTACCTCCTACGCCCTCTACTCTCGACGCGGTGAATTCTGGCGGCAAGCTGAAAATGTCGTCCGCCTCTGGGAGGCCAAGTGTTCCGCAATGCGAAGATTACTTTTCTCTTGATGACATATTAACTACTGACGAGCGTGTGCCATGCAAAGTGGAGATACTTATACCAAAACTAGGTATGTACTGGAAGTCATAATATGCGTCAGGGTGCAGTCAGACATCATGGGCGTTGATGCGCCAACGTGTGCAAGTATCAATGATGAGCGTGTGTGGTCAGCCAAACTCTTGCTATCAAAACTTTATACTTTATTCACGTGTAAAAATGGTTTAAGAAGTTCAAATTCGGATCCTTTATTCGCCGCAGCTCGGTGCTTGCTTATCGAAGCGATGTTCGGCATGCTCAGATATTCTGCATCAAAAATGCGCGGGCTTGTGCCCCGCGGACGAAAACACGGATAGGCGCCCGTTTTGTGTCCCTTCTAATGTGTTTCGATGAGCGCTTTCATCACATCCTTCGTTAATAACCACTAGCCGAACAAGTTTTACATCGCTCGTTCAGTTGCAGCCTGTGCCGCTCGCAAGCGTGTTGCGGTGCCCTACAAAAAAAAAGTTAATTATCGGGGGTGCCTTTTGAAATGGAAAACTTGGCACACTCGGAGCTTCATTTGGGGCTCCACAAACGCGCAAGTATGTTAATGATACCTTTAAAGTGTTAAATACCGACAAGGGGTGAATTCCAGGACAAATATATTTGCTGTCCGGAAAGCTTTCAGGCGCTCTCTAAAAAACTAGAGAAAAACGCAAGTAACATCGACCATATGTTCTACTTGCCATTTCGCCACGTCACACGTGGTGTGACGTTTGGAAGATGACAGTTCGAGGGCAATCCAAAACGGGGACAATTCGAAAATTCGTATATCAACCCTTTCGTTCATATTTTAAGACATATTGCAATATGCTAAGATTTAGGGACTAAATAAAAAAAGAGGAAGAAAAGCTTCAGTTAATATCCTGGTCCAATCCCTCTGCGAGTATGTATGGGCCACTGAACAATAAGGAAAGTTAACTGCTTGGTCGGGTTCACTCAAAAAATAAATTTCCGAGAAGTACAGGGAGGATACAAATAAATAGAAACAGCGGAGTGCACAGCCTTCAATACGTAGTGGAGGGCTCCGGACTAATTTTGACTACCTGGGGATCTTTAAAGAAGCCATGAAGACAAAATACAAGTTGGGTTTATTAGAAAGACTGCTTAGTCCCGATAACAATGATACCAATATCATCACAATCTTCGAACAAATAACGGAGATATTAAAGAAAACGTGTGAAGCAGTCGCGACCCCCTAGCCAATTTCCCGCAACTTTTCTATGACGTCACAGAACCTTGTTTGTGCGATTGGCGGCCGCCTAACTGACCTGTCGCGACGACACAGGACTGGACGTCTGTAATGGGGCCTCTGGTGCCATTTGACCGCATCACTTGAATGCTAACGTGCAGTTAACGCACAGAAAATTGTTTTATTGTTGACCCGTATGACGTCATTCTTGCTCATAACACGTCACTGTGGCGCAAAAGTTTTTAAATACTTCTTGCTTTTTTTCATTAAAAAAACATCTTTTGTGGCTGTAATGGAGCTGAGTGAGATACTGAATCCTAGTTCTTTCAAATTAAACAAAGTTGTATTTTCTCTTCATGGCTCCTTTAACGTGCTCCGAAATCTCGTACACTTGGGCGTTTTTGCTTTTCGCCTCCATCAGAAAAGCGGCCGCCACAGCCGGGAATCGAACCCGCCACCTCGTGCCCAGCAGCGCAACGCCTTAGCCACTGAGCCACCGCGGCGGGTCCAACTGCGAAATCAAATGCCTCCTCAACGAAGTGCCACTTCATATTTATTTGATTGCGCTGTCACACCACCGTGCTGCCAGGCATAGATCGGTCTGAGCAAGCGTCGCGTCAAACTTGTTCTTTTTATTTACGGAAGCTCCATTTGTATTTGAGGGAGGAAAAAAGAACTAACTGTATCCTTGCGCTCAAACTTCACATTCCACTTTTGAATAAACGTGTATCAGCGTGGTGGCATGCATGTGCGGCTCTTATTGATAACGACGATGCAATCCTGTCTAGTGCCCCGAGCAAAATGCTCATTGTAAGATGCAAAAGGTTTGGCCCGCAACTTGTTTTTTGCTTAGCTACACAGTGTTGATGTGCGAAACTAAAGGATTACCCGCCGCTGGGGGCTCTCTGGCTGAAGCACTGTGCTGCCGAGCACGAGGATGCGGGTTCGATTCCTGTCAGCGGCGGCCGCTTTTCTGGTGGAGGCGAAAAGCAAGAATGCCCGTGTGTAGGAGATTTCGGCGTACGTTAACGATCCCCAGGTGGTCAAAACTAATCCGGAGCCCTGCACTACGGCGCGCCTCATCGCCTGCGTTGCGTCGGCGCATTAAACCCTGCAGTCAATCAATCAAGCTACTGAAGGACTGTATAGTGTCAGCTCACTGAGCAGATATCCAATATAATGGCAGGCCGTATTCTTAAATGTGTGGAAGACCAGTGCATGCACGGAGCTTTCGAGCCTGGCAGCCCGATTATGCCACATGTGTCGTAGGCTTTTCGCTTCGTATATCTATATGTCCCCCCTGTACGTATCCACCCAGCCTGAGGATGTAGGGTAGCTCAGCCACACCCTCTTAAGTGCAGTCATGCATGTTGCGCTCACTTGTGCAAGTAGAATGGTTATTAGGACCAACTCAATTTTTTAAGTGTCGTTTTAGTTTATCTTCCTAAATGAATTTTTTTATTTGGTGTCGACGAATTGCAACTTCTAGTACGTTCGCCCGAGCACACCTGCTTGTTGCAACTTTTATGATGATTCCAGTTGCCGTCTTTTGTCTGCTGACATTAATACCGTCACAATATGTTTTTACTGTTGTGGTTTGAAGATGTCTGGTGGGCTGGAAATCTACTGAAGCTGAATTCCAAGTTTAATGAGTCTATGTGATTGAAGGAGCGGACCACACCTCACCACAGGATTGTATAGTGGTTAGAGTTTACTCAGAGTAGATTTATTTATTTACCCATTTGTACACGCTGCAGCAAGAAAATTTTCGTATACACTGCATAATTGCCTGCATAAAACCGAGTTTTCTTAGGCCGGTGAGGACATTTCTTGAGTCGAAAATAAAAAAATAATAATAAATTCGAGGTGGGCAGCCTTCTAAGTTCAGAAAGGTGTGTTTTAAATTTAATGTGGTTATTAAACAAATAACAATGTGTAATTATTAAATTATGCATTGGTAATTACCAAAATACCAATGTGAGGTATTTTGGTAATCTGAATACCTAAAAGGAAAACAAAGTGTCTAGAGCTGATTCTGCCTGAAGCATGAGGAGCCTTGAATGTAACCGTTACAGTAAAGAATGACTGTAAAAGGACAGGAACTGTGTGCGTCACAAACGGTAGATAGATGTCCAACTAGCAAGTTGCGGGTAATTTATACACAAATGTTTAGAATGAGAAACCAGGAGATTTACCAACAGGGAAAGCCTGGACTTATCAGGGAATTTTGAGTTCCTGACTAAATCGGGAAAATTTTGGGGAATTGTAACTTTTTTCAGTCTTGCTTAGAGTAAATGAAAATTCATTCATTCACTCATTTTAAATAAAAGACCATGCAAGCTACACTAAGAGGGAATGAGCTGCGACCTTCCCTGTTCTTTGATCTTGCACTAATTTTAGCATTGAGAAGTACCATACGTGCTTGCGTGGTGAATGTTTCTTATATCAAAAAATTTATGGAAACTATGTGTGCATTGTTCTCTTATTTATTGTTTATTATTATTTCTGTATTATTTTATATTGCTTATTTTTGTTTTTCCACCACGGTGTCGTCCTTGTGCCTAGCCTTTCACCAGCTGTGGCTGCGTTTCAAGCTCCATTTGGCTATTGCTGATGAAGGAAATTGAGAAGATGCTTCAGCTATATCCTGAATATGAACACGATTGCAAAAACAAAATAAATCCAGTTCCCAAACTTAATAGTTGAATGTATTATGGATGTGCTTGGCTTAGCGATCAGTTAATGTTCTGTCAGTCACTGAGTTGATCATTTGGGTAATGCTGTGGTGAAGCCCACTTACAAAGTGCCTTAGAGCATGAATTACGCCTGAAGGTGTTATAAACTTAACCAAATTGTTTCCCTTGCAAATAACTAATGTGACTTACAAATGGCTGAATTGAAGCTTCCATTTTTGCTTGGCAGAATTTAGCAGGCAATCTTGTTAGATGAGCGTTAGGACGAGGCCACTGAAACTGGCAATGTGAACCTGTGGTGCGATGCTTGCAAGCTGCCTCTGCTCATTCTAGTTGGCGTCAGGATCCACTACTTTTGCATTACGCAGCATCACAGTCGGACAGTGTCACCGGCGGTAGATGTGTTGACGCAGCTAAACGAGACGTCGATCACGATATGAATAATGAAATCCCTTCCAGCTATGGCATTTCCTTGCAAGGAATTCCATAAGCCCCCTCGCACGTGTCGAGCCAGCATACTCAAGGCAGTCTATTTAACTGCACAACCATACTGGGGTTGAAGACATTGCTGCTACATAGTTTTCCAACTGGATATAATTCTTCAATTGCAAAAATTGGTAGCTGCTGTAGCTAATGTCGTTCCATTGTCTCAATTTCTTATTTATTACTTAGCTGCAATTTAGTTTTTCTGTGAAAGTCAAAGGTGTCGCAGTGCACAGGTATTTTATTGTGCTCCTTGAGTGTGGTAACACAAGTTTGCTGTTGTTTGTTTCCTTTGACGGTAGTTGTGAGTTAATGGGGCAAGGCCGACCAAGGGCAAGATGCGCCAAAAAATGCTGATCGGCTTTCAAGCTAGTGGTGAATGTATTATTATGATGGGAACATCTGTAATGCCGACACTGAATTTTTAGACTTCAGGCAATGTAGCAGTCTCATAAAAAAATCCTTTTAGTTTTCTTTCATCCCTAAAACAGTGTCTGTTACGTAGGCTTGCACACCTTTAGCTCTCCAAATGTGCATTACAGGGCCGTACCCAGAAATTTTTTTCGGGGGGGTCATGAATTTTGGGAAGGGGGTAGTTTTGCTGAAAGCAACAGTAAGTATTGTTTACGTGCTGCCTGGAAAAGATTTCGGGAGGGGTTCGAACCCCCAAACTCTCCCTCTGGGTACGGCCCTGGTGCATTATGCCTATTTTCAGTAAAACAGGTCAACAAAATGTCCATAACATTTTTTGTGGTAAATCCCAAACAACTTCACTAAACAATTTTCTGAAAAAAAGAGGAAAAAGGGAAAAAAAGAAGGTTTTGTTTAAAGCCACTAATGGTCATTGACACTTTCAGTGCAAATGACGTACCCACATATTTTCGCATTTCCATCCAGCCATGTCACTGATATACCTGTTTGTTTCCCACTCTCCATTCAAAACTGCTTGAATGGAGAAAAAAAATTTACACAATGGGTGTGTCACTACTGGAAAAACCTGCCACTGAAAAGACAAAAAGTAATTTTCTAATGAGCCCAGCAGTGCATGTACTGGCCATCAACCCCAATAACAAGCCTGTTGCTATTGTCTGCAGGATGAAGGCATCTCCAATATACTTACAGCTGCTTTTATCTTGTGACATCTAAATCCATTGTGTTTGCCCCAGAATTTTCTTATCTGCTCTTTCCACCATGCGTTCTGTCTGCCCCTGCGTCGCGCCTCGTCCTCCTGTCCTGGTAGCGATTCTCTTATCCCACCAGTCCACCTCTTGTCGGTCCTCTGCATCACATGTGTGGCCAAACTCCACTTCTCTTATCCATTCAAACTGGGATACCTTCCACATGAGCTGCTTCCCTCACCCGTGATGCTCTTATTTAATCCCCAAGCACGACACCTATTAATTTTCTTTCCATGACTCTTCGGGCTTAGCATGGTTTTCTTTTAATGTGTGTACGCTGGTTTGTGCATGTGTTTATACTAGCAGAACATACATGCTTTGCCTGCAGTGGCCATTTTTCTGGTAGAGTTGAAATGTGAAAGCACTGGTGTGTTGAGATTTTGGCACATGTGAAAGATCTGAGGTGGTCTAAATTAATTTGCAGCTTTCCAACATGGTGTGCCGCATAGCCCAGGCACATCTTCGGTGTGCGAAACCCCCAAAATTTGAACGCATACACTTGGCTGTTGCTTAGCTCTAAATTCTCAATTGTTATTGACAAGGAAAATATGAAAGGTGTTTTTTTTTTTCAACATTAATTTTTTTAATCTTTGGTGCATGTTCACAAATGAAAGGGCTTTAGAATACTCCATACACATGAATGCTATAGCTCTGAGCACCACTTTACCATGATGATAAATATATGTGATCCAGGTGCATTGTTTCCTGCTGCTGACAAAGTTTTTGTTAATTTTTTTTTAGGTTTACAAGAGTAGTCTTCTTCATGTCTAGTAGAGCAGTAGTCAAGAGTAGTCTAGTAGAGTAGTCTGTCAGAACTTGTTCTTTTTTTTTTTTTTTTTCATTTACAAATGTACTGTTCACTTGGACAGATTCATTTCCTCCACAATTTCTTACTGTTTTCTGATTCAGTTCAGCAGCGTTCTTATTTTTGAACCATTCACATGGAGTACCATGTTAAACTATTTGAGCAGTGGTGTAATCACAGGGAGCCTGAAATTATCTCGGAGAACGTTACTTTTGATTGGCTGCTTCGAAGTAACCAGCAGACAAAGGATAAAAGATGGCAAGATGAGAAACAGGTTGTGCATGAACTAGCAACTCCATTCATTTTATCTTCAATATATGCCAGTCATATATAGAACAATAATAGCAGATATTAAATGTGGCACAAGATTCATCTGAATCTTGCACCACATTATATCTGGGCTGGCTGGTAGCGAACCAACAACCAGCCCAAACTTTAGCTCGTTGGGGGAAAGGGGGGGGGGGAAGCAGAAAGCAAGGGGAAAAAAATACTGTCTCGGTCGTTTGGCGATTCTTAAATTGCTAAGACATTCACGGGCGTGGTTGGGTGGCTGCCAGTGCTGGATAGGCATGTGCTGTGGTGAGCAGATGTTCAGTTACTTCTTTGTGGGTGAGCTCCACATTGCCCTTCGTACTCGGCTATAACAGTCCCTCTGCCTCAGAGGCAGTTGCAGACTTTTTGAATAGATTATTTAAAAGTCCCCGCTACAGCATTAAGCAGGGTGTCGGAACGAAATTCCGGTTTCTGTTTCGTTCCATATAAAGTTCTGTTCCGGCTCAGCTCCAGGAAGAAAAAATAATGGTTCGTAACAGTTCATAACAGTTCGTGTTTGTGTGCAAGAAAATGTTGCGCAAGATTTATGATAGTTTGTTAAGGACCATCGAGAATTATGAAATTATGTTCAACAACATTAAGTGGGGTTTATTAATATTTTGTAAGAAGGTCCATTTAATAGCTCAACTGTGCACAAAAAAATCTGAGGGCACCTAATCACTCCTTGTCATATACTTCTTGATGGCACAGCTGTACATCACGTCCCAAGTTTCCACCCTGGTCCCCAGAAACTACATTCCGACAGTCCTCAACCTGGCAGCCAGGTTTGATTGAGGTGCTGTCATAGATGAAAAATCTTCCGGTGCTATTTGTTTTGGGGCACCCCATTGGGGTGAAGTGAACAATTAGGTGCGAACACTCCAAGCCTCCAGAAAACCAGCGTGCTGCACGCATACGCTCAATTCTTAAGTATGCCACCTTTAGTTCAAAATCCTGCTGTGCACTTTGTTACTAGCTTGTATAATTGTGGTATCGTTAAAAGTTTAAAATGCTCTGTCTCATGGGACACTCTAAAACTCCGGCACACCATTTCCCTGTGTTTAACCTTAACAAAGATTGTATGAGAGGAGGTAGTAGCAATGAATCAAGAGCAGTACTTTCAGGCCCCCACATATACATCTAGACAAAGGGATGACAGCAACAAAAGTGGCGAATATTCATGGCGCACATCCACATTCCCAGTCTCTTCTTCTAAAAAGTATTAAGATAGGAAATCCCTACTCGACACTGTCCTTTCCGCCCTTTATGAAATGTTTTCCGCTGCGCCCTGGCAGCACTTGCGTACAAGCACCACTGGGCTTGTAGCTGTTTCCATTAAGTGTGCTGCTGTAATCTGCTGTTTTTGTTGCTAATCACGTACGCTGCTGTAATCATGCCGAATATTGTAATTTTTCTTCTTTATTACATTGTCATGTTTCAGAATATTCATGTTTATTCATGTATAACAAACCCCCTACAGCAATGCCGTAGGGAGAATGTAGGTGTGTTAATAAATGAATAAATAATGCCGCAACGCCTACATAGCAGCAGTATGGAAGCAAGCAGTGAGCCTGCCAAAGGAGAGATGGTTCCAGTGATACAAAGAGCGATTTTATGCCAAGAAACCGATGGCAACCTCACACCTGACTGCATGGAAGTTTAAATGAATCCTGAAATATCTCAACTTTCCACTCAAACCAAAATTGAAACGAATTTTTGTTCAGTTTTGCTCTTGAATGAAATAATAAATGACGTTCCGTTTTCGTTTCGACCAAAAATATCTTCTTTTTTTTAATTTTTTTTTCGTTTCCGGTTTTTGTTCGGTTCTGACACCCTAATAGCCAGGCGTAGTTCTTTGTAGAAAATAATTGTTGCATAGTGCATTAAAATTGCCACCCTCTGGTAACAGCTCTCAATCAGCTTTTTCCTCAAATTTAGTCTGCTATTTAACATTTTAGTTAAATTTAGTTTATTTTAGTTAAATTTAGTTTATTTAACATTTACGTTAATGATATTGCAAACCTTCAATTGAATGCCCAACTCCTTCAGTACGGAGATGACACGGCACTAATCTTGTCGCGGGAATCTTGCAATGAGGCTATAGAGCTACTTCAAAATGATGTAACCAAAGTAGTAAGATGGCTGGATACAAATCAAATATTTTTAAACAAGAACAAAACCACGTTAATTTGCTTTAGAAACCCGCATAAGACAATAATACGTAATGGATCTATTGTGTTGCATTCTGATTATTGTAAAGACTGTTCATGCGTACCGCTACAGCTTTCATCCACAGTGAAATACCTGGGTCTTCATTTTGACGAGCACATGTGCTGGGTGCTTCACGTTGAATACATTATCAAACGCCTCAGAACCGTGTCCGCCCAGTTATATAAACTAAAATTTAGTTCCGCTCTCAACCTGCGCCGGCTGGTTTTTAAGGCCCTAGGGCAGTCTATTCTGAGATATGGAATGTCAGTCTATCGTTCCTGCACACAAACCAGAATACACAGAATCGAAAAGTTATTGGATCGAATATCTAGTAACATATTATATGGTACTGACCTTGAAACATTGAACAAAGGGGTAAAAACGTACATTGCCGGCGTGGATTCTTTTGTGGATCTGTATAATCAAGTAGTACTTCTGCGAAACTTCTTTTGTACTCGATATAAAAAAGTAGTAAAAAAGCCTAAGGTGCTACGCAAAGCAGACCGTTACGAATTGCCTAGAATATATACCAACTATGGCAAACGGTGGCGAGAATACTACGTTCCTTTTTATTTCAATCAGTTGCCCGAGGACATAGAAAGGCTATGCTCAATTAATAGGGCGAAATCTCAAATTAAACATTGGTTAAATTATGTAAAGTAATTGAGTGTCGTTGACGGTGTCTTAGCTGGTAGAAGCAGTGTGATCTATTTCGAACAGCTCCTTCTGTCCATTCAGTAGTTTTATTTGTTTCATTAGTTTTTGCTGCCTCATTCGTTTATATTCTGTAAATCTTATCAACATGTGTGTGAACTTCAAAAATTGGAGATTTTGTGAACTTTCATGAGTGCGAATGTGCATCTTGTTATAGTTATGTGTATATGGTGTTTTCGTTTTTGTTTTGTTTTTGGCAAAAGAGTTGCCTCTTGTATTGTTACCCCTGAGCGAGCATCCTGAGTCTGCCGTGACCCGCCCACAAGCGACTTGCACTTCTGCGGGCACGAAATGTACAGTGAAATTTATTGTGAAATAAAGTTCTATGTATGTAGGTATGTATGTATGTATATCTAATAGTTGATTATGACTGGGTCTGGAATAAATGAGTCAGTTACATTTGCAGTGTAGATTGGCAAAACAAAATTGAACTTTCAGTGTGTCATATCCTGATGTTTGCAATCAGTTCAGCATAGACTGTGTTAACTAAAGCTGTGTATTATGACCAGTGTTCCAAAGATAGTTTACAATGGAGCTTAGCAGCCCATGGCAATGCACGCTTAAGGTCTGGCAGTGATTGTTTTCGTTTTCTCCCCCAGGGTCCCTAGATTCCTCCTCAAAAGATGAGGACTTAAAGGCAGGAACGAAGATTGACTTACCGTACTGGCTGGCGGCACCTCTGCTAAGTCGGCGCATTGTCTCTGCTAAAGTTCCCAAGGTCTACGGGGAAACGTACAGAGAAATTCTCAGTGCGGATGCTGTTGCTGTGGACCTCTACAGACTTCAGGCACAGTACTACAAGTTTGGGCTGCTAATTCAGAGGCTTCCGGTGACAGACCTGGATTACGTCAGCAGCAGCCTTATTGAGGTAAATCTTTATACTCATCACAGGAGCTGGTAAAGTGACTGCTGATTTCGTATCACTGTGGTAAATCTCTCTTACGCTACTTGGCTTTGCAGGTAATTAGTTTTTATTAGTTTGGCATTTGGGCTGTCCTAGATAGCTAAACTGCTGTTAGTTTCATGTTTACATACCTATCACAGTTTATATCGTGCAGTAGGCTTCAGGAGACCAACTGTGCCCGAGCAGGTCTCTCCCCCAAATAGATGCAGGTTTGTTCTTCCATGTGTGGGCCATGTGCTGAACAACACTAAAATACGGCAAGCTGGCCCAGGACCGTAATGCGGGGGGGTTCTAACCCCCCCCCCAAATATTTTCTGGCTTCAACATTTTCGGTGATCCGAAAATATATACGGTGAGGGCTCCTGTTGTTGAACAACTGCCTCTCCAGTGATTGTAGCGTGTGCCTACCCCTTCATGTTTGTTAACTCCACGTTCAGACCATGTGTGGTTTGCCCTCCGGGTCAGTTCACCTGTGCATGCGCCCAGCACGTCTGTCGGCCTCTGCGCACTCGCAGTGGTGCCGGTTGGCTACCAAGTACTCTACTGGGACTGGATCTCTGCTCTGCCATAACTCTCTATTGTATAGATGTGCAGCAGTGCTTGATTCATATGCAAAAATAAGCCAATATAAATTTTCAACGTGGCCACCGTTGTGGCTGCAACCCCACCCCCTCTTGAAAAGAATTTCTAGGTACGGAACTGGTTTGGACTAAACTGCTATCACATTTCAATAGAGCTTTCGGTTAACAGATGTGTCTTAGCCCCTTAAGGTACCTCTGTCACTGCATGTGTGATAGGGCACTTCAGATTTGATTTTAGCCAGGCATGCACGGTTTTTACCTTTTTCGGCTCAACAAACCCAAAATAAATGCTTGGCTCGCTGACATCACACCCCTCAGTGCGAACTCACGTGGTGCGCTGTTTTTTTTTTTTTCTTTTTTCATGTAATGTATAGCCAACTAGTCCAAACTCAAGCCTTAGTCACCCTCATTATTGCTCTGATCACTGGAATACATTTTCAGATAACTATTATGGATGTGAGCGTCACCATAAATACGTCTCCGTTCCTCCTGCCCACTGCCCTTATTCTGTACGCTGCATTACGGAATATTATAACAGATTATGCGATTACAAACTGAAAGGGTGATTGAACACGTGAAGCACGAGATGGAACTCTTTTGGGAAGGCACTCTTTAATTTGGTGACAGCACTGTTCTCCCTCAGGAACCAGCAGCAGTAGCAGCACAGTAGGGAGTTATACTAGTGAGTTAGTCTATGAAGTGCCTCTCTGAAAACAAAGCAGCGCTGAAAGAGACAAAACAGAAGAACAAGCGCGAAGTCTGAGCGCTAGGCAAATGGGATACTGCAAGATGGGCGTGCCTTTATGCTTGTGTCATCTACTTCTTTGGCGCTGTTTTTTATCCAGGATGAAATACGTAGCGCCTGCAAGCTTGGGGGATACAGTTTCTTGCAAAAGGGGAAAGTGCGTGCCATATGCTAACAGTTTTCTGTGCTACAGTTGAACCTCGTTATAAGAGACATGAATGTAAGAGACAATCGAGTATAAGAGACACTATTCACCCACATTGTTGGCCACCCCATCTTTCCCATTAAATTGGCCTTTTTTTTATAATAGACATCGTATGTAGAAGATGGTTGGTTATAAAGGACAAATTATCCTTTAATTTTGGTCAACAATCTCACTTGTAACAGACATTTTAACTTTTTATGCGGTGCCACGAGTTGCGAACTGCAGGTGCTTCCATATGGAAACATGGGGATGACGGACGCCCGCAGTCGCTATTTATTATAACTTCAGCAAACACACAGTGGTTCAGTCAGCTATGAAACGCCGATGAGAAGCCCTGCCAATGAAAATGCAATGTACACAAGTGGTTCAAGCTTACTGCCATGCGTGTGCGACCGCGCATACAGGCTTTTGCGCAAGACAAGAATTCCGGGAGTGTGCAATGGGTGCTCCCAATCGCATAGCTCCCAATCAAGAAGCATCACAGATGTTGAGTCTAGTAAGCCTGATCAATAGCCAGAGAACGCAGCAAAAGAAGCTGTTCGCTGTGGCTATTCATCAGCCTTGTGAACTCGACATCTTGGATTCATCTTCCGCAAGCAGTGAAAGTAGCTTGTGGAATCGGTTGTAAAAAACAGCGTAAATACAGTCATAGAGCAAACAAAGATTCAGAACTATTTCGTAAATTCTGGGGGCCAAACATAAATTAGAATGAATCTTTTGGAACATGCTGTAGCGTTCTTTTGAGCTTATTTTAGTCGTACAGTGCCCACATTGAACTAGGGGTCAATCAGTTAGTGAAAACATGATTCCCTGCTTATAGGAGACATTTTCGTGTAAGAGACGAAACTGCTCCCTGGTGCGTGTCTTTTTAAAGGGGTTCAACTATATATCTATCATCATTATTTGGATATGTTAAAAAATGCGGTTTCCCGCTCTACGCATCCTAAAAAGTTCTCTGCGCATTTGCTCCTTTCGCTGAAAATTTCGTCCAAACACGATAGTCTTCTGCCGCTCCTGCCACGTAACTGCCTCTTCTCTCTACCCCGCCCACCTCTCATGCTGTGCCCTTCCTGTCGCAGTCCTCCCGTGATGAACACAAGGACGGATTGCTGAATCCAGCTTGAATTTCCCGTGTTCGTTGCGAACCATGAGATCAAGGCTCCTGTGCGAGTCCTTTTTGCATTTTTTTGCATTTTGTGGTTAAAATATTCTTTTTAACAACACATTTTTTTTTGTTTGATGTTTGATTATGCAAAAATTATGCCCACGTCTATTTTTAATTAAAGTAACACTGCAAGTATCAGTTCTGTGTAATTTTTTGCCTCAAATATCTCGAATGGTTGCTTTTTGCTGAAAAATGTTGACAAGTACGAAGCATTGTTCCAGCTTTAGTAGTTTGAAAATTGTTTTGCCTATATATTCGTGTCATTCAAAAGTTATCTTAAAACAAAAATTTTAGCCAGACAGGGGAATTGGGGGACAGACACAGAAAAAGACCAAAATTTTTGCATTTAAGTAGCCCAAGAAAGTTTACCATCTAAAAAACTGGCTATTATGCCAGGCACCACGGTGCTCGCGGCCTTCTCCGTGATGACATGTTTGGATATGTTAAACGTCTAGAACAAAATCTACCTTTTGCTGTTTTGCTTATTCAATGGCTGAAAGCAGAAAAAAAAAATTTTTCATGTGAGAACTTGGCGCGGAATAATTTTAAACTTAGTGGTGGGCCTTTTCTTTCTTGTTTTCCCGTGGAAATGCACTCCTCAAAATTTAGTGGCATGTTTGATGCCCTGAAGCTACTAATACTGTGCTAAAAGGTACACTGTAAATTGCAGGCTGGCAGACCAATTTAGAACACCTGAAGAACTTGCATCGAAATATTGACCCATGGACGCTTTCGTTTTCGTATTTGTCAGAAAAACAGCAGCTGGGTGCAGTAATCAAGCCCGCATCCTTGGGGTCAGCAGCCAACGACTCAGCCACTGAGCAGCTCTTGAAGGTCGCACTTGCGAAGTATTTACATTTTTCTGGTGTGCGACCTTTTTAAAGCAAATTTAGAAAGGCAACAAGCATGCACATTTTTGGGTGTTGGCTTTTGCCGTTGCGCAGTGCAGCAATCCTGCGGTCCGATTGTCCCTAAAAAATCGCAGCAAGGGGAGGGCAAAGTTGATGTTTCATATCGTTTGTGGGTTGCGGAGAGTGTGACACTTTGTTTGCTCAGCCTTGCACTGTGCTCGCGCTACCAGCAGTAGCATACCATTGCAACATTGGTTCCTGTAATGACGAAGACAGCATTGATGGTAGTGTGAATAGTATGGAAAGGAAAGTGCGTTAGAAGTCAAGGGTGCGTGAACGAGAAAGGCCCCGAATGGCATTGGCCACGCATTATCAACAGGTTATGGTCAAACCGTTTCGTCGTGAAACGGTAGCCGTTATTTCTTTTTTTGGTTCAGTTCCCGTTCGGGTTCGGGTTCAGTTTTGGGGAAAATACTGGTTCGGCTCTGGTTTTCAGATCAGTTCAGTTCTGGTTCGACACCCTGCTTTCAAAAAAACTGGTCAAGGCTCTCTTTTCCACAGTGGATAAATGACCAAAGCGTTGCACTGTTCAACACAAGGTCGTAGGTTAGAATTACACCTGTGGCTGTTTTTCTTTTCTGTGTGTGCGCGTGGGGGCAGGGGGGGGGGGGGGTTAAGATGAAAATACAAAATTACCTGTGGAAGAGGCCAATACACCAACCAAGGGCTTTTGTTAAAAGCGGTCTAACTGCTGCTTGTGGTCGAACACAGTCATCCCTGATGAAGGAGCCGAGTAGGCTCCAAAACGTTGGAACCTTCAAGTTTAACCCAACCAGACAGAGTTGTGTCGAAGATGCCCACATTCAAGAAAATACCTGTGTAGCGAGATTTTGGCACTCGTTCAAAGACTCTAGGTGGCCTAAATCGCAGCCCTGTACTACTCTGTGCTTCAAAGCTAAGATGTTGCTTCAGCATGTAAAACTCCAAGTTTGAATTGAAAAGCCCTCTTTTCTTTGTAGCGAGAAAATGCAAAGATAGAACAAGACTTCAGCGAGAGCACACATTTCCAAGGCTGGTGAAGTTCCCTTAGCATTGCAAACATCAACGCAGTGTGCGGCATACAAAGTTATCCAAACTTTACGGGGGTGGTGGCACTAGAAGGTCACTGACAGCTGACCTCATCAAGAGCATCATTTTGAGCCAAGCGAACAGAGAGGCTCAGTGCTAAAGATAGCGCCACCAAGTGCACGTAATAGAAAGCACAACAGCACAGCAGCACAGCAGGTGATACTAGAGAAGAATAAAGTGTCTTGGAAGAGCAAAGGAAATCAAGTAGTGTGTTACTTGCAAGCATGGGAGAACTTACGAGTTAAAGGAGCACTGACACCAATTTTCGGCGTTAATATTATTGCACAGTTCGCTTCCTTCACTCAACAGAATACCCTGGCCGAAATATGAGCGGCCTGCGACGCGAAGAACACGAGCGGCGAGCGGGCGCAACACCCTCTCAAGCGGGCGCCGGTGACGTCCGCACAAAGCGGTGAGGTCAAACCGGGAGGCTGTCATATGCGCCGTTCGGGATGAAAGCGCGGGAGTTTGAAACAAACGATTTTCAGGCCGTTCAACGTAATTAAATATCGCGCGCTGAAGTATTTGAAGTGCTGTTTCAGGTTCGCCAGACCGTTAAGCATCGATAAAAGCAATAAAAGTGTAACATAAAATTTTCGTGTCAGTGCTCCTTTAAGGTAGCATAGTAAGCAGGCACTGCTTTAAAAAAAATTCACAGCATATCCACGGGGTGAATGATGATGAGTGGGCGAAGCTCCTGAGGGGGAATCATCGGTAAAACCGTGACTCTTCAGTGAAAGTTCGCCCACTACATCTGCGTCCGAACGTAACGTCTAGAAAGTCTCGCTTAAACCGCGCGTCGGCACCTTGGGGCTGAGCTCGCCTGATGCGTTTTGCAGACGCCTCACGAGCTCTCACTGCATCGGGGTCTGCCTGCCGATACGCGCGCTTTCTCGCCGCTTCCCGTTCTCTGGCGTTTTGGAGATCCTCTTCGCGCCGCAGCCGTGCCGCTTCGCGTACGGCAGGGTCCTCGCGCCGTTGCCGTGACGCTTGGGCCTCTCGTTCTCGAACGCTTGGATCTTGGCGGCGTCTGCGCGCAGCCAGACGACACGCTTCGGCCTCCCGCTCTCGTACGGCAGGATCTTGGCGGCGGCGTCGCGCAGCTTCACGGAGCGCTTCTGCCTCGCGGGCTCGCACATCTGCAGCCTTATCCATCGGGCGACTCCGAGCGCGCGCCAACAGCGAACGGATTTTATTACAACGCTCCCCGCCATCTAGTAAACAATCCAAGCGCATCTTTTCATCATATACAAGTACCGCCATCTAGTAAACAATCCGAGAACTAAACTAGAGGTAGCCACGCCATCTAGTAAACAATCCAAGGACTAAACTAGAGGTGGCTACATACATACGTTGAGGATGGACAGACCCACGCCCTAAGGAGCTTCGCCCCTAAAAAAAAATTCAAGCACCCACTTCAGAAGTGGGTGACTTTAGTCACTATTTAGAGTTACTTTGAAAGAGCTTGGGCCTTTTTGTTTTGGCCTAGTAACCCGCCATGGTGGCTCAGTGGCTAAGGCATTGTGCTGCTGAGCCCAAAGACGTCGTTTTGATCCCAGCAGTGGCTGCCATTTTTCTGGTAGAGGCAGAAAATGAAATCAAGATTTTGGCATGCATTGAAGGTAGTCAAAATTAATCTGGAGCCCTCCACTATGATGTGCCTCATGGCCTAGGTGTAGCTTTGATGCGTAAAACCCTCCAAAATTTAAAAAAAATTGGATTGTTTTTGTCTGGTTTAGTATTTCTTTGTTGCAAGTAAATTTGGTTCAGTTTCCCTTAGTGTACAAGGGTGAAAGTATTTTATTTAAGAATGGAAAGAATGCAGAATGCAAATAATTCAGAATGCAAAATGTTTATTTTATTTCTCAGCATAGAAGGGGGTTGTACACCTTGACTTGAGCTATATATATAGCTCTCTTTGAAAACCTATTGAAAAGCTGTAGGTCCGTTGAGCTTGCAATTTTTTAAATCCCGTCACTTAAGTTTTCATGTGCAATGATATGCACATTGATGGCAGTGATCGTATCTTATGGATGGTAATTTTCTAGAAAGAATCACAGTGCCATGTACGGAAAAAATGGAAAGGGATGGAGGGAGAGACGGTAGGTGAGGAATCATTTCAAAGACAAATTCATGCAATTTCGCCATTGTGATGGTCCATTGGTGAGGCACTGTGTCGTCATCGTAAAAGAGCACTTTCTTGTGCAACAGTCTAAACCATTTCTTTTGTTCTTTTCTTCGGCCATTCTTTTTAACAGTTCAGTAGGACAGTACAACTCTCGTCTGTTATGGTTTTGCCGTTCTACGAGTACATTGTCGATAAGGAGTATTTCTTGGCTGTCCCCTAAAAGTTTCCACGCAACAAAACATGGATTCTGAAATCGCGTTTCATCCATAATCACGTTTCAGCATAAAGTCTTGTCGATTGTGATTGAGCATCACCGGATGCTGCATGGAAATGTCTGTTTGCATACGATTTTGGTCCATAGTTGGCAATCATGGCGCCCATCACGCGCACAACTTTTTCAACTGCAATTATTCGTGCAGGATTTTGGATGCGACGCATCTCTTTAACTCGTCTTGTCCCGCGTCGTTGTCGCGGCGTAGTCCGCATCCTCGGCGCGGCAGCTGTGCGCTCCGCCGCTCTCACCGCAGCGCCATCTGTACGTCAGCGCGGTCAGCTCGCTCCCGTCTCCGTGCCAGCTGTGCGTTAGCGCACAGCTTGCGCTCGCGCTTGCGCTCGGTTAACACATGCGCATGCGCTGCTATGCGCTGCTCTCTCTCATTCCGCTGCATATAAATGCGGTAAGTGCGCCGCTCCGCTCAGTCGTTCCACCGCCGGCGCTCCGATAACATCGTCCGATGATTTGAATAATGCAACGGCAACCCCCGATGCGTCGCATCTACCCCGTGGTTCCCCTCGCGGGAAGATGGTGTATTTTTGCACTCCTTCAGTTGAGGTGCCTACAGTAATTGGCAATCTTGCATGCAGTCATTCTGCAGTCCTGCATAACGGTGACATGAATTTTTCCACAATGTCCGTAGCAGTGATCGCAACTGAGTGGCAGAGCAGGCTTCATCTTGAGTTCGTGTGCATCACTGACGTATGCAAGGGGGTGCCAAGGCACCTGTCCCCTCTCCCAACATTTTCAGGTTTGGGAAAGGGGGAGAAGAAGCCGTTTTGCAAGACCCTGAATAAAAACAGAAATGAACAAAACAATCAAAAAGTTACATAGGGCATGCTGACTTCATCATAAAATATTTTCATTTTTAATTTTGATCTGATTTCTTGTTTTGTTTCTGGTTTTGTTTCCTTACTTTTGCTCTCTTTTTTTTTTTTTCCTTCCATGTTCTACCTCTCCTTTTTTGTTCGGGGCCCAGCATCCCTTGATATGAAATCCAGCATACACCGCTGATGTGTTTCTGTGCTTAAACTCTCCCATCCAAAAGTAAACCCGCCTTCAGTGATAGCATGCAGTTGAGGTAAATTTACTTCACCTAATTTGACTTTGGTCTGCGCAATCGTCCACTCATGAAAAAATTATTTGATCACTCCATGGAACTCATCGCGTTCCATTGTAGTGACAAGCGCTGCAATGTGCACTTTAAATGTATGTGGAACATGCTCTAAGCTGCACTTCTTAGTGATATCTGGCCTGTGCTAGGTTGCAGAAGGATACTTGCCAACCATGATATTGCCAAAAAAATTCTGGAGCCATGTCAAAGAAATTTATGAAACTTGTCAAAGGAACCTCATATTCATTCTTTTCCGCACTTATTTACACGACTCCTTGTTTATTGCTTGTTACTTAGAAGGCAAGCCGAAACTGAAGATAACGTGCAACTCCACAGCTAGTGTTAATATACTCTGCCATGTAAATTGCTCCTAACAGCTCTAATGTACTAGTTCTCCTGCTCCCTCCAAGGACAAGTTGTGTTTTCCTTTAAAGGAGCAAGTGAACTTTTGTGCTCCAGATTGCTGTTTTTCGTGCTCCATAGGTAATTATCTGTCCCATCTCCACATGAGAAAAATGGAGGTAAAGTGCTTGCACGTGATTTGCTGTTTGCTTATGCACTCTGTGTTTGCTGTTTTAGTGTTTGAAAATTGGTGCAAAGTATGCTCTTCCAGGTTACTGTCGATGCATTTCTATGTTGCCATTGCTAAGTTATCACCTAAAGCCAGCAATTTCTTGGCTTTCTGCCATTCTGAACTTTCTACACTGCTGTTCATTTTCAAAAGCATATTAAAATGTGAAATAGCAAAAACTCAAAAGTACTTTTTCTTGAGCCGTGAGACTTGTATCAAAAACGTATAGGTTGTACCATACATTGTTGCATCCCATGCCTAATGCAGAACTAGAAGAAATCGTACACCTTTAATTGCACTATATAAAATACTTTTGCTGTGAAACACTTGTGGCCCATGTGCATTCCTCTTAAGATAGTATCTGTCATGTTACTGGTCGTTACAAACTTGTATTTTTCTTCCTTTGGCTGTTGACAGTAGACTTCTGTTGAGTCGATTCAGGTGTCCTTGGAAACCTGTTAGCATACTTTCGTGAACTTTCATACTTTCAAATGGGAAGAGGCCAGTTGACGCATGATTTCAGCAGTTAAAAGAACTGATGGAGGGAACAACAGGAGTGAATGGCACCTTGTCTGTTTGCTCCTGTTGTCATGTCCACACTCTGTTTTTATATTCACAGTTTGATAGTCAGTAAATATTCTTAGCATTTTTATATGATGAACCGATCCAACACTTGTTCCTAACTTTTTTTTTTTTTGGCATATCTGTAAATTCAGCCTGGGAGTGTTTTGAAGAGGGTGCAGGGGTGCACGAAACTTGCAAATTTTCAAAAGCCGTAACTGGTCTAATACTGTGGTAATTTGTTCAGTTTTCCCCAAGTTCGTGTGAATTTGGCAGGAAAAATGCGCGGGTAGGTTTTTTGTTCTTGTTGTGCCACTTTTTTTTTTTTTTTTACAAAGGAGCAACGTATGCACCCTCGAATGGGCAACTCCTTCATGTTCCATGACAAAAAAAAAAAAAAAACCCTACAATAATTCAGCTGTGAAAAAAAAAAGAAAAGGTTAGGCTTTAAGCAAAATAACGTTTGCAACATTTACTGCCCTTTATAAAGGTTTTGTTTCTGGAGTAGTTCTGCGCAGAAATTAAGCTTGTAAAATTACTTGTGTTCTTTTGAACACTTCTTTGCAATAGCAAGTCTTGATACTCAATACGATTTTTAAGATTACAGCAGGGTTAATTCATTTTTGTTCACCTCTAAAGCATGAAATGCTTTTCTCAAAAACCACCGTGAAATTTTTGCACACCTATGTTCATTCAAGCATGTGCGCGCCTGCACACTCCTTTTCCCGCTTGATCATACGATCGTTTGCAGTGTGTGAGTGAATAAGTCTTATAATCGAGCTGAGCCGATTGCGCTGAAGTGCGCCAAATGGAAAATCCTGCTACATCTTGCTACATTTCAAGTAATCTGTGTCGAACGTGTAGCCAGACCTTGCAATGTGATAATTGAACAAACGGAACTAACCGCCCGAGCGGGTTGTAAATTTTGCATAAAGGTAAGAAAGCGCGTCGGAAAAGCTGGCGCCAAAAAATAGAAACGAACCGAAAAAAAAAAAAAGGTCGACGGGAGTGCGTGTCGTCTGCCTCCGTTTTTTTTTTTTTTTAGTTTTGCTCGTAAAGAAACGTTGGCCGAAATAAAAAAAAAATGCAGCTAAATGCGGTTGTTCTGAGGACAGCTGATATGTTTTAAGCACCCCTCTTACAGATTTTGCCCGCAGGACACGTGTCATCTGATCTCGGTAGCGCGCGTGCGCGCTGGAACCGGAGTGTCACTTAGAGGCTCTACCCGAGGTTCCGAACTTCCGGTACCCGATACTTCGTACCGGAACATTTTAATGAGAAAGCATTAGTGTACTTTGGCAGGTTCAAAATCGTTTCCGTGGCCCAGAGATAGCCTAAAAAATGGTGGGGTTAAAAAATGAAACACAAGTGAAAGAAGGCTTGAACTGGCAAGACTATTCTTAACTTAAAAAAAAAAAAAAACTGTTGGTATAACTCAAAAGTATCAACGTTCAGCGCAAATGAGATATTTAAAGCGAAACAGAAGTATATAACCGAGACCACAATTACGCGCTCTTTTAATTAAGAAATACACGTTGGGGTGGTTTATACGATATCAAATAACAAAACGGGGTTACAGACGGCGTCGAAGAGAGACGAGATAAAAGCAAACACAAAAGCTAGATATGTCGGCTCAAGGTGCTCCAGGCCTAACAGAAACAAGGTGAAGAGAACAGCGCGCGAGCTGTGAGCGGGGTAAAATCGGACTCTATTGCAAAGAGTATGGAGTAAGTGGGGGGAAAGGGAGAGTGGGATGAGAGGCTGTCTACGCGTGGAGGGGGAAAATTCTGAGCACCAATGCGCTCCTTATGACGTAGTGAACGCGGAAGCCCAACGGTCGGTCGTGCCGTCTCATTGTCATCATCCGTGTCCATTTGCGCCTTTTCCTTCGTGCACTTGGGGGGTACTCCGTGCAATGATAATAGAGTCCCGCATTGTTATGACGTCATATTCCAATCGGAAGTTGTCAGCAATGATTGCTTAAAATTCTTCAAGCATCCTTCGGTTACTTTTTGCAACGGAGTAGAGATGAGGGGTGAAGGGGGGGGGGGGAGGGGGGGACAGCACCTGGATTCAAAATTTTGCCTTACATGCGCGGGCATCTTTAACACGGGTACCCAGCATAAACTGCTTTTGCCGCTTCGAATCGCCGAGGCAACAGCTCTCCTCCACACTTCGCCGACTCGACGACCTTCCCTTTACAGCGCAGACAATTTTGTGCCATAGGCGTTGTCCGACACAGGCCGAAAAGGCTATAAAAGCCCTACTGCTCTTTTTGAAGGACACGGGCCTGTCTGAACGATTGTAGGGACATTACTATAGTGCAGTGCCCTTAGTTCGCCCATTTTATCAGTGGACCGTATTAGTTTTGTGCATTTTCTGGTTGTGTGCGTTGTTTGTACCGCCTTTATAGTTGCCTGGTCACGCCTTGTGTTTCTTCTACTTTTCTTTCTCTCATTTTCTCCTTTAATATGTACCGCTGTCCTTTCTTTCCCTTTAAGTTCCCGTATCCCCTCCCCCCTGAGTAGGGTAGCCAACCGGACAGTATTCTGGTTAACCTCCCTGCCTTTCCTGTACTATTCCTTCCTTCCTTCGAATCGAGCTTCCAAAGCGAGAATGAGAACCACTCGGCCGCGATCCCGTGTGGATAGACGCGATAATTGCGGGGTTTTTTCGGTAGTAGCTTCGTGGCTTGTTATTTAGGCCCAGGAGGCGGAAGAGAAGAATCCACCACGGCTTGTAGACTTTGCCGGAACTGGGAGCAGCAGCACCGAAAAAGCATGCTGTGGCCACTTCGGGGCCATGGGCACAGGCCAGACATGGTCCCCGTATCTGCAGCCGGAGGAGGGTTCTTTCCGCCATCCTCATGCCCACACATGGGTGCGGCACATGCTCACGTCGGGAATCTATCAAGAAGGGACAGACGCTGCGAGCCGCTCAAGTCAACTGTCGTAGCCCGTTTGCTTGCTCACTCAGATGATTCGTTGTTGCGTTTCACGCACTGGACGACTTTCTCAGCTAGCGAAAGGTGATTTGCCGTGCTGTTAGTAATCATCATTGTTAATAGTAGCTGACGTTAATAAGGCAGGATTGAGTGGGTACTGCGCTGCGTAGTCATTTTTAGGGCGGCGTAATACATTCTTAAATAGCGTTGTTTCAGTTTGGTGCCTCTGCGCTCAACACTGGCAGCTGGTGATTACAGCCTGCCCTATGTATAGCTCCGAACCCAGGTCCAGTGACCCCACCACTCTGGAAAGAGAAGCTCGCAACACTGCCCAGAGAAGCGCCTTTTTTTTCCCTCACGTTGGTTGTATAGCACGTGCGTTTGGATTGCTGAAGAGCACTATGTGACTCGCGAGCGGTGTTCTTTCTGTCGTCGGGCCATTTTAGCCTTCGGCGGCGGTACTGCATGGATGAACTCGAATGGCCTAGATATTACTGAGCTTACTTTCACGACTACGAGCGGCGTCACGGTGTATTTGTTTTCCCTTTCCTCGCGTGCGCTTGGGGCACGAAACTTTCCTGAGGCCCGCGGAGGCGTTCCCGCCGGCTTCCTTCGTGACCCACTTCGGGGCCGGCAAGGTGAAGCGCAGTTGTGTAACCGCAGCGCGTAAGAGTGACGCCAACTGGAAAGAAACAACGCCGATCGCCCAGGGGACAGTGCGGTCGCGCATCCATTCGGTTGTCCTCTGGAACCGCCGCCTTCCAGGAGACCGCGTCTGCCCACCGACGTCCCAGTGCCGCTCGTTCCGAAGGCCACGCGAGGGCGGCAGCATTGGCGTTTTTTCGGCAACCCTGCGGCGGCCTTATTCTGGCCATCACTCAAGAAGCCGCGTTTGCCGCGCATTTTTTTCTTCCCTCCGCGAGAAGAAAGGCGGCGCGTGATTGACGGTCGCGGGAAGAGCGCGGCTCCTCCGCGAAAAGGCAGCGGAGAAAGGGGGCCACAGGTGAACGGATTCACTGGTCAGAGAGCGGCTGCAGCCGAGGCGTCGGTCGTTGCTCTGCGACCTATTTCGGACCCGTCTTCTCCCTGTCCAATCCTGGCGGCTCTGTTTGTGCGGGGTTCGTTGGCTCCACTTGGGTCACGGACAGTGCTTCCCTGGCTGCACGGCAGCGTGCATGTACGCTCACCTGGAGTCCTTGGCGAAGCTGCACTTCGGCGTCGCTTGACCCGCCGTCTGGGTGTGCGTGGGCACAAGAGCAGCAGCTGAGCGTCATGTTGCGCCGCCGCAGTGAAGTGCGGCGCATACTTTGCGCGGCAGAGCACCCCCTTCAGAGGATGTCGGAGGAGCGCCATTACGCCGGCGAGCGGCCGCTTCCTCGTGTCCAACTTGCCAATTGTGCGGGGCGGGCTTCCCGCACCAGGGCCTCTTGATTGCCATCGGCCCGTTATAGAACACGGGGAGAAAATGGCGCCTAAAATCTGCTCCCTTCCTTCCAATGTATTGTCCAATTGTGCGCACAACTTCTCTCGTTGGAAACTCGTAGTGTGCGCGAGCAAGCGGGGTGGACCTTGGGCCTCCTCGTATGGCAGTGCCTGATTTTTGGTTTGTTGTTTAGTTTAGCCGGATTTTTTTTTCTCGCGGGTTCTGATACCGATGGAAATGAAATAAGGGGGACTCGCCTGTTAACATTCCAATGCACCTTACTACTTCGTGACCCACGGACTTAAAAAACCGTCATGCAGCAACACGGAAAACTTTACAAATACATATCGATGTTCACAACGGCCTAGTTTACTTATTTTGGAGATATGTCACCTCTTTACTGAAATAAAAAAATAAAGAAATACTTGCTTGCTAGACAGTGAAAGCTGGATAAACCAAAATGCATTTCTTGTTTATTTTTAATCTCAGTAAAGAATCCGTACATTTCTCAAAGCAGCAGGCTAGGCCGTTGGGAACATTTCTACGAATTTCTAAAACCTTTAGTATCGGTACACGATGCTTTTTAAGCCCATGGGTGATGAATTAGTAAGTGCCGTAGGAATGTGATCAGGTGAGTTCCCTTTAACGTGATTCGTATTGTGGCAATGCGCAGTTCCTCGGAGTAATTGGCTGCATGACACTGGGATAACACTAAATAAGATCTCATTTTTTAGAGGTTTAAATGCGCCAAAGCTACACGAAAGCTTTGAGACGCGCCGCAGTGGAGGGCTCTCATTTTTACCTCCTGGGTATCTTCAAGGACGTGAGGATACCGGGTAGTTGGTATTGCATTATTCTGACAACTCGCAAAGAAGCGGACCACGGGCAGAAAAATAGACAACTGAATGCAGGTTGCAGACCGCCGCTTGAGAAGTGCGCTGTTGTTAGCCGTTATGTGGATGTACTGATGCGCGAAATGAGGCAATTGAGATTGGGAGTGAAGGTGAGAGGTGCATAAGTGCCTCTTCCTTTTTTTTTTTTTGTTAAACAGGATATGATTGCTTTGAGAAGACACTAAGGTGTAAAAATAGGTTTGTCGGTAGACTACACTACCGTGCATGTAAATACATACTATACCACTCGCAGCGACAGCAGTTGCTTATTGACACTGAAAACGCGCTAAAAGCGTGGAAACGAGTAATTCCCCCTCCATTCACTTTTTTTATTGCGCCATTTTGGCCTCAGGGCATCAAAGGAATTGAAAGAAAAAAAAAACGAAAGTGGCGGGAGGCAAGCGGCTTCATGCACTACAGAATGCCGTATAGTCCAGTTTCAGCAAGAAAGTCTAAGAGCTGCCTGTAAAGAGGACCATGCCCAAGCAACCACCGGACGTCCGTCGGCCGTCCAACGTACGTTCATTCCGGCTCTAACGGACGTCCGTACGACGTGCGTTTCAGGGCCGATGGACGTTCCATGTACAGCCGTGAGCTGAAGTAAACGGACCACGGGAGCGGTGGCCAAAACTAACCGCTGCGCCGTCTGGTTGCGCGGCGCCTGCTGTCGAGACCGCGCACAGCGCACGCGCGGCCTAGCATCACAGCACACATGCCGCTATCGCTCGCTTCTTCGCGATTGTTTCGCGCTCCGATAAATTGACGCCAGGGGAACCGCGCGGCCCTTTTTCTATCTGCTGTGGGAACGGCGCGCTGGCGCAATCGGCGGCAACGTGGCCCGCTGGCAGAGTTGGCGCGCTGGTTATTATCTCGTGCTTGTTGAGTTTTTTTTTTTTTTGTGTGCACCCCCTACCCCACCGCGTCATATATTGAAGCAGATATTGAAGCAGAAAAAAAAATCACGGTGCAGTCGAAGAAAATAAGACAAAGTACCATCTTTGTCGGTTTTGAGGATATATGCGATATTATGGACGTCCTGAGAATGTCAGCGAAGTTGAAAAATTATTTATGCTAAGCCTACATAAGATTTTGACAAATACTGCTGTGTTTAGGTATGTACCGCATTGCTTTATTAAACTTTTTTTCCGTATGCAGCAAACGTGCCATTTCGCTATTGCTCGGGAAAATCCAGCTTCGCAATTTTTTCAAGTTCGAGGCGCTCACACATACTCCTTTGTGTTCAAAAACTCTGTTGTGATGTGGGGTACCATTGAACCTCGCTTTGAACGCCCAGCGAATATCGAAACGCATACAAACACAGTTTTCAATTAGATTTATTCGCACTTGAACACAGTATTGACAGTTCTTCCGCACTTCTGTGGCAGGAGTTGAAATTGAAAGGTTTGATCCAAAGACAGGTCGGTCAGTCGATGATTTAAGATAAAAAGATTACTAGCTTATCGTCGACGGCATGCGGCAAACAAACGACGGTATAATAAAAAAAACAATTTTATTTACACGTACTATTTTACGAAGGGCCGTCGTTCTCAGATGGGGGTCCACAGAGAAAAAAAGGACCGTGAAGACACTTCGGACTCCGTGGGGCCCTCCGCGATACTCCCAAGTTCCTTTTTTTTTTTTTCCATACCCTTCCGCGAACTAAAAAAAGTGGATTTGCCGCAGATATGATAGAATAACTTCTCCGCACAGCCCAACCTTTAAAGCTGGCTTTTTGCACAACGCTTCAGGTATGCAGAAAAGCCACACTCAGAAGGCGCGCAATGAGAGATGTGTATGAGCGACTTTGGCTGCAAGGGTTGACAATACGGCACGTATCACCACATTTCATCGTGGGCTCCCCCACCACTTCTGCAAGCCTAGAAGGAGTCCTCGGCACGCTACCGGCCGAGTACCACTAACATAAAAGATCACAGGTCGGGCAAATCGCAAGTCCTGGGCCAGCCCTATTTCCTTCACAACGCCATGTACTTATGTTTAATTCCAAAAGTCCCGCCTTCAAAAGAGACGTCACAACGGAGAGTGAGGAAGACCTATCAATTACGCGTATTCTAGGCCGCTGATCGGCCACAAATACAGTGAATTGTTGTGTACACAAATAGCCATATGACCCAACTCCAGCTCGCACTCTCATGCTGAAACTCCAAGGTGTTTATCAAAAACACGCTACCGAAGAAACAACAAGACAACAGATCTCAACTGAGAAACTTGCATCACTCAACAATCAAACCTGGGGTGCTCGGTATGAATTCCCAGCGATGCATTGCACGCTTAAAATTAAGCTCCGCGCAAAAGATTCCCTTCTTTGAAGCCGTCCTTCGTTAACAAATATCTGCGGCAGTGGCTACAGCCGTAGACCCGCGAGGAATCGAAACACCAGTGCGTATTTTTAACAACATAATCCCCGTGGACATGTTTTCGCGTTCACCCCGTTTAAACCTCCTGACCCCTCAACGACAGTGCTCGTGTCTTTACTGGGAGCGACCCTTATAACAACCTCAAAAACAATTATCGTCGCCTCCCTAACACAGGGCAAAAATGGTGCCGCTCAGGTGAGAAAATCACTGCTAAAAATGTTATACACTTTTCCAGCTCACCTCCGCCCGTTTCGGGCATAATACGGGACATCCAGACTTTCCGAGAAGCGACGGAAGGCAAAAAACGTTCCCACTCATGTGCTCCGCACCCCCAACGCACATAAGCACAGTCGACATAAAAGCAAATAAACAAGCAATGAAAACAAGTAAAATAGCCCGTACACCATCTTGAGCTAAGAGAAAGAAGCCACGTTGGTCGGCCCTTTTTTTTCGAATACATTTACTGCAATGCTTACCGCTGCGACCTTGTGACACCGAAAAACAGAAAGGGCACGAGCCGCATACGCCGCCACAGCAGGCTACGTGTGACAGCGTAGAACAATTTCCGCATATCAGGTGAGTCGCACCGTTTTCAATATAGGGCGGTACCCGGGAGTGTTCTCCTAACTGAACGACGTGATTCCCCTGGCGCTGATTTATCGAAGCAAGAATCAGTCGCGAAGGAGCAAGTGATAGTGGCACGCATGCAAAACTGGTTGGCCGCGCCTGCGCTGTGCGCGGTCTCGACAGCAGGCGCCGCGCAACCAGACGGCGCAGCGCTTACTTTTGGCCACCGCTCCCGTGGTCCGTTTACTTCAGCTCACGGCTGTACATCGGGGGACGTCCGGATTTAACACTTCTGTACGTCCAGTCGGACATCCGAAATTGGATGTATTTTGGATGTTCAGTGAAAATTTCCAGAGTCGCATAACAAAAGGTTATGTTCTCACGACGAATACTACACCGCGCAAGACCAACGCACTACAGGACGAGGGGGGGGGGGGGGGGTTGTTTCTGTAGCGGTTCTCAATTCTTATATATAATTCCCCAATAGATCATCGTTGGAGTCGGTTTGTAGTCGGTGAGGTGTTTCAATAAAGTAAAAAAATTAGGCTTAATTTTAGAAATACGCAGATGAAACTTGCGATATACAAGTACGGGTGTTGATGTACAAAATCTGTTTAATTGAAAAGCAAAGTAGCTTTTTCGTTTTTGGTTTTATATTCAATTTAAGCCATTATTTTATGCTCCGTAGTAACTGTGTACGTCCACTGGCGGATGTCATTCGGACTTGCACATCCGTTTCTGGATGTTCACTGTACGTCCGAAACTGTACATCCAAACATGGACGTACAGTGGACGTCCAAACTGGGCATTGGATGTTCGGCTGTATTTCGGATGGTTGCTTGGGTGCGTCCACCGATGAAATTCACTTTGCGCACTACAATTTGTGACATCTCGGGTCTTGAATGTTGAATCACGGGATTGGTAAAGCTAGCCTAAGTGTTTTTTTGTTTTTGTTTTAGTTTTTTCTGAAACAAACACTTATAATATGCAAGGATATTTTAACGTAAAATAAATGTGTGCGGGAACTTGATTGATCGTATAGTGTTGAATGCGCCGACGGAACGCAGGCGATGAGGCGCGCCGTAGTGGAGGGCTCCAGATTAAGTTTGACCACCTGGGTATCTTTAACATGCGCCGAAATCTCGCACACACGGGCGTTTTTGTTTTTCGCCTGAAAAGCCACCGCCGTGGCCGGGAATCGAACCCGCGTCCTCGTGCTTAGTCACTGAGCCACCGCGGCGGGTGTATGAGGGAGCTTTTGCTGAGCACGTTTCGAAAAGGCACGAACTTTAGCTCTTAAACATTGCTAAGCAAGTTCGTTTACTGAAACTGCTGGCAAGATTCGTTTCAGTTTTTGTTTCCATGTTTTGCATAGTCGTAAGTACCGTGAGAAGGCTCATGCGAGTGAATGTGTCGGCTATTGCCCCCTTTTCCCTCTGTGATTATTTATATCCAGGAAACTGGGTGAAAAACTGAGATTACTCGCAAAATCGATTAAGCGACGTGACCGGACGTCACTCACCGGGCTCAGAAATCGCGCGAGTAGATTCTACTGCTTTTTCTAGGCGGCAGCACCTCCCTGGATAAAAATGCCTCGAATGACTTCGTAGGCGGTCTTTCTCGCACGATTTGTGACGTCATCTTTGCGTTACTAAAAAAGAACGGGGAACAAGAGAGAGAGAGAGAGAGAGAGAGAGAGAGAGAGAGAGAGAGAGAGAGAGAGAGAGATGATAGCTTTGATTGATTGATTGTAGGGTTTAACGCGCCGACGCAACGCAGACGATGAGGCGCGCCGTAGTGGAAGGCTCCGGATTAATTTTGACCATTGATTGATTGATTGATTGATTGATTGTAGGGTTTAACGCGCCAACGCAACGCAGGCGATGAGGCGCGCCGTAGTGGAGGGCTCCGGATTAATTTTGACCACCTGGGGATCTTTAACGTGCGCCGAAATCTCGTACACACGGGCGTTTTTGCTTTTCGCCTCCATCAGAAAAGCGGCCGCCGCGGCCGGGAATCGAACCCGCGACCTCGGGCGAGATGATAGCTTTAATTATTTATTTCTGAACAAACAAAGCATCGTTTGACGCGTGGAACAAAAGCCTTAAAAGCTTTGATTATTGTGACATTGTTAAAGCAGAAAGTTATTTTAGCTTAGTATCCCTTCAAACTCTACCAGAAAAAGCAAATCCTAAGATAAACAGATACTGTCACTGACCTTAAGCCCGTTTTTTTTCTCTATCATTGTACGTTTTTCGGCGTTGTAGCTGTGCGGCTATCTTACCTCTTGCCATTCCTTATCGTGTATGCTTAAATGTATACTAACTGTCGGTGTGCGTGCGTGCGTGTGTGTGTGTGTGTGTGTGTGTGTGTGTGTGTGTGTGTGTGTGTGTGTGTGTGTGTGTGTGTGTGTGTGTGTGTGTGTGTGTGTGTGTGTGTGTGTGTGTGTGTGTGTGTTTCATTCAGGGTAGTTGGGGGTAAATACTTATTTGTCCCTTTCCCAGTCCGTCGTCCGCTTTTTTTTCCCTCAGCATTATTTGATAGTGTAATTTCGCGTCTTGATTAAAGCAAATGCAGTTCGCTGGGCTCTTGACGCTTGGTACAGCCTAGTTTCACTAGATAAGGTTACAGAGTATCGGCACTCGTTTTTCCTATTGTTCCTTGGCGCCGCCGTGATCATTACTCAGTTCGCATGACGTGACATTTGGTTACACTGCGACGGTTCATGGGCTCCGCCATTTTGTTATTTATGCGTTTTAGTCGGTCAACTCTGGTCTGGTAGGCTTAGTTTGTCCTCCCTGCTCTGCGGCTGCGCGCGACTGACGTCGTTCCTAAAAGATAACGCGCGTAGCAGCATTTCAGAAGCAGAAGTCTGCCTGAAGATGCCGTTTCGCTGCAACTTCGGCAGTGTTGTTAGCAAACGACCCGGTCGAAGTTAGCGGCGAGGCAGCAGATGCTGCAATGTCGCAACACTGATAAGCACGGAAATGGCCGCGGTTGCTGACTTGCGTGTCTGAGTGGCGTTACTCATACCTTTTTCTAGTGACACTATTGGTCTCCTCGATTCGGCTACACTTTCTGCACTAGTTCACAAAAGTGCCGTGCAAGTGCAGCGCCAGTTCTTTCGCACGCTACACCTTGCACGAGACGAGGGGTCTATTCGTTTCACCTGCACCGCGTGAACCAGTTCAGGCGGTGCCGCACTTCGCCGTTCGTTTCAGCGGTGCAGCTCGCGGCACCTGAACCGCGCCGTTCGATTCACCGGTGGTGCCGACGGGTGCAGGACGGGTTCACGGCTTTGCCTGCACTCCCTGCCGAGGAGGTGCAGAAGCAGACGAAAAAAGTGCAGGGCTGGTTCCGCCGATGGCGGAACCCACTTTGCACCGCTGTGAACTGGTTCAAGAGGTGCAGGCTGAATCGAATAGACCCGAGAACTCGCACAGGGGCTAGTGCAGAAGTGTAGAAGAACTGGTGCAGCACGGCGTCAAATCGAGGGCCGAAGTGCAGGTGGCGCAAGCTACACTGGTAAATCGAGTGCGCGAGTGCTGCACCGCCTGAACTGGTGCAGAAAGTGTAGCCAAATCGAGGAGACCATATATTAGCCGATAAAAGTAATCTCCGTTGATGTTGTTTATTGCGTTATTTTTCTTAAACGATGCTCAGGAGTACGACAAACTTTTCTCGGATGGACGAGCAAAATGGCCGTCCCGACTTTTGCATTATGCAAGGCTCGCCCGCCTCATATACTTCCGACGAGTTACTGCGTTCGGAAAGCGTTCCTACGCCTTTAAAACCGTTCTGGGGACGATAGTGTAAGTTCTTGCATAATTATTACAATAGATTCTACTTATTTATGCTGAAATGTTTAACCCAGGCGTGAATTCGTTTTTTTTTTTTTGGTAATTCCAACTGTCCTCAGTAGATGGCGCCACCGACATTCTACAGGAGATGTGTACGACATTATCCAAACAAATAATTTATTGTGGACGCTTAATCCGAAAGGTCAAAGATTCAAGCTATTTTAAACGAAAGCAAATAATCCTGAGCAACAAGGTTATGCGTCGTTTGTTTGGAGACTAATCCGACAGACGTCGCTACCTGCACCACGGCGGCCGGTAAGCCGGAATACTTAAAGGAGCCATGAAGAGAAAACACAAGTTTGGTTCATTCAAAAGATTGTCTCGTTAGAATCATACTGACACCACTTTTAACGTAAACTTCGCTCAAATAAGCTACATAATTAGGAAAAACGGGAACGGTCATGCGACCCACCAGCTCATTTCCCGCAACAGAACCTATATCGTCACATGAGCTAAGCTCTGCGATTGGCGGAGGCTGGCAGAAGCAGACGCAAATTAGGTAGAACTTACAAACTAGACGAACGAGCGATTTGCGCTTAAATTTAGGGCACATTCTTTACAAAGCAATAAGAATGATGGCACAAACAGTGGAAGTTACGAAAGCACATGTAAACATAGAAGTACTGATGCGTTCTGCTGTTCGTACTGCGCACAGCATGCTTGTTTAGCTGCACAGCACTACGGGGCTTGGGGATGTCTCAGACGACACTGGCCGATTGACGCAAGCAACGGTGTTTTACGTGACCCCATTTGTTGAGCGAGCACTGTTTCAGGGAACGAATATTTTCTCCCAGAACAAAAACAAGCCAGGTTTAAATGCGAGCAAAAACAAACCAAACGCGTGCCACGGTATGGTGGCGCCATCTAGGTTACGGAACGTAAAGAAACGCGGGAACAAACCAACACCGCTGTACAGGGTGGAGACAACCTTTGAACGGTCCCGTGCTGCCGCAATTGGGCCAACGGGCTCAACGCATTATTCTTTTCGTTTCCCACGAGACCTAGCAACGCGAAACAGACAATATGATTCAAACTTCTTCAGTAAACCGCGTTGCGGCGATAATTTTAGCGCGGTTTTGACACAATGACTTGCTTCGGCGGCGAGCGAGCAACCGAAAATGGCGGCGCCAGCGTATACGTGTCTCTACCCTGTACGGCGGATGCGTGAATGAAGGTACTCTAGGCTGCAGAGCGGTCGGTTCCAGTGATGTCACTTGGGACCACGAAAACGCACGATTGAGCGGGAAAATCAAAATTTTTACCTAAATTGTTTAATTTCTCAGTGAATAAAGCACCGTTTGTATCCGGACAAGCGCTGGGGGCACTATAAAACACGAAATCTTTCGAATAAAACCAACTTGCATTTTCTCTTCATGGCTCCTTTAAAAACCGCCAACGGTGTCCTACCGTTTTCAGCGGTCAACGAAAACCGTAACACCGTTACATGGTAAACGGAAACGTAAGCACATCAGGAGAGCGGGAAACCGGTCCCGGTGCGGTACCCGGTAGACCGCGCATGCGCACAACTCGTTTTTCCGCCTCTGCGCAAGCTCAGTAGCGCCGGTTGCCTACCGGGTACCGTACCGGGGCCGCTTCCCCTTTAAACTCCGTATTGCCGTGTTGCTTTGCTGATACCGAACTCCAGATCCAACCGAGCAGGCGAAACGATGTCGTAGCATATGACTTTCAGGCAAGTCTAGACTTGCACGTCCGGCGGGCAGCAGTGAATCGAGTTCGTGCATGTGACCACGTGAAACACGACTCGCTGCGATGAAGTAAAAGCGACACTTGAAGCGCGTGTGCAAGAAAGGAGAGACCAGCGCTATTCCGGCGTCAGTGTAGCCCCCTGCAAGCCGGATTCCTCATATGCGTGGCTCCAGTGCAGGCATGTCGCTGCGTAGCATATGACTCCACTGCAATTCAATTCCTCCTTCCTCTGTACCGGTCACGGCTAGAATGCATTGAAGGCGTTGCGCTGCTACGTTTAAGGGCACGGGTTTGATTCTCGACCGCTTCCACCACTCGCGTACTGTCGGCGGGCAATATGAACAGCTTTCTGGTAACACCCCAAGCCGCAGTTTGGCATATAGTTTGTGAGTGGGTCGTTGAGTGGGGCTAAAGTCCTTCATCGGAAAGCCGATGAAGGGAATTTACGTGTGGCACCTCTGCATTTACAGCGTCTGTGCACTAAATCGAGGGTTTATTAAGTACGGTGTATACAGAGGCGTGCGTGTGTGCGTTTGTGTGTGTGCGTGTGTGTGTGGTGTGGTGTCAGTTATCGCATCACGGGACGGGAAATAGTGGGGCACCGTTTCCTTCCGCTGTTGATGGTCGAATATTTCACAGTTGAATGGGCCGAATAACCTTTTATTTAAACTCCGAGCTTTCTTTACTTTTTTTTAGCTTTTATTAAGTGGCAAACGGCGTTCCATTCGTTTAGAAATGAATCATTAAAGCTGGAATTTCAGCCGCCGCGTTCCTGATATTTTTCCGTGACGTAAAACAGCGCCTATGAACCTAAAAGACGAAGCGCCGCCCTCGCACATGATCTGCCACTGAGAAGAGCGCGTAGAAAGTGAAGTCGTCTTAGTTGCCTTGTTCTTCCGCTAATCATGTTTTAATTTTGCTGTTTGTCCTATATATTGTGTGGCGGCAGGGCAAAGACGAGACGCGCCACGAATAAAATGGTGAGCGATGATTAAAAATGGGGGCCATGACATGGCTGCGCCCGTTCCCATCTGCTTCGTCGTCTTGGCTCGAACCACAAAGCCATGTCCCATTTTTCGTTTCTTCGTCGTCTCATAACAGTGTGTACATTGGCAGCAACAACGTATGGTTGCGTCGTACTCGCGTCAACCTCCGTAAGCATAAATACGGCAAAAAAAAAATCACCTTACTCGAACAAAGCCTTCCGTGTGAGAGTGTGCAGCTGCCTGTTGGGTGTGCTCTGTAACATGCCTTTTAAAAAAACAAGAAAGGAGTGCGGGAAAGCCAGCTTTCAAAAATCCCGGGCCATCTACACTAACGTGAAACCTGGGGAGGGGCGAAGCATTCAGTGTATAAGTGTATCCATGAGTGAAACTTAAGCGCAGACACATGGACGAGAAAGGGAAATGACACTAGCTCGTCTCCATTTTGCTTCAGTATAAGTGCATTCTTGGCGCCCTGGCGTTTTTGCCAACGGAGATGAAACCGTTGTGGGTACAGGTATACAGCTGTGCCGTAAAAGTCGTTTGTCTTTGAAGCACGACGCTTTCTAGCGCGAGGCGTAAACGAGTGTCCGGTGTTTTTTAGTACGCGTTACGAAGCGCTCCAGCGCGAGGCATAAACGAGTTTCCCGGTGCTTTATTACCGTGACTACATGAAACGAACGACAATTACGACGACTACGAAGGAGACGCCAACAGCCCCAGCCCCTAAGGGGCTTTGCCCCTTTATTAAAAAACAGGCTTAGCCTAATCCTCCAAGTACATTTATTTTACTTAAACACTTCCCTACTTTACTGTACTTTAAATGCAACTAGGCGATTAATTACGCCGTCATTTTTTCAGTTTCATCTTTATTTTTAATGCAATCGTTTTCGTTCGTATAGGTTCGATGCCTGGCTAGAACTTCAGCATTTTTGTTTCAATGTATGCGCTACCGAGCGCTTAGCAAACGCCAAGCTAAATTTTTGCGCCATTATCGGTGACTGCGCTGTCGATGTTTGCCCCCTTACGCCTGGCACGTACATAAGTACCCGGAACTTTACCGTAGTTTGCGTCTGCCTGTAAAGTACCGCGTGTTGTTAATGGCTGTGCTTAAAATAAGCGCAGTGGCACTTTTTGAAGTTGTTATTGTACGAGCGAATGACGTCAAAAAAGATGCCGATTTGTGAAATCTTTGCTCCAGTGCTCCCGTAAATTGCCTCTCTTCACGAATGTGCGGTTGGCCCCCTTTGAGCTGGTTCTGGGCTCGTGTGTCGGAGTGTAGATGCGCCGAACACCTGGAAAAGCCAGCCTGCAGCGTTTAGCTCGTATGCCGCACCTGATTTATTTTTGGCAGCCTACCGAGGGCCGTCGCTATAGTAAGCTCGAGCCAAACTTGTGAACTCGACGGGGATCCGAGAGGCGTGCCTCATCAGGGTCACTCGAAAGTCGCGCGATTGTCGCCCTGACGAGCTGAGTGCATGTACCTGAGTGTACCTGCACCCCCTAATACGGACGGCGGGAACGTGGGCGGCTAGGGCCACGAAATATTTTAGTGGCTCCGTGGGCGACCATGCAGCCTCGATCCTAGCGCTTGTTCCGAACCTCGGAACACGAACGAAAGCAGGTTTGACAACGGGAAAAGATGCCTCTCCCCGCTCTTTCTCTCTTAGTAATATTACCTGTGCATTAGGTGACATTACGTCTTCGGAACAGGAAGGAGTAGCGCTGAGCGTGTACGTAAAAGGCAGTCAAGTCAACAAAAAGCAATGGACACTGATCCTGCTATTGCGAGGTAATGACTTGAGATGGTCTGGGACACGAGCAAATTAGGAAGAGGATCGTGCAAGCCGCTGTCAACGCCCGAATCGCGAACAGCAGGAAAAAAAAGTGAGGACCGCATCGGGCCGTGTCCGGGAACCCGGAAGAGCCCGCTAGGACGAGCGCTTCCTCAATTCTCCTGGCGTGTGTCACCTGGGGGCGTGGCGACATGCAACCCGCCTGCATCGCGTCGTGTGACCGCGGCCGCACAGGGAGCACCACGATTTTCACTGTTCACGTGATAAGCGATGGCAGGTTGGCAACGGAGATGTGAGCGGTTGAAAGAAAAAAAAAAACGCAAAGCGTCGGAAAAAAAAAACCAGGATAACGTTGGGAAAAAAAAGAGCTTCTCCGGGGAAGAATGCTGTGATGCGACTGATCTGCAGTGAGGGAAACGCTTTCTGAAATCAATGCATAGACGTGAAATCGTGCGCATATTTTGAGAGCGGAACAGTGATGGAAGTGCTGATCCAACTGCTCCAAACTGCTCCAAGACGAAACTTCTGCTCCATGCTGCTCCAAATGGTCATTTTAAGGAATTTTTGCTCCAAAAGTGCACCGAAGGGGCATTTCTAAAGCATTTGGTAGCACTTCTAACCCGCTTGTGCAAAACCGAAACTGAAAATAAACTTGTGTCTGTCACCTTTATTCAAAGATCAAAGACAAGCCTGCTTGTAAGCCGAGTTTGCTGCGATGTGTCCGCACATCTGTAAACATGGCCTTCTTTATCTGCGATCATCCACGGCTTTCTTATGGCTTTACGGCCGCCCCGGGGCATCGCCATGTTTGTCACAAATAACACATGAACGGTTCTTTTTGTGAGCTAGTCTTATTCGGTTTTGTCTTCTTCAAAATGTTTTTCTGCAATAATTTTCTGTTACATGTCGCATCGGTCCAACTCCAACGTTCTGGTGTATCTAAACTATGTAGCAGGCATATACTGGATACATATACTGGCAGTTAAAATGGTCGTAAGGATGACTGTGGTTTTGGGGCTTTTGCTCTAACTGTGCTTGCCCTGTTTTAGTTTTTGGCTACAAGTGGAAATATGCGTTTTAAAACTAGGACAGTTTAGTGATGTGCCTCAAATTTTTTATCCTAAAGTTGAAGGCAGCAAAGATCTTGTTCTGATTTTTGAATTATGTGACTACTGCATTGGTTCGCTGGTTTTTACATGCACTATCGTGCATAATAAATATTGGAAACTTCTATGGTTTCCTTCTGAATTATGTTCAGCCTTATAACTCTATAGAGACATATTTTGGCATCTGCTCCAAAGTGGCTTATGTCTGCTCCAAACTGGAATTTTGCCTGCTCCAGCAGCTGCTCCAAGAAGTAAAATGCCCCTTCCATCACTGCTGGTGGAAGTCTACAATGGTGAGGATGACTTTGCATTCACCTCTTGCCGCGAAGAAGACAACGACCGCTTCGATGCATGATGACGATTACTAGCACCGAAACTACGCAAATAAACAATGATACTGAAACTTAACTATGTGTCCGGCAATGCTCCCGTACAACAGCTTCGTCATTCAAGTGTTGCTCGTGAGTGCAGGCTTTCCCGATTTTTTTCCTCAAGTAGAGCTTGACGGTATCCGTGCGGTTTAAAGTTTACTGCATGCCTGAACGTAGGCGCCGCTGGAGCCGACGGCGCGAAACAACGTTGTTTTCTTCATTTTTTTTTGTAGTGCTTTTATCTCTACTCTTTTCAACGCTGTTTTCTAACCTGTTTTTTTTTTTTTTTTGTAAAAACCGATCCAACTTGTATACTACATTAAAAGAACGCTTGTACTTTCAGTTATGCACTTGTGTTTTGCTTCCAATATGTCTCGAGCTTTCTTTTCCTCTGAACAATATTGACACCAGTCATACCATAGGAAAGGTGGCTGTAGTCTTGCTCTCTGCTGTGGCACAAGAGTTTTTATCTAATTTTTTTTGGGTTTACAGTCCGAAAAAGAAAAACCTGTCGGTGTTAGCCTGGGCTTCGCATATCAAACGACAGCCAATGCCTTCACGCCATGTGGCGTTTGGGCCGAGAAACGGGGAATTCTGGTTAGCATGCAGTTCTACCTCCGGAGGCCTGACGTGCGCAAACTGTTTTTTTATAACGCCGAAATAGTGCTGGTCGCACGCGTCCTGTCAATTGGAAGCAATGTTATTGCCTTCCGCGGTGCCGCGTTCGTTGAATTGCGTTATACATTGGATTACATTATAAACTTTGAGCCGGCCTGCTCGGAGTCTCTGAATTTATGCAAGGCTTATGGTTTTAAAGTTCATCTACAACGTTACGCACTTCAATCCCCGCATGTTTGCGCTGTGCTGTACGATTCAAATGCTGTTTACGAGGGACGGTCACATGATTTACTTTTCACAGTTTTTATTTGATTTTGCTCCAAGACTTTTACCCATTGAAATTTTCTTTTAGCTGAAACCGTAACCAGATGCCCTCTTGTTTATGCAGATCAATTCAATCAGTTAGCGTGTGGAATCGTTTGTGTTTATTTTCAAGGTCCTATAGCGGTCGCTTTCTGTGTGCGCTGTTGGCGGAGCGCCGCTGCTTGGACGTGGCGATAGCGATCCACCGGGCCGGGTCAAGGCGCACATATAACTTGATTTCATTTCGTCGCGTGGTGAGGTAGATTCTAGCTTCCGATCTCGTTTAGAATCGTACCTGTTTTGTTTTTTCTTCAATGCCTCTGCTGAACAACACCGTTAAAGCGGAAAGCGGGCAGCACTGTACCGACGCGCACGGCATGCTAACGCAAAACGGAAGGTCGTCGGAGAGTATACTGCCTCCATCGAATGTTATCAAAACATCCCTTCAAGTTATGGTGTTTACATGGTGCATTCCTGCACCGCCCATAAGTGTCCTATCGACTGAGCTTCGCAGTTTAACGCACCTACGTACCTCGGAATAAAGTGTTCTGAGGGGAGGGGGGGGGGGGGGGCAGTAATTAATTTCGGGCCACTTGAGGTGTTTGTTTTTTAGGACACACACAGGCGGCGGTGTTTACGGGAACTTTCATTATGTTCGCCTTCATCAGATGTAGCAGCGCCGCGGCCTTGAGCCGAACGAGCGAACTAGTGCGTCGTTGCCGGGCGCCGCGCACACACGACGAGGACCTTCTCGAGCTCCCCGACATTTCTAAACTAAGCCAGGGCCGTTTTCCAACTGTTGTGTCATATTATTCGCAGTGCACATCACAACTGCGAACAACGTTTCGGTGCAGTTCCATATCGATCACTTCATTTGAACTAGTCGTCATCCACATGACTCCAACGACCCGCCGCGGTGGCTCAGTGGCTAAGGCGTTGCGCTGCTGAGCACGAGGTCGCGGGTTCGATTCCCGGCCGTGGCGGCCGCTTTTCTGATGGAGGCGAAAAGCAAAAACTCCCGTGTGTACGAGATTTCGGCGCACGATAAAGATCCCCAGGTGGTCAAAATTAATCCGGAGCCCTCCACTACGGCGCGCCTCATCGCCTGCGTTGCGTCGGTGCGTTAAACCCAACAATCAATCAATCAACATGACTCCAACGATGAGGCTATCAAATCAATCATCATAAACAACAACAGCCTATTTGGGTCCACTGCAGGACCAAGGCCCCTCCCATTGACCTCCACCCGCTCCTGTCCTGCGCTGCCCGAGTCCATTCCTTGCCTCCGAATGTGTACATTTCGCCTCTCGATCGAGTTAATGGCCTTCCCATTCTTCTAGTCCCGGATCTCGGTGTCCACTCGGTTACCCTACAATTGTCCACCGGTTGTCGGTTCGTCTCACTACATGGCCAGCCCAGGTTTATTTCTTTTTCTTAATTTGATATACGATATCTTCTACTACTCGAGTCTGCTCCCTCATCCACGATGCTCGTTTCCTGTCCCGAAGTGTTACTCCTACCGTTATTCGCTACTCGGCCCGCTGGGCCGACCTAAGTTTGCTTTCCAGTTGTTTCATAAAGCGCCCAGTTTCCGCTCCACTCGTCATCACTGGCAACAAGCATTGGTTGTTATTCTCCTTTTCAGGGATATAAGTATACCTTACTTCTCATCATTTCTAAGTGCTTGAGGAATGCACACCAGCCCATACCGATTCTGCGCTGGATTTCGTTCTCGTGATTGTGATCAGCACCGACCATCTGACCGAGGTAGTTATAATATTGTTACGTGATGCCAGGACTAATGAGACGAGCGATGGTTAGTGGTGAAGCGATCTATTTACAAAAAGAATGAATCTATTTACAATGCGGCCATGACAGCTCGAGCTGAGTCCATGCCGCGCAGTGCTTCATCGTCGTCGGCGTGGGTCCCCTTGAGCTATGTTCCAGCGTCCACTTCTGCTTCCCGTAAAATTTTCTCGTCGAAGGCAACTCTTCCGGTAGAGGGCACGGACTAGAACAGTGCACGGGCCGTAATTTCTAGGCCCGGCCCGACCCGGCCCGATAGAGACACGGCCCAGGCCCGGCCCGGGCCCGAGAAATTTATAAAAATTGAGCCCGAGTCCAGCCCGGCCCCGACGAATTTTTGAAATCTGAGCCCTGGCCCGGCCCGAGCTTGCCAGAGTGTTGTTAAATACCATCCCTTGTCCGACAGGATATTAACATGAACCTGAAGAAGTTTGCTGTTAACCTAAAAAGCTTAAGCACAAAGCGAATACGACTACTTTAGAATTAATTTTTTTTAAAACTTGGGCCGAACTCTGTACAACTTATTCTCATTAGAAGCTGTGTTTTCGGTAGTCGTGTAACTTCATTTGCCACTTCATTTGCCAGTCTTCGAAATCAAGGCACACCCGAGGATACCTTAACTGATTCCGAGTAAGTTTATTTTTTTATTATTGCAATTCTTCAACAGATATTGCACCTTTCGTTCTTCCATTCCTTGCTGAAATTTGATCAGACGATGCGTCCGGTTTCACCATTTGATTTTTGTCTTTCCCTCTAGTTACGTTGGCAGCATGATTTTATCTGCGCTTCTGTTATTTCTTTCCTTTAGTCATGGCTCTAAAAAAACGCTTGCGCGAGAAAATCATGCGCTCTGCTTAGAAAATTGGTTCTTCAAAGTCTGCACACACTTTCGAAATCCAGGTCACGTTTGTTCTGTTTGTGTTTGTTTGAAAAGGAAAGAGAAAATACAATCATGTTGTAGTGTGTGGCTGGAGTGCCCTCGTTTTTGGCCCGCTCTCTCCCACTATGCTGATGGGACCCAGACGTTTCTGTTATTGGTGTGAAAGCTTTCTAAGTGCAATCGTCTTTTTATCTGATCTTTTAACGGCGCGGTAGTAAATTAGCATTTCTTTTTTTGTTTTCATTTTACCTGGAATATCAACAAGAAAACTTTCTCTTGCCAACAATTTAGAATTGGCGGCACAGGATAGCCGGGCCTCAGGAAATGCCCGGGCTGGATCGGACCGGCGCGGCCCGACAAAATTTTGCTTTAAGCCCGAGCGCGGCCCGGGCCCGAGAAAATGCGTGCTACCCGGCCTGAGCCCGAGCCCACGGGTCGGGCCGGGCTTTCGGGCCGGCCCGGGCCCGTGCAAAGCTCTAGCACATACAAGTCGTCCACTTGAATCTTTGGAGTAAGGCATCCATCATGCGCTCGAAGGTCGATGGCAGCGGAAAAAGAATTGTCGCTGGAACAATATTCTACTAGTTCTGGCGTTTCGTTACATATGCTGAACAGGGCTCTTTCGGCTTTCTTATTCCTCATTACTTTAGATTTATTCATATTTATGTTTATCCCCATGGCCTTGCTTTCTGAATTTAGTTCCTCAAGCATTGTTTGCAGGTGTTCTGCAGACTCGCGCCTAGCAAGACTGCCGTCTGCAAACCTCAAAATGGCTCAGGTATTACGCGTTTAACCGTAATCCTGTGTTTTTCCAGTCAAGCTTCCTGAACACTCCCTCCAGACAAGCTGTGAACAGTTTTGGCGAAATGCTATCACCCTGTCGTACACCCCTACGGATCGGGAATTTCTCGCTTGGCTTGTGAAGGATTATCCTGCGGGTGCATATTTTATACATGTCGTCTAGGAGTCTTATGTAGACCTCCTCTATCCCCTGGTCTTTCAATGCTTCCAGCACTGCTGCGGTGCTCACTGAATCAAACGCTTTTTCGTTGTCTATAAAATGTAGAGGGCTTTGTTATACTGTGCGGATTTTTCTGTCACTCGATTGAAAACGTGAATGGGATCCACTGTTGAGTATCCTTTCCTAAACCCAGCCTGCTCTCCGGGTTGATGGGAATCTAGGCTGTTATTTATGCGGTTAATTATTACTTTTGTAAACAGCTTGTATACAACTGAGAGTAGGCTAATGGTTCGGTAGTTCTTAAGGTCTTTGGTGTCCCCCTTCTTATGAATCAGAATTATGCTGGTGTTTTTCCAGGCTGTGGGCACTTTTAGACTGTAAGCATTGTGAAAATAGTGCAGCAAGCTTTTCCAGTACAATATCTCCTCCCTTCCTTTAAAAGATCTACGGTTATGCCGTCGTCACCGGCAGCTTTGCCTCTTTTCATGGCCTCGCGAGCCTGTCAACTCAGTCCTTGGTTATTAGTGGGACTTCGCGTGCTAAGCTTGTACGCTTAGTTGTATACCCTGGTCTAACGTAGCAGGCGTATAGCCTGGTGTAAAGTCGTTCCGCTACTTTGGTTATCTCGTCCATGTTGTGTGTAACGTTACCCTGCTCGTCTCTGAGGGTGTACTGTTACGACTCACTGGCGCCATGTTTGTGCGGGTCATTCGCCCGCCGGTCGACCACCCCACCGCTTGTCGACGGAAACGAAAGGAGGCCGACAAGACGCGGCGGCGGCCACTGATTGACAGCGGCTTTTGAGCGGTGTTAAGTGTTGTTGCCCCAACGGGATTAAGGAGCCGCCGCTCTTCCCCCTGCCTAAGCAACTGAACGCGTGTGCGCGTGAAAGTCCAGACGGCGACGACCGGACAATGGGACCCCAGTGGCGGCGGGGGCACAGCGAGGAAGGCAGTGGCAATGGTCAAGCTAGCGTCACTAAATAAGCCAATAACGCTTCCCGGAGTGATTCCACGAACCTTGATATCAATCTGTGCTGTTAGGCTTCCTGGGAAGTACGTGCGAGAAGAACCCCACCGTGGGAACGCAGCGCGCGGCTGACACCAAAAGGATACGCTGCGCCCGCGCGTCTTCGGTTCTTCCCCTCTCCTACAGGCTCCTGACGAGTGGCAAGGGTGTGTGTGTGCGTGCTATGCATCTATCGACATACATGAAAGGCGTGTCCCTACCCGAGGGCGGTGCGAGGAACTTACATACACATCACCATTGGTCCGCATTGTTTTGTATGGGGATCCCCAACCTAGGGAACAAGGGATCGGAGGTCAACAAAAAGGGCGTGCTGCGGCCCGCCAAGTGCTGTCTTCATATCGACAACTCACTGTAAAAATGTAAATAAACCCGTTGAGTTTGCTCTAAGCTCTCCCTAGTCCTGGCTCGACGGAACGACGGTGACCGGCCCCGCTACCAGCAGCCTGCGGTCGCTACAACTCGCTACATACATTGTCTTCGCCGATAGCTAGCTGCTTTTTAGTTGCTCTTAAGCTTCCGCCTATTTCCAGTGTTTCTTCGATCATTGCATTGTTGTACGCACGAATGTCGTTCATTTTACTTCTGTTAATCCTTTTCGACAGCTCGGCTAATTCGTTCTGACGAAACATCGTAAAACTTCGCAGCGCTACAAAGAAAACAAAAAAAAGTATGTCGCTTGGCAGGTGTGCTGGGAATTTTCCCTGAGGCTGGGTAGGGGAGGGGGGGGAATCAAACTCGAACAAATTGTGTCCCCTTCGCGCATGTCTTGACAAGGATGGCCCTAATGATCGAATACGTTGCGCGCTTCTCGCTTTTTTAAATGTTGGCCTATTGGTTTTCTTTAAGCGTTCATGAATTTTGTGATGTTTTCCTTTTTCGTAGAAAAGCATTGCACAGGCACGCGTGCGCACGCGCACATAGGGGGATTTACAAAGTGCGTGGGCGGCTGATCGGCCGAGCCTAGTGTCACTAAATAAGGTTTTTTAGTGACTCTAGCCGAGCCGACTTCTTGTTTGTCTGTTTGCTTTTTTTTTTTTTTTTCCCTGGAAGTTGTCGATCACACGTCGGTTCAAGAACCATTGGGTCTCTTCACTATGGCGAATGGGAGTGGCAGCTCTCGAGCTGAAGGGGAGGGTTCGGCCACCACTTCGGGGTCAACCGGCGCCGGTTCAGCTCGCCGTCGTTTACGCTATTAGTCCGCTCGACGAGGGCGACGTTGAGCGTCGATATCGGTTGAAGTACTTTGTCCGTCAACTTTCTAAAACCGCTGCCAGGCGAAATGGGTGGTGCGTTACACACAGACGGGGAGGAAGGCAACGTAAGCCGGCACCCCGCGACAGAACTTAGTCTCCAGTCCGTGCTGTCGTCCTCTGTGCAGTTACTGCGCTCTCAATTGGCACATACAGCAGCCGCTGTGCCTTGCATATCCCAGCGATTCTAGTTCCGAAGTGGTGTATACTCCTGTGTATAATGGCAACGGAGGAGGAAAGAACGGTAGAAAACGACGCGCAGGGCCGGTGAGCGATCTTGCTCTCCCGACATTCTTTCGCTCTGTGATCTGATTGACAGGCTTCAGGCTGACGGACGGGATTTTGCGGGTGGAGCACACGGTGCTATCGCCCTAGAACTAACCCTTGGACCGAATATTTCTTGGTGTGTTTCTTGGAATGGGCGGTGGGCATGCCATCGTAGTTGTAGGTGTTCACGGTCAGGTGTTCACGACCGGCCCCACTCCGCGCAAATATTTTAAATGCGTGGCCGTGTAGAACGTAGATTTTTGGCTTTCTCATCTGGCTTGGAAAATGACTTTATACAAAAGAGAGGTGATTCGCATCCTTACACGCCGATCATCGTCACTTGCATGCGTGAGGAATATTCGCTGATGGTCACGTACTTTGTTCCGTTGAGCGCATGCCGGCTACCAGAGGTTCGTAGCATTCATTTTGCGCAACCAAGTTTTAGAGCTGCGATGTAATTTGCGGGTGAAAATATTTAGAAGTGCCAACACCTTCTAGACTGCAATTTTTATTTCATCAAACTATTCCTCAATGTCACACGTATATCGCACAGACGGGCAGAAATGACCGTGAAAGTGGCCATATAAAGCTTCAGCTTTTTTTTTTTGAAGGAAGAGACTGCCTGCAGGGTCGGACTCGCTAGCGAGAGCCGGTATTTTGATTTTTCCGGCCAATACACGCCCTAAAAAAATTACTAGGCCCGTATTATCGTGAAAGTGTGAGCTTTTGATTGGCTGGAATTGAAAACCGTCCGCTTCCTTGGTTGAATCGAGTCAGTAGGGAAAGATAGGAGCCCCATGGGTAATTGATTAATCGATACTTCAGGGGCATGGACACCAAGTTACGGGTACAACAGGTGGCGTCGTGGGCAGGGTTCACTTAAAATTCCTCGATCCTGTATATAGAGGAACTCTTCCTCTATGTAGAGTCTCCTAGAACTCTACATAGTGTTCTAGGGAACTCTAGTGTTCCCTAGCGTTCCCTAGAACACTCTAGTGTTCTAAGGAACGCGAACCCCATGTTCTCTGCGAACCCTACAAGACTATGTAGAGTTCCTTAGACCTCTACATAGTGTTCTAGGGAACTCTACTAGAGTTCCCTAGTTCGTTGGCCGTCATCGCATCTGTTTTGGGACCTGTACAGGTTGCTGCCGTACTTGTGGTACGAGAGCCTTCCCCCGAAAATTAATAGCATCCTCGATCAACTGCACCGGTGCACACCAGGGCACACCAGTGCGCCTTTTCATCCTCGATCAACCGGGGCGCACCGTCGCGGGGCAATTTTTGGTTGCCCAATAGCGCACCGTGAGAGTCGACGGTGCGCCGGGGTGCAATCCCGAGATGCATCGCGGACGACGCCGGCGAAGCGGCTTCCTCCGCCGTCTGCTGCAGCGACGGAACATCGGTACAGTGAACTGCAGCATCGGCGCACTCGTGTGAACGCGGAACTGGCTGTAGATTGTTGCTGACAAGGGTAGATTGCTTTCGAATTCATCGGGCAACGATGCGACTGGCTCATAACAGGTGCTAATAAACGGCTAGAGATTGGAAATGAGGACGCGAACTTACAGCAAGAAGGCTGATTGCATGGCCAGCCAGTTGGAGCTTTGCATTCGTTTAGTTCGAGTTAATTACACGAACAGCTTACTGGAGTGCCTAGACCACGAAGACCTGCATGCTTTGCTGCATCGGAAGGGCGGAACATAACAGGCACTCGCGTTATGGCTCTCAGAATGAAAATGAGAAGCAGCTTGCAGGTAGTGGAAGCAGTGGAAGAACGTTGTCGCGCATGGTCGCGCATATGTGACGGATATGGCTTGTGTGCACATTAATCATTGGCTTTCAATAAATATCACTTTGTTGTGGCGCTGTGTCATATTGCGCTGTTTCGTAGCCACTAGTGAACGTTTTAATGAGTTGCTTTCACAGCTTAAGAAATGGCGCTAGGGTAGAACCGCCCGGTTTGTCCTCGATCAACGCTCCGTGCCGGTGCGCACCGTCGTGGGGCACTGTGCACCGCGCCGGTTCTGGGGGCAACCCCGGTGCGTGTTTATCGAGGACGCTATAAGGTACAAATTGTTTTCGTGGACGCTTCGTTTACGAGCGGCCCCGCACGGGGCACCTTGAGTAATCTTGGTGACGGTACTGGCGATACCGCGGACCCCGAGCCCCCAAACATAAGCTGGATCCAACCGTGGCGATGTGTTTATAGGTGGAGGGTTAGAAACCACGAACGGTGGCCGTCGGAGCCCAGGTCAAGCTCCGGCGGATGGGCTCCCTGTCTGTTCACCAGGCAGGGAGCTCCGGGACCTCTTTGACTACCAGGCTAAGGTCAAGGAAGAAAGTACCCCCGTCTCCCTGCTTTTTCCTATGCCATATGGATAAATCAAACCCCCCCCCCCCCCCAGACGTGATCGGCCCCCTAAAAGGGGCCGCACCGAAGTATCTTTTCCTTCTTTGCCTTCTATCTCGCTCCCAAAGCCAGATAACTACCCTCGTTTTTTGATCATGGAATCTGTGGACAAATCGAAGCCGGTTTCCTCTCAATCGGTATTTCTTGTTTCTAAATACCTTGAAGGTATCATCGGCAAAACATATGACGCCAAAAAACTCAGAACTGGTGAAGTGCTAGTTAAACCAAGCAGCAATCCACAATCCTGAAACAAACCCGCATGGCAGATCTGGAGATCAGGGTCACACCCCACCGCAGCCTCAACAGTTGTCAAGGTGTGATCTCTGAGGCAGATCTCCTAACCGAGACAGAGACTGATCTGCTCGAAGGCCTAAAAGAACAAGGCGTGACAGCAGTAAGGCGCATCGTCATCAGGAGAGAGAACAAAGAAATAGCCACCAAACATCTGATCCTGACTTTTGACCGCTGCACACTGCCCGAGCATGTCAACGCAGGTTTCATCCGTTGTTCTGTCCGGCCGTACATCCCGAACCCGAGGCGCTGTTTCAAGTGCCAGAGGTTCGGGCATGGTACCAACTTCTGTCGAGGCAGAACAACATGTGCCAAATGCACCCAGCACGATCATCTCTCTGACAACTGCACTGCAACCAACTTCACCTGCCCGAATTGCCAGGGTCCACACGCAGCATACTCTCGCGCTTGGGAAAAGTTTCATTTTGAAAAAAAAAATCATTAACCTTAAGATAACCGAAAACATCACCTTCCCAGAGGCGCGAAAGAGGTTCGCCTCCTTCCCTCTGGGCAGGTACGCCGACGCAGCTCGCCGGGGGGCGGAGCGGCGTTTGGTTTCGGCGGGGACCTAGTACCGCGAGTCGGACCTGGTCCCGCCCCCCCCCCCCCCCCCCCCCCCTGGGTTGCCTGTGGCCGCCCAACCCGCCACCACGCCGCTTGCTGAGGCAGCAGCGGTTGTGGTGGCAACCTCTTCCGTCGGGACCGGTGCCGCCCCCGTCCGTGCCTCCCCATCGTCCAGTGCGTTGGAGTGTGCCATGGACACCACGAGCCCCGCACCGGCTCCCACCGCCACCGCACCGCCCGTGCCACTTCTGGTGCCTCCGACACCACCGGCGGTGGCGGGTCAAACGAAGGGCCCCCGAAGGGGGGCCAAGTCCGGGGGGCCCGGTTCGACGGGCACACCCAGGACATCGGACGACGAGATGGACGTCGTGCCGTTCTTGCCTGCAACGCAGCGCAAGGAGCGGCCTCCGACGTCCAAGCCTTCAGATAGGCCGCCCAAAAAGCCCAATCCAAGAGTCACAGCCCCGAAAGACGACACATAAACATACACACTCCAGTAGCTCTCACACTAAATAATGGGAAGAGAAAATATTGTTCAATGGAACTGCAGAGGCCTTCTGAATAATCTTGACGACGTGTATGAGATTCTGCATACCAATCAGCCAAGTGTAATGTGTGTTCAGGAAACACATTTGAATTCTAAACACACAAATTTCTTGAATAGTTACCTGGTATACAGGAAAGACAGGGATGGCTGCACACACTCTTCTGGCGGTGTGGCCATAATCGTCCGGAAATCCTTAGCATGCCACCCTGTCACCTTGAACACTATCCTTGAGGCTGTAGCAATACGCTTAATAATATTTAATAGGTTGATAACGGTATGCTCCATATACATTCCTCCTGATGTTTCACTTACGAGCTCCGACTTCGAGGCGCTGGTTGACCAGCTGCCCGAACCATACATCCTTACAGGCGACCTTAATGCTCAAAACTCTCTTTGGGGCTCTTCCAGAACGGATGCCCGAGGTCGCCTGATAGAAAAATTCCTTACATCTTCTGGAGCATGCCTTTTCAACAATAAACAGCCTACATACCATAACATAGGTCACAACACATACCCATGTCTTGACTTGGCTATTGGCTCCGCAGTTCTCTTTCCTCTTGTCGAGTGGGGAGTGGGAACTGACCCATATGACAGTGACCACTTCCCCACCTCACTCACATACATAGGTAAAGGCCCAAGCAGTCCATCTTCCCATAATAGGTTCAATGAAGCACGAGCTAACTGGAATACATTTACACAGACATCCAAACTACACCACACATCCATAGGACACCTACACGTTGAAGAAGCTACCCAACTCCTCGCGGCGCACATCCTCGACGCCGCCGAAAAGTCCATCCCCCACGCCTCTGGTGCCCCGCGCAACCAGCGGAGGCCGTGGTGGAATGAGGACTGTAGGCGGGCGCGAGAGGCCCAGAACAAGGCGTGGGGTATCCTTCGTCGGTACCCCACGTCGGGAAACCTCCTCTTGTTCAAACGGCCCAAGGCGTTAGGAAAACGTGTGCGCCGTGAGGCAAAACGAGATAGTTGGCGTACATTCATAACATCAATAAACTCCTACACAGACACAAGGAAAGTATGGACACGAATACGGAAACTCAAGGGACAACAAACACAGAGCCTGCCTCTGGTCAGCACTACAGGGGACACACTCGAAGACCAGGCTGACACACTCGCACAACACTTCCAACACGTGTCCAGTTCAGCACACTACACGAACACTTTCCTGAAACATAAAGCCTGTTGTGAAAAGAAGTCCCTACGCGACAACAACAAATCACAGACTTCTTACAACTCCCTGTTTTCACTACATGAGCTGAGGGCTGCTCTAAGCACGTGTAAACCCTCAGCTCCAGGCCCAGACAACATTACATATACAATGATACAACACCTGCACGCAGACACGCTTCTAACACTCTTACACCTATATAACAAGATATGGCTTTCGGGGCTCATTCCAAACTCTTGGAAGGAGGCTATAGTTGTAGCTTTCCTGAAGGAGGGAAAGGACCCGTCATCCCCCTCAAGTTACCGTCCTATTGCCCTGACAAGCTGCCTGTGCAAGCTCTTCGAGAAGATGATAAATCGCAGGCTCGTGTACTTCCTTGAGTACAACGGTCTTCTCGAGGGCTGCCAGGCAGGCTTCAGGGTGGGGCGATCGACGAACGATCAATTGTTAGCTCTTGACTCGTACATCAAGGATGCCTTCGCGCACAAGCAGTATTGTTTAACTGTGTTTTTCGACCTTGAGAAGGCATACGACACCGCTTGGCGTTATGGGATCCTTAGGGACCTCAAGTCACTCGGTGTTTCGGGTAACATGTTGAACGCTCTTGTCAGTTACTTGTCAGACAGAACGTTCCGAGTAAGAGTCGGTGGTGCACTGTCAAAGGTTCACGTGCAAGAAAATGGCGTGCCACAAGGTGGCGTGTTGAGCTGCACTCTCTTCATAGTAAAAATGAACTCTCTTGGTAAGGCACTGCCACCTACAATCTCTTATTCCATGTATGTAGATGACGTCCAGATATCCTATAAATCATGCAATATGTCAATCTGCGAACGTCAAGTCCAGCTTGGTGTAAAGAAACTTGCCGGCTGGGCAGACAAGAATGGTTTTAAATTGAATCCTGTAAAAAGCTCCTGCGTTGTGTTCTCCAGGAAGCGCGGGGTCCATCCGGACCCAGACATTACTCTGAATGGCGTGTCGCTTCCTGTGAACAAGGAGCACAAGTTCTTAGGTGTTGTGTTTGATCACAAACTCACATTCATTCCCCACATCAAGGAACTTAAAGGGACAGACAACCGATTTTTGTCGAGTATATATTCTCTATCCCAAATGAAAGGGCATCTCTTAAAGCACCTTGACGAGAAACGGTTTTGCTGATAGCGCTCTAGAACTTTTTAAATCGAATTTTTTGATCTAAGAGCCGTATGTGTCCCTCCCAAAACGAATGCTGGCAACCATGGCATGGAGTAGCTCGGCAACATACTTTTGTCTGTATGCGAAATAAAAAAACGATATTTAAAAACTTGTTCCCAGCTAAAAAAGTTTGAATCGCAGGCTTTCCTGTTCCTCTGTGTGTTTTTTAATGCAGGGGTCTATTTTGCACGAATGCGCCATCTGTTGGGATAGACGATAGGTAGAATCTGGCTTCACGTTGTGGAGGCGGGAAGTTCGATTCTCCCCGGGCGCGACGTTTTCCTTTTTTCTTTTTAAGCTGCCGTTGGCGTATTTGGAGACTGAAATAAAATATTTTGGCAGAACAAACACCCCTGACTCAGACAGAATCGTCAAAGCTCCTTCGCTGGGTCTGTTTGCCGAACGCTGCCGTTGATTCTGGGCATGGTGGCTCAGTTAGCCACACTGAGAGCAACCCAGCGGCGGCGGGCGGCGTGTCTTTAGAATTTTCAAAGTAATGTTTAGAAATACATATACTATTTAAGCTTGTACAAGTACTTGTGTTAAAACGTTTTCAATACGTAAATAAACGTTTCAGCAGTTACAGTAGCTGGTAGGTTTGCAGGTCACGTGACAGGGACACATATTGTAGTGTCAAGTTTCGACACTACGAACCGCCACCCTTCCGATTTCAGGAAGTTTGCTGCCAAATTAAAATTATTTCCGCCAGTTTGTTTAAAAATTGCATGTGGTTACCGGGCTATATAAAACGCTGGCTTTCATATGAGCTAGAGAACATATACGCGAAAAAAATCGGTTGTCTGTCCCTTTAAAAATAAATGTCTCAAAACAATGAATATACTTAAGGTTCTCTCCCACCAATCCTACGGTTCCGACAAAGAACTCCTGCTTCGCTTGTATTCTGCATTGGTTGGGTCTCGTTTAGACTATGGCAGTGTGGTGTATGGGTCGGCGACTAAGACAGCCTTGCGAATTCTGGACCCAGTGCTACACTTGGGGCTTCGTCTTGCTTCGGGTGCTTTTCGCACTAGCCCTGCCGAGAGTCTTTATGTAGAGTGTGATAAGTGGAGCCTTGAGAACCAACGAACGTACATGGACTGGCTTTATGCTTTTCAAATTTCGTCGCTGAATAATCATCCTTTTTATCCTGTCTTTAACGATACATCAACATCTTTGCTCTTTGTAAATCGCCCATCCGTTCCTCTGCCCTTTTCACTTAGAGTGAGAGAGCGAGCCTCGGATCTCAGTGCTTTGTTTTTAGATGTGTACAGGACATCCTTTTCTAACAGTTTACCGCCTTGGCAAGTTCGCCCTGTGTCGTGCGACCTTTCTTTTATGAGACTTGACAAAAATCGTGTACCACGAGCTGCAATACTGCAGCACTTTCTGTCATTGCAGTTTAAATACACATGTGCAGAATTTTATAGTGACGCTTCTAAAACCTCCACTATGGTCTCGTGTGCTGCTCATGGTCCAAACTTCAATGCAGCCAGAACCATGAGCGTGCACACAACAATTTTTTCAGCAGAAGCGTATGGAATTTTACTGATTGTACGACACATTCTTGAAAATCATATTCCCAATTCCATCATCTATACAGATTCTTTGAGTGTTGTCCGCGCACTGTCATCGCACAAGCCCCCCAAAAACCACATAGTTAATCTTGTATTCAACACTATCATGTCCGTGTATGCACAAAAGCACGAGCTGGTCCTCTGCTGGGTCCCAGGACACGCAGGGATCGCTGGGAATGAGTTGGCAGACGAGAGGGCCGCTGCAGCTGCACTCAGAAACACTGTAGACATTACAACGATACCCTACACAGACCTCAAGCCTCACATAAGACAAAACCTGCGCAGAACATGGCAAACACACTGGTACGAACAGACAGACAACAAACTACATGTAATAAAGCCACACTTGGGACGGTACACATCTGACTCACACAACAGACACACGGAAGTCGCCTTGGGTAGGCTGCGGATAGGGCACACCCATGCGACGCACTCGTATCTGCTGACGGGATCTTCTAGACCCCAGTGCAGCAGGTGCGGAGAGGCCCTATCCGTAGTGCACATACTAATCACATGCAAGGCACTTCACACAACACGACACAAACACTTCAGAGAACTCTACAGACAACATATTCCCCTACATCCATCGTTTTTCCTAGGTGACGAAGCCATTGTTTCCGTGAAACGTGTTTTTGAGTATTTGTCGGACGTCAAGTTTTTAAACCTCATTTCCTATCACGCATCATGAAATCTGGCCCTATACACCAGCCATGCTCATTGTCGTTTTGTGATTTTACTTTTGTTTTTGCTGATTTTACTTAGTGTTTACGGTATCACCTCTCATATACGACTATTGTTTTGGCGCTCTTTGCCCCAGTTGGCCTTGCGCCATAAACATCAAACCATCATCATCATCGTTTACGAGCGGACAGGGGAAGAAGAGTCGCGTTGTTGTGATTGCGAGCTCGTGTACGAGGTGTGCATTTGTAGAATGCATTTCTGCGTTCATGTTTTAACGGGTAGCACTCCTACGTCGGAGTTCTTGCTCATGGTCCGCTCGATTGGCTTCAGAGCGAGGAGCTGTCGCTGCGCGTCCCCGGACGAGCGGCAGCACGCACTCCTGCGCATTCGCCTACACTTAGAAGGTGCCAAAAAACGCATGGAAATGAAAACCAGCGTTACTAGGTCGGCGCATCAGACGGGACAGAGAAAGATGGGGACAAACGCTTGCGCTGTCCGTGCTGCGCTGTCCAGGTTACTCAAGTTTCAGCTCATCTGTAACGCTGCGTGTGCACCCTGTGCTCGCTCTGCACTGGCTGCGGCGCAAGGAGTTGGTGCAAATTGTCGTCGTCAATGCTTTGCGGATTACCCATCATCGGCACGAATGGAGGCGGGAGTGTGGGGTGGCCCTGGCACATTCTACGCGGTGTCTGAGAAATGACAGCAGCTAATCCTTGCGAATGTCTCAGCCATGCTACGCACAGCCCCCGTAAAGCGGGTTGCCTGGAGCTGCAGTGTTCTCTTCGTTTCATCTCGGGTCTCGCGCCATACTGGGGGGTAGTACGAGGAAGCGCTCGGGAGGAGCTGATTGCATTCGAGAGGCTGTGCTGCACTGTTAGCACTGCGGCCCGCTGCGGCGGGTCTTGGCTGGCGCGGCAGCAGCCCATCTCGGACTCTACGCGTGTGTGCGATGCGTGCCGATGCGTGATGCCTGCCGCGATGTAGGCCAGCCGCCGGGAAGAAGAACCGGCTCGAGGTCGCCCAAGATGGTTCCAGGCGCATCGCTGCGAAATCGAAAGCGCCGCCCGAGGGCCGCGTTTCCCTTTCGCCGCCCGCCCTGCGGGAAGTGTGCGCTGGGCGCATATGTCGGGGGCGTCGCGCACTACCGTCGGGAGGCATCCGGACGTTTCGTTTGCGCACGCAGTGTGATGCACTCGTCTATGCGGGGTTTCCTCGTGAAGCTCGCTGCCCGTCCCCTTGAAAATTCCAGGGGCTTAGCTCCGAAGACAGCCTTCTCTCCCACGCACAACCCCAGCAGCGTCTTCTTACTGCACCTTCATGAAGTCTGGATGACAGGTTGCTGACTTCCTAGATACCTGCCACGCCCTTTGAAGCACAATCGCTCGTGGCAGTTTCGCACAAGTTTATTGCGAGACGGGTACGAGGAACCCCGATGCAAGCAATTGCCGTGTGCCCATCGCGTAACGTCCGCTATACTGCAGAAACGAGGCTCCGCGCAAAAAAAAAAAAAAAAAAAAAAGGGAAACACACGTCCTTGGTTTTGCTCTGTCGGTGCCGTACTTGCTCGAGTGCTTGCTTGTGTCGCGCGGTCGAAATGGGTGAATAGTCCTCCATGCTACGATACCGGGCCTGTCGCGAGTCTTTACGTTAATGAAATGCCGCACTGGGCGTCCCCAGCGGGAAATGACTACCGATTGTATACGCGCCTGGACGGCCAGGTTTCGCTGTGCTCCGCTATGCGAAATGCTAATTGTCGCCCTCCTGCAAGAACACAACCGAGCAATCTGCGCCGGATCTTTTTGATGGTTTTTTCTTAGGGATGGGGATGCTGCCTTGAATGGCCGCGAAGGATAAACAGCGCGCAAAAGGACAGCGAATGTTAGTCACTCGGTGTTTGTTCGCGCTAGGGCATTCCTGACCGCAGTCTGTTCTGCAGCCCTGTGCGACTCCAAGTTGGCAATCATTGCATGTAAACGCCGCCCTTTGTAGCAAAGCCGCTTCGCGCCCAGTGCGTCTGATTCGCTGTACTGCGGCGATGCACACTTACCAGGTCCGGCTTGCGCGGAGCTCTATCAAACCCGTGGCGAAACTCTGTCCTCTCCCTGTCATCATCATAACCAGCAGCAGCAGCAGGAGAAGGAAGGCCTCTGTCCCTTTGACTTTCTCGCCTTTTCCTGAATGCCATCTCCCTCCGCCGAGCCTCGTGCCCCTAGACTTCCAACGCCGGCCCTCGATAGCCATTTTGTTATTACTGTGGTGACCGGTTGTCAGTCCTCCGCATCACCGCTCTATATATGCGGCTAAGCTATGTACAGCTTCTTCACTGTGAAAGCGGGCGACGTAGTAGTACTTTGAAAAAGTTCCATTCTGAACGTGCCGGACACGTCGAGGGAAGTAAATACTGGCGCGTATACCACGGGCGGGGTAAATATATATTTGAGGCGGGCATATAGTAATGCCCAGTGAGCAGAGAGAGAGAGAAAGATAGAGGCTTTTAAATGCAGAGCATTTCAGTAACTCACGATGTCACCCGCGTTGACGTCCGTCGTAGTCCGCACCGTCGTTGTCCGCACCCCTCCCCCTACACTATATAAAAAAAATACTATCCGGCGCCTGGTTTCGATCCCTCGACCCTGCGGGCGGAACGCAATGTACATGGTGCTCTACCCACTGCGCCACAAAGCCGACACAGAATGGGAGGCTACGAACGCGCCTTATATCCTTGACTCATTCAAACTACGTCAAGAAGCTGCTGATACAACGCATTCACTACCACCAACTCCCCAAACACTAAACGTTAACGCAGTACACCCACCCCCTATGCGACGCATTTACTCGAGTCCCCCTCGCCTGGAGATGGGCCCAATTTTTTGTTAGAGGAAAACGGGAAGGTCTGCCGGCCTGATGCTACTCTGCGGGGAAGGGGGGGGGGGTGCAAGAATAAAGGCGTTAAAATAAGTAGGGCGGAAGAGAGAGAGAGAGAGAGAGAGAGAGAGAGAAGAGAAGAGGAACAAAAAAAAAAAGCGGCAAATTTCCCGCAAACTGCTATCCAGGCCTGTGTGGCTACGCTTTTGCAGTTTACAACGAGAGCGTAAGATCGGTGAGCACTTCGGACCGGAATAATCAGATGCAGCTCAGTCCGTCTATGTCTGAGAGTATTTCACTCTTTCCTTGAAACGTATCCGATTTGTTTTCATCGTGTGAACAATAAATCCGCAAATAAGTCGTAATGCCATTTTAAACACGCGTGCATGTGCACTAAGCATCCCGTTTTCCAGGTAGTACTATGAATCGTTCCTTTTTCTTTTTACGCGGGAGCACTTATGCACCCCTCTTTGAAGATCCTCGCCGCTGGTGCGTGTAGGAAGCCTCTCATTCGAGGTATGTCGTGCGTGCGTGAAAGGGCGTTGCTAGGCGACACGCATGATACCCGGTGTGTGGCGCTACGGGAGGTTCGAAGCGCGTCGACCTGCTACCGTGCATAACCAAGCCCCACGGCACGCGCTCAACTTAGTGAAAATACGTTGAATTTTACGCGTGGGCGTGGGGTGGTGGTGGTGGTAAAAATATTTATTATGTATGCTAATGAAAATACATGAGAGGTATGCGTATATGCGCTAACCTTTAACATTGCCGTTCCTGGTGTGTGTTAAGCTCGGCGATGAAAGTTGACACAGCGCCTAGATTTAGGTCAGCGGCGCAGCCGTCATGGCGGAATATGCTACGTGATTGGGCTGCCTTGAAGTGGGCTAAAACCACTTAAAATAATTAGCTAAATAAAACGATAAAGCATTGGATAAACAGGACGAGAATATTTGAATGAGCAATGACCGCAGAAATTAAAGTACGCTCACACAAAATACGCTCACACAAAATACAAGGCCCTGGCGACAAAAGGCGCCAGGGCCTTGCGGTGCCGCTTGCCGAGAGGGGAGAAGGGAGTGTCCTTTCAGGACCCCCTTCACGGCGAGTTAGGCGCCCTCAGTGGGCTGCACTGTTGACAACAATGCAGCCCCCACAGTGCTGCAGCTAGCTTGTGATATGAACCATTTTATAGTTTTCCTTTTATCGTAACATGAGTTTGTTAAAAGCAATACGACCTAGGCGAATCGTGATGGCATGCGGATCACTGCTTCTAGAAAGAAAATGTAATGGACGCACAAACAACATAAATGGGTCGCTATATAATGATAGTTGCGTGCCGCCGCAAATTTGTCATAGAACATTCTACTGAGCCATATTCTCGGCGTGTGCCCTTGTGTGAAGGAAATAATGGATGAGAGAGAGGGAGAGAGAGCGAGATGGGACACCAGCTGAGGGCGAAAAACCGTCGCTGCAGCGGAGTGCCGGGTAACCTCGACCATTTCCGTGGCGCTGGGAGGGAATTCCTCGAATCTGGCCTTCGCGTAATCTCCGAAACGGAGCACTGCGAAGAGAAAGCTGCGGCGCTGCAGTCTACGCACACGCAACGCAAGGCCGTACTGATGGACACTGCTTTTTCCACTGGGGTCTCCTCGGCGCCCGAGCGTGGACGGCGCCAACACTCCTCGCTAACGTTGGGCGCTTCGATTCTGCGCTCGCATTTTTCCGCACACTTCTCTGGTTTAGGTGCGCCTGGCCTCGACACCATGTGGAACTGGGTCCAGTCTTCGGCGTCTCTCTACGAGAGTGCTGGTTCGGGCCTGTGGGTACGACATAGCCAAAGGTTTGGTAGCGCTGCCACAGACCAGGACGAAGCGAGTGGACACACGGAGCTCCCCGTGCACGTGTATCTACTCGCTTCGTCCTTGTCTGTGTCAGCGCTACCAAACCTTTGGCTTCCTGTTCTATTCTTTCTTTTCCCCCACCACCGCTTAACTTTCTTGCCTCAAAAGTCTCCAAGTGAGTTGCAAACATTCTCTAATAATCCCGTAGGCGATGTTCCGACTTTCCCCCACCATTTTATACGCATTTTAAACGAGAAAAGTGCGCTCGAAATTGCTTTTTCCCTCGCACCTTTTTGATAATTCGCCGTCGTCTGCGACGACGTTCTAGCAAGCCAGTGGGGCAAAATTGAACGAATTGCTAGCACGTTCAACCTGTAAAACCTCTCCTTGATCAAACGCGTGGTGGCTGGTACCCATAGCGTAAAAATATTGAAGGCTGTAGTGGCATGCAAACACGTCGCCACTGTAGATCGTGAGCTGGCCGCGAGCGTCGCATGCATTCGCTTCCGGCTGCCCAGTGCAGATATAGTGCCTAGAATATATATTCTAGGCACTATAGTGCAGATTAACTCAGGCTTTTAGGCTTGCGTTAGTGTTCCAGAACCATGCGCTAAATGATGAAGTGGTAAATTGAATGTGTTAAGCTGCATAGTACGTAGCACAAATAAGACTTCGACATGTCCCGAATCACAAGTAGTGAAAGCTCGTTCAGTAATGCTGATTTAGGGATAATTGGTATTGTATGTCTTGGTCCGGCCAATCTCAATGGGAGTCCGTTCGAACGCGAGTAGGTTCCGCCACAGATAATTCGAACTACGGGCCGTCGCTCCAATGGCTTGGCGCCTGGCACAGGGCCAGAGGAACGCACCCGCGGCCTACACTGCTTGTTTTGGAGCAAGTGACGGCGATTACGAGCAAAGCCACTGCGGCTTTGGCAAGCACGGACTGCATGGAAGCCAGCCTCTAAAACGCAGAGATGGCGGTCGTTTAGGAAGACGTCTCCTCTGCAGACACGTCGACGTAAACGCAAGTGCAGTGGAGTGTGGTGCTCTGACGGATCATGAGGACATCCTTTCTCAGGACAAAAGTTCAATCATACCCCTGCCAGTGACGACGAGGAGGAGGAGGAGGACGGCGGAGCACCAGTGCGGTTCTTAGTGCGCAAGTCATGGACTGAATGGCGCCCGTCTCCTCCATTAGCAAAACAGCGCGAAAAAAGACCAAGGACGAGACGAAGACGACAAAAAAGCGAAGACGATACTTGGGCACCCAATTCCGAACCTTCCTTTAGATGATTGTGTAGTCTTATTTTCCTAGTCACTTGTTTCGATGTATGGGTCAGCGGGTTTTGATCTGTTTTGCGCACGTGGCTGTGTTGCAGCTGCCATACCTTTGTGATAGAATGTATATTTATGTGTGCGTTTCTTTTCATTAAATTTCAGTTGGAAGTCAGCGCTTGTTTGTCATCTTCGTCTCGTCCTTGGTCTTTTTTCGCGCTGTTTGGCTAATGGATTACCAACTAGCCGGAACCCTCACGCTTCTACGTCTCCTTCAGTTTTGAAGATGGCTAAGGCGAAGAGAAGTCGGTCCGCTACATTCGCTTGTTACTGCAAAAAGTGCTTGCGTCAGGGACAAAAGACAGTCTTCAGTCACGGATTTTTCAAGCATTAAATTGTCGGCATGAATTACTGCTTCCCTTTCGCAGTTTACGGGTTTTCTGGTTAATTTCGTTAATTCGAACTTTCATTAATTCAAACCGAGGTGGCTTCCCTTGCGGTTCGATTTAACGAGCGTTTACATGTAAGCAACTTCTATAGCACTGGTCGAACGGATCATTCATGTCAGCATTATTTAGCACAAAGGATATCTTGAGCACATATGAGGCAGAACATGAATACATAACCGGTACTAACACTGTTCTTTGAATAAGCAATATACATTGGATTGGTTGTAATGAAAAGAAATTGAAATCGCTGCTTGTAGGGTTAGAAGGTCCAAAAAAGAGGCACGGTAACTGCTGAAAAAAAAAAAAAAAATCAGCCTTTTACTCTGGGAAGAGGGAAATCCCGAGTAGCTGGCAGTCTAGTTGGATTTGCTATATTTATAAGGACAGTGGCCCGATTTGTACTTGACGCGATTAGTAAGTAAAAACAATGGCGTTTTATCACAGCGCGACTAGCGAATCACAACACAGGCTCTAGTGCGCCGCACAGGTGGCCGTCGAGGAGCGCGCGGCATTGCGCAATGGCAGGAGGGAGATGACGCCGCGCGTGGCGAACAGTATCAACACCTAGAAAGTCTAGGTGGTGTTGGCAGTAAAGGCAACTTGGGAAAGAGGCGGCGTGGGGGGAGAGGAGTATAAAGTTGAAGTGTAACCATTCTCCTTCCGTAGATGGACATGCTTCACTGCGCAGCACGTCGTGTGGGAAAGCCAGATTACAAAGACCAAGCTTACTTTGATCTCCGTTAAGTTTAGGGTTGCCACCTGACCGGTTTTAAACCGGCCCGACCGGTTTTTTATAGACAGCGGGCTGGTTGCCGGTCTGTATCTGAAACCGGCCGACATTGGCCGGTTTTTTTTGGCATCGTGCCCGGGGGTATTTCATTTTTGGCTTTTTGTAAGCATGAATACAGCAACTACGACGATAAGTGTGTGTCGACAAGCTGTGCAAAGACACGCGAGCCGGGAAAATACGTGGCCGAGCGTGACTCCTGAAATGAAAGGGGACTAACGGGAGGAGCAACACAACGAAATGCCGCTGGCGCGGTCAGCAAATGCGGTACTATTTCAGTGCACCACATTCAGAGCAATAACCAAAATCTCAATCACATTCAGTACAAACGTTATGTGGATTTCTCTGTAGGAAAACACTGCAACAAATGACACTGCATGAAAAAAAACGTGCCGTCTCTTTTTTAACACAAATTCAACCTTCTATATAGCATGCCCCCCCCCCCCACCCCCTCCTCCTCTCCCCCCGAAGGGCCGGTTTTTTTTTCTTAGTGGAAAGGTGGGAACCCTAGTTAAGTTGGCTTCACCTCTGAACACAAATGCATTGCTAGGAAGGCATTGTTTTCTGGGGCAATATAAGACACATCAAAGTATGGAGGCCCAAAGACCTTGCTTTCTTTTTTGTATGAATTTGCCGTACACTGAACACTGAGTAAGCAGGCATGCATGAGACAGGGCCACCACTTATCAACGAGCAGTTTGGGGAGATTGAGTAAATCGTAATGCCCACCAGATGGTGAACAGTTTTCATTCCACACAGGTGGGAGAACTAGTGGGATCAGACATATGAAGCCTCGCTGTGAAATTACTGGAGATACTTAGAACTTTCTGAGAATGTGAAGGGGAAAGCCTAGTTGGGCCTTTCGTTGGTCTACTGTTCTGTTGCACTTTTGCGGCCACACTTTTCACCACTTGACCAGCCCCTTGGACAGCTCCCTCCAAAACCTGTTCCACTCACTAGCCATCGCCAGGAGTCTCCTGTTCATCTATTGTTGAACTTTCTGTTAAACTCTGTGGCTGCACCCGTCACTGCTTGACCTGCACAGTCTTGACATTGGCAGAAGCCTCTTGTTTGCCCCAGTTGGTACCTTCATTTCTCAAGGCGGCTCGTATTGCACATGCAGCAGGGGCCTCCTTTGGTGCTGCTGTTTCCCTTTCCTATGCATTATCCCTGGCCTGCACTCTATCTGACCACAACCTTTTTTTTTTTACCAGTGATTTTCTGCACCTGACAGCGCGCATGCTTGCAACATAGAGATGTAAGGCTTTTGCATTAAAAATATTGCTGTGACATGTGGGAAGCATGAGTGGCATTGTTGCCGTGGCCCACGCAACCTAAAATAAGAAGCGGGGTAGTGTGAAAGCGGGGTCTCTCGTGCTGCCAAGAAGCGAAGGAGCTTGTGTTCCAGTGAAGTGGCCACTTTTCTGATGGAGGCGAAAGGCGAAAGCGCCCGTGTATTCGAGATTTCAGCAGCACACGTTAAAGATCCCCAGGCGGTCAAAATTAATCAGGATCCCTCCACTAAGGCAGGCCTCATCGCCTGTGTAGCGTTGGTGCGCTAAACATGATAATCAATCAGTGAAGCGGCCCATGACACCACCATGATTAGCTATGCCACACAGCTGAACACTATCCATCAAAATTATGATTTATCAAAGCATTCTGCATTTCCCTTTCCTTGCCAGCATGATCAAACACAGCTAACTTTAATGTGGAGCACTCTTTAGTTACTCATCCCAACTAGGGAAGCGTGCCTATCTGGCTGTCTGGCCTCCTGTCACATGTGTGCTCCAATACGCCATAACAGTTGCTGTTAGCGTAAGAAACGCAACACATCCACGCACGTGAACTACTCGCATTAATTTTGCCAAGCCGAAAAGTCCTGTGCACTTAGTCAAGCATCGCTATTGAATTCTGTGTGTAATTTTTATGACAACTGTCTGTGAAAAAGACACACCATTTCAACATTCAAAATTTGTGAATATGTTTAGTTTTTACATTTTTATGCGTTATTAATAATGGCATGTCAGTTCTTATCAATATTGTTACAGTAGTGGGAGCAGTTGCAAACATCAAGTGCGCGCTGATGTGTTTGCATAAGCGTGTAAGTAGCAGCGCTGATAAGTAAGTGTGGAAGAGGCAGGCGTGTGTGTGCATCCCAAAAATAAGGACAGAACCTTTCCATGTCTCTGCAGCAACTATTCTGTTTATTTTTACTTTTAAGGATGGATTGATAACCTCACTCGCACGCGTCTAAGTGTAAATGCGGAGGGGTGCACTCATGAGTCAGCCTGCAGACCTGCTAGCAGTATGCGCCATAGCACCAGTAAGGATTGCGTGTACGGGCTGGTGCCAAATCATGCATAGTTGTTGATATAGCATGGATGTGCCTTGATGGTCGCAACACACACCGTTCCCTGGAGCACTGCGGCAGGAGCGGGGAAAAGGGTGGCTGGGAAGGAACCGAATAAAGGAGTGCCAGCACCCGAAAATGGAGTCTGCTGCTGGAGGAGGGCAAGGGTGCACTCAGGTAGTGGGCGTAGGCTCGAAAGCGCTGTCAACTGTGCGCACCAGGCCAGTGTAATGGCACACTGAAGTGTGACTAATATCAATAGTATCGTACTGCAGAAACGGCCTTCTTAAAGGGGGATTCCTGAACTCTTCACGTCGTCGCCCGTACAATGCAAGGAATGCGGTGTTGCGAAGCCAACTTCATCGTGAAAGCTAACTTTAAGTTGATTCAAATGGTAACGCAAATGGTACACGTCCCTGCCGTTGTGTCCGTAATGGGTGTGGACCTGTTTGTCATGTGACCCCCATAGAGTTGCACGAGATGCCATGTCAAGGCTGCTGCAAAGAGGCACTGAAACTAGTTTTTTGAGGGAAATGGTTGTGGGAGGGGGAGTTGGAAGAAGACAAACCGTGTTTAAAGGATGGGACTAAGACGAAAGAGACAGGACTGTTCTGTCCTGTCTGTCTGTCCTGTTCTGTCCATCCTGTCTCTTTCATCTTGTCCAGTTCTTTAAGCACAGTTTTTCTTAAAGATTCAACAACTAGCCCAACAATACGCTGTACTCGGGTTGGAAACTTGCATAATTCTTTGACCACAGACACAAAAACATAACTGAAAGATTTCAATGCAATGCAGTAAAACATTAATATGCACAGAACTAATGGTTTGTCTAACTAAAAGAAAAAGGAATGCAGAAACAAGCAGACAAGACATGTAAATGCTACAACGATGTGGCCGTGGATCTTGAGACAAGGTTTCAGTACGGCAGGCCAAATCTGAGGGAGGACATCAGATCCTAGGGCCCACGGTTAGTGTAGCATTTTATATACAGATTTACATAGTGACTGGTAGCATCACGGTCCGAACAGGAAGTGCGTAACATAGGGCCGGGACGGCCTTAAAAGGTCAGCAAAGACAAAATGCAGGTTTGCTTTATTTGTAAAATTTTGCGCCTGATACTTCACTGCAATTTTGTGTAAGGGGAAATGTTGCCTAAACATTGCACTAACATTACATGAATGAGTATTAGGCCACAGCATTCACTACCCGCCACGGTTGCTCAGCGGATTAAGGTGTGCTGCTAAGCCCAAGGAGGAGGGGCTGGATCCTAGTCTTGTTGGCTGCTTTTCGGGGGGGGGGGGGGGGGGGGGGGGAGCGAAAAGTGAAAACGCCCGTGTGTCGATATTTCAGGGCTTGTTACAGTTCCCCAGGTGGTCAAAATTGATCCAGAGCCCTCCACTTTGGCACTCCTCATAGCCCAGGTGTAGTTTTTAGAGTGCAGCTGTTAAAGGCCAAGTGCACACAAAATTTCCTTTGCCCAAATTTGATCCAAATAAGTTGTTTATGCTCTAAAAATCACCACGGTAAAGTTCTAAGCCTAATACCCAGGCAGTGCAATAACTACAAATGTTCAAAGTATCATGAGCAGGCGATGTTTGCACCTGGTGGAGAGTCGTCGAAACAAGTTCCGAGTGGCCTGTGATGAAGAAGAGGAACTTGTCCCGTGGAGCTCATGTTTCTCCGGTGACTGGCACGGCGCACTGCCGGGCTCAGGGATGTGTTCGCCGGTGGTTTCGATGATTCACTGCCTCACTGAACGGCCGTCAGCAACACGTTTATGTATTTATTTATTTGTAGATACCGCAATCTTGTGACGAGAACTTAGCAGGGTGGGTTACATCTTTGTAACGAGTGCATAACATGCCACAGAATTATACAGAAACATTCGACGGCAGGTAAAAAAATAACAAAACAACAACAACAATCAAGGCAAGTGTGACTCGAATAAGGATAATGAGCTTTGTGAAACATCATTCGCCAGGTCATTCCAGTCTACAATGGTACGTGGGAAAAAAATTATTTGAAACGGTTTTTTCGCGGGAAAAGTGTAATCTTCAGGTGTGTGCCGTTTTCTGGTAGCATAACCTGAAGAATAGGATAAAATGTGTGAAGTATCTATGGTAGTGCCCTTTGACTAACTGAGAAAGAAATTTTAAGCAACCAATGTGATTTCGCTCAGAAACTGATCGGAACCCACTTTTGTTTAGAAGTTCAGTAATGGAGGAGCGGTGACCGTATGAGTTAAATATAAATCGGACTGCTTTCTTTTGTTTTAAAACTAACCACATGGGTAGCAATATTTGCATTTTTTCTTTTTCAATGCAATAAAGATGATGATTAGAAGCCACCAAACTACACGCACGCTTGCGATGCTTTGGAAGTTAGATAAGCTTTTTTTTATTTGAAAATAATATTTACTCATAAAAATAGCAGCAAACCCGCACTTGTCTGTATATTTATCATTCATATTGCATCTGTCCCGGAAAAAAATATATTTTCTAAATCAACTTGCACTTCTGCTTGCAGTATTTACTGCCTCGCTGCTGGCTCAAAGCTGTTTGCACATAAATAAAGAACAGTCTGTGATGGATCTCCGCCCGTGTGCAAATCGCTCCCCTCAAAAAAGAAAAAAAAAACGGGTTTATAGCCAAGGCGCTGGCTAACCAAAGCTGCTTTTCGATACTATCATATAAGCAAGCAGCTTTGTAAATCTGGACGTGTTTCTTTCACTCGCAATGCCCATGATTGCTACTCCAGTAGATATTCTAAAGCACAAATAACTGCCGACGGTCTACTTCGTCTCGGTTGATAGCACCACAAAGTCAGAATTGCGCCTAACTCCATTAGCCTCAGCAGAAGTTAGTGGAAGCTTTTCTGTGATATTATAACGGTGTGAACTGCGACACTACCAAGTGCATTTGGAGGCTGCTGCGAGCGGCCGCTGGCACCGGGGCGCTTGCTTCGGTTCCATCACCTACGTCATGTCCACCCGCCGGTAATGGCCACTTTTTTCCAGTTTCGGTTCCGAAATGCCAATCTTCACAAGCCGTTTAAGTCGCTCGCGTGCCTATTTGAAACACAGTTTCTTGCAGTTAGCACTCTTTTTATGTGTACTGTTAGATGACGTATTTTTACATTGGCGAAAATTTGAGTGCAGTCGGCCCCTAATCACCCGCTCCTTTGGTTTCACATCGTCCGTCGGCGTCGGCCTCATTGTAACCAAGCGAGCGGAAAGGACACTGAATATAGACGAGGTAGACTGGGCAGGAAAGAGGAGGAGGGCAGTACGGCAAAAGTGTTACGGGGTGGGCAATATTGCAAGGCCACACAAGACATGCTCGGCGGCAGCAACGTGCTGAGAGAGATTGCCAGAGTATCATGTGCCATTGTGCGTTCGCTGATGATGCAGTCACTTCCTAAGACGCAGCAGGTGCGCCATCATTAAGAAGACCACAATTCATGCTGCACCCAAATTTCGCGTTAGGGTGTATCATAATCATCAGCATTATTTCTTTCTTTCCCCCCCCCCCCCCCCTTCCCACACACACACCACACGCAGAAAACAGCGAGTTTGTCTTGTACCTGCCAGCATGGCTCATGTTTATGCATAAGCATAGGATCCTCCAACTTTGCAAATGCAACGGCTGCGAAGCAGGGGAGAATGAATGATAGTACAGCAGAGAAGAGGACGTGAGATGTCAGCAGGGTACCACATCTGTGCAGTGGGCAGTTGTGGTGGACAATGGCGACAGGTACAGAAATAAAACAGTGGAGAGGAGGAGTAGGCGAAGTGTCACAAGGGGGTGTCGCCGGGTCGGTACAGGTGCCATGCGTCATTGCGTGGTAATATGCTCCATGTGAAAGGAAGCAGCGGCATCAGCGCTGCATAATAATGAACAAGAATGCAAAATAGGTGCCCCAAAATTAATCAAATGAGATCACAAAGCAGCTTTGCTTGTGCACCTTAAACAAACCTTCTACAAATCTTTCCATGATTTTATTTTATTCATTCATTTCTTATTTTTTCATTGTCCGAGGCTCTTGGATTAACGATGCTCTTCTGTACATTATCTATTGACTATACTTAATTTATGGCCATTCCAAAGTTTTATACCTCTTTTCGTGAGTGCGTACAAGGCATTTTGTTAAATGGTTTTTTTTCCCCCACTTGAACTATTATCTTTTTTCACAATAAATTACTTATATAATGTGTGCAGTGGGCACTGGTGTGGGCTGACTAATTACTCCCCATGATGGCAGAGATGTTGACACTGGTACTAGTACATTGCACCCGCACAGGTTGAATCAAAGGTTTAGAGAAGTGTGCCCTTGCATGTGTAACAAAAAGATGAACCACGCACTCTGAAGATCCTGAAGTAATTTTAATTAAAATATGCAGTAGTGTTTTGGGGTAGTGTGGAGTACAAGCCGCTAACCAAGATTGGCAGTTATGTGATCTAGATTCTGATGAAAACCTTCGAAATTCATCACTTCAAATTTCTGGCTACGAACACCATAGCTTCAATATATTCCATAATTTCTATTCACTGGCGAGGCATGCATGCAGGCAACCATGTGAGTGCGCCGTTACTGGATACGTCGGGCTCCGCGGGATGGCGGTACTTGTCCGTACTGAGCACATGATCGGTGTTGGACGTTCAAAACTCTACCCCACCAAACGCAAAGCAATGCCTCGTCTCCAATGTGAGTGCAATTAACATCTCTGTTGACACCACCCTTGAGGACGGGTTGAAACGGAACAGACGATGCACGCCGGTGCTTTTTTTCTGCGGCGTGCGGGCGCAGTTGTACAAGCCGTGCCTTGTCCGTGGCGCATCGACCATGTCTGTGGCCGTTTCCAGCATTTCCAAGCGAAGAAATTGACAGCTAACTTTTCAATGAATACCATCTATTGGGTTTCAAAATTTCAGTGCTGATCCCACCTTGAGAGAATTCTGAGGGAACGGTGTGGTACAGATAACGGGCTTAACACACAAACAGTACACTCCTGATAAGAAAATGGTTAAGATGGATTCGCAGTTCAGACGAATGAATAGTTATCTTTTATTAAGCAGGCACAGTACAAAAAATACTCGGGATGAATTTTTGATAATAGTACCAACAGATTTTCCCCAACCTCTGAGTCAACTCTCACTAAACAGGTCTGTATGCAATGAATTCTATCAAAGGCACTCTTTAGTACACTTATGTGAAAGCAATAACCTTGCCCTTGTTAAGATGCAGCATATTTTGAGTACGAGTACAAGTGATTTTTTGCTAAACACTCGCACATGCGCCTATGTTCCTGTTTGTAGCAGTACATCCCAAATGAAAACTTATTAAATACTCCTTATTAGAGAAAGAATTCCTCGGTCCTCCACATCACATCTCAGTGTGGCTGCCAGTTTTGTGGCATAAGCATAGCGACCATGTGAGGTTTCATACAAAACCTGTCGGCATCTCCTGTGGTCATCGTCGCTTCATGTAGGCTGGGTAGTAAAGCACCAGGACACTTGTTTTCTAACGCCTCCCGCTAGAACTTAACGCATACTAAAAGAACACACTGGGACACTCGTTTTCCAATGCCTCGCACTAGAATGTTTCATCTCCGTGGGCAAAAACGCGTACTAAAAGAACACACTGAGACACTTGTTTTCCAACGCCTCGCGCTAGAACGCTTCGTGCTTGAAAGACACGAGACTTTTACAGCAAAGCGGTATACCTCTACACCCCAATGGTTTCATCTTTGTGGGAAAAAATGCCAAGGCGCCAGGAATACAGTTATACACTGCATGCTTCGCCCCTCCCCAGGTTTCACGTTAGTGGAGGTAGCCCAGTTTTTTGAAGTCCCTTCCCATAGTAACACCTGCCTATAAACCCCTCCACTTTCAGAGAAGAAGAGCTTTTACCCACTTCTACTTCACACTTAATCCCATCGGTAATTTTTGTCGCGCACATACATCTGTGCTTTTGAAATATAGCATTTAGTGTGGAAGGGGTTTTAGATGCGACTGCATCTCATTCACTCGCCTTGTCCCTCCATATGGCGTTGTCCATCCACACCCCTCCCCCTACACTATAAAAAAAAATAATAGTTAGCGGCGCCCGGTTTCGATCCCATGACCCGGTGGGCGGAACGCGAGGTACACGGTGCTCTTCCCACTGCGCCACAAAACCGAGACAGAATCAAACGCTACGAACGCGCCTTATATCCTTGAGTCATTCAAACTACGTCAAGAAGCTACTGATACAACGCATGATGGGGCAATGATTAACACTTGCAATAAAAGAAAAGACGCTCCCACTTACAGCAACAATGATGGAGTAAAGGTCGTTGCAACAGCGAAGCCCCAAGCATACCACTTAGAGAGATTGACCAAGATTGGCCAATAAAACATAATAATAATCATAAAACATAATAATTATACGCGGTCCCGAAACGTTTCACGCGTTTTGAGAATCAATCCAACGGAAACACCAAGTGAACCCCACGATGCATCGCATCTACACAGGGTTCCCCTCGCGGGAAGGCGGGCGCAATTTTTTATTTGTCCCGGCCACAGTACTTCAATCCCCATACTAGGTGTTTGTACAAAAAAAGCTAGGGCTAGTGCTGCCCAACCACTTTTGTTACATGCACGGACAGGTTTTCACGGGGGTTCTGCAAATGCCGCATTTTGTAAGCAGGAGTGGTGTGTGCGTGCACTCATACTGAAAGCACACACACTGTAGAGAAGCTATCCCTGCCAAAGCTCTATTCTGTTCCCAATTTTCACAATGCAAGTATGCGTGGTAGCAAAGTGATGCAAGGCAGTGTTGCCAAACAGTGCCACGGTGCGGAACGATGTCAGGAAAAACAGCTTAACATCACTGTTTCAGGTCGCTCCCAGTTCCCTCCACCTAATGAAAACCTCCTTCGAATTCATAGTAAAGTAGAGGCATTCTCCAGCCAGCTCGCTAGCAAATAAATCCTGCTGCTAGGTTTTTTGGCAAACATATCAACACAGTTTACACATCTCAATGAAGTGTTTTTGTGATGTCTGGGTGGACAGTTTTCGTTACTGAGCCAGGCACAGAACACATTCTGTATATTAAAAGAATGTATTCTAGGGGTTCTGGCTCCGAAATCATTGTCGCAGCAGCAGTTTAGCCGTGACAATTTGCAGTGAAACTATTACAGCTCACTCTAAAACAGTGCAAGTTTAGTGTTAATGTGGAATGTGTTGCATTGCCGTTTTTGTGCACTCTCCAATGAGGGAAGTGCAGTCGTGCCATTCTGTCTGAAAATGTAGCTGACTCATAGGCAGCGACAGCAGTGCATCCTAATTGCGTGCTGGCCATCACTGCTCCCTGGGTGCAGGCGTTCAAGAACCGTTTCCGCCACATCATGGACTCCTCTCAGGGCAGCCTCAAGGAGGATGCTCTGGACGTGACGGCACGGCTGGATCTGTCGGAGCGTGCCCTGTTTGCCCTTGGCCGCGAGGCCCTGGAAGATTTGCAGCGCTGGCAACGGCGCGAGTCGCATCGCATCGGCACGGCCGCCATGGTGGCCAACCACCGCAAGCGCAAGCGGGCGGCCCTCTCCGACGCCTGAGCAGCCACGCCTGCTGCTGCTTGCTCCATACGGAACAGTGCCTCCCCCTCCGTCTGTGGCTAGGGCAGAGGAGGGCACACATTGGCCGGTCCTTGTCCATACAGTGTATCCAGAAGGTATCGCACCGTAATGCACTAGCTTGTGAGAGAGAGGCATCGATGCACGTAAGCTTGTTCACTCGAAACTCCCTCAGTGCCCATTGAGCGTGGCGGAACTGTGGTTTACGGTCATTGTTAGCAATGTGATGGATTTTTCTAAACGTCAAGATCAGTGCTGTAAAAAGCGCTGGAGCCATGTGACGTATGCGTCTGCTCACTTCACCTTTGTGCCTACAAAAGCATACATTGGCAATAAGTATCTGGTAACCGAGCAGTTGTGACATATACTGGAAACCGATGTTTCCGTGTGTGTGCGCGTGTGTGTGCTTTCATGCGTGCGTGTGCGCATGTGTTTGATCATAAATTCCAGTTTTATGAAATTGAGAAATGTAACATGTTACAAGCGCGAGTTCATAGCCACTTTACGAAAGCCGCATAAGGTGTGCAGGTGGTCCTTTACAAGGTGTGGAGGAGATTTTAGTGAATAACTCACTAGAATGTCATGACAAAAACATGAGCAGCAAATTCCAGAAAATTTAGATTTTTTAAAACAATAAAAGAAATTTAGATGGACACTTTAGACTCCTTATGTTTTAAATGGAAATAGACTTACTGGTGAATTGCTTCTGGTGGGTACTTGAGAATTGTGGGTATGTTAACATTGTGCCAATTGGGGATGAGTGAACTGGCCATGAGCATCTGGTGGCAGCTGTTATTGCCACTGGCTAATCCGCCTGAGTGAGTATGTGGGAGAATTGTTGGTGGGTATGCTGACATCCCAGGCAATTGTGTCTTGTAGAAGCATCCCAAGTAATGCAGATGCTAGATTTTTGCCGAATGGGCCATGTAATTAAGGTTGGCACCTTAGTACAGTTTTCCTCTGGCATGCTTTATTGCGGAAGTATTATGTATAAGCCTAATTCAGCTGATTTTGCGTGGACAAGTTGAAGCCTCATTCATGAAGCCTAATTTATGAGGCCTCCAGTATTTTGTATTTTTAACTAGCTTGCGTAAAGGTTGATGTGCAGCAGAGGGAGGGGGCAGTGTGAGTATGCGACAGCCGGACGTGAGATGTACGCCACAGTTTGAGGTCTAGTATAACATCAATCTGTACCTACGCTTCGATGTACAATGGATATGACATTGCTTGGCACACCATGAGGCTCAATTCGAAGGTTCCCTAATCAGGGGTGAGACAGCTGCGCATATTGCGCAGTTTTGATACAAATTTGTTTTCCTGCGCCAGGCTGCTCCAAAAGCTTGAAAATCGCAAAAATTGCGCCAAACTGCTCCAAAACAGTCTGAGAGCCAAGGATTTTAACGCACCCGTCAGTCTCAGTGGGGAAAAATGCTTACTGACGGCATAATTTTTCAGCACCGCCAAGGTGATGCTGTTTGTAAAGGTTTGGTTGATTGATCATTCAATAAAACACCGCATGAAACTGCCTCAGAGATAGTTTCTTTTTTTTTTTTTTTTTTTTCGAAAGTCTCGTCAGGTTGCACATGTTACATTCTGCGAGTTTTAAAGTTTCCCTATCGAAAACCATTCCAAAGTCCTGTAGAAAAAATGCTTATGCGTACTGAGGCGACAAACTACTTGCGCAAGTTGACGAAAAAACGGCAATTTTCGGAGCGCCTTATCTCCGGAACGACATCAGCGTTCAGCGGGCGCCGCCATCTTGGTGTGGTGAACATTGGAAAACATGGCCGCCGGGCGAAGCAGTTGCTCAGGCTGAGTGCTCTTCGCCGATTTGTACCGTGGTTTTGGTTATGGGGGTGGCTGTGTTTACATTTAGTCGTTTGATCTGTTGCGGGAAGCTGCGCGACTCGAAAGACGGGAGTTCATCAAAAACAACGTGGTGCCGGCGAATTCGCCGTGTTTCGGCGTTGAGTGTGAGGCGCGGTGCGTGCTTGAAGTGAAATTTCGCACTCGTTGCGGTGTTATAAAACGCTGATTTATTGCTGCCTCTGACAGCAAGCTTGCGAGCGGCGGGAATGGGACGATAGACGCTGCAGAAGTGGCGGCGCAGGCTACATCGCCGCAAAATATTCAAGCAGTGTCTCAGGACGGGCTATTATTGCACGCTAGTAATAATGGTTCATCTATCTGAAGTGAAATTTGGAGCCAAGGGGGAGGTGGCTGAACATACCAATGTTACTCAAATTACGATCGTAGTGAACGTGTACCTTGGGGATTGAATGGGCAGGGGGGGGGGGTGCGACGATTGTCACCTCGCTTTGCACAACTTTTGCCGTGGCTCTATACTTGTGCGTAAAGCCGGGTCTGCAGGATTGCAAAAATAATAATTTAGGCATTCACGTGATAATAAAAATACCTTGGAGTTGCTTATATAGTTTTTCAATTCTATATTCTCAACGGCGCTCCTCGCTATCTACGCATAGAGCCTAGAAATTTAAATATGGTTTGTAAAAATGTCATACCAATTGTGATACTCTGATAGAAAAACTTTATTGATAGCTGTTTTCAGAGTTATGTACGTTCAAAACCAATTAAAAAGTGCACTTCCCTCCCCCCCCCCCCTGATTTGCCAGAAATTTGTTTTTTTAGGCTCCTAAGTGACATAATAAATGTCGTTCTTCTGCTCCAAATCAAGGTTCTCCTGCTCCAAAATCGAGATTTTGCTGCTCCGAAAACTGCTCCCAAATCTGGTTCAGCTGTCTCACCCCTGCCTAATGCCTATTGCTTGTATTCACGGGTGAGGCGCGCATGCAGGCAACTGTGTGAGTGCGCCGTCACTCGTTACGTCAGGCTCCGTGGGATGGCGGTAGTTGTCCGTGCTCGTTACAAACTCTACCTCACCGTATGCAAAGTATTGCCTTGAGTCCAATGTGAGTGCGATTAATAACATCTCTGTTGACACCACCGTTGAGGTTCGGGTTGAAACTGAGCAGACGACGCACGCCCCCCCCCCCCCCCCCCCTTTTTTTTTTTTTTTTTTTTTTTTTTTGCATGCGGGCTTTTTGGCCCAAGCCGTGCCATGTCCGTGGCGCATCAGCCAGTGTTGCCAAGCGAAGGAATTGACAGCTAAACTTTTGAACGAATACCACCTATACCTAGCGTGTTAGGCCTAACATCACGCTTGCAGTCAAACGTCAACCAGTACCCATTGAAAAAAATACACATTGTAAATAAAGCTGTGGGCAATATTCCCTGTTTTGTGAAAGGTACAATTAGGCCACGCACTTCTGGTGGGGTGCAGAAAATTAATTAAAAGGGCCACAAGACAAAATACAAGTTTGTATCATTAAAAATACTTCTTTGTAATGATAACAATGATGCCAATTTTTTGAAGTGGCGACTCCCCAGCCGCCAACCAAAGCCACCACCAGGAAACAGGACTGGGCGATGGTAGTGAGGCCCCTAGATCCGTTTGATTGGATCACTTGAATGCTAACATGGAGTAAGCACATTAGTAACAACATCACGTCACTCTGAGAGAAAGACGATGACGAAGGCGGTGCCGCTATATACCGAAACGGCCCGTTTTCTTTTCGCCCTGTGTGCAGAAATTACCTCGTTTAGCCTGTATTTTTATATCCTTTTGTTCGTGAATATGTGCTGCATCGACTGATACCAAGATTGCGCCAATCAAGGTCACCCGACCATCTCAAACGCCAGAAACAGCCCCCTACAAGCCAGCGGGACACCCATTAGGCCTAAAGTTCCGGCGCCTGCGCTCCAGTAGTGCACCACCTGCCGAAGCGGTCGCAGCTGCAACAGGTGGCACGGATGCACTTCCAGTTGCAGCGAACCAAGATGTACCGTCGCCGACAATGAGCCAGCCACCCCTGCCGCCCCCGGCAGCATACGAACATGGAGCTTCTTCAGTCGATCCATATCAACCTCCGCCATACGAGGGCGCCTCTGAAGCAGCCAACTGTGGCGATGCCGAAGGCGACGATGGACAGATGCAAGACCTTGACGTACCACTCACGGACAACGATGAAGAGGACGGAAGGCAACGCATCCCACTATCGAAGAACAGACCCACAAAAACTGACCGGGTGAGTCGGCAGCGTTACACCCTACAGCTGAAACCACTCGCCAAACTCCGGATTAGAGACATCCCCCGACATGCCATTGCCTCAATAATAGGACGCGCTGCCCCCAATGCTGAATTGGCCGAAATGGCTTCGGTAACGTTTGACGATGCAGCTAACAGTGCACGTATCGCTGTCTACGATACAGTGCATGCTATGCGATTAGCTCAGGTAGATCACCTAATCCTTCGCCAAAACGACAAACTTGAAAGAATAGAAATTGTAATTGAGCAGGCCCCTTTCAACAAGAACACCATTCGCGGGGTCATCCAAGTGGACCCAGCTGATAGTAACGAGGCTATTCTCAGTTGGGTGCAATGTGAACAGGCCGACATTCTCAAAGTCCGAAAAATCGGTAAAACCGACCGTGCAATTCTTACATTTGACTCTACAACTCTCCCAAAGACTGTCAAGTACTACATGGAGTTAGTACGTGTAGCAGAATACAGACCGAAACGACTGGTCTGCTTTAACTGCCACAGTCTGAGGCATATGGCAAAATTTTGTCCATCCCCAAGCGTATGTAAAGATTGCGGCCGTCCCCACCCAGAAACCGCCGAATGGGACTCTGCAGAATATTGTGTTATTTGTAAAGAAACAGGACACCTCTCGGTTAGTAAGGTCTGCCCTACGCGTTTACCTAAAAAAGAAGAACGTGGCAACCGATCAGTCTCATCTAAGAAACCTCCACCCGAAAATACCCTGATCGACGGTGATCGATCTACACCGCCAGGAGTTACATGGGCCTCCACCGTCTCCGGCAACCCATCCCGTTCGCCCCCTCCAATTAGTCCTTTACCCTCAAACCATCCACTAGTAGTTGAAAGTGCCCAGCTCCGTCGCAGCCTCGCCGAAACACGCGCCGCCATGACGACCTTACAAAAGGAAGTGGCCGCCCTCCTAGCGACCGCAGCTAGCAGTCAATCACCCTCCAGTGGGCCAAGTAGTTCTGTCCCGGCACGCCGCAGCCGTTCACGCACAAGCCGCCGCAAGCCATCCACTAACGCCATCCAGGCGCTAGCGACAACGTCATTCATAGCGGAGCAGATGCTTACTCAAAGAGATGCCCATCTTAAATTTGAAGCAAACAAGGAATGGCAAAAGGCGTCACGCAAAATAGTTTCCCTTCAAGATCAGGTCACTTCTATCAGGGATGAACTCCGTCAGTTCATGGAAAAAGTGGGGAAGCACTTGAAACTCTCCAGACCTCAACGATCCCTTCCAGTGAAACGAAACGAAAAAAAAAAAAACATTAGCCGTCCAGTATTGCCCCCAGCTCTACCGCCTAACAAAAGCATACTACAGTGGAATTGCCGTAGTTTCTCACGAACCGGTCCGCTCCTCAAGTCCCAAGTGAAAACGCTCCGTCCAATGGCGTTACTGCTTCAGGAAACACGTGGTCCTTGTAAAGTGTTAGATTACACCACCTTTTCAGATCCCTCCATTTCAAGCCAAGCCCGCTCCTCCCACGGCCCGACTCCAGGGTTAGCAGTGGTACTAGTCCACAAATCCTGCCACACTGTCCAGCATCGTTGGGGCCAAGCATGCAATGATGACAGAGAAGTGATTATGGTCCTCGTTACGCCGCCAGGAGGCAAATCGGTGCTGCTTGTGTCTGTATACTACAAGCCAAGATCCGGTGCCGTTCCCCCATCACTTTATGACTGGATACCCTATATTTTTTCGCTACGATTCACCGGTCCCATTATTATGGGGGAGACTTCAACGCTCGTAATAACCCTTTGGGGCTACTTGTCCACAAACTGTCGAGGCCGGCTTCTGGAACAAACACTTGAGTAAAGCCCCCTTCAACTAAGAAACGAATATGGCTTCGCAACCCGCACTGGCCTTTACTATGCTCAAAGCGATACAACACCGGACCTCATCCTAGCTACCCCTGGGGCGGTGAAGGCCTGGCGCACGTTAGACAGCACCTGGGGTAGTGACCATTATCCCATCATGCTTCAAATCAATAGCAAGAAATTCTGCACTAGACGTGCTTACCGTCAGATGAACTGATCCTCGTATCGCTCCCAATACAACATCTCCTCTCAAGCTACCCTTGAAGAATTCATCTCGTTCTTAACGCAAGCACATTAGCTCTTAAGCGAAGAAGTAACCAGTACGGCAGATGTGGATTGCCCTGATTCACACATGTTCGAACTTCTCCGCAAGGCAGAACGGCTAACCAATCGATACTGTACGCAAGGAAAACGCCATAATCACCTAATGCAGCTAAAACGTCACTACCGCATTATTCGCGAATATCAGGTCACGTTACAGAGAGAGAAATGGCAAGATTTTTGTCAAGATCTCGGGCATGAATCTGGCCTGTCTCGTCTTTGGGGAGTTTTTCGTACCATGAACGGCCGTGCGAAGGTGCGCGTCCCGATCTTGGATGAGATGTGCCTTCAAATGGACTACTCGCAAGTGGAAGATACCATTATTCACACGTTATTTCCACACGCCGTTACGGACCCTTCAACCCTCCCACCTTTACCAATTATAAGCATTGACCAACCGGTGCCGGAGCTCGATTCTCCCCTCTCTTTAGGGGAACTGCAAGTAGCCATCTCTAACTCCAATCGGCCATATAAAGCTCCCAGTCGGACAGGACACAGCATCATGTGAACCAACAAGCAGTGCCGACCAAAACTCAAAACAACTACAGCGAGCTGCCTTAATACATGATTTTACGTATCAAGTGCCTGTCACAACTGCTTGCAATTTGCTTTTTTCATGCTAGCAAACAGTCAATTCAGACATTTACAAAAAAAAGATCCCTTTATGCATACAATAAGCGAGAATGTAACAGAAAAAATGGCATTTTTAATGTCCCCATTGGCACCATAATCAATCTACGCCCAATTTAAAGTCCATTGATTGGGGGGGAAAACAGCAAAACTCTTAGGTTCATTTCTATATTTAAAAAAAAAGGCTCTCAATTTTGTGAAACTCTCCCAACATATACTTCAGTTTGTTCACTGGTTTGCAGTTCAGTTATCTCATTCAAATCTAGGGTGTCAATGTAGTTTCATTGGCAGTCTTTCAGCCACACTCATCTTGTTCCCACAAAGCTGATAAATTTGTTCACATCAAATCTGCGATGTTAATGAATGCCAATGAATTTGCTCTTCAACAGTTCAAGTTGCACGAAAAATGTTTCTGACATGCGCAGACTGGTAATATTTGTCATCTGTCTGGTGGAACAATGGGGCTGCGGGGGCTCAGGCACTATGGCATTCTGTGGCTTAGCATGAGGTCATAGGTTTGAGTCCCAGTCACAGCTGCCGTATTTTCGTGGAAGCAAAAAAACTTAAATGATGTAGTCGTGACTATGGTGCACCTTGCAGCTTGTGTTTCCGCACATTGAACCTCATCTGGTTTCTTGATCTGTCCAACTAAATGTGGCCTATAGTTCCACGATCTGTACATTCTGGGAAGTGAGTCTAACTCTATCTTAAGTGCTTTCTTGTCTAATAAACAGGCTGTGCATAGTTTGTCTTGAGTTGCTTCTTTGCGAATGGAACATCGGTGGTCATCCCCAAACAGCACAAACACATCCTGAGCACGTCCCGAGGACGTTCTATTGAGGACGTTATGATGTCCTCAGTACGTCGTCTTCTGCTACTCAATTGGTACTGAAAAGGTCCTATTGTCCGGCCTCAGCTAATCCTCAGAACATCCTCAAAAGGAAGCCACGGATGATTACAGTACATTCGCAGGACTACTGTACGACGTCAGGACATTTTGAGGACTACTTTCTAGCCATGCTTTTTCTGCTAGGTCTTACGCACAGGGTGTTTGAGAAAAGAGGGGCCTGGGCTTGGTACTGCCATCCCCGAGGTATTTGTGCAGTTGACTCTTTGCCAAGGTAAGTCACTTTGTGTACCCCCACAATCTCCACTGGGTACAGCCTTTATGTGTAGCATTAATCTAAAACCAGTACTGCCCAAGCCTCCTCGTGATGACACAAGTATGCAAAATATGCTGGTGATGGTGATTTATTGCACAAGTAAATGCATCGTAGTGCAGTGTGAGGCGACACATGCTGTGAATCGTCACCGGAGTCCACTGGAGAGCCTAGTAGTCACTGGAGTCCGACTGCCCCAACGACCTAGAAAAATGATACAAGAGCAACAAATTAGCAAAGCATATACACAAGAATTTTTTCTGTGCACTGGGCCCCGCCATTTTTTAACTAACGATGTGCCAGCTTCCGGGCATTTCTTGGGGACTACGGGGTGAGCAGACGATAGCGCAGTCACGCTGTTGCGCCGTGCTGTGCTTGGTTATTAGACGTCCCAGCGACATCGAAACTTGGTGTCACTTATTCGGTGTGTCAACAGCGTGAACTTTAACTTTAAGGGGAACGTTCAAAGGTGCTCGTTCAACGTGCTTTAAGGGGAACGTTCAAAGCGTCGGGGAGCAGCCAGCTTTGCCCATTAATTCCGTTCTCAACCCGCTAAGGTGGCAAGCATGCACCCTACGCGTGCTGTCCTGATGGGAGTTGATTGTGAGGATATGTTTCGCCGTGCCAGCAGGACGAACGCCCAACGCTTTATCACCAATTGACATTTACTTTCTTCATTGTGGGCAGGTTGCCGTCATTGCCTTAACTTGGCAATGCACAGCAGCTACCCGTCCGGGCGTCATTACGCCATTGTTCGCCGAACCAGCTATCGGCATAAGCGCAAAGTGCTCATACAAGAAACGTGTAAAGTGCACCACGACAAAAGTGTCTGCATGTGTGGAGTCTATTCACTTCACAAATTTCCTGCATCCCTCGAGAGCCGCCGTGAATGGGTCATCGTGCTGAATCGGAAAGTGTTGGAACCTAGCAAATTTGTGAGAGTGAGTACGGTCCTACGCTTGGCATCAGCAAAAATTTACTGTGTACATGCTTGGTTAGAGGCACATTTGTTAATTTTTAAGAAAGTATGGCAGCCTTGTGAAAGGCCCCGTCAGGGTATATTGAACCCAATGTACACAGTAAACGGCTGCAAGTTTTGCTGTGCTCAAAGTCAATAAAAGCGAAAAAACTGCTGAGCAGACCTCGTACGTAGCAGAGCCGCAAAACCAACTCTTAGCCACAGTCGTTATATGTGTCCATTTTGGGGCTTGTGTAACTGCTTTCATTTGTGCTTCTTTCTTATCTTTTGTTATTAAGGTCGAAGTATCACGTGAACTGGCGCAAGTGTTTCAAAAATGGGATTACATTCAGGATAAATTGGTCTTATATAGTTGCTGTCTCAGTGGAGCGATTCCGAGCCTAGTTGTCCAGAAAAAAGATATAATGCCTAGAAGATATTCTAGGCACTATAAACATGATGTGACGCATGCGGATATCGCACGGACACCCGGCATCTTCAATGCTATTTGCGTCCAGTATACTGTTGAAATGATGAACCTCTTTCGAGCGCTTTTTATTTGAGTTTATGAGCGTCGGGAAGAGGAGGAGCAAAACTTTATTCAACTGTGAAGTCGAGTTGGTAGTGGGCGGGGTCCTCAGTCCAGGACTCCGTTGGTGCGGCCTGCCGTCTTCGCCCTCCCGGCGAGCCAGGGCTGCTTACTTAGTTTTGAGCTGGTTAGCTCACTCTCCCACTGCTGGTAAGTTGCATGTTATTCACAATTGCGCAAATGTGAACATATTTTTAAGGGCTCGGCACGGGTGCAGCTTTTGCCTTACCATTCCACTTCGTTTTCCAAACGCACCGTTTCTCCTAGGCAAAAAGGGGCGCGAGTGCAAGGTGGAAGGCACATTCGCAATTTTTCATTCGATAGCACCAAATGCCTTGTGGTGCGGGTGAAACTCCTGAGAGGAAAACGAAGTGTCTGTGCACGCGTCTCCCGCTCCGGGATCCCGCTGTCGCGCGCGCGCGTCCAACCGGATTTTTCCACGCCGCTCGCGTGGCCGCGGCCAGTGGCAGCACGGGGCGCGTGTACGCATGGCCTCCGCGATCACCCCGCGCGCGTTTTGCTCGGAGGAATCTCGGAGGCCATGGCGTACGTCATTGAGGACGTTAGAGCGCGAAGCGAGAGAAGGTAGGAGTGACGCACCATTTCGTGCGTTTCTTGTCCCGCAGCCTAGCAGACGCGCCGCAGGCGCACGCGCAACATACGTCTCGAATTCAAAACGGCAGCGCGAGCCATCACCGGGCAGGTGGGCCGCCACGGAATCCTGATCTCTCGAACACACGTGTCTGCCGCTTAAATTTCCCCTGACATGGGGAAGCCATAGTCCGATAAATGGTCGAGAATAAAAGTAATTAATTAAAAGACAAGTAGGTCTGGGATTCCAACCTGGGGCCTAGCGAATGTGAGTCCAATACACAACCTCTGCACCATATTTTTTTTTCGTTATTGCCGGTCTTCGACAGTAACATAAAACACCAGCTACAACGAAAAAGAAAAATCAACAGTAACGCCGCCATGCCACCAAGGGCCGTCGTTGTCTTTTAAAATAATTTATAAGCGCAGTTAGGGGTTCAGTTTTTGACAACCACTCTCGCGGAGAGTTTGACAACCACTCTCCGCTCTCTGAACTTCAACGAACTGTGAGACACTTTCCCGAAGAAAAAAAAAAATGCTGTCGCGTTGGTCGCGCGTCTACATCACAATGAAGCCAGTGTCTTTTGGACGACATTGCGAAGGAACACTGCTGCCCAACAATGAACAAAGACGGGCTCCACAGTTTCGGATTGTTTACAAATGGAACAGTCGGTTCCCCATGGCACTGACAGCCCCCTATCCTTCATGCAAGTTGCGACGAAAAGTGTACCAGTGTGCAATTTAAAGAAGCCAGATTTTGCTCCAGGTGACACTTAACCTCTGCACCATATCATAACTTTCGCTCTAGCTATAACCTTATTTTATTCGAAAGATTTGATGTTTTATAGCGCCCCCAGCGCTTGGCCAGCAGCAAAAGATGTTTTATTCACAGAGAAATTCAATAATTTCAGCCAAAATTTTAATTCTCCCGCTAAATCTTGTTTCATTACGTCAGCGATGACGTATCCAGGGCAGGTACTTGCAACGATTGTTATCTTATAGTACTAGAGTGTACAAGATGAGATCCTTCTAGTACACTCTAATAGTGCAGTGACTAGGGCTGCAGCGAATGGCCAAACGTGTTGCCTCGTTTACCGTTCTTCCTTCCAGATGGCGCTACGATACCGCTCAAGATAGAGTGCTCAAGACTAAGACCCCTAAAATTACTATGATCTATGATCTCGCCGCCTTTCGCCCTCACCCGCGCTCCTTCCCTCCTCCGTGTTTTGCTTTTTCTTTTTCTCCGGCCAGCGCCGCCCGCCATTGGCGAACAGCAAAGTCACGTGGTTGCTCTGCCGTTCTTTTTTTTTTTGCCTCCGTGGCCGGGTCGGTTCGCCGGCTGGGACGTTGCGCAATGCCGCTGGTGCGGCGCCATGTTTGGCTGCGCAGCTTCAGTGCCGGCTTTATCGCATAGAGTTTAAGTATAATGTAAGAAAAAGAAACTATGATTTATCGTAGGCGCGAGCGAATAGCAAAGTACGAATTAGCAGCACGTTCCTAACAGATATCGCATCGGTGTCGTTTTATGTTGCTTCATGGTGCCGATGTGTTGTGCCTTAGGCAGCGCGATTAGGGTCAGGGATGGCAAAGACTTCTTTATTCCGTCCGGGAAACGCGACTCAGAAAGGCGAAAAGTTTGGTTGCATAGATTTGAACGGGCATACTTCAAGCCGACGCTGCCATCACTCTTTTGCGAGGTAAGTTTCTGACTGCTTGTTCTCGATTTGTTAAATTCTGCGCAAGCTTGAGCGCGCACTTACAAAGAAATGCGTATTCCCTCCGCGACCGTCGTCCACCCTTTGTTCTGACTAGGCATTTGGCACAGCGGCGAGTTCGTCACGTCGTAAGCTTTGCTTTGGATAAGAGGCCGTGTATTTGTCATGTGCGCACGTAACTCCCAGCATAATTATCAGCGGCGTAGCGTGTTCAGTCGCACTTGTAAGGTTTTCGTGACGCAAGAATTGTTCACCTGAATTCGCGCTTGTTTTCGCCGATGGCAGCTTGCGCCTGACCATGTAGCGCGTGCTTTGTCGGAGCGTGTGTCGGAGACATAATCCCGACCTCGATCGGCCCTTCACAAAAGCTGAAATGGAGGCAGCCCTGGCCAAAATCACTTCGCCCGGCAAAGACAAAATTACCTACCTCTAAACGCAACAGAAGCGCTCCTAGAGTATTTTAACGTGTGCTGGGAAACAGGCGAACTGGCGGAAACGTGGAAGCATTCGGATGTGACCATGATTCCCAAGCCAAACAAGCCTCTAGGTATTGAGAATCTTCGCCCTATATCGCTGACTTCCTGCGCGGGTAAACTTCTTGAACACATGGTCCACGAACGGCTCGCGCCATATCTCGAGGACAACAAGTACATACCGCACACGATGTTTGGGTTCCGACAGCATCTGTCTACCTAAGGCATCATTTTGCTTCTGAAGGAGGACATCATGACCACCTCGATCGCCATCACAAGTCCAGTATACTTGCCGTCGACGTCAAGGGCGCTTTTGTCAATGTCAAGCATAAACATATGCTAGCGCCGATTAGCCTAGCCAAAGCCAGCGCATATCGAGACACGAATTGTCGGATCAGCTGTTCGTGGCTAGGATGAGGTAAATGCGCCGAATGTCTGGCGCTTTACGTTTGCATTTATTTATCTCGATCGTAGATGTGGCGACGACGTTTCTCGCTTCCGACGGCGCGTTTCGACGAGCGGCGTGCGGCACCACCGCTCACCACCCGTTTCAATTTGGCGCCGCGGCGTCCTGGAAGCAGACGACGCGCCTCCGTTGCTATAGCGACGGAGCGCATGCGCAGAGAGCAGTGGAAGTGCGATCAAGTGCGAAACATCCCCCTCGCGAGGGGCACGATCAAATGCAGAGCATTTCCGGGGGCGCACGACGTTAAGTAGTTTGCGTTACGTTAATGTTGTTGCACTTGTGGCGAGAGCGCTCGTCAGCAGTAATTTGAATGAGTCAACGATATAAGGCGCGTTCGTAGCGTCCCATTCTGTGTCGGTTTTGTGGCGCAGTGGGTAGAGCACCATGTACATTGCGTTCCGCCCGCAGGGTCGAGGGATCGAAACCTGGCGCCGGATAGTATTTTCTTTTATATAGTGTAGGGGGAAGGGTGCGGACTACGACTACGGACGTCAACGCGGGTGACATCGTGAGTTACTGAAACGCTCTGCATTTAAAAGATCCTAGAAAATCTGCAAAGTACCAATTGTGGCCCCAAAGCTTGCAATTATGTTCGAAACTTCCTCGCGAATCGCACGGCAACGGTGGGCATCGACAACCTTCGAGGCGAAAAATTCCACCTACCAAACAAAGGCACACATTAAGGTTCGGACGCCTCCCTGCTGCTTTTTAACATCGCCATGCTACACCTGCCAAAGAAACTCCAGACCATCGAAGGACTATAGGCATGCTCTGCGCCTACAACGGGGAAACGACAGGACGCTCTGCAGGGGGCTGTCGACGATACTTAGACTCTTGCGGCCTCCAGTGCGCTCCGGAGAAGTCCGAATTTCTCGTGCTGAAGGCTCGAACTCGAGGACGGCCACCCAAACTTCTTGATGCGAATCCCAGCGTCACTTTATACCGAGTGGAAATTCCCAAGGTCAACTCTTTTTGGGTACTGTGTCTTATACACTTACAATACAGAAGTATGGATCGACTGCAGCTACAGCAAACAGTGACACGTCAGCCACATTGTTAAAAGAATCACAAATCAACGAAGGGGGCGCAACGAACAAGACACCTTACGGATAATTCAAGCAGAAATAACTAGTAGGATGACGTATGGCACCCCATACTTAGCCTTTAAAAAAAGCTGAAATAAAAAAAATCGACATAATCGAAGACTGCTCTAGGCGTTCCTTTCATGGCATCCACCGACACGCTGCTTAAATTAGGCGTACATAATACGTGGGAGGGGATGGTCGAAGCCCACAAAGCCAGCCAACTCGAACGCCTCAAGCTCACACCTACAGGCAGAGCAGTACTCCGCTATCTCAATTACAGTGCAACCTACATCTCGTGCTCATCGAGAGGGCAGCCGCTGCTAAGGCTAAGTCCCATGGTTAACACCCTTAAAAGGTGTTTTGGCAAAAAAGGGTGTGCGGATAAAAAAAAGAATGTTGAGCTCAACAACCTTAAAAAAGGGTGTTGAGGATGCTGCACAAGTTACAGTTGGAACACAAATGTATTGAGCAAGAAAACCAACGGGATGTGTGAGAAGAGAATTTATTATAAACCCACATATCAGCTCGCAGCGACTAGTGGCAACAGCGCTGCCCGAAAAACAAAAAAACAAAAATCTAATCAGTTTCGAAGTACTCCGGGCAGTCTACACTTTGCACAACAATTGTCTATGGTGGTGAAACAATTAAGCTACTCTGAAATCAATGCACAAAAAGTTCACACGTGTTCAAAGAAAGAGTTCAGACACTCGTTGAAAGTCAATACGGCACAATAGTGATGCTCAGGATGTTATTTCTGACCACTATGAAACGCGTGGACCAGCGTAACAGGAAGGCTTCTTCACCTAGAACTGCCAACTCATTGTCTAAGTGATTCATAAGGATTGACCGCACACGCCACAGCAGTGGAAACATCGCCCGTTGCGGTCGGGCGCGAAGACACGCGGCACAATGATTTTGCCATAATACAAATGCACCAGAACACATCAGGAAATTCACCAACGTGTCATTTGAAAGTGTGCTCATTCTAAGTGTAGGACTAAACAACCTGCTTAGCACAGTCCAAAACGTTACCGCTACACAACACTGAAACAAGGCATGTTCCAATGTTTCAGTGTGCGGGCACCGTGAGGAACGCACAATGCCGAATCTCGCCAGACGGTCACACATCGGAAGAACTTGCCAGCCACGCAACCATCCGAAATCCCTAACATCAGAAGGAAGCTCCGTCGAAGTCAGCTGATGCCAACGGACACCGTGTGATCTTGCTGTCTGCTGATTATCTAGTTGGTTTATTGCCAATTTTTCGCACAATTCGCTTGCTGTGCTTTCCCTAAAATGTAGGCTTGGCAAGGTAGACTGGATGTTTCTCGGTGTTTTGACAACATAGGCATAAAATGGCGGTGACTGCTCAGCAGAGGGACCGGCAATGCGTTCATCATAAAACATTGAGCGGTACGTTCCCAGAAAGTATTGCAGCAGCGCCCTCCCTGGGTACTCAGTTGAGTCCACAAGGTCGAACACTGCGCGTACGGCCAGCACGCTACACATGGTTTGCAAGCAAGGCAGACTGGAACCACCCATTGGCTTGGGCAGTCTCAACAGCGCACGCGACACTGTTTCTGTCTTGCCCGCCCAAAAGAACGACCCAAACTTCGTGGCGAGCTGACGGGTGAAATGGCGCGGCGGTTTCGCTACGTGTGCTACATAAAAAAGCGCCGCCGAGACTGACAACTTAATTATGTAGCTGCGCTCTGCGAGGGAAAGTCTGAACTTTGACGCAACCGCAAGACGCTGCTCCGCTGTCTCGAGGAAGCGCTTCCACGTACTACGCGCCACTTCACCCGAGGAATGGAAAACCACACCAAGCACTCGAACACCCGTAACCCATTCTACGTCGCCCGCCAGGCTAGATGCAAATGTGCCGAAGCGAACCGCCATACTTTTGCCCCTGTTCAGTCGAGCTCCAGACAGCTCACCGTACTCATAAAATAGCCGCATAAACGCTTGGTAGCTGTCCTCGTCCCGAATGAACAGGCACACATCGTCCGCATACGCAGACACCTTGACTTGGCCTATGTCTGGCAACGGGAAGCCGCGGATGGCGGTATCTGCATCGATACGGCGGAGCAGCGGGTCTAGACAAATGAGAAATAGCAGAGGCGACAGGGGCATCCCTGCCTTATCCCACGGGTGACGGAGAACGGTCTACTTAATAGTCCGTTGACAAGGAATCTAACGCTCACGTTCGAGTACAGCAGCTCAAGCATTGTTACAAAGTCGGCCGGAAAGCCGTATTGACGCAAAACGCCTGCCAGGTATCGATGTTCCACTCTGTCGAAGGCTTTCGCTTGATCTAGGGAGATGAAGCAGCCAGAGGTGCCAATCTTCGTCTGAATAAATCACGCGTCAATGCCAGGAACGAGAAAATCGTGCCACCTGGCACGCTGCACGTTTGCGCTTGGCTGATAATATAGGGTAAAACGGCACTGGTGCGTCTAGCCAAATGGATGCTACGATCTTGTAGTCCGTGTTGAGGAGTGTGATTGGTCGATACGCCTGGGGCTGCGTGGGATCCCCGCCTGGCTTCGTGATGAAGCTTACGCGACCCTCACGGAACGATTTCGGCCTTACTCCATGAAGAAAAAAGCCGTTCACCATGTCGAGGAGCGCACCCTGAATGGCCGGGAAAAACCTCTTGTAAAACCCAGCAGGAATCCCGTCAGGCCCAGGCGCCGACGCACCATTCAATTTTTTAACACACTCGCCGAGCTCGTCAGCATTCACGGGAGCGCACAGCGAATCAACAAGGTGATCTGGCACACACGGCAGCACCCCACAAAACGCACTAAGCTTGTCCTCACAATCCTCTGCATCCCACGACGCGTTCTCGGTCGCGAAAAGGGTGACAAAATGTCCCACGAAGACCTCGGCTGTATCTTCAGCCCTCATGCTAACCGACCCGTCAGCGAGTGTAACCTATGGAACAGTAGCTAGCCCACCCTCGTCAAGAGAGCCCGCTCTAATATGCCGGAGTACAGAGGGGTCCGAGACGGGCCTGCCCAAGGTCTGCGCACGGCTCGCCGCTTGCGATGATTGCCGTAAGAGGGACTCGTAGCGTACCTTTAGCAGGTTACCATAGTCCCGCATCGCGAAGGTAAGGTGCCCCCTCTCTGTACGATGCGAGGCCTCAACAACGTGTCTTTAAGATGCGCGCCTTGCGCGCACGACCCTCCTTTACTAAAAGCACGCGCCAGTGGTCCTTCAACTCATCCCAAGACAGAGAACCGAACTCGCACAGAGCAGTCAACGAAGCATTAAGTGCTGCTGAACTGCCCCTGTCGGTTAGCAGACGCTCGTCCATTCGCCACATCTGGTGGCGTGGTGCACAGTTGCCAAGGTTAAGCGTCGCTAACACGGGCCGGTGATCGGACACTCGACGAGCCCCAGTTGGGAAGGAGAGGACGGCGCAGCATTCCAAGTAGCAGCTCAACTCGGGTGGGAAATAGAACTTATCTAGCCGACTGCCAGATTGTCCCCTTTCCCAAGTAGCTACAAACCTGTCGCCGTGGAGCTGCACCCACGCATCGGAAAGATGGAATTGACCGAACAGGTCCTTTAACTCCCGGGCACCGCTATAGGGTCTACCTTGCCCACGTCCCCGTACATCACGCTGAGGGTCGGTTACATAATTAAAATCACCCTCCACAAATCTTGGGTAGTGTTCGAGCATGAATGCGTCGAGGGATGCGAAAAAAGAGGAAGAGTCAGAGTGCTACGTGGGTGCGTACACTACAACAGCTCGGACGCGACGAGCAAGCAAGAAAAAATCAACTGCGAGCACGCGCCCTTCCATCCCATAAGTACAATGAGCCTTGCGGCGCAAGCTCTCACGCAGAAATACAACGCCTACGCCCGAAGCCATCCTGTCAGGCAGGGTGAAAAAAGCTTGGACACAAAAGCGCTCGCGAAACGAAAGAACGTCGCGTGGAGTACGAAAATTGCACTCCTGCAAAAAGAGGTCAACGTGTTGCGTCCGAGCATAGTGCATCACCTCCCTCTGTTTGTCCAAGTCCCGAAAGCCCTGGACATTCAAAGTAAGAAAACGCAACAGCATAAGGTGATAAATGCACAAACCACGTTAACCCACCCACCCTCAAAACTCACTATCGTCGGACGGCACGTCGACTTCGACGCAGTTTCTTGTTGTCGGCATCATCGGTGTCCGCTGACGACGACGGCAACGCCCGCTTGGACGCATCTAGGCGATCCGGTGGAGAGGGTCGGGGGGGAAGCAAGTCGTGCACCTGGTTGATCGGGTTGGCGAGGCGAGGGTCGGTAACAACGAGGGAGGGACCAGCAGGCTCGTCAGTGCCTCCCACATCACCTGAGTCTGCCGAAGAAGGCTGACTTTGCTTGGTGCACGCTTCGAGCCGCTCCAGGAGAGATGGGCAACTCTGCAGATCGGCGACCTGGCTGACAGGATTGGCGAGACGAGAGTCCGTAACCTTGGGCGTAGGGGCAGCACTGGTATAGTGAACTAGAATACTTATTCTAGTTCACTATAGCACTGGTACTGGCCGTACTATGTCCGGCTACAGGCGACGTAGAGGCGAGACTAGAACGGCCAACCGCTGCCTTGCCGCTCGTGCCGGTTTTGCTTTGTTCCTTCCGGCGGCTGCGCGAGCCGCTCGAGGAACCGGGGAGGGCGATGCTTTTCTCCAGTGCACGTCATGGACTAAACGAACGCGATATAGACTATCTCCCACTCTCCTACCGCTCTTCTCTTCCCCCTTCTCTCTTCCTATCCTTTGAAGCCCCAATCCCCTTCCCTGGACTGGGTCGTATGAGGGTGAACTTCCCATTGAGTTCAACAATATCCCCAGGCCTTTTCTCTTCCCTCCTTTGTTAATAAATCACCACCACCACCCACCCTAGCTCGTGCTGAGCATGCTCCGCGGGGTCACTGCTCTCGGAAGAGCTGAGGCTCGTGAAGAGGGAGGTATCGGCCGATGACGATGACGCGGCTACTGCCGCAGGTGCAAGCTCTTCCTCCGAAGCGACAGGCAGCTCTCCAATTCCATCTCTTGGCTGTCGGTCGGGGTGACGCCCCGATCAGCACCTTCGCTTGACTCCTCGGCAGGCTGTCCCAAGGAGGCCCGGGGCAGCTCGGGAAAGTCACTTGTACTTTCAAGAGCTTGCAGACCAGGGGGCGCGCGACGCGTCTCAGAGAAATTGCTCGCAGCATCCGCATAGGAGCGGGGCCGCAGGCAGTCAGCGGTGGCATGGTTGCCCTTGCAGCGGCGACACTGGGCATTGCAGTTGACGTCATCGTGGCCGTACTCCGAGCAGCGGCCGCACCAGGGGGTCTTGCAGGCGCTAACTTGGTGATCGGTCTGGCCGCAGCGGGCGCATACCCTCGTGACACCTTTGAATTCAAACTGGGCCTTGAACCCTCGAATCTTCATGAAGTTAGGGACGGCCTTCGCCATCTCCATCTTCACGAGTCGCATGCCGGTCTTGATATGCTGAAGGCTCCTCCGCGCCGGCTGGCTGACGTTGAGGACCTTCCCATACGGTCTCAGTGCTGCCGCAAGCTCCGCGTTACTCACAACGGGGTTCAGGCGGTACACTGTCATGTACGACCTGCGGGCCCATGCAGGCCACAGGACACGAAACTCCGTTCACGATGACGGCTCCTTTCTCGGTGAGCTTGCGAGCAGCAGCAGCCGTAGCCGCCACCACGCAGAACTTGAAACCACCCTGATGCATTAGGGTGTCCAGGCCGTAACGGCCTACGATTCCCTCTAGGGCATCCACCAGGTCATCCACGTTGACGTCCTTCGGGGCCGCGAAGTAGAAGACATGGGCCTTGGGCGGTGGCTGAACAGCCTCCCAAGACGCCATGATTACGTGTCCTTATTTCCAAGACGGTCGTTCAGTGGTCAGTAGGTTGAGGCATCCAGGAGGAAGGGGCTACCCCAACGTAAAACGCAGGGCCGCCAATCTGCAATCACGGCGAAACCAAGGGAACCGTTCACTGAGGCTCCACGGCGTGGGTGCTGTCTTCTCAAGTCCACCTAGCAGAACGATGATCACGGTCAGCGCAGAGCCTCGTCGCACTGCATAAGAAGGCACACGACGAGATCGGCCTTGGTCTGAGGAGGGTCTTGAGCGTATGTTTTGGCTTCGAGCAAGCGGGCCCTAAACGTCATCGCATGCGACACTGCCTCTGCGCAGGGAGTGCATACTTACTTATAGTGCTTATAGCGTTTTCCATTGGGCGAACAGGAGCACTTCTAACTGCACCCAAAGTGCTCTTGCGAGTTCTGGCGTCTTCCAGTGGTCGGGCAGGAGCAGGGGCGTTGTGTTTCGTTGGTCGAGGAGGAGCACTTTTTTGGCGCCGAGAGCAGCCGGGAGCAGTTCTCGGTGCTCCGTCGCCAGCGGCGGAGTAAATTCTAGCCACTGTAGTAACAGGGAACGCCGAGGAAGTCACATGACCTCTTTTACGTCATTTCTGGTTTTATGGACCCCGGGTGGCGGAGGAAAAATGGCGGAATCCAGCAGCCGCGATAGTCGTCGCTCAGTGCGTACGGCAGCAGCTAAGCGCGGCCGTCTGGACGATGCTGCTACTTTTAGATGATGAAAGCACCACAGATTCAAGCGCAAACTCATCATCGGACAGCAGCAGCAGCAGCGACGACAACGAAGATTTGACATTGCATGAGTTTATGTTCGAGCGCCTGTTCACCCCGCCGGAGCAGCGACCGAAGGTAGAGTCGTATCTGGAAAAGACGGCGGATGCTGTTATCGTTCGCAGCTAATTTTTGGGAGATACGATGGTGACCCTATCATGGACATGAACATCCGCTCGGCTTCTTTATTCGTCGCCATGCGGAAGGCTGACACAAAACCACCGGCACGTATCTGGTAAAACTGGCGAGGAACAGCGTGCGGACAACACGAGCGCGCGAAATGCTCCGGGAAGCGAGAGCGGGAAAAGTTTGGTCACATGACTCTTGACATCACGCCCTCCCCCTCTTTTCACTGCTCCCGGAGCAGCGCGAATGTTTCATTCGCGGAACGAAAACACACGTCGCCGTTACTCCCGTGTGCTGCTCTGGCTTCTCGCTCCACTTGCGCCTGTTCTCCCAATGGAATTCTCCATTAGTAATACATGTGCTGTTCTTGCTTTATGTCCAGCAGAGGAAAGCCCCCCGATCGAGTCGGTGGGCTTGTCGCAAAAAACAGATATTTTAGCGCTAATGTTGTAAGTATGGATTTTACTATAATATACTAATCAACACGCAGATTTACAAAAAAAAATAATTTAATTACGAGGTAGTTTTTCTGTTCCATAACTTATAGAATTTTATTTAATACCAAACAAATCTTCCCGGCCACCTCCACAGCCTTCAAAACGGGTGTTCATTATTTCAACACCCTTTTTCTCAGAAGGGTGTAGAGCTACAAATTAGGGTGTTCGAAACTAAGAAAAAGGGTGTAAAAAAAGGGTGTAAGAAAAGACCGCCAACTAAGAAAAAAGGTGAAGAGACCTCCAACTTTGGAGGCATTTGGTACCTATTTATAAGGGTGGACTGAACATTTTCTACAAGCGGGGGGTGTTTTGTACCTTACGATGTTTAAAGCAATATGAATTGGCATAATTTATTACCAGTGAAGCTCTTTAAGCTTGAGCTAGTTTCGGTGGCGTTAGCAAAAAATACAAAGAAAAAGAACTGCGGCACCTGTAAAGGGTTCACCACCGCAGATAGGGTACTATAACAGTGAAGTCGGCTTTCGAACTTGTTAGAATGTGAGCACAAGGGGCGTAGGCGTATGCGCACCTCTCACAGTACCATTTAAAAGGTACCAGTCATTTTTGGATTCTAAAAGGCAAAAAAATTGGCGCAGCTTGCTATAGTGGTGCAAGGCTGGAGAAACAGCATAGCTGGGGGCCGACCTAGCTTGTTTCCCCCTTGGATCCCCCGGCAGGGGGGGAGCACTCTGGAACAGCCTTGTAAAATCCGGTTATCTTGGCCTCAACCCTCAGCGGTCATCTCGTCCTCGCTTAGCAAGAACATGGCAAAGCTTAGCAAACATAACAAAACTTAGTAACACCGGGAGAAACTAGGTCGACCCCCAGCTCCGCTGTTGTTTTTTTGCAACTGAACACCTCTTTCACACCGTTTCAACCACCTACTTCTGTAGGTGGTTGAAACGGTGTGAAAGAGGTGTTTGCACAGACCGATTGCAACACGCCAAGCGTGTTGCAATCGGTCGACACCGTTTTCGCCACCCAACTATAGTCCTTTTAATTTTGAAGGTTCAAATTGGTGTTTGGGGCATGTGGTGCATGCTTGGGGCAGGGCATGAGGTGCACCGCATATGGAACGAGCGATCATTGCGTACGAGCAACTACTTTTTTTTTGCGTTTGAAAATTTCTTGCGAGTTGAGGAGTATATGAGGGGATGTCTTCTTCTTTACACTGCTATTATGCATCCAAACATGGCCCTATTCAATGAACAGCTGAACACCTTTTCCGCACCCTTTCAACACCCTAAGAAAAACCAAGGGTGTTGAAGTTGATCAACACCCTTTTTTTTCACACAAAAAGGGTGTACAGCTAGGAAAAGGGTGTTGAGATACAAGGAAAAGGGTGTAAAGGTCTCCCAACACCCTTTTTCCACTTATTCTACACCCTTTTTGGCTAAAAGGGTGTAAAAATGTTTAGTGTGTACCATCGGAACTCCGAGAGGCAATCTGTATAGGGACCGGGCAGCTAGACGGGTGGCGCCACCACTCGGCGCTCCCCTCGTCAGTGGAATGAGCCGGTGCATTGGACTACACAGCCTCCTGTTGTTTTTGTAGTGTTTGCTTCGGTGCTTTGAATGTTTTGGTGGTGTTGTGGGCGGACATGTGAGATGAAACGAAGTCTAGACAGATGTGTTGGGTTCTTAGATGCAGTAACGACTACGCAAACTTGTCGGACGCTTCTAAAGTTGGGTATCGGCTACAATGGCATGAGCGCTTTTTGCAGCGGTCTACGCTTGGCTCCACCCGTTCTGAGTACGAATAAAACTAATATTATTAGTATTCATTTCTTCTTAGATGCACTAATGGCTACATAAACTTATTTGGCGATTCTAAGTTTGGGAACGGGCTACACTGACATGAGCGCTTTTGGCAGCGCTCTGCGCATGGCTCCGCGCGATCTGAGTAGGAATCAAACTATTACGAATATTAGTATTCATTTGTACCACTTTAAATTATCTTCACCGGCTTCAATGACTACTGCTTCCACTCCAGCCTTAGCGCTGGGATACCTCGATACGTGTGCTTTGAAGAGAAAGGCACTTGCGTACGAGATGGATTACCGTGTAGCCGTAGAAATGTTGCGGTAGTTATACTTTCTTTCGGTAACCGTGAGCTTTGTGCCTTCGTTTTTGTTGAGCGACACTGTGACAGCATGGGAGCCTGAATGCAGAAGGGGAACTCCCACGTTTGTGGTGGTCATTTTATCAGGAAAAGTTATTCACCCACCCAACTGCCCAAGCTACAAACCATCCCTCCTCCCCGTCCCGTTTTACCACCTGCGTGAAATAAATGCTGGCACCGATAGTTAAAAATGTGGCAGTGTTAACGTCAGCCGGTGATTTTAATGCTTAAGTAATATTTACAGAGTACCCAAAAAATCGTGTAATGCCTTGTGAAGATGCCAAAAACGCGCGATTTGTTGCTTAAAATATGGGTGCATGCATCACCTTGAGTCCTCCAGCACAGACACATTCCCGACACGCTGGAAAAAGTTTAGCTTTGGAGAGGGGTGCACGGAAGTTCAAAATTAAAGAGCAAAATCATCTAGCCCTCCGTCTCCGTTCTAATGGTTGAACGCAAAGCTTTCTTCGCGCGAAATCGAATGGGAATTGGTCAAAGACGCTGCGATCAAAAGACCAAACTGCGTGCTGGTCAAATTCGAAGCTCAAGTAGTCAAAGTTTCAATCCAGAAGGCAACTTATGAAAGCCGCACGAGAAAGTTTTGCGAGAAACCATCATTGTCGTTAGACGGAGAAGTACATGATTTTTCAACGGTAGGTGACAGATTGTAAAACGACCGCAGCATTCAGTTGTGAAACTGAGTACAGGTTTTCGGCACCCTCCTGTCTATCGTCCTTCAGCCACGCAGGCATTGGTTTTTGAAAACCATTAACCAATACTAGTCAGCAACCATTGCAATTCTTGTAAAGCAATGCTTCTCCACGACAAGCAATAACGTTCTATCATGCGGTATTTATTCTGTAAACAATTCCCGATGACTGTAGTAAGTGCATTTCTGTGAAATTAAACACGTTTCAGCCGTAGTTAATGAAGTTACGGAAGCGTCGTCTATCACAATTTCCGTTTTGGGGTAAATCTTAGAAGGCACCCTCTAACTTTGTCTTTCGCTTGTGAACAACGCTGTTTCGTCATCAACTGCCAAAGGCCAGCTTCGCAGCATTCCTGAATCGGTTGCACACACCAGCATTTATGGGAGCATTTAGCTGCAATATACTCCTCTATACGCGAAACTGCATGCAGGCATGAAAAAATTGCATGAAGGAAAGGACTTTCACTGCCAGCTTGACATCCAGCTTGGCGCATTGAGCGTCGTCTGCTAGTTGTAAATACTGAGTATGGGCGTAAATCACACACATGGCATGCCTCGTAAAGGTCACATCCACGCTCAAGATTTACCGATCTGAAAAAAAGCCCCTGTAGTTATCCACGCTTTGCAAACCGCACCGCAGAAAAACGACAGAAAGCCATGCACTAACGCTGTGCTGACCGCCACCGGCATTCCACTGACGAACGGTTCACCACGGGCGGCGCTGTTCGCTGAAGCGACGGTGGTGCCATACAACGGCCGCCCGGTCCCTATAGCACGCATACCACGTAACATGCACCCATCTTACCGCAAAGAGAGAAGACAGGCAAAATCGAAGGCACTCCTCCCAAAATATGCTAAAGATACCAACACAAGATACACAGACGCTGCTCGATACTCAGACCACACTGCTTTCGCAATAAGCATGACGGACCAACGAGGCAGGGAACTGACGTCGGCAACAATACCGGCTCGTAACCCCGAAACGGCGGAAGAAGCAGCCATTGCCTTGGTAATGACGACCTGATATACAGAGCGCTTATATTCACCGACTCTCAAGCGGCACGTCGGAACTTCCAAGAAGGACGCGTGTCCGCGACTGCAACTTAAAATCTTAAGCACGCGCCCCCAACTTCCTGACACCTGTCACCTGGATCGCGGGGCATGAAGGGATGGCAGGAAACGAAGCAGCGCATGCTGCAGCCGGAGAACATACCAGCCGTGCCTTCCTGCCGCCCAACATCCGTGCTGCAACGGGCGCAGAAGACGTACCCATTACCAATAGGGCAATATTGCAGCACTACCGACGTGAGCGGAGGAGATATCCCCCACCACACCCCGATCTCACCAAGGAAGAAAGCGCAATCTTTCGTCGCCTCTGAACAAACACATACGCACACGGAATAATCATGAAACGCATTTACCCCACGCGATTTCCGTATCTCTGCCCTTACTGCGACATACCCGACACCTTGCCGCACATGATCCTTATTGACTGCCCTTGCGAAGACCGCCGCCCAGACCCGCCTGTGGATAGCCAAGCATCCTCAACAACTCTGACGTCCGCACCTCAAAATATTGCAAGCGCCCATACAACCGGTCAACACGCCATTGCTGAAAAATGGGACGCACTGCTCGTCTACGAGGATCCGGTGAACCGGAACAATCTGGTGAACCGGGCGAAGACGGCAGCCACCGCCAGATGTTTCCTGGGCTGAGGTTTCCTACCACCTCGTACCAGCAAAGACCAAGTGCTAGCTAGTCTTTTCAGACAATAAACGTTTTCTCTCTCTCTCTCTCTCTCTCTCTCTCTCTCTCTCTCTCTCTCTCTCTCTCTCTCTCTCTACATGCGGTTTTTTTTTTCGGATGTACCTTGTGTTGTGTGTGTATATTGCGCTGACTGCTGGTGTGAAGCTCATCCGTGTCTTGTAACTGGTGGTGGTTCGTGTTTCGTGCCAGGTGTTTCGTATGGAACATGCTGCGTTGTGCTACCGGGTATAACATAATCACGGCTTTTTTTTCTCTGTTTCGGATGTTTCTTGTAATGGGTGTACACACTGCGCTGACTGCTGCTGCGAGGCTCATCCGTGTCGTTTGCTACGAAGTGTAGACACTTATCGCGATTGTAATAAAAGTGTTGCACTCATTGTGGTTGACTAAATAGTCCCTCATTACTGACTAAGAAACATGGCATCCCACTTGTTTCCGAGTTACTGAAGCTGACTAGAGCAGTATGTGGTTGCAAGAAGTTGGGATGCAGTGGTAAAAAAGTTAGGGCAAGATCCGGCCTGTCGGGTGCGTCGCATACCCGCGTCGCCCGCTGCCTTCGCTGCGCATGCCTCCTTTAGCGCAAGTGAGTTATAAACTGGAAAATGCGGGAGGCTTCATGAGGCTTCAACCCTTTCTAGCGAAATCGGCCAAAGTATCCTTGTCGGGCTTTGCGCTAAGAATTTGCAGACACGATTTCACAAACATGGGGCGATTATTGAGCATTAGTATGACTTAAAGCTTGTGCCTCTTTCGGTGCTGATCAAATTAAATTCTCCTATAGGCGCCCGGAACTATGACAATTATCCACAGATATGTATTGTAGTTTTTTAAATTACGATAGTGTGCCCTTTGGCATAAAGTCCTAAAGGTACAAGTGGGAACCCGTTTCCCGGAAGGAGTCTGGAAAACAGCGGTGGTGGGGCCCCCACAACCATCGCTGGAGATCGGGGGGTCTCCCAGGATGCAGGCCTGTGCCGCGAAGGTGTCAAGATCTGGCTGCACTCAGGGAAGGGCACGTCCATTACAGGTGGTTAGTGTCGCGTCTTAGGCAGTAGCCGTACAAAAAGGGCAGTTGTTAGTAAATGGGGCATGGTATCAGGCTGCCACGCCCGGGTTACCGCTGGAGAGAGGGCCACCCCAACTGTAAGTCTACGCAGCAGTACCTCCTCCCAGCGAGCGAGCCCACTGGCAGGGTCTGTTCCACACGGTGGGATGAGAGCGTGTGGCGCGACGCAGATTTCCTTTAGTTCGACAAATTTTAAATATTGCTCAGTTCTCAGCAAGGGCAGCGGTCGCGGAACCGACGTAAGGGGACAGGACTCCTGTCTCCCGCAATATGAGCGGTGGGAGTATTAGCCGGATCTACGACAGTCCGGCGGAGAGGGTCAGGGGTAGGTGTCCAGTTGTTTATGAATGTCTCTTGAGACAGAGGAGTTGGAGTCAACACGGCGCAAATCCAGTATGGCCGCGGTTGCATCCGTGTAAATTTGTACAGTAAAACTTTCAGGGGCTTGAAGAAGGGCCTGTATTAGCGCCTTCAGTCCGTCCCGGATGGATGTAAGCTCCGCCAGAATAGAAGGCAAGGAGCGGAGGATTTCATAGACGGAGTTTTGGTTCGCTCTGAATGGGAGGGACATTCAATCGCTGTAGTTATCTTTTACCACAGCCTCCGCAAATGCCTCTACAACCTGGGCTGGTTCACAGCCGCGGTACACCCGCAGAATGCGCCTCTGCGTTTCCGGTCCACCGAGTTGCTCTCGCTGTTAGGAACGTGAATGCACAAATCCAAATCAAGTTATGCCTGCACTTCCACCGAAGCCTTAACGCCAATCATCATGTCGGAGCTGAAGGCACGGTGCAAAGCCGACGTATCCCAGACAATGCTTTGAAACGAAGAGGAACGCGAGTACTGCGTATCAACAGCCGATGGATGACACTGCCGTAATTTATTCTCCGCAGCTTCGTTTCATGGGAACAGCATGCTTTGCTGCCGCCTTCGCTGAATTTACACAGAGCACATTTAGATGATTTTGTAGGAGGCAGTAAACCTGATTAATTGGTGAAAAGGCAATATTCGAACTTATGGGATTTGAAATTCTTGAATTGGGCTCGATTAGTATCAATAGCAAGAACTATTCCAACAGGTCTTGCTCTTCGATTCGTATTCCGGATTTAGAATACTCGCGCCCGCCTCCACCCTCTGTCAAAAAAAAAAAAAATCCCAGAGAACTTGTGCCACTTTGTAAACTTAAAAACAAACAAAAAAAATTTTGAGCGACGCTATTCTTGAGAATATAATATTCTCATTTCTATCAAGCACTCCCAACTGGCCTATTAGAGTACGATATTGAAACCCTACCCAGACATCGCGCAAGTGTTTACTACAGAATTTAGAAGTGAAACTACAAAGTTGACGGGGAAATTGAACCTAACCTTTGCAGTGATAGAGCCTTTCATGCAGACAAAATGCAAGTTTGTTTTATTCGGAAGATTTCGTGTCTTATAGTGCCCTCAGCACTTGTCCGAAAGCAAAGGATGCTTTATTCACTGCGAAATTAATCATTTTAAGTTAAAATTTTGATTCTCCCGTCAAATCCTGTCACTGTTAAAATTTCCCCCGTAATTTTACGGTAACAATGACCGTTAGCTCATGATGCCGGTATGTGTCCATCAAACGAAAAAACGCTACTGTAGCTGTAGTTGCAAGCGACAGCACACTTACCATAACGCCAGTGCAACGCTGAGAAGCCGTACCACACAAGTACAATGTGAAGCCGTACTTGAACCTCACGGCAAAAGTTCCGTACTAGTAGCACTGGCCTACGGAAACACCAACCTGGATGGACATGTACGGTTTCAGAGGCGTTACTCTTAGTTACGTCCATGTTCTGGTATCAAAAGTTAAATTTTGTTTTTACCGTAAATTTAAGGGGCTTGTCACGTAGAGAAAAACACAGAAACAATGGTAACATGGAAAGAAGAGACGGTACGCAAGTGCTAATGTGCAACCCATTTCTTTTACTGCTAGTGAATTCATAATGCCATATCCGCAGCGAAATAAACGAGTTGGTAGTCAACACTTGTACCAACCTTTGCTTTTCACATTGTTATCGTTTTTGTGCTATCACACCACAATGCTAAAAAAATTAACTTACCTGGCATCCAGCTTATGGGAGTTTTGTGTATTTATGTGCTTGAAAAGAGTACACAAGACAAAATTATTTTCGATGACTGTCAGGAAGACACCGACAACACTGTCGCTCCAGGAGAAGCGTGCTTCGTCTCGTGCCGGCCCAGGAAGACACCGGCGACACTGTCGCTCCTGGAGCCATCTCATGGTCGGGGCTATGTCCCTCTCATGTTATTGCGCCGTCCACGCCCCCACTGCGCATGCGCGTCTCTCCTCCATTCTCCTCTCCTCCAGCTGTATAAAAGCAGGTGCGCGCGCTGCGCGGCGTTCAGTCTGCTCCGAGACACCGCCTGCGCCGGTTCTGCTCTTGGAACCTACACGGAACCCCCATGCTTTGCATCACCACATAGTTCCCTTCGGAGAGATGGTGTAATTTTAAATGCAGAGCATTTCATTAACTCACGATGTCACCCGCGTTGACGTCCGTAGTCCGCACCGCACCCCTCCCTACTATATATATAAAAAAATACTATCCGGCGCCCGGTTTCGATCCCTCGACCCTGCGGGCGGAACGCAATGTACATGGTGCTCTACCCACTGCGCCACAAAGCCGACACAGAATGGGACGCTACGAACGCGCCTTATATCGTTGACTCATTCAAATTACTGCTGACGAGCGCTCTCTCGTCAGCAGTTGCCTCAAGTGCAACAACATTAACGTAACGCAAACTACTTAACGTCGTGCGCCCCCGGAAATGCTCTGCATTTGATCGTGGCCCTCGCGAGGGGGATGTTTCACTGCGTCTTCTCTCGGTCGCGGGACCCGTGGCGCCATCTCGCGGAGGCGCGGCATAACTCGTAGCACTTTCTTTGAAAAAGCTCCTCGAAAGCGCGGCAAATATGAAATAGGGATGACGCGCTTTCGAGGCAATCCGCCGACGCGGCTGCTTTGTGTACAGACTCGGCGGCGAGCGTCCCGGGATTCTGGTGCCGACCGAACCCCATTGTCTTTTTATCGATATGACTGTAATTGCTGAAACGTTTATTTACGTATTTTTGTTTTCAAGTTTACAAAGTGGCACAAGCTCTCTGTGATTTTTTTTTTTGACGGAGGGTGGAGGCGGGCGCGAGTATTCTAAATCCGCAATACGAATCGAAAAGCAAGAGCTGTTGGAATAGCTCTTGCTATTTCATACTAATCTAGCCCCGTTCAAGTGTTTCAAATCCCAGAAGTTCGAATATTGCCTTTTCACCAATTCATCAGGTTTACTGCTTTCTACAAATTCACCTAAATGTGCTCTGTGTAAATTCGGCGAAGGCGGCAGCAAAGCACGCTGTGCCCATGAAGCGTATACCTGCGCAGAATAAATTACGGCAGTGTCACCCATGGGTTGTTGGTACGCAGTACTCGCGTTCCTCTTCGTTTCAAAGCATTGTCTGGGATACGTCGGCTTTGCACCGTGCCTGCAGCTCCGACATGATGATTGGCGTTAAGGCTTCGGTGGAAGTGCAGGCATAACTTGATTTGTGCATTCACGTTCCTAACAGCGAGAGCAACTCGGTCGACCGGAAACGCAGAGGCGCATTCTGCGGGCGTACCGTTACTGGCGGCTGTGAACCAGCCCCAGGTTGTACAGGACGCTGGGGTAAAAGACGGCGTTTTAACTAGGGCGATCGAATTTCCCTAGCTCTCATTCAGAAGCGAACCAAAACTGCGTTTATGAAATCCTCCGCTCCTTGCCTTCTATTCTGGCGGAGCTTACATCCATCCGGGACGGACTGAAGGCGCTAATACAGGCCCTTCTTCAAGCCCCTGAAAGTTTTACTGTACACATTTACACGGATGCAACCGCGGCCATACGGGATTTGCGCCGTGTTGCCTCCAACTCCTCTGTCTCAAAAGACATTCATAAACAACTGGACACCTACCCCTGCCCTCTCCGCCGGACTATCGTCGATCCGGCTAATACTCTCACCGCTGTTGCAAAGTTGTCATCCCACCGCTGACAACCCGTTGCTGCATGCGGAAAGGCCGACCCGAGCCGAACTCTGTCGCCTCTGACATACGTGTGGTAGCGTACGTGGTGAAGCAAGCGGCCAGCCAATGTTGCTGCCTCGAAGAAGACCAGAACCCAAAGGCAAATGTAACTTCTTTATTTCATAGCGAGAGATGAGCCGAAACCAAAGAACAATGCCCACAGCATTGATTCACTGCTCAAACAGGAATGAACTACAGCGCTTGGAGGGGTCTTATTTATACCCAATGCGCCAACGGTCGAAACATGCGTTCCCTCTAGATTCTGCATCCGACAGGAACGGCACACACACACACAACACTCTTTACAGAGTTCGTGAGCAGTTGGTAGTAGCGGCGTACGCTGAGTCCGAGAGAGGGAGAGAGGAGGTCTCCGCAACAGCTTCTGCGTCCTTCGGACAGGTTGAAGCGTGCCTTGTCTCCCAACGCCGGTTTGAATCACGCCGATAGATAGGCGCCTGTGATCCAGACGTGTAGCGACGCGTTTGAATTTTCGGCTGCAAGCGTGAGTCACCGACAAGGGGGCCTGCTTGAAAGGCGCACGTAGGGGAGGCTTCGCCGCACAGCGGAGGAGTATTGAACGAAGCACAGCGGCGGGCTGATTCGTAACACCGCTCATATTGCAGCGGATAGTTCCTGTCACTTTACATCGGTTCCGCGACCGCTGCCCTTGCTGACAACTGACCAATATTTAAAATTTGTCGTACTAAAGCAAGATCTGCGTCGCGCTACCCACGCTCTCATCCCACCGTGTGGAACAGACCTTCCCAGTGGGCTGGCTCACTGTACTGCTGCGTAGACTTCCAGTTGGGGTGGCCCTCTCTCCTGCGATAACACGGGCGTGGCAGCCGCGATACCATGCCCCATTTACCAACAACTGCCCTTTCTGTACGGCTGCTGCCGAAGACGCGGCACTAACCATCTGTTATGGGCGTGCCCTTCCCTGAGTGCAGCCAGATCTTGACACCTTCGCGGCACAGGCCTGCATCCTGGGAGACCCCCCGATCTCCAGCGATGGTTGTGGGGGCCCCACCGCCGCTGTTTTCCAGACTTCTTCCGGGAAACGGGTTCCCACTTGTACCTTCAGGACTTTATGCCAAAGGGCACACTATCGTAATTAATAAAAACTACAATACATATCGGTGGACAATTATCCGGGCATCTATATGAGAATTTAATGTGATCAGCATCTAAACAGGCACAAGCTTCAAGTCACACCAATGCTCAATAATCGCCTTATGTTTGTGAAATCGTGTCTGCCAATTCTTAGCGCAAAGCACCACAGGAATACTTTGGCCGATTTCGCTAGAAAGGGTTGAAGCCTCATGAAGCCTCCCGCATTTTCCAGTTTATAACTCGCTTCCGCTAAAGGTGGTGCGCAGCGAAGGCAGCGGGCGACGCGGGTATGCGACGCACCCGACAGGTCGGATCTTGCCCTAAACTCTTTTACCACTGCATTCCAACTTCCTGCAACCACATACTGCTCTAGTCAGCTTCAGTAACTCGGAAACAAGTGGGATGCCATGTTTCTTAGTCAGTAATGAGAGACTATTTAGTCAACCACAATGAGTGCAACACTTTTATTACAACCGCGATAAGTGTCTACACTTCGTAGCAAACGACACGGATGAGCCTCGCAGCAGCAGTCAGCGGAGTGTGTACACCCATTACAAGAAACATCCGAAAAAGAGAAAAAAAGCCGTGATTACGTTATACCCGGCAGCACAACGCATCATGTTCCACACGAAGCACCTGACACGAAACACTTGTATAGTACACGAACCACCACCACTTAGAAGACACGAATGAGCTTTACACCAGCAGTCAGCGCAATATACACACACATCACAAGGTACATCCGAAAAAAAAAACGCGTGTGAGCACGTTTAGCCAGGCAGCATCTTTCACACAGGACACTTGACACGAAGCACCTGTACCTAAAGAAACACAGCACCACTTACAGCCGCGGCACCATCAGCGGTAGTAGCTCTAGCTTTGCATAAGTACCCTACACGTTTACTCGACGAAGGAGATTTTCGAGGTCGTCGTGGAGGGCAAGCACCTCCTCCCATTTCTGCCTTTCAGGCTCAGTTGCCAGCGCCACAGCCCAGGAGGAGTTCATGAGCAGTCTGTCACACGCTATGCCAAAGGGGAGGTCGCAGAAAACCACGGTGTCCCACCAGAAGCGCCGCAGTGTCGGTATGCGGCCCATTGTGGCCACGAGGACCGCCCGCCGCGTGTGTTTTCGCTCGTCAGGCCGATCAATGACAGGTGCGCCCACTTCTCGCAGCCACCTCTTGATTTTCCGCTGCAAATCGAGCGTATTCGTCAGGGCCAGAGTCCTGCCCCGGAGGAGGCCCAAAACGACCTTTCCCTTGTTCCTCGCCAGCAGCCTGTCTGTGTTAATCAGGAGCTGCTCCAGCTCCGGAATAAGCCTGGCCCCGACAACTTCCCTGGCTTTGTCTCGTGCAGCCACGATGCCTCGCTCCAGTAGCGTAATGGCCACCACCTGGACATGGAGGTCGTCGGAAAAGGACAGTACCTTCCCAGCGAATGACTTCCAGTCAGCGTCTAGGGAGAGCACCGGGAGTGAAATCGTCTTGGAATGTGGCCTGGCAGGAGTTCCAAGATGGCAGGTCAGCCGCAGAGGCGTCCTTAAACTCGCGAGTGTCAACTCCAGATCTTCTACTCCCCTCGCCCGCAGGTCTTCGGCGAAGGCCAGCATTCTCGTTGACTCGGGCTGCTTCCTTCCCAGCTCGTCCTGAAAGAGCCCCATGATGGCGTGGTAGATGTGCGCCGGTTCCCTGTAGTGCTGGAAGTCGAGGAAAACCAGCGCTCCCACCATATGCTTGCTCAAGACGCCGGTTTCCAGGCAAATCCACATCACGTCAGGCTCCATGAGGCGGATACCCGGTCCCAAAGGCGGCATGTCGGACACCACGGAAACGCTGTCGGTGAAAAAGAGGCGCAAGAAGTGCAGAAGCTCCGCCTCGTGGCTGATGTTTTCCCCTAGGATGACGACAAGGGAATGCTGCCTTGATGCAATCAGCGTGAGGCACAGCAGTCGCTTCAACTGCGGGCTAGCCAGGGCGACGACGGAGTCCTCACTGCAAACGCGCACGGCCAACTTGGCCTCCCCAGCCGTAAGCACGTACTTGTTCAGGTCTTCCAGAGCGGCGTCGGCCTTGACGGGCTCCAGATCTGCGATGCGCCGCGCGAACGCAACGATGTCGCTATCCTCGCGCGGGGCTACGGCCATGGTGGTAGGTTTTTCGGTGATTTCTCGTGGGTCGAGAGGGTAGCGTTGCAGTATGCTGCTTGCTTCGTTGAGCAACGTAACTTGGGAAATCCTGGGCCTAAAAAGGAACGCGCATTCGCGCTTCACGTGAACCGCGCGACGCTCGTGGCTAGGAATGATGATGATGATTATTGTAAAATTTTCGGAAAACTCTAATCTATTGAGGGAAAAAAATTAGGAGACGGCATGACGTCCTGCAACCCATATGCTGCAACCAGCCTTCGCAAGCCGACCTCCGTTGACGCAACCTAGCTGTTTCCCTTTCCTGAGCCGCCGGAGTCGGCCTAGCATGTGACCATGCACGCGACCCACGATACGTATTTCTAGTAGCTTCATGCCGTCGTTTGTTCAGTTGGAGCCGGCGCACTCTCACATTGCGGGGTCACATGGCACAGTGACTTCGATTTTACTTTTTACGACAAGGCTTTACGCCTCTCCAATGGCGCCGTCTCCTATCTTATTCCTGCATGACCTAAGTAAGCACTGTCCATTGATGCGTATGTCCTCTCATTACCATGATCATCTAGCTTTTCCATTTGCGAGCTTTTCTTCCTTTTTCGGTTACTGCGACTTACACGCTTGGCTAGTTGCCTTTTTTTTTTGTCTAATGGCATGTCTGCCGTGATTCCGTCCTCTCCTGTTGACTTCGTCAAGGGAGCGATACGTGTCTGGCTAGTGTAATCATTGCATCGTAAAGGCTCGGTTGTTCCGGCTGGTGGTGGTTTTAGGTGGAGCGAGCGAAAGCCTCATTGCTCGCCATGCGGCATTTTTGTATTCCCTTTTGTATTCCCTTTAGTACATTTGCCTGAGGCGCTTGTTCCCCGGGCGAACGTATTTTCGGTGCTGTTACTGGGGTCGGCGCTTAGAGCCCACCTCAGTAGAGACAGCACCCACAGCAGAATCGTGTCTCCGAGATCCATCCCTCCCAGTTTCCTTCCCACAACCTCTGTGACTGCCTTGAAACCCTCACTCACTCCATGTAGGTCTCACCCCTACCCATCTCTACCGCCGAGCAGTGGGAAGACGCGCTGGGCAGCTCGTAACCGGGCATGGAAGAAAGAATGCAACCGGGGTTTTCACTGCTTCTGGTTGACCGAACTGCCGGCCGAAGCTCCTAATCTGCGCCTTCCTAATCCGCCTTGCATTGGAAATAAAGTGACTTCTCTTTCCAGCGGTGCGGATGTATCCTCTCGTTTCCACCATCATGGTCCTTTTCCCATTGCGTCGTTTTCTTCTCCTCTGCACTACTATGACAGAGGGGTGGCCAGCCATTCCCCCTTTAAACGCTACTGGCGTAAACGAGTTTGCTACTTCTGTAATTAGTATCCTCATATTACTTATAAGCCGCATGTCTCCGACACAGGCTTTTAAAGGGGCTATGAAGGCATGCATGTTTGCTTCACTCGAAAGATTGCCTTTTTAGAACGATACTCACACCACTTTAAACGCAAACTTCGCTCAACTAAGCTGCATAACCAGGGAAAATAATCCCGGGCCATCTCCACAGACGTGAAACCTGGGGAGGGGCGAAGCATGCAGTGTATAAGTGTATTCTTGACGCCTTGGCGTTTTTACCAAGGGAGATGAAACCGTTAGGGGGTAGAGGTATACAGTTTTGCTGTAAATGTCTCGTGTCTTTGAAGCACGCAGCTCTCTAGCGCGAGCCGTAAACGAGTGTCCCGGCGTTTTTAGTACGCGTTATGTTCTAGCGTGGGGCGTAAACCACTTTCTTGTTGTTTTAATACCGTGACTACATGAGACGACGATTATCGACCACGACAGGAGACGCCAACAACCCCAGCACCTAAGGGGCTTCGCCACTAAAAGGGAATTCTGGCTATGCGAACCACTACCTCATTTCCCGCAACAGAACCTATGATGTCATATGCCCAGCTGTGCGATTGGCAGAGGCCGGCAAAAGCAAACACAAAATACGGAGGTCTTATAAGCTTGCCGAACGAGCTATTTCCGCTTAAATTTAGAGCGCATTCTTTTTATAGCAGTAAGAACGGTGGGGTAAACACTGGAAGTTACGAAAGTACACGTAAATATAGAAGTACCGATGCTGCGTACGGATGGTACTGGGCGCAACTATATATATATATATATATATATATATATATATATATATATATATATATATATATATATATATATATATATATATATATATATATATATATATATATATATATATATATATTTATATATATATACAGAAAGATAGGTCAGCAGTCTACAACGCCAAAGGAGGCATAGGGGTGTGGTTGGGCTCTTTTTTTATCACTACGGTTAATTAGGTAAACATTTTTTTTTATTTATACAGAAGAAAGAAAGAAAAACACGCGCCCAGAGTGGGGACCGAACCCACGCCTTTCGATTACATGTCGAATGCCTTACCAATTGGTAAGGTAAGGTAAGGCATTTGACATTGGTAAGGCATTCGACATGTAATCGAAAGACTCAAACTGGAGTCCGGCAGTCTTCGAGCTAGTGACAAGTGGAAAACTAAATCACAGGGGCAATACAGTATGAAGGCGGCGAGCAACATTCGGTGAGCCATTTCCCTTCCAATACTGTGACAATGAGCAATTTCCACCCAATCCCAACACTAGCTTCACAGTGGGCGGCGACGCTGACCAGTTCCGACCCCTGCTCTCAGCTTCGGCTGGTGAAAGGGGGTGCGGCCGGCAGGCTACAACTAAGCAGTCCTGGACTGAGGACACTTCCTACTGGTCCGGAGCGACAGCAGTCACAACGGGTTGGGATGAATAAAGTTTACTGTCTCTCTTCATACGGCTGCGTAAGGCCGCCAACTTTATCACAGGATGCGATGGGCGATTAGCTCCAGGGAATAATCTGTCCGCACGTCCAATGTCGTCAAGGTGCGCAACCAACTTTCTTCCTCGACGTAGCCTCCGTGGTGGCGCAGCAGCCAAGGGCAAGATAACATGGCAGGCTGTTTTACCCTCGTCCGATTGCAGGATCCCTGGCACGGAGCGAATTTTATGCATACGATACGCAGCCACCTTCATGACGAAGCCCGACGTTTGCGTTTTTATGGCATCGGCCGCGTGAGTGAGCCACGCATGACAGCGAGGCTTTGCTAGATTTAAAATTATGAACCAACTGTTCGCGTAGAAACATACTTTTTAAATGTAGAGCATTTCTTAGCCTCGCCTGTTCCTGCGTCGGACGGTGTCAACAGTTCCACGTCCGCAGCAGGTGCGCCTCTCCTTCCCTCCTCTCTCTCAACAGCAGCTGGCGCGCGCATGCGTCGTAGTCAGCCCGTTCGCTCCGTCGCGGTCTCGGCGTAACAGGTGCGTGATAGCAGCGCGGTGGGGCGTGGAAGTGCGCGCGCTGCTTGCGCATGCGCGCTCTCCCCCCCGTACTGCTCTCCCTCTACTGCGCGCGCTGCAAATATAGCGGCTAGCGGTCGCTCGTGTTTCAGTCACTGCGTTGCTCCTTCCTTCCTTGGTTGACACTCGTGCCCACGTTTACTCGTGTCTGCTACTCCAGCATCACGGAAGAAGCGATGGAAGCAACACTGCCTTCAGTCAGTACTGATGCCCCAATGCTCTGCATTTACTCGTGTTCCCCTCGCGGGAAGGCGCGGGAATTTTTTTGTGTGTGTGTGTGTGCGACGGCGTCAACTTTATTGAAATGAACATAAAGTTTACATGAAGTTAATTCCGCGGCGGTTCGCACTGAACCGGCGTGACCCGCTTTATTGCAGCGGGCGTTCCTCTTTGTCGTTGTTCGCCGATTCACTGCTGGAAAGATCTTGCAGAGCCCGGTTGAGCGCAATTCGAAGCTTCAGTGTGACGATGCGGGACATTATTTCGTAGATCTCCATCGCGACCTCCAGAGTTCGTCTGTACGTAGCGTCAAGGTGAGCCCCGGCCTCTTGCACAATCCCGTCGAACATTTCTTCCATCTTGCACAATTAAGAAGAGAAAAGAAAATTCAGGGTTAATTGTCTTGTTCGGAGGAAGAACAACATTTGATGACACGGGATGAGCGGAGGTGTAATGACATGTTTACGCGTACGCTAGTGCGCGTGCGCAGAGCTAGCACATGGCGATTATTTGGGACGGTAAAGTGGGATTTCGGTTGTGTGACAGATTTGTGTTGGTGAATTGATGAACTACTCACTTCACTCGCCCCCTTCACCGAGCCACGCCCCCACTTTCTCATCCTCCCAGACACTCTGTACTCGCCTCACCCTCCTCGGCACTGTGCCCTATGCCCCTATCTGCTGTCGCTGAGGCTGTACACACTGATGGCTCGGCGTTACAGGCAAGCATACCACAAAGCGTGAAGTTCGCACACTGCGCGAATTATCGGTAGTCGTTATTTGAGTATACCAGGACTTGTACATTATTCGGTCTTGACCGAGCGAATTTTTTTGAATGGCCGCACTGGTAGCAGAATTATCTGCTTGAAAGAGACCACCTGTGAAAGTTCCCTGGCCCGTCGTTAGCGATGGGTCCACATCTGGAGACAGCTTTAGTTCGTATGCCGGGTAGTTAATAAATCCCCCCCCACTCAACGAATGTCCTTGTCCGATAAGCTCAGGCGTTAGCCCAAATGTCACTTATTTTTTTTAGGGTGACCATTTTGCTTTTAGGTTGCAAAAGATTAGAGGCAATTAATCAGGTTATTTTTCACTAAGTGCTATTGTTAATTATGTACAAAGCACTATCTGCTACCGTATTTGTGGCTAGTACAATAAGATATGTAGAGTGCATGCCTGGGAGAGAAACAGCGTTCGCGCGCTAGCCACGATATTTTCGTGGTGGCGCCTGCGCTCCGCTAGCTCAGCCAGCTTTTCGATGACGTTCTGGCAGATGCGGGCAAGGGTAGCGTCCGCGATGTCCCGGCCATTTCGGAAATGTCCTTCCTCCGCCTGCGATGTTGCTGCCTAAATAAACACCAAAAGGACGCAGGTGAATACGCTGCGTAAAGGCAGCCTGCCGCTCAAATGCTCGTTCTTACCTGGACAGCTCCTCTTTCATTACCAGGATTGTGGTCGGCTTCGGTGGCGTTTTCCACAAATTCTTGGGAATGACTCACATCGTGGCGTGCACTTTTTCGACTCATTTTGGAAATACTGTCGCAGAAACCCGGTGGCTAGCACAACTGATTCTTGCCTGAGCTACGGGACCCGTAGACTACGCGTCGTCTGCTACAGGCATAGAGTTTGCTACAGGGTGCTTATGTCCGCATTTTAAACTTCGAAAATAAAACGGGCAGCCACACCGAAATTCGTCGGTTTAAACGAAAAAAAAGTATAAAATAACGGTAGCAAAAACGAAAGACAAAGTTGAAAACATCACAATGCTGGTTTTGCTTTGTCACGTGATGTAGCAGGCGGTAGCTGCAACGCACGATGGGATAGACTGATCATGTGGTCAGTTTGTCGCGGTTGATTGAAAACGTACTTTCATACTTACTGATTCATACAAATATGAATCCCTAAGTATGAAGCCCTGTCGTTTAAGCACAGAAAAATGCGGCGCTTGCCTGCGAGTGTTGCCGGTCGTACGAGCGTGACTAAGAAAAAGCTCCCGCTGCTGGAGATGACTCGTGAACGTAAGTCTTAAAATTTAGCGCCAATGTTCTGCGCGCCTCATTTGAAAACTACAGACTGATTTAAACAACACCCTAGTAGCACAAATTGTTGCCGCAACGTTTCTGCCGTGTTGCCAATGTTGTGTAACGTTAGGCAACGTTACACAACGTGGTGACAATGTTGCCGAATGTGGGCCAACATTGGACACATTCAGCAACATTCCCGCAACGTTTACAAACAACGTATAGGCAACGTTGCCCGTATGCACATTTTTCACGTTGCAGCAATGTTGCCAAATGTGGGCCAACGTTGGAGACATTCAACAACATGCACGCAACGTTTACAAACAACGTATATGCAATGTTGCCCGTATGCACATTTTTTCACGTTTCAGCAATGTTGCCAAATGTGGGCCAACGTTGGACCCATTCAAAAACATTCATGCAACGTTTACAAACAACGGATGGGCAACGTTGCCCGTATGCACGTGTTTTCACGTTCCAGCAATGTTGCCAAATGTGGGCCAACGTAAAATCAGTGTTGGACGCATCCAACAACATTCACGCAACGTTTAACGCATAGGCAATGTTGCCCACATGCACATTTTCTTGCGTTGCAGCAATGTTGCCAAATGTGGGCCAACGTTGGATACATTCATGTAACGTTTAAAAACAACGCATGAGAAACTGCCATTTACACGCTTTTTTCGCGTTGCAGCAATGTTGCCGAATGTTGGCAAATGTCATATTTATGATGATAAACGATTTCACGTGGAGTTACATAAGCTGCCTAAAAATTCAAATGATCCCGTACTTGCGATATAGTTACAGGATACGTTAATTTCGGGAGTGTGGTTAAAAGTGATCAACGCGTACGTACAGTTTCTACATATTTAGCAATGCTCACGAAAAACCTTCAAATTAACATTGTCTGTGTACATGTTTATCTAGGTTGCCGCAATATTGAGGAATGTTGAATGTATAGCAGCTTTCCATTTATTTATTATGTGAAACACCACACTAACAGAAATTACGTCGCCTATAAAAGTTCAAATGGTTATGCCCAATGGACGTCTTAGCCACAGTTCACTGCAACGTTTTTAGATTAGGTTGGTTTAGAAAATGTTGGTTCACTGTACCATCGCCTCGTGTACTTTAATTACTGTACTTTAGCTGCATATAATACGGCACTTACACGCACACGCACGCACATAAATGAAATCCCCATCGTCAGCCTGTCTACTGCAGGACGAGGGCCTCACCCATGCAGGAAAGAAAAGTATTCTTTTCTTCCTTGCACGGCACTTGCTTCGCGCCATCTCCGCGACCCCGACCTGCCCCGACATACAACCTCCCCCCCCCCCCCCCCCCACTTCCCTCCTCGCCCGCTCCATCGCAAGGGGAAAAAACGTGGCCGAGCTTTCTCTTCTCGCGCAAACCCTGCCGCAGCCCAAAACGAAGAATCTGACGCCCCCACGCCGGCTCCCTCCTTCGCCCTGAGCACGGCTTTTGAAGCTCCTTTCATGGCGGCCGAGCTGGTGCGGGTCATTCAAAATGCAAAAAGGAAAAGTGCGCCCGTAGCCGAGAGGCAGCACTCGCGCCTTCTTGACTTTGCAACTTCCACTTGTCTTCCGGCACCCTCCCTGCTCAATTTGGCCTCCAACTTGTCCCTCCCATCCTAAAAAAAAACAAATCTCCCAAACTTTTCTCCTCTTTTCGTCCTATTTCATTCACGAGCGTTGCCTCCAAAATTCTCGAATCCATGGCGCTCGCACGCCTCGAATTACAAGTATGCACGAATCTGCAACTTGAACCCTGGGCCGCAGACAGGTTTTCCTCGCCAGCGCAGTGCCATTGGATTCAATTGCCGACCTTGTCTCTGCACTAGAAAACGCGAAGGCTACCAAAAACCGTGGCCTTTGTCGTCCTTTTGAACATTCGCAAAGCCTTCGACCGCTTACGCCACGAGGCTATTCACGATGCAGTAAAACGCTGCAAAATTACTCGGCCGTCACCCTCATCTCCCCCGACGTTACAAGACTGGACGAGGCCCGCCACTCCATCGCGCAAGAACCAAACAAGCAATACCCATACGCGTGGGTTGCATCATGCAATGCACCCGCTCGCATCCCAAGCATCAAATTTGGGTGACAAGAATCCTGCCTACTCAGCAGACTCCGTAACTGGCTCCGTACTGCAGCCTCCGTACCAGTGCTCACCTACAACTGAATGAGAAAATCAACAGTCCCACTTGTTCTCCATCCACATAAATCAAGCAGCCTAAAATATGGTATCCAATTCGCGAATCAAACAAAGGCAAACCAGATTTCGCTCAAATTCCAAATCAAATAACTACCCGCTCTTCATTTAAAATATGAGTTAGAAACAGGCCAGAAAATATTTTGGAGCTGGAAAGACGGGGATGAGGGGAGATTTGAACTAAGACACACTTTGTGTGGCTGGGGCCCCTATATGTACACCACGCTATGAATGCGAATTCTCAGTGTAAGGAAAAATGTAAATTTGTGGACGTCCTAGTGATATCGCGTAATGATGTTATAACACACTTGCAGTGATATCGCATGGATGTCCACAATCAGATGATCTTGGGTGAAACATATTGTATGGACATGACATGAATGTCCTGAAATGACATTGGATATTGTGACCATTTGTGGATATCCTATGGACTTTCGTGGTTTGCTGGGTTCAGAGGCAGACCGCAAAAACCCTACATCGATGTGTGATCATTTAGAAACACAGCTCTCGAAAAACTGCAGAAATGCATGTGGAGAAGTGTCACGCTGAGCGTGTAGATTCCCCCATGAAATCTTAAAGGAACCGTGAACGTTTGAACGTTTCTCAAAACGAAAGAAACGCGTGGTGCCGGTCCGACGGATGGCGTAGCCAAACTCGGCGGCAGATCCGTTTATTTTAGTCCCTCATTTTTTGGATGTTAACACAATATTATCTTAGAGTGGATGCAGCCTCGAATAAAATAATACCGCCATTCCGCGCATCTTGCGTTACAAGCCAGGTGCTGCACCGTTCTAAGACGGTCATTTTTTTCAAGATGGCCGCCGGCTGTCCCATGAATGAAATTCGTTTTTATTTCATTTTTTAGTAAGCGGGTAAATCTCATCGCCGTTCTTGGTGTTAATGAAAATATACCACAAATATGGCACCTTCGATTGAAGGTTGAGCGCGAACAAAATATTTTTTTGTTCAGGAAAAACTTACAAAAACACTCATTTATTGCTGTATCATTTTGTAAAGCTAAAAAAAATACACTAACAGGCTTCGTTTACGTTGGAGAACAGAATTTTAACAGGTCAGGCAGGCAGATTCCCGATCATAGCCAATACTTTCTAGCCTCACTAAGTTATCAGTGTCGTGCGTGAGCTCGCGTCATCCGCAAATTCCCCCGCAATGATCGTGTTGGCAGTGGCATTTCTTTGTGTTGCACATGGGCCCGCGGCGATTTCCTACACGTGTAAGAAATCGAACTTCTATTATTAGTCACGCAGGCGTAATTATTATAATCATCGAAAAACTACGTCCAATAGATATACATACAGTAGTCACTCGTTATAACGAAATCGCTTTATTCGAAATATCGCTTCATTCGAAATTTATTCTGGTCCCTACCCAAACGGATGCATTTTAGGCCGCATTACTCGAAGCGCCAGAAGAGCTAATTCCAACATGGCGGGTGTGGGTTAAGTGGCGAGCGGAGGCGTCGCCGTGCCGCGGTGACCCAGTGGCGAGTCAGGCTGTCAACATGGTAGGTCAACACAAGCTGGTACTTCGACGGCGGTTTTCTCGAGTCGGTCATGCTCGATTCGGGTGATCCCCATTTTGGGCAAACGGTCCAAATTCATGGTAGGGTCATTGAACTTCGTCGCAACACATTGGTCAAGGGCGTGGACACGACGGTGCGCGAACACTGGCAATCGAACCGTAGAATTGGCAGTGTCGCCGACAACGAGGCGCCGAAGAACTCTTGTGTTGCAAACTTCACGGCTGCACAACTCGGGAAAACAATTCCCAGTGATCATGCAATGCCCCTAATGCGAAACCGATCAGTTTTCATGATTGTGCTTTGTACGCCCAATTAGCGGTTAATCTTTTTATTATTACTATTTATTTATTTTTTGAGCTCAACAAACAACCTCCGTCTCGAGCCACGGCATCTGCGGCGCTTTTCAGCGCAAAACTCTCGTATAGCGTTTCGTGACGCCCGCACGCCCCCCTATAAAAGGGGCACTGCCGCTGCCAATTTTTGTGGGCGGCGACCATAGCCTCCTGCATTGCTTGGTCAAATGGTCAAATTGTAGCAGGGGTTGCTCTCGCCCGGCAACAACATGAAACAGCCACCACAGCTTATTCTGAATAACGCTTTGCTTCAGTGAATACATTATGGTTTGATTCCTCGCAGCTGTGGCGTATAATAAGCTAAACTGGTTTAGCTTTTCTCGAGTGGTTGCTTATATCAATATACCGCTTATAACGAAATTTTTCGCCGTCTTGCTGACTTCGCTATAACGAGGGATTACTGTATCTGTATTCTACATGTTTCCTCTTAGTTTTACGGAATAGCAAGCTCAGTTTAAGCCAATCTTTGCAGCGCGTTATTTGTTTTCATCAGTAAACATGCAATAACAAGAAGTTTGTGTTCCCCCTCGCCCCCTGCTTGTTGCTTATCCCTGCTCCATTTATCTGTCCCATTTGAACTTCAGCCTTCGTAATATCGCTCAAAAACAGTCACTTTCAAAAGCAATCATGACTTTTCTATACTCGTCGTGCTAGTCGCACTTTTCTTATGGAGTTGATGAACAAATTTTTACTTTTTTACGGTGAGGTGCCTACAATAATTTGAAGATATGACTCAACAACGAAGCACCTTATTTCTATACCCGTTTTTTTTTTTCATTCACTTTTCCTAAAGGTATATACGCATACGACGTATACCCGCAAAAATTTCTTGGCGGCGTGCATCTGACACATGAGTTTCTTGAGGACAGATTGGACTTACAATAACTCTAAGCGGCCGATTTTGTTGGCTATGGACGCGTTTCCGTGAAGTCCAGTCCCCGCGAAATTTGTGAACGTGTGCAATGAAGCGTCGCTGTGCCACACCTAGTAAAAAAGCCAATCAATTAGGCACGACAGTCACGCTCTGAAAAATCAATACCTGCAGTGTAAATCAACTTAGATCCGTGTAAATGACACCCAAATAATGACGTGTTTTAAGCAGAATTTCACTGATGTACGAAACCAACTTTTCCATTTTGCGAATACGCTCTTATTGGAACATCCGTGCGCTCAACGGTTCGCACCAGCCCCTGCAGGCCGTGTCGCTCATGCAATTGGTATACCGATTGTCTCATCTTATAGTGTGATTTAGTTATTCTAGAAACCCACCACAGTGGCTGTTGTGCTAGCGATGAGTCCAAGGATTGAGCCCGAGGACGCGGGCTCGATTGCAGGCCGCGGCAGCCGCTTTTTTTTTTGTGTGTGTGTGTGTGGAGGCGAGAAGCGGAAATGCCCGTGTGTTCGGGATTTCGGTGCACGTTAATTAGATCCCCAGGTAGTCAAAATTAATCCGGAGCCCTCTACTACGGTGCGCCTCATCGCCTGTGTAGCGTCGGCGCATGAAACCTCATAATCAGTCAAATCAGATATTTTAGGGCGATTTTAACACATCATTAAACTTAAAGAGCAAAACACAGCTGCTGAGCACCGATAAAGCCGCGCAGCTTTCACCCTCAACTGTGCGTTGTCACGTATGGCCAACTATCGGGCTGTTTTCGTGAGTCTTTTACAAATGCCACTCGGGTGCGTTTTTGTCCATGTGCATGCCGCATATATCCAGGAAACTGACCAAATGCACAGCGCCTGCTAATTAACCCAACGCGCGCGTGAAACGGACGGCGCAGCATTTCGACGTCGTGAGGCACGAATGAGAACTTGGGTTTCATTGCCGTGTGTTATCTTGCAATCATTATTTGCTGAATAAATAAACAAACTGGAATTTCAACAAGAAAATAGCTTTTTATGCCATCGTCAAATGGTATCTACTCCGACTTGGCTTCATTTACGTTCCATAGCCGCTCACTTCACCATGACATCATACCGAAATTTAACGCGGCCTCTTTACAATGGAGATGTGTTCTTTTGGGAAACGTGCACCATATGGAAAGACAAAGTGATCGGGTATACGCCGTGTTTTTCATTCGACGTGTTGGCCGTATCTTTAAGAAGTTCGCGCACATTTCTTTCATAACTGCCTGAAAACAGCATCCAGAAATGACTTCCCAACTTTCTTTTCCTATTGTTAAAACATTGCGCGCCTTCCTTTGGTAGTAAACGGTTGCATTATAAAAAGGTAATCGTGCATCGACAAGGAAAATTTCCAGTTCCATTGTGCTAAGTTTTCACAAGCGACTCGCACTGTTAACTTTCTCTCTTAAAGGAGTACTGACACCAAATTTTTGCTTCATGTTTTTATTCGTTAGGTGTAATAGGTGTAATATTTGGTAAATGTTGCCGTGAATGGGTATTCTAGTGATTGCGCGATTACAATGGCGACCTTCGGAAGCCTATTTATGGCCCCTTTAAAGCATGCATGGCCGGGTTGTTTTATGTTGCCGCCTGTATATCCCTAAACAAAAATAATCTAGATAGAAGGCTCAAACATTGCCTTGTTGCTGGATCCTCATAATTGCTCGAAAAAATTAATTTACTGGAGAAATTTTATATGCAAGCTATATAAATTTCTGTGCATCATATGGGTGTGCGAGCCGTATACATGTCGCCAGCTAATTACAATCGTGTGTTTTCCCTTCATATATACATTGCCGCAGTAATTACGGTTGATTTATGAAATAGTTTCAAGCCCAAAGTTCATGTACTTTAAATTGCCCCCTTCTTGTGACATTTAGTCACTGTTATAGCCCCTCTGATCAGCGAACGTTCCAACTAGTCCACACCTTGCACCTTTGTTTGAAATAGACAACATGAAGTGGGCTGTTTTATATTTCAACTTCCCCATAGACATTCCCCCTACCTCGAGCGCCAAAGTCAGAGCACCATGATATTGTAACATATATGAAACAATAAAACAAAACAAAGACCTAACCCTGGTGTGACACCCATTTTCCAGGAGATACTGCCTGTACGAAAGCTCATTGGCCTATTTCAAGGATCTTTTCTCATTATACAAACGAACCTTCCAAGTAACCTGAAAATTTTTGCTCTTGTTCCCTTCCAATAGCATTGCACACACTATCTTCAGATTTTTCCTGGTGTAATTTTTATTCGTAAGAGGTTCCAATGCATCGAACACTTGTTGCGTTCTGCTTGGCGCGAAACGAAATACAGCAGGGCGCCAGGCGTTCTCGGAACCCCGCCTTTTTCCGAGACTTCAGCTGGGAATCAGGCACGCTGTCTCGCGCATTCCTTTCTTCCTGCATGCCTTATTTTTTGTTTTCGTCGACGCTCCGTCCCGTCCCGTCCCTTCTGTGTGTCGCGAAGGAAGTTTCAGCAGCCGAGCGCGAGTTGGGGATGGCCGAAAAAAAAAAAAAAAGACAGAAAGAAAACGCTTTCGTCCTTGGCCAGCGTCCTACCCTCCTCTCACACGCGCACACGTGCGCGCCCCTCGCAGAGGGGTCCTCCCCTCATGCTCCTTTGCGACTGGCAGCCGGCGGTGGGTTGGGAAGAGTAGACGAAATGCGCGCGCTTTTTTCAGAAAGGAGCAGCCATAGTGACAATCAAACGGAATGGAGAAGGAACCATGTCATACGAAATATTGTTGTGTGGCCGCATGTTACGGCGAATATTTGCGGCCCGGAAAGTTCATAGCAACCGACCAGTGAAGGTAAGCGCTCGATTTTCTGAGCTCGCCTCGTTCTTTCGAATGCAGTTTACTTCGTAAAAGAGCGGGAACAGGATTGCCCTCCCGTTTCTAACTTCTAAGCATATCCTTGCTTTTGTGAATGCGTACGGTTGTAAAAGGGGAACACGTATTCACTTAAATTTTATGGAAAGAGTATAATGAGAAATCAGGTGGGCGCTCAGTAGTAGATTTTTTGTTATGATGCTGAAATCGAGTGTATATATGTTCTGCAAGAACCTTGATATGTACGATTGGCTTTTAATTTACTTCTCGCCGCAGCTGCTCACGAACGCGAAAAATACAACTAATAAATATAACTTTGTTATGTTTAATTTCACGCGAGTTTCGGCGGCATGCTGTAACGGCACACAATTTAGCGTTGCAGTTAAGCCATATGTTATCAGCTGCTTATGCGAACCATCTTACGATGTAAAACAACGCCTGACGTCTTTGTAGTATTCACATATTTTCCATGTGAAAGGCTGGTCTACGTCGGATGCTTATAACTATATATAAAGAAAATAAATGACAAATAAAAATAAATAAATAAAATGATCAAAAATAAATAATAAGAAAATAAAACAGCTCAAGCCAGTTTTTAGCACATTTTTCGAGAGCAAAAGGTAAAATTAGGCAACCAAGAAAATACACGGTTGTAATTTCATCTAGTTGTACATGTAATGTTTCCCTTCTTTACATTTGCCTGTTTACTAATTTTTGTTCGTTGCGTTTTTATGTTTATGGCCATTGAGGTAATTATCGTCCTCTTTCAATGATTGCCGACGTACCACGTCGTCATCAGTTGGTCGGCTTCTCTTGTTAATTGAAAATTCTCTGGCAAGCTGTCTGATCGAAGTCTTTTCACTTAATTACTCAATGGCCTGGAAAGAAAGCTGTAAGGTATTTTATATAATTCAGTATTTTGTCCTTTTCTGTTTTCCAGGGATGCTTGAGAAACCAACTCAAGCGATGTGCGTCATAAAGTTGGCACGGGCATTAGAAAAAGTTAAAAAAGCAAGACAAAGTGAAAAGTGAAGAGGCCTGTTTTGCTATAATATTCCTTCCTAACGGTAAGGTTTTCTCTATTAGCTAAAATTTGCTTCACTTCAGTTTTCTGAACCACTTCTATACACTCTGTTTTGTTTCAGAAATACCTTATGATTTACCAGCACCACAACATTGACACACGAATAAGCTCATCTGGCAGCAAGCGTCATCCAAACTGAAGGTGAGCTTCTGAGCACCCTGTGTGTTAGAGCAATGCCATTTTGTTTGTTTTCCAGGAATGGCAGTCAAACCTCATTTGAAGTGCCAGTACAAGAAAATTGATGAGGCCATATTGTATGCCAAAATTCCTGGTGTTCTGAGAGGTGAGACATTGTCTATGCTGTAACAACTTTGCAACTTCTCCTAAACTACAGCTTTTTTTCATTTCGCAGAAGCGTGGCAGTAACAACCCCATGTTACTGGGTTCATGGCCGTCAAGTATGTCATCAAACTGACTTGTCAAGGCAGAAGAACAAGCAAGCCCAGGAGGAGAAAAACGAAGACAACGGCTGAAACAGCGTACTTGCGAAATTCAATTGCTTTAACACAATACGTATTCGGATCTATTGTTAATGGTAAAATAAAACGCACATGTTCTTTCATCTTAAAGAGTGTCAGTGTTGTTATTTACGCTAGCTGGCATGTTCCTTGCTTTAAAATTCCGCCATTTCTTTGTTATTTTGCCGGACTGCCTTAATTGTGTGTGTTGGTCAGTGTAGGGATCAAATGTATAAACATGCAGTCTAAAATGCCAGTTTATACCTTTCAGGAGTTTATGAGGACGACGTTTGAAGTGCTCGCTTATCATGCAGTCAACAATCGTCTGTCTAGGAAAAAGTTAACTTATAATATTTTCATCTAGTTATTGTTGCATGTATATTAGATACATGTAACTGTAAGTTACCTGTACATTGCTGCAATATCATCGCTTCGTAAGAGAAACATTGCTTGAACGTCATATCAACAGTGCGCGGATGCGGCCCTCGTGGGGAAAAAACGTATCTGTAAAGTCGCGGTAACGTTGTAGGAAGCATCGCTTGAACATGATAGCGACGTTTTCTAAATGTTACCCGCACGTTGGAAAAATATAGCTGGCAAGTTACCGCAAAATTGTAGGAATGTTATTGCAACTTCATAAAAACATTGCTTGAACGTTGCAGCAACGTTCTTTGTATGCTAACTTCATGTTAAAAGTGTGGATCTAAAGTTGCTGCAAGATTGTAGCAATGTTATCACAACGTCCGAATGGTACAGGGATATGCCTAAATGTGGTATGCACGTTGCGAAAATGTAGCTGAAAAGTTGCTGCAATGTCATCAGAAAACGTCTCATAACGTTGTTCAAATGTGTCCCGCACGTGGCTGGAAGGTTGCTCCAAGAGTGTAGCAACGTTGACGAACGTCAGAAACAACGTTATCCAAACATTAAAACAACACCCTTAAAACGTTGCCCCCATGTTGGAGCAATGCTAAAATCATGTTGACGCAATGTTTCTGGGAAACGTTGCACTAACGTTAAAAAAAGCGGACATTAGCCACGTTTTGGCAACGTTAAGGGGAAACGTTGTGGAAATGTTCGGGCAACATTCTGTGCTACTAGGGCATAGATATATTCAACGAGCGCCTAAATGCCTTTAGTCGTTCCGCGGACGCCCAACTCTGTTTACAACGAAAGGATCCCTTGGTGATAGCTACATCTGCACATTTGTGGGTGGGTTTTATGTGGTTCTTTACGGGAGCTGTTATAGAGTTGGAACAAATTGCTTGCATATTACTACAGCTCCTTTCTGAGAAGCTTAGTATGCTCAGTCATGGTCTGTCGCACCATTGTTTTTGTAGCGTGAGCTACACTGGCCGAGGTTGAGCAGTTTCGCGTGGCTCCTGGAGAGCCGTGCTGCGCATGCGCGAGGAGCAGTGACGTCACACGGCGCACAGAACGTTGCTCGCTGCCCGGCGTCTTTCACACACCCCATGCGCCCAGCGTCTTCGCCGACCTCCGTTCCGCACGTGGCAGCCCGGTCCACTTTATGATCATGCGAGGGGTGGCCGGGTGTGGAACCGATAGCTCATCATGCGTGTCAGCAACACCGGTGTGCGCCTGTGGAACCAGCTGAGCTCTGGGGCGATTGGTGACGCTGAGCCGGAGCCGCTTGATAAATATACATGTGTCACATAATGCGTATACCGTGTGTGTGTCATTGAAGCAGCAGTAAGCATGATAATCAAGCTCATCCTAGACAACCAGGAAAGCTAAGAATAACCAGCTCAACCTTAGCTCACGCTACATATATCCTGGAATAGCCGAGCTAAGCCACTGCTAACATTTTTTTTATCTGCCTTATAACATAAACGAGTACGCGCATGCGCAAGGCCGCGTATGTATCCAGTATGGCTGTTTACGCCCTACCATTCAGATGTCACATTATTTGGTTTCCTGACAGGAGTCTAGTATCTAGTAAGCGTCGCCAAATCTCCCACCTTCCATGCAACCCATGCCCCGCTTGCTTCACAACTCAGTATATTGTTTACACTAGAACCTTATTTAGTGACACTAGTTTACACCACCGGCCAAACCGCCACGGCTCACTGACTAGCCAGAGTCACTGTTAATGACTAGTTGCTGTTAATAATTACAGATTACCAGGCGTAACTCTGGTGATGGCTACATGTGGAGGATACTCCGTTCGATCCCCACATGAAATTATAAGCAAGGCTGCTCCAGCTGGGTCAGACAATGGAATGAGGGAGACATTGGGTGGACAGATCTCAAACATATCGCACACATTCCCAACGAGCTCCAGTCTGACCCAAGAGAACCACTCTCCAGTACCGAGTGACAATTGATGGGAAGTTAATTGGCCCAGATTTCTAACAAACCTGAACTGACCGCTCATGATACAAGCGTGGCCAAGGGAGTTGGCCCAGCTGTTGAGGTCAAAAATGCTCATTGGTACTGCAGTTTTTGCAGTTCTTAGATGTGGCCAGCTAACGAAGTCTTTGCAGTTCATTTTCCCAAGCACATGCCGCGAAACATTGATTGATCTCACAACCGTGGGTAAGAAAGTTGGGACACATCTTCCACCTAGATCAATGCTTATGCTAACATGCAAGTGCTTGCTTGTGCTTCAGGGCAACTGTTGCTAGGAAAGTGCAAAGGATCTTTGCTGGAGCCATCTCTACCTGATTTTGATGTAAAGGCAAATACGCTTGTACCATTTGGACATGTACTCCATCCCCTGCATGCACACGGAAATTGCCTATTGTAAGCAATAATTAGCCATTGCTATCTGATCCTGAAATGAGTTTGCTCCACAACCTGCCGCAGTGGCTCAGTGGCTAAGGCGTTAGGCTGCTGATCATGAGGACGCGGGTTCGATTCCCGGCTGCGGCGGCCACTTTTCTGATGGAGGCAAAAAGCACGTCAAAGATCCCCAGGTGGTCAAAATTAATCCGGAGCCCTCCACTACGGCGCCCCTCATCGCCTGCATTGCGTCGGCGCGTTAAACCCTTCTCCACTGGCTCCAAGGTCAGATTGGGTGTGATGCGCTAATTTCACATTTAGCATCCACTGTGGGACATAGAGGGGGTAATTTTTGTTTTCTATTAAGATAGGGCATAACTGCCAACAATCTCAAGAAATTTCTGGGTAAGAGCTGGCGCTGTCAAATATTATCACTGGATTGCAGATGCTAAGCTGAATTTTGCTGTGCTGACATGTGTTTAAGCAAGTATGCAGAAGACTCAAGCATGAAGAGATTATTTGATGCTTCAAAACATTGCTCTGTAGATTTATTTTTTATTAAGCTGGTACTTGTTGTAGTTATTCAGTTTTTCTCACAATGCAATGTTGCTTAAACAAGCTACAAGCCAGCGGCATGTAACAGCATTGGAAAAGTATGACGTGAGTTTGTCTGACTTCCTGCTACAGCATCACCAGCGTGTGCAGGCTATTCTGATGGGTGTGCTTGGGAAGAAATTTAATTTTACTGCGAATAAGGAGATTGGAACATCCTAAAGTGCCTACACAGTAATTATTGTACTGACGTGCACGTCAGACTTAAGTGTAGTCGTGAGGACTTCTGATACACCTGCGAACTACAAGCGAGGGTTGGGGTTTTCGCTATTATTCCAGAGGTGCATCATCAGCTAACAACACACAAAAAAGCCGCTGAGATCTGTTTCCGCAAAGTATGTAATGCGTAAACATTTCCTGACGCCATTGAAGGGTAATTCAAGACAAAAGGCGGGTATGGTTGAAGTTGGCTCAAATAATGTGAGGCACTGAGTGAGTAGTGAAGTTTTCTGCGGAATTCCTTTGTCAGTGGTTGTAAATTGCAGTATTGTGTGGTTAGCAAAATGGCATGATGTACATAAGGGCCTAGATGTGTTGAATTTTAGTGAAGAGTTGCCAACCTCTGCGTGCCCCTGGGGCAATGTGGTGTTTCTTTACCATCCTTACACTTCTAGGTGCAGCCTTCCACTTCTCCCATCTCATTCTCATCTGTGGGTGATTCTGCTAGCAACTGCACAGTAAGTATCTGTCTAAAGACTTGTTTCTGCATGGTGGGCAAGTGTAGCTTTGCAAGAAACAGACTTCTGGGGATGTGTATTTTGTGCTGTCCCCTTTTTATTGGGAAGTAACAAGCTTGACCTGAACAAATTAACATGCATTTGAATTTTCCGGAGTAATACGGCATGCAATGCTGGGAAGCCTCACACAGGGTTTTTTTTAGGAATAGAAGGGTGTTTGCATGGGTGTCGTAACTTGAGGAGTAGCCTAAGAAGTGGAACCCTCGTTGGGGGCAGTGGCTGTTCAATCACCCATTCTTTATAAACAGGGAGAGTAGGGTCATGATGAAGATGCAAACAAAATTTTTAAGAAGTGATATGGCAATGCTTAAGCAGTGCTTTGCCTCCCACGCGTAACCTTTCAGTGGAGATGCATTCAGATCTTTCTGAAAACACTCTTATTTAGCCAACGGTATTGTGATAAGGTGCGAGTGAATGAGGAAGAGGACAGGAGCATTCAAAGTGGGAAGATATGGAATCAGATGCAGATTGGTACGTGAATGCCAGTGACGCGCTGGGCGAGAGAGCCCAGCCCTGTGACCCTCATTGCGAAGGTGGAAACCCGGCTCACTACCGCTGCTTTTGCCCCCCACCCACTAAGCACGGTTCCCGGCCATTTGTTCGCTGGCCGATGCCTGGAGCTGGTGATGCACTGGATGAGGGAGCGCAGTCCTGTGACCCCTCGAGGTGGAACCCTGGCTCACACCTATTGCTGTGCCGTTGAGCTGGCAACTGCTGTGCACAGTCTCTGATGCCTGCCTGCTGTCCTGGGCCTGGACTCGTGGTGCAGTTCTGTTCCGCGAGCCAGCCACAACATGATGTCTCAGGGAACCCCGCATGCCTTGTGATGAGACATCATTGAACGACAGACTGCATAGGACTTTTCCTTTCTTTCTATTTATCACAAACATTTGGTCATAGCCTTTTTTTGCCTTCTAAAGCTTTTCCCTTTAGTCTTGTTTCCTTGCTGTGTTTACGCTGATCTAGATACCTTCCTCTGCTCATGCCCGTCCTGCGTATAGCTACCTTTGCTCATGCACACACTGGTCACAGACTCGTGACTTTCTTGCCAGCCCTTGGCCCATCCATGACAGTGAAGGGAGCTATACAAGTAGCAAGCAAAAGGTTCCATCTAGGTGCAATGTGGAGGGTGCCCGTTTGGGGCACTTCTTAAATTTGGTGCAATGCGGTTTGAGCATAGAGTTGAATTTAGCATTGTTCCGCAGATCACTTGGCAGGTTATGTCTAGCACTGAAACCATATATAACATATGTAAAACTACTGTGAGTGGAAACAAACAAACAAACAAACAAAAAACGGGCAAGTTGCGGTTGTTGACCCAAATGAGATGACTTGTCAGGTGCATCCCATGAAAGGTTATTTCACCAAGTCTACCATTTTTTTAGGCTTCCTGAATTCCTGCAGTGCAACTATTAAGGCTAGCGATTCCCAGAGGGGCTTGTTAGGACTTAAAATCAGCAAGGCCAACAATATTTTCCTATTGAGAGCATTATAATAAGCAACCTGAGAAGCAACACCACAACTTGCTCGTTTTTTGTTTGTTTGTTTCCACTCGCAGTAGTTTTAAAGACATTCCATAGTAGAACCTATAGGAGTGGCTGAACCTTGTAATGCCACCAAATGTTTTGCTTTATCTTCCAGCCAGCTTAGTTTGTTCCAGAGGCAGAGCGAGCATATGGAATCTAAAATGGAAGGATACAAGTGTGCAGGAAGGAAGTACAGTTTGGTGATTATAGATTGTGTATGTGTCAGGTGATAAAAGATATGCCTGCATAACGGCCCAAGTGCCCCCTTTTAAGTGGGGGAATTAATTTCTGTAAAATACTCCTTGAAATTGACCTATGTTAAGATACATGAATTGTTTTAATTGTACTTGCTCTCTATTTTTATAGTGTACTTAGGACTGGTTTAGGCCATCGTACCGTCCTCAGGAAGTAAATTTATTCACTCACTGCACAGTGAAGGTTTCAGAACAACGCAAATGCCTCTTTTGGAAGTGGGCCATATGGCCGTGTTCATAGTCCAGGCTCATATTGTACGAAGTGGGGTATGTAATCACCACCGGACTTATTCTGTGCCGTTCAGTAGTTTAGCTAAAATCACTGTTCAGTGCACATGTCTGTATTGCGAAGTTAGTGGCTGGTAATAATTGGCGCTTTCAGTTCTCATAAAAGTCTGGAATCACCTGCCCTGGTATCCTTGATAAACCACACCGGTGCGCACCATCTGTCCTCGATAAACTGGGACATACCGTTGTGGGGCAATTTTTGGTTGGCCCGCTGCACACCGAGAGAGTTGACGGAGCACCGGGGTGCAATCCGAACGCATTGCGAATGACACCAGGGAAGCAACTTCCTCCTCCGTCTGCTGCAGTGACAGCGCATCGGTGCCTTCATGTGAAGGCGAAACAGCTGTATATTGTTTCTGACAAGGATGGGTCACTTGCGAATTCGTCAGGAAGCAATGCGACGGGCTCAGAACAGGCGCTAAAAATATTCAGAGATTGCATATGAGCACACAATCATTACGTGCCATGTATTAATTTTGCTTACTGCAAAGAAGGCTGCATGACCAGCCAATAGGCATAAATATTGGAGCTTTGAATTCGTTTCGTTCGAATGAAGGATCACGCACAGTCAATGGAGTGCGTAGGCCCTGAAAGGCCTACATCTGAGAGGCAGGCCGTGACTGCAGGCAGTCGCGTTGTTATGGCTCTGACAAGACGAAAAGGAGCTTGTAGGTGGCTGTTTAGTAGGAGTACAATGTCACACAAGTGTAAGGGATATAGGTTGAGAATTGACTTTTAATAAATATCATTTGTAGCAGTACTGTGTCATATTGAGCTACTTTTATTGGAACTTGTAAATGCTTTCATGAGTTGTTGTAATAGCCGAAGAGATGGCGCTTGGTTAGAACCCCTTAGTTTGTCTTCGATCAATGCTCTGCGTGGTGTGCACTGTCGTAAAGCACTGTGCACCGCGCCCGTTTTTTGGGCAACCTCAGTGCGTGTTTATTGAGGACGCTATAAGATGGTGTGCTGTTGGGCACAGGGACGTGGGTTTATTTTTTGGCTGCATGGCTATTTTCAGGTAGAGGTTCAAAAACACTCAAAACTCTCATTTTCAAAAACACCCATGTGTGCATGCTTTCGGCGCTTGTTAAAGATGCCCAGAATGTCTGAATTATCGATTGTCGTTCACAAGAGCACACTCATAGCCCAGATGGAAATTTGAAAAGTTTAGTATCCAACTTGTAGTCAGATATGGGCACTGTGGAAGTTGCGGACAAATACATTGGTGTTTCGTACTCATATTATGCACCTGGCCCCCAGATGGCTAACGTGACCTGAATTACATGCGAATTCCACTGTCTGAATGTCACAATGAAATCCCTTTTTGCACTTGGAAGGCGGGGGACAGCTTCCGACAGCCACCCACGTTTGAGTGCTGTGCCTGTTCAAGATACTATAGGCTGTGTTCTAAACTTTTTAACTGATTCGCACAGATTTTAACATTGAAAAGTGCGTTCAAAAGCGCCATTCTTTTCACATCGACCTCTCTGTTTATTTGCCGAGGCCAGCTAGGATGACACACTGGCAAGTCTGCAGAGTGCCAGTAAACAAATTGCTAGCATGCTTAACCTGTGCAACCTGTGCATAAATAAACAAACAAAAAATATTTCTAACCATGAAATGGGTGGAAATCAAAAACTTTGAAGGCTGAGATAGCTTGAAGATACATTGGAAGCGAGCAAGATGTCATTATGGGGATTGGCATGGCAGACGCAAATGGTGGTTTTGCTTGTGTAGCACATTACAGATAAAGGAAGGCTCTAGAGTTCCACTGAATATTTGGGTTAAACTGCGCAGTGCAGCAAAAATAAGACTTCAACAAATTCAGTTCGGTGACCTTTTAAAGAAACTTTGAAGTAAATTTGTAAAAATTTTGTTTGTGCCTTGCTGTATTTAATACACTAACATGAACATAGTACTTTTCATTGTGTACCTGGAAGTGAAAGCAGTCTTTAATTCATAAAGCTGGGAAGGAAAACAAATACGATGTGCCATTTGTGGCGGCTGCAACAACTACCACAGTGAGGTCAAAATTACGTGCGAAGTGTTTGGGATATGATAGGGCGATGCCCAAGCTTTTAAAGTTAATGCATATGCACTTATATTTGTCACTTTCCTTTTTTGTTTATCTGGCAAGGTATCCAAGCAAAAAAAATTTCGTATCAGTCTGATGGTCACATTAGCTTACATGTCTACCGTGTTTCGGGTGGCTGTCATAGCAAGCTCATTGGTGCCTCTCAGTAGGTTTTGCTGAATGAAAATGCAATTTGTCGTAGCGTCAGTCAGTACTTGTTACAATCGTGTGGTTTACCTTGACCGTCAAATTTCTCTCTAGTTCATGTCCCGTGCATTGTTGCGGAGGGACTATGAGGCCGAGGCTACATTGGATCCTCTTGCTGAGGCACACACATTGCCTTTCTTGTGCCAACACCACAAAGATGAGCATTTCGAAAAGATCTACATTATCTTAGAAAAGCACTTGAGTGCGAGTTTTGCTGGCATGAAACAATTCCAGAAAAAGAAAAATGCCGTATGTCCTTACATTTGACGGCAGAAAATAAACCCTTCTGCTTGTTGATGTTGAGAGCCCATTCACCCACAAGACAAGTGAGAGCATATTGGAGTTGAATAGCTGTGCAGGCGCGTTGTGTGTGCAGTCTCTCTTGGCTGTAAGATACAGTGTAAGGGACCTAGTCACGCTGCTCTGCAGCAGTGTGCTATGTGGTACGGTTGGGTAATAAAGGAAGAGTAGTCAAATAAGATAGCAGTTCACTCAAGTTGGCAGGCTGCATTTCTTTTTTTTTTCTTCTTTACATTAGTGAGTATGATTTTTAAATCTTTACTAATGATATCTGTGATGTGACCCTCTCTTGTTAAGTCTAGATAGCGTCATTATTTCCACCTCGCCTGTATATATGTAACTGTACGCACATACCCTGTGCGTTGGAACAGGTGACTTGCTATATGCGAAACTGAAGGAAAGAAATATGGTAAGTTTGCACTGTTAGCTTTTTATGGTGTGATGATTGCCAAACAAAGGTTGCATTTTCAGCAATAGGTAACAACAAAAGGACAAATAGCCTGTGCAATGTGGGATCTTCCGTGGCCGAATTGGGAGAAGGTGACAAAGGGTGCCACAGCCCAAAGCCAGCAAGTAACATGCGATCTGCAGCTGCCACTCCGCCTGGCCACGCTCACTTGCTTTCAGTGGTCAGTCTTGCTGTGCTGCCATCTATATATAGCGTGTGGCAAAACTACTTGATGCCATGGCACAAGTGATCAGCGTGAAAGCGTTTCTTGGCCAAAGTGTGCTCAGCAGGCGCCCAAAAAAGCCGCGTCCGAAAAGCATGTGACCTCTTCACTAGAGTTGACACCAGAGCCAACACCTGCCACATACAAATTATATCACATAAGGAAAACCTCAGTAGGGACAGAAATTGAACACAGAGACATGCAGTGACAGGCAAGTGACTAAATCACCACTCTATGCTGACGCCAATTGGAGACATAAAACGCAAGAAAAAAGGCCACCTTTAGTTTCAACCTGAGGTACATTAACATGGCCTTGTGCATGTGGTTGGGGGCTGCATCACAGGTGATTCACTAGATGGTGGAGGCTAGCCAAAGGTGCTTTGTTTGAACCTTAGGTATAGAAACACATCGTATGAGAGGAGTGGCGCCTCTGTACGTGCTTTGAAGCCTTCATTGTCTATCCCTTTCAGTCACGAATTATTATATTCACCGCAGAAAAATTCCATACTTGGAGGTTTAGCAGTGTCAAGTGTCTAGAGGTAAGAAAAAAAGTTCAGTCTCTCTAGAATACTCATTACGCAAATGGTGTCGTGTCCTCAAACGGAGACACCATTACTCAATCGTGCTTTTCCCTATAAAAATAATAAACATCCTGAGGCAGTTTACAAACAAGGAGGTGAAATAATTTGTGCACATGGAAGAGGTGTTTTTAGCCTTTATAAATGATTTCCGCCACTGTAAAAGAGAATTTAGGACGGCAACACACCGGAGCTCCCACAAAACTTGGTGGTGTCCATTTTGAAACGAAGTTTATGAGTGCGGTTCCGCCATTTCACATCACATGGTGCTACCTTTCACTTCCGTAGGTTTCGAACATCAGCCACACTGCTCTACAGCATGAACTCTTTTCGTTTTCACGAGGAAAACGACGAAGAAAGTCATGTCTGCATATGGAGACACGGTGACTATAAGGGCTATAGGGGGGGAAATCTTACTGCCGGCCTGCTCGTGGCCCCCCCTGCCGGCGGACTGGGCTGTGTCGGTCGGTTTCGGCTGTCCTGCTTTGGTCCGTCGCAACGGCAGGAGTCAGTGGTGTACCAGGTCCACTGTATTGGGTATTCAACGCCCAAGGGAGTTTGCAGCGGCTCCCAAGGTACTTTGAGGGCAAGTGCCTTCCAAGAACACCGATGCGTGATGCGGACGCAGGCCCGGACAGCCTGGGTGGCTACCGAGGTTGGTGCTTGGAATGGTAATTCGGAAAAATTCGCGGTTGAAATTTCTGCGGATCAACTAAGACTCTCTTTGGCTAGGGGAAGTAGTGAGCCCCCGTAATCCAGTGTGGGAAGAGGCCAAAGGCTGGGGGTGGTAACGCGCCCCTGTCATCCAGCGTGGGAGGAGGCCCGGGGGTCTATGTTGCGAAGTTACGACTGCGCTCACGCAGTACAGTTCGTCCATGCTGGGCGCACCATTGCTGAAGCAAGGGGTATACCAGCATGGGGCCGGGGGTGTTGCGAACCTCTGTAACCGGTGCTTGGAAGGGGCCTTGAGGCGAACTGGTCTGCAGGCCGAGGGTTTCGGCCCTTGTAACCCGTCTCGGGGGCGAGAGTGCAGGAGGACGGGGAGTTCCGCAGAAAAGAGTCCTTTGAAATTCGAGGACACCGCACCTTCAGCACGGGGATTGTGCTCCTGGTTGCCGCCTCGGAGGTTCCTGGTCAACGAGAATCAGGTCCTTCGCAAGGGGTTGGTGGCTGCGTGCTAAACACTCTCTTGGTGAAGCAGTTGGGGCTGAAAGTGGTCACGGTTGATCAACTATGACCCTCTCTGGCTAGGGGAAGTAACGAGCCCCCGTAATCCAGCGTGAGAGGAAGCCAAGGCCGGGGGTGGTAACGCGCCCCTGTAATCCAGCGTGGGAGGAGGCCAGAGGGTCAACGTTGCTAACTATTGCGCTCACGTGTACAGTTCGCCTACAGGCCGGGGCGGAGCGAACCCTGTAACCCGCAAGGCGAGAGGGGGCCTAAATGCGAACCGGTCACTGGCCGAGGGATTGACGATCCCTTGTAACCGCAGTCTCAGGGGCGGGCGGTACAGTCTGTATGTGAGGCTGGGAGCGCCGCAACTCCTGTAACCCACAACGCATGAGGGAGCCTAAATGCGGGCCGGTCCGTCACGCCAAGGGAGATGGATGACCCCTTGTAACCTGAAGTCTCGGGGCGAGAGCGCAAAGTTATACCAGTCCCAGCAATGGGCGGTCCAGGTAACTATGACTCCTGTTGGCTCGGGGTTGATCCAATTCCCCCATTATGACCCAACGGCCGGGGGTAGTAACGCGCCCCTGTAATCCAGCGTGAGAGGAGGCTGGGAGTTCAATGTTACCATCAGCAAATACTGCATTCAACCGTACAGTCCATACGTAGAGGCCGGGGGCTGCGCAACTTCTGTAACCTACAATGCAATATGGGGCCCAAGTGCGGACTGGTCGCTGGCCGAGGGACTGACAAACCCTTGTAACCTAATGTCTCAGGGGCGAACTAAGCCGACGGCCTTGGACAAGCCGCCGTGACCTGAAGTCTTAGGGGCGAGAGTGCAGAGTTGCTTCTCAGGACCATCAACTGTGTACCATGAGTAAACTCCGGCAGCAGATCCGAGGGTTTGGGAGGAACTACGCTTCCAGCCCTCAAGCTAGGCTGACTTTCCTGTCTCCGACGGTCGGGGCAAAGCTCACAAGCCCAAAGGGTAGCGGTTACCCCGTGCAGGGGCCGCAAGATTGGCAATATTGGCACTGTCTGATGCCCTCTCTGAGTCAACTCAGTCCTGAAAAGGAGTCGGACATCAAGGATCAGAACAAAAGACCGCTGTCCCCAATCCCTTCCTATTTCCATAACCCCTTCCCTTCTCCCACTTCCCTTTCCCTCATCCCAACCCTTCCTGCTACTTCCCAGGGGAGATCAGGGGAGTCTCCCCGGGCCCGCTCTCCTGGCTGTGGTGTCGCTTAGTAGCATTTTTCTCACTTTATTTTATTTCCACCTTCGGGTGGTTCAAACCTCTCTTGCCGTTTGGCCTATTCATTTATTTCACAATTGGCAAAGGCTGGTTATACGCAAGTGGTACCGGCAGAGGCAGTATATATTTTACAATCCTTTTTGGAGCCTCAATTTAATGTATATGTAAGGGCTATAGCTCAATGGCATGATTTTGCATTCTCAGTTCACAAGAATATGTGTAGGATCTTCTGCAACTTTTTATTTTTGATGGTTTAGACAGGATTGTTTCGTTGTGGGTTCTGGTATAGGACACTAAGCTTCAGTTATATACTTGGTTAGCTGGGTTTATTATAACGTAGTAAGAGGTAGTGAATACAAGCGACTACATGGCTGCAGTACAGAAAAGAAAATGAAGTGGCCAAGAGGGCGCGGACGGAACTCGATGCCGTCATCTGCTCAAGGTTCACCGCACTCTGCCGCAGAGAGGTAGAGAGGAATTAAACTTGTGGGGCCTCATGTTGGAGGCTGTTCCCGCTGGTGGCTCCTCATACACTGTGGGTTGGGTCCCGCTGTGTACGCACTTGGCTTGACTGCGTGGCACCATCTGTTAGTTCCTTACGTAACAAGGATTATTCAGTGGAGGCTGTGCGTTGTTCTGTCTACACTCTGCTCCAGCTCACACATTCTTTTTGACTCGGTGTTTTTGTGAACTGCTTCCTGTCTCTTCAAACTTATGGTCTATCGACTACGGTAAGTCAGGTAAAGTTGAAAGGCACAGTGTCTCAAACCAGCTGTTATGTGCCGTCAAATCATTTTACACTATAGAAGTGCTTGCCACCAAGAAGACCAAGGAAGAACAACGTGGCCTGGTGGATGTCGTCCAGAACGTCATCAGTGGGTGTGTGGGTTGAGGCCCCCCAGATTCCATCAAGCACTATGGCACCAAGCCCTCCCCTTTCCCCTTTAGTTTTTTCTCTCTCCTATCCCATTCAAAACAAAAGGAAGGTCACACAAGTGTACACGAGGCTTTGCTTTGAGCATCTATAGGCACGTGTACTTTTTCGTATCTCTGCTTTCATGAGGGCAACGTAGGTGACTGCTGGCTTGCTGGCAAAAGGTCATGACCCCTTAGGTATTGGCTACAGAGGAAGCATTACAGGGTTCTGTACTGAGTACCAGTGACCTTTCCTTTCCTGACAATTACAAAGCTGCTCTGCTGATGCAGGTTGCTCATCTCTTACCTGGCCTTTTCTCCTCTGCATCATACGAGGTATACAATGAACATAATGAATAGCTCTTTCCGCACTAAAGTGCTAAAAACGCAATAAAATTTTGGCGATGAATGCTTTATCTGGAACTGAAATCAGTGCACGAAACTCCTCCACACTTCTATGTGCATACCATCTTCCCTCATAGCCAGCGTGCACACGCATAAAACTCGTCTGTGTTCTTTTATGTTCTGTTGGACGAGTCGTTGGTGCATTCAGAGAACCCTCTTGCAGGACCAAGAATATTCGTGTTCAATTCCCACTGGGCCTGGACTGTTATTTGTGACGACAACGTGTATAGTACCTCACCTGTCCTCACCCTGACGTAAACATTGCCTTCAGGCCCAAAAGCGCAGGTTTGATTCCCAACATGCCTTGCCTGCAGGGCCCTCGACACGCACCATCATTCTTTGTGCGAGTGCCCAGCAGACCCCTTTCTCCCCTTCCTTCCCCCTCCCTCTGGGAGCAGGCGCTACGCGACCCGGAGGCATCGAGTCAAGACTTGGTGACAACCCGGGCACTGGCGGTCGCGGCGGCCCTCTGGACTGCCCCCACCTCCCTCACCTGATCCCTCAGTGTCAATAAAGTTGTTTCTCTCTCTCGATTCCCGGCTGCGGCAGCCGCTTTTCTGATGGAGGCGAAAAGCAAAAATGCCCGTGTGTACGAGATTTCGGCGCACGTTAACGATCCCCAGGTGGTCAAAATTAATCCGGAGCCCTCCACTACAGCGCGCCTCATCGCTTGCGTTGCGTCGGCGCATTAAACCCTACAATCAGTCAATCAGTCAACATTGCCAGTGGTGGCAGACGTGGTGACAGACGAAGTTAAATGTAAGCTGCAGACTCTCGCTTCTGTAGCGGAATAAATTCTTTCGCATTTTATGCTGCCATGAATGTCTGCAACAGAAGCCACACGCAAATGAGCATCATTTTGGACTGTTTTCAGTGATGTCCTCAGACTTTCTCAATAGGTGCACAATGGCCCCTCTAGGAGTAGCAAACCATAATTATCTGCATGGTACGTGTATGATGAAATGATTGACTAGGTAATCAAACTCCTAATAAAACGTGCTACTAGAGCCCAAACTATGCCTCTATCACACACCATATATATTGTCAAAAGTCTTGGTTCATTATCTGCATGACAGAGATTTATAGCAGTGTTCAGCGTGAAATAAAGTCGGCTGAAGCAGAGGGGGACGACACGTGCACAAAGTGCTGAACTTCCATTGGAAGTTTATTTAAAGGGAATGAGTTTAAAATGCAGGCAAAAGTCCTGCAGCCACCGCCTCCAAGTGAGTTTCCATCAGAAGGTGGAGCGCTTTCAAACAGGCTATTGTGAGCCACTACAACTTGTGACCGCTTTTGTTGAAGGCTTACTTGGGAGCGTCAAGCACATCTTAAAATTCTGAGCTTTGGGCATGGAACGGTGGTGAGGGAGAAGGTATACGATAAACCAGTAAACAAGGGTAAACCAGTTGGTGCTTGAACAGATTATGTGAACATATTGCAACGTGCATAAAGGTGCACATGGGCGATTAGGCATTCTTCGTCGTGACTATGGCTTCCAGCCCTGCTTTAAGTGCTGCACTGTAGTAACCACACATGCCAATGAAAAAAAAAAACTCTTTGAAGCTGTGGAAGTAGCATGTCGGGGGGGGGGACCGATCTGTGAGCACACTGTGAATAGTCTGAAGAAAAATTGGTTGTCTGTGGGGTGGGTGAAGTGGCTTTCACCATAGTCAATGCATTGTGCACCTATTTTGAAGCATCCACATTATATGTGTGTGTCTCGTCTCGTATGCATACTTCATGGTGCTTTATTTATGTTGTGCACGATAATGTTCTGTCCGCATTTGACATTTTACCCGTTTGAATAAACATCAGCTAGAAGTTTAGTGCTGGCCTGCTTGTCTCTCTGTGTCTTGTCTGCTGTTGGGCTAACAGCAACTAGCTAGCCCAAGCCCACACTCTACCAAATAACTGGGACATTTGGAAGTCAGTGCTTGTGTGCGTGTGCGTGCGTGTGTGTGTGTGCATACGTGCTTGTGTGAACGGATGCTAGCCGTCAACCAGATGATGCAGTTTTTCTTTTTCGTCTGAAGAATTAGGAACATTAAAAGAAAATAAAGAGAAATATGCATCCTGAGTGGGATCAGAAGCAATGTCCTAAGGTTTGAACCAGTGTCGGTGCTACAGGTAGCATAAAAGAGTTCCAGCCAGCCAGAGTTCGTGGCAGCTCGTGACATTTTGACACGGTCTAGTCATGACGCAGTAGTTGTGAAGGTCTCCTTAACCGTGCACTGTCAAAGCGTTCCTGTCTACTATACGCAACTTCAAAGTTTATTGAGTATAGTTTATTGAGTATTTAGTTTATAGTTTGGAAACAGTGTGCACAACAAACAAGATGGCCAGTGCATGCAGGTTTGCCTTAATTGCAACTTTCCCTTGCTCCTGGGCTATGAATTTTTCATTGCAGTTTGTTATCAGGGTTTTTCATCGAGGAAAATTGCATTGTCGCTATTTATAATGCTCCCTGCCTTGGTGAAACAATCTTTGGGAGCAGCTTTAGGGACCCCACCTACGGCAGCTCCAAAATTGTCCATTGGTGCGAGCAGATGTCTGGCCATCTGAGGGATCGTATCAAAGGCTTGTCCAGTGAGTTTGATGTATGGAAGAGACAGCACGTGTGCAAGAGGGCTGTTTGAGATGGGCAGCCATGCTTGTCCAGCGCGCATGTGCTGCTTCACGTAACTTTATGTGCATTTTTGACAACCTGCTGCATATAAAAACAAGCTGCAAAGATGATTTGGTGCAAGCAAATGAATAACGGCCCAGTGAAAATACAAGCAGCTTGAAATTACACTCTGGATGAGAAAGAGAAAGCAGGTGGCCATTTTTTTGCATTGCTCTTTCTGTTTTACGTTTCCGGGCTGCTTGCTAGCGCCTTCTTGGTGATCAGTGCCTGCACAGATCATTAGCCATGCAAGTATGACTCCAATACGAAAGTGCATTCACAATTTAGGGAAGGAGAACATGGCGCAATGTTTTTTCTTCATTATCATCAGCTCTTTCTGAATTAACCTTACAAAATTTTACCCGCAGTGGTGATTCAGGGACTGCACCACTGAGCACGCAGTCATGCTCCGGTTCACAGTGCTTTAAGGGGAAAGCCTTCAATGCCCCATTCTGCGGAAAGCCATTGTTGCACAGTCAAGAAGATGGCCGGTGCTGCAAAGAGTAGTAAATAACAAATGTGTGATTTGATGGGTCCTGGACGTGGGTCTGCACAGTAGCAGCTGGGTTCTCAAACACTTGTGCTATTTCTGCATGTTGCCAGGGTTGGAAAAAAGTTGACGTTCTTTCTTTCTTCGGGGCACATACTTTGGGGATTGGACGGAAATCAGGAGCTTTGAGGGGCTAATGAGCCCCTTTCACAATTAAAATTCACAAAACCATGAATTGGAAAATTAAAAGTTATACAATAGTGCATATGCTGTGTGACACCTGAACGCGATGGCCCATGAGTAGAACAGGTGCACATAAGCCGTGCAGAACCATGGTTCTAGGGGAGCTGTGGCGTGTGCCAGTCTGCTCACTGACGTAAATCCCGCCCTAAATAAAAAAAAGTAAATCAAGAGACTCAAACACGGCGTAGCAGTATAGAAGTTGTTAATTTATATCACGAGAGCCACTAAATAGGCTAGCTCTATGTATCACCAGAATTAAGTGCCTGAGAAATTTTTTTCAATGTGTGAGCATTACCCGTCCATTACCTGGCGAAAAACGCTCTGTCCCCAGATTCGCTTATTAACCATGAAGTGATATGCCAGGACCCCAATGTCGAAAATTCCCAATGGCTGTAAACAAGTCTTTAAATAAAAAATAAAGAAAAGGCCCCAGGGCTGTAATATTTTGATATGACTGCTTACATATTGACTGTGGGGTTTAACGCGCCGACGAAACGCAGGCGATGAGGCGCGCCGTAGTGGAGGGCTCCGGATTAATTTTGACCACCTGGGGATCTTTATCGTGCGCCGAAATCTCGTACACACGGGCGTTTTTGCTTTTCGCCTCCATCAGAAAAGCGGCAGCCGCGGCTGGGAATCGAACCCGCGACCTCGCGCTCAGCAGCGCAACGCCTTAGCCCCTGAGCCACCGCGGCGGGTCGACTGCTTACATATTGCCCCTGAAAGTTTTTCTAGCAATGAATTAGTGTAAAGTTGTGAAGCCTACTTTAAAAGAGCTCATTGTCAAGCCTGGTCTTTGTAAAGCTGGCTTTCGCACTTTTGGTGTGTGATGAAGGAAAAATTGAGGTCTTGCGTGTTTCGCGGCATCATACGCTCAGTAACACTGAACGCAGCGGCGCGCCTAAGCGACAACCGATGCTGGCGCATTCTGACATCATAAGGGAAAGCTACGTAGTTTTATTTTTATACAAATGAATGATGCCGTTTGCCCGAGGGTAGACGTACGATAGCAGTCGTGAATTCTTAAATGGCTGCACATATTATTTCAGCCTATTGAAACCTTTATTTACATTAAAATTTCGTCAGTCATTAAATATATAACTGCCATGAGGCCTAAAAATGTTTTTTTTAAAGAATTTTCCTGCACGTTGGTTTCGGCAACAAATGGCAGACATATACTTTGCGCGTCTTCTGCTTGATTTTATGCAACATGTGCCTGTTTCTAGCGGTTAGCTTTCTTGTGTGCAGTGTAATTCGTAAACAGAAAATCGTTTAACAAACGTTTTACGTGTAAAAAAAAAAAAAAAGAAAAAGCACGACGTTTTGAGCTTTGACACTCCGAATCCACCACTGTCCAACGTTCGTTGATGGGAACCGTCGTTGACACTAACGCCAGGTCCAGATTCATCTCCAGGTATCACTGTATAAAACCATGTCCACCACCACCCATGCCTCATAATCGAAATTCACACCTAAAACCGGCGACTGTAGGGTCGATAGACCTGCCGTGTTATCGTCTGATGACACCGTTACAGTGTGCTAACCCCGTCACTGGGATATGCCTAATGTAGAGTTCCTTGATCGGCGTTTAGCTGGTTTAGCGGTTTTTAGCTAAACGCCGATCAAGGTACTGTAGTCTAATGTAACGGCTAATGCTGGCACCAGGCCTTTTGATAAAAGAGTGCTAACGTTTTACCCGGGAATTTCAAAAATAAACTTCATGTGGCTCGTGGTTGCTGCAGACCACACTTTTAGGCGTGCGCGGGGTCCGCATAATAGGTCCAGTTCACCAACGATTTTGTCAGCCGGAAGCACGTACAAGGAAGAGCTATTATAAATGGCTTCGCAACAAATATTCAGCTGCGGTCAACGATGTTATGCATATTCGAAATCATGAGGTCACAACTGAGACAGTGCAAGTATATTCGCATAAGACTAGCCGGCAACTCGAAGAAATCTGTGTCGTTGCAAGATAAAAAAATAGGGCCCAGATTCACACAGGTGTTAGCTCGTAAGATATCTGAAATGCAGTTCGGGCACGCGTCGGGAATCAACCGCACAATTGGATTATTCACAAACTGCAGTATTTCTTACGTGTAGCGCTGTGAGCTTTGATTACTTTTATTTTTTTACGTATTGAGGATGGAATTGTTAAATTGGATTGACAGCGTACGTCCGCGCATCAAGGTAAGATCATGCACTGAAATGCGACAACATTTACCCGCCATCTCTACTGCTTTTTCGCAAAACTTTCAACGCCTAGACCTGATCACTATATGCTTGCTTTTGGTGTAACATTTCCCTTACGTGGGGACAATTCGAACACTCGACGAAAGTAAAGGATTTATTACGCCATCGGACCCGCCGCAGTGGATTAGTTGCTAAGGCGTTGTGCCGAGCCCGTGGATGCGGGCTCGATACAGTGCGCATCGGCAGTTTTTTCGGTAAGCGTGAACCGAAAACGCCCGTGCGTCGAGATTTCGTCTCGCGTTAAAGAGCCCAGGGTGGTCTAAATTCGCACCCCACCCCCCAGCGCCTTATAGCCCGGGTGTTGCTTCAGCGTGTTAAACGACTACAAAGGGAATTACGCTATAAAAAAACAGCAATTTTTTGTTCAGAAGAGTAGCGCTATTTTGTTAGCATTTATAGTTTGCGTAGATAACGGTCTATGGTTGCTTTGCTTATTAACACGAGCAAAGATGAGTTTTTTGCGTGTAATCAATTAAGAGAAGTCACGTAAGTATTTATGCTCAATTTAAAATCAAATAAAATCAATTTTATTTTAGGTCGTATAATTTTTGCAGAAGGCCTGAGCTGATAAGGGGAGGAAGAGGAGGTGGCAGTGGTTTAGAGTTTGATGGTAAAAATAAAACAAATATTGAGTGCTACCAAGCAACTAATTGAGCTATTGCTGTAGTAAAAGGTTTTGTTCTATAGCGCTTTCTTTGCACACGATAAATACACTGGAAACTGGGCTTTTGCGCTGTTTCTATGGGCAAAAATTGAGAGGAGCAGAAGACTGCTTACGCATGACAATGCGAGAGAATTACATTTTCTTTTAAGCTTTGCGATCCTGTATGTCTCATGGTAGGTCTTTTGTGATAATGTCATCTTCTGCTCACAGCTGCTGCAGTGCAGACCTTCAAGTCCTTCGCAGTAGAAAAAGCACTCACATGCAGAAAGGTCTCCAGTGTTGCGACCGCCGTTTCATTACTATCGCCATTATTCATGCTCTTTCCCAAGTTTAGCGTTTTCCTCTCTATGTCACTATGACATAGGGGCTGGGCTAATCACCATTTTCAGCAACACATACTCGCTGTTAGGGCACATGTACTTTGCTACTTTTGTCATTCATTGTCATCCTCGATCACCGTCATCATAAGCCTGCTTGTATACACTGCAGAACGAAGGCCTCTCCCAATGATCTCCAGGCACGTCTATCGAGTGTTAGCCGAGTCCGCCCTATCCCCCCCGAATTTTCGTGGCTCATCCTTCCGTCGAGTCCTTGGCCGACTTCTATTGCGTTTATATGGTCTATTGGCAGCCGCTCTGTTAAACGGATGATTCACCTGTTGTCCCTCTCCTCCTGCGCATGACGCGACCCGCCCATACCCATTTTGTTCGCTTAATTTGAGCTTGAATGTCTTCCACACCAGTCTGTTCCCTGATCCATGCAGGTGTTTACTTACTCCTAAGCGTGAACCCAAGCATCCGAGATCGAACGCAGTGGCCCCCTGGCGGCGGCGGGACGAACCGCTCCTAGTGTGGATGGCGCTCTCGCGTCGTCTGCACGTCCACGTTGCACGCGGCGCAAGACGCGTGCTGCACACGATAAAACAGCCAATATGTGTACTTGTTTGGCAGTAAGCAATGACATAGCTACCTCTGCTTGCACGTTTACTCTAGAGATGCAATAATGAGCGGCGGTTGCGGCTGAATGCGGTGGTTTAATTCCATGAAATATCTTCGCTGTGGTCACCGTTTGAGTGTGAAACGTGTTACAAACATTGCTTCGACACATTGCACTTTTCTTATTGATGAGTGCAGTCGTGACTGCCGTTTCGGAGACGTCATTAGGGTGCTTTTTGAAGGTGGCGTTGCGGTTATTTAAAGAATAAAAGTTTAATACACGAAACGGGTAAGAAGCGACAAGACATGTGCATACCCGTCCATTTGAGCCGCCCTTGTAAAATTGCGCTGTGTCCTTATAGAAAGAAGAAACAAACAAAAACAATTACACTGCACACGATCCGTGCGCTATCGCCCATACATTAACGGGGACGTATTTTACACACGCAAGCGCTGTTGTGATCGAATTCTTTCCGTACCTTTTCGAAAATAAATACCAATTTTGGACAGTCACGTGTTGCTAATTTTACGGATTATTTAAAACACGTTTCTGTGGACGCGCAAGAGTGGTATTGCTCGGTAAAAAGCAGTTGCGAGTTTGCGTCTATCCTGTGGCATGTGTCATTTTTGTATATCCTATTTTCAAATCCCGACATGAATCACCTTGTCTAGAAATGCGTTTCACTCAGCATAACCAAATGGCTAATATGGTCACGTCAGGAGGACTTCGCTGAGATCGCGGCCCCCTTGAACGGGTTGCGACGCGCCTCGCCGGGCCGGCAACCGTCGAAGTTTGAAATGCGTATGTATGTATTTATTGTTCTTTGGAAAAGGAAGATCCACCAACAGGCGTAAATTAATTGTGTAGGGGGGGAGGGGGAGGATAGGGAGAAAAGAATACATAGGAATAGGAGGATAGGGGAGAAGGTTGACATTATACAATGTATGTAACACGCACAAGGGTAAATATAAAACACAAAAGAGAAGAAAAAAAGGAAAAAGGGGAATAAGGGTAAATATAAAACAAACGAGAAAAAAAGGAAAAAAGGGGAATAAGAGAAAAAAAAGAAAGGAGTTGCACATTGAGAAAATTAACATTACAGAGAAACACTACAGATATAGACACATGAATCTACAAAGGACAAAGCACACATGTAAAAGGGGTCACACACGCACACACACAAGTACAGAAGCTGCTTCAGCAGCAGCACTCCACCACAATCTGGGCAGCTAGGCAGAGTTGTAGTGGAGTGCGCTGTGCAGCCCCGAGGCCCGCAGGTATGTACCCAGGGCCTCGAGCACTTTGTCTCGCTCCCTAGCACTGCCGGGGGGCCAAAGCAGATCCTCAAGTGGCCGCGCTCCGTGAAGCACGACCAGCAGCTCTGCCCGCCCTGCCGCAAACTTGGGGCACTCGTATAGTACGTGCGGCAGGGACTGCACAGGCGCTCGGCAGTGGGTGCAGGCGGGGCTGGTCGCCCGCCCCAGACGGTGGCGGGCAGTGGTCTCGTAGGTGTCGCGAACCCCTCCCCCCCCCCCTACCCGGGGACACAATGTTGCCAACTTGCTTTTTGCTCATTCCGCCAAACCTATCGGGTCTTTTTTTGTTTTTTATTGCTAAGCTTAAAGGCCGACCTCCATGCAGCGAAATGTCGGCGAAAAGGCGGCGAACGTCGCCCGGCGGCGGCCGCTCTGCCGCCGGCGTCGAAAATACGGCTGTTCGCCGGCGATCTACGCGAGCTAGATGTCGAACGCGCGGCGACGAACGCGACCGGAAGCGGCAAACTGCATTTTGAGGCCGCAGCCAATCACAGCCTCGTACTTCGTTGTACTCCCTGTCCTGTCTTGCGTCGGCGGCGTTCGCCGTGTCACGTTGCATGGAGGTTGGGTGGACGAAAACTGAGCGGCGCGTCAAACCACGGCGTCCGCCGCGCCAAGTTCGCCGAGAAACTTCGCTGCATGGAGGTCGGCCTTAATGTTTCCTCCTTCTCCTTCTCCTCCGCCGGCGCGCGCGCGTGCCGCACTCCTGGGCCGTACTGGTGCCCTCGCTCGCCGGCGCGCGCCCCGTCTTGCTGTCGCGATGTGCACGCCGTAGTCGCGTGCCGCACCCGTGAAGGTCGAAAACAAAATCTGGCGTGTCTTTTTCGTGCACTGAGAATACACAAGTCCTTCATAAGCTGGCAGAGAGGCCACGCAGCACATCGCTCCCGTTAGCTCAACGGGAGTCAAAAATGCGCGTCAAAAACAAAAAAAAATGCGCGTCAAAAAAAAAAAGAAACAGCGAGGTTGCAAAAACTATTTAAAGGGGCCCTGCAGCACTTCCCTTCTAGGAATGTATTTTGGGGTAAAGTCTATTGTCCCAGCAATCTCCTCCCGCAGGAATTATGAAAATCGGTTGCTGAGAAATCGCGCATAAGGGGTCTATTTCCGGTCTGGTGCCGCAAAAAAGCAGGCCGGGGTGCCTGCTCGCAAGCGTGAGCTCGGGCTGGTGGGGCGTTTTTAAAGCAATAAACGTCTGTTGTCGAGTGGTCTGTTTGCGCGCTCAAAACACAAAATAAACGGCAAAACTGTGCCTGCATAGAAGAGGTTCGCACACAGCGCCGATGACGGCGGATCGTCACAGGAAATGGGAGAAATTAGCCGCGAAGTTGATCAGTGACAGCTGATCAGACAGGATTGCCTCAATGACATCGTTTACACCATGCCAGGCGTGCATAATTAGGAGAACTGGACCGCGTCTCTCTTGTCTCATCTTCCCTTCCTCCTGCCGCTGACGGCCGGAAAAGAAGGAAAAGCTAGTCGTCTTCGTCGGTGGCCGTCCCATGTGGTGGCGGTTAAGACATCTGGTGCGAGCAGGCGCGGACTTCCTCGGAATGCGCGACGTTTTAAGGCGCCGCGCGACACGTGCGTTTCATCTGTGCGCTGCTCGTACGTCCCACGGCCCGCGTCAGTTGGTGCGTCGAAGCTCCCGACACCGGCTGCATTATCATTCTCCGATCCGACTGAGCCCTGCAATGGCATCACCACGTTACGATCCCAACGTGGCGGAACTCATCTGCATCTTCGATGATCCGAAGAAGGAGGAGGAATTCCTGCGGCAGCTGGGCTTGTCAGCGACGCCGAACGCTGTTCGCCCCCCTCGTCTGGAAAGCGCGCCAGGTCGCCCGTCCAACAACGAGTATTGGGGCATCTGCAAGGACCTCAAGTTCAACCCTTCGTTTCCGGACTGCGGCGGCCAAGTAGTGACGTATCAACGCAAGTCAGCTAAAGGACACCGCCCGCAATTCAGGTGCAGCGGATGCCGCAAACAGCTGTCCCAGCTCAACGGGAGCAATGTGCTGCGTGGCCTCCCAGGTCAGGGCAGCTTCTTTGCTTTCATGGACAGACTTGGTCGTGCAAACGTGCGGCTGACGCGCAAGGAGATAATGTGGCTCGCGTTCAGCTTGGGCAAAGACATGCCTGTCGCCTTGACCAAAGAGCTGATGCGCGGAGAGTTTGCGCTCAGCAAGCAGGTGCTCACCGACTGGCGCAACCTCCTACGAGAGGTTGTGCAAGAGGAACTGCGCGCGCGGCCCCCCTTGGGAGGTCCCAACCAGGTCGTTCAGGTGGACGAGTGCCTCATGCGGGGAAAACGCAAGGGGAACAGGGGCCGCCTGCTGACTGGGGATGGCGTCACCAGGAGCACTGTGGACAAGGGCCCCTGGGTCTTCGGAATGGTCTGTGTGGAGACGAAGGAGGTGCGCCTTTTCAAGGTGGACGCGCGGGACGCCGTCACGCTCGGCGAGAAAATTACGCAGAACATCGCTCCGGGTACTACCATTCACAGTGACGAGTGGGCAGCATACAACTGCATTCCCAACCTCGTGGACGCCGCCGGCAGCAGCATGAACTACATCTGGAAAACGGTAAATCACACGAACAACTTCGTTGACCCCAACACCGGCACCCACACCCAGAACATCGAGAGCTTCTGGCAGAAGGCGAGGCGGCGTCTCGTGAGAAACGGCAACAAGGTGACCTCCGACCTTTTGGAGTGTCACCTCCTGTGGCTCTGGTGGCTGTCTATGAACGGGAGAAGCCGTTGCAAGGACACCTTCCTTCGACTGCTCGAGGCCATCGCCCGCAAGTACCCGGCCTAAACACCTGCCACAGCTAGGATCGCCCTACCTCCGCCCGACCTTCCGCAATGTTTGCCTTCCGGCTCCATTTTTTTTCTTCCTAAAGGCCCTTTTCAGGGCCAACGACGTGATGCATTAGCGGAGAACGCACTGCGCACACTCTGCCACCCCTGTATCCTCTCAAACTTCGACCCAAGAACCGCGAATAGTAATCCCTCGTTATAACGAAGTCAGCAGGACGGCGAAAAATTTTGTTATAAGCGGTATCTCGATATAAGCGACCACTCGAAAAAAAACTAAAGCAGTTGAGGTTTACTTGCACCACAACTGCAAGGAATCAAAGGACAATGTATTCAGTGAAGCAAAACTTTATTCAGGTGCAAAATGTAAGCTAGCTTTGGCTGTTTCCAGTTCTTGCCGGGCGTGAGCTACCCCTGCTCCAATTTGACCAAAACAAGAGTTTTTCAGCGCCGGTGTCGGTGTTTCTGCCACGCATTCGGACCATTTGTCTAAAGTCGTATGGCGCCAATCGAGCATGACCGGCCCGAGAAAATCGCCGGGCAAAGACCCATGTTGGAAGCATGACTCGCCGTTGGGTCGCCGCCGCTCGCCACTTCGCTCTAAGCGGGTGTAGCTCTTCGTGCACTTCGAGTAATGCGGCCTAAAATGCGTACGTTTGGGTTGGGACCAGAATAAATTTCGAATAAAGCGACATTTCGAGTAAAGCGATTTCGTTATAACAAGGGATTACTGTATTTTGCCTCGCGAAATGTAATGAACGATGCCAGCTTATGAAGGACTTTTTGTAGTCTCAGTGCACGAGAAAGATCACGAAGCAAGATGGGGCGCGCGCGGGCGAGCCATTACGCCCGAGCGAGAGCAGCAAGAGTACGACAATTTCACGACGCAAGAATTTGTTTTCGAGCTTCACGAGTGCTGCACGCGACTACGGCGCGCACATCGCGACAGCAAGACGGGGCGCGCGCGGGCGAGCGACTACGCCCGAGCGAGAGCAGCAGGAGTACGACAATTTCAAGGTAATGCGGCCTAAAATGCGTACGTTTGGGTTGGGACCAGAATAAATTTCGAATAAAGCGACATTTCGAGTAAAGCGATTTCGTTATAACAAGGGATTACTGTATTTTGCCTCGCGAAATGTAATGAACGATGCCAGCTTATGAAGGACTTTTTGTAGTCTCAGTGCACGAGAAAGATCACGAAGCAAGATGGGGCGCGCGCGGGCGAGCCATTACGCCCGAGCGAGAGCAGCAAGAGTACGACAATTTCACGACGCAAGAATTTGTTTTCGAGCTTCACGAGTGCTGCACGCGACTACGGCGCGCACATCGCGACAGCAAGACGGGGCGCGCGCGGGCGAGCGACTACGCCCGAGCGAGAGCAGCAGGAGTACGACAATTTCAAGGTAATGCGGCCTAAAATGCGTACGTTTGGGTTGGGACCAGAATAAATTTCGAATAAAGCGACATTTCGAGTAAAGCGATTTCGTTATAACAAGGGATTACTGTATTTTGCCTCGCGAAATGTAATGAACGATGCCAGCTTATGAAGGACTTTTTGTAGTCTCAGTGCACGAGAAAGATCACGAAGCAAGACGGGGCGCGCGCGGGCGAGCCATTACGCCCGAGCGAGAGCAGCAAGAGTACGACAATTTCACGACGCAAGAATTTGTTTTCGAGCTTCACGAGTGCTGCACGCGACTACGGCGCGCACATCGCGACAGCAAGACGGGGAGCGCGCGGGCGAGCGACTACGCCCGGGCGAGAGCGGCAGGAGTACGACAATTTCAAGACGCAAGAATTTGTTTGTTTTCGAGCTTCACGAGTGCTGCACGCGACTACGGCGCGCACACAGAGGCGCTGCTGGCAACGCTGTTTCTGCTGGCAACACTGAAAAACCGACCGCTACTTTTAGCAGAACTGATAGAAAACAGGTTGGCAACATTGTGTCCCCGGGTACGGGGGGGGGTTTCGCGACACCTACGAGACCACAGCCGGGGCGTGGACCCTAGAGATGACAGCTGACTTGCGGGCACTTGGCCAGATTGACCGGCTGAGACGCGCCGAGGGGGCGGTCCGCTGCTGCGGCGGCTGAAGAGCCACCACCACTCGCGCATGGGGCGCATGCTGATGCTCTACGAGGAGGTGGTGGGCCCCGTGGACGCGGGACCTCGTGGCCCCGCTCCTGTTCTGGCAGCTGACGTGCGGCTGGACCTTCCGGGGCTGCACAGCAAGCGGCGGACACCCCACTGCGGGCAACTGCAGCTGGCCCTGGGTGTCGTCTGGGGCGACCTAGACGGCCACGCCCTAGTATACACAGATGGCTCGGTGCGGCAGCAGCAGGGGTCGGCCGCAGCGGCCGCCGTGCTGGGAGAGGCCACCCGACAGGCGCGGCTGTCCTATGCCTCTTCTTCGGCCACGGCTGAGCTGGTGGGGGTCGGACTGGGCCTGGACCTGCTGCTGGAGATGGAGCCCTTGCCCGAGCGCTGCGCCCTGCTGTGCGACTCCCGAGTGGCCCTGATGCGTCTTCAGGACGGAGACTCGCACTCCCTGTTGGTGCGTGGCATCCGGGAGAAGGCGGCACAGCTGGCGGACCGGGGCACTCAACTGTGCCTGCAGTGGGTCCCCGCCCACATTGGTCTGGATGGCAACGAGCGGGCGGACGAGCTGGCCGCCGGGGCACACACGCTGCCTCCGTCGGTCATGGTGGCTCAGGCGGCAGCGGACGACGCCCGCCTGCTCATTCAGCGACACATCCTGACCAGGCATCCGGACCCGCGGCTGCGTGTCGGAGGGGGCCTGCTGCCTGTGCGGGCCTCACGCCTGCCTCGACGACTGCGCTCGGCCGTCCTGCGCCTCCGCGTGGGGGACGTGTGGACGGCGGAGCGGAAGCACCGGGCTGTGGTCTCGTAGGTGTCGTGAACCCCCCCCCTACCCGGGGACACAATGTTGCCAACCTGTTTTGCCAACCCGCCTCGGCCAGCGTCTTCTCGCACGGCGAGCTCTGGGGCAGGCCGAGGCAAGCGCGGACCCCCTTGCGGTGGTCTCCCTCAAGCTGCCGCCAGGTGGGTTTCCGCAGGGTCACCAGTGGGAGCGCGTACATAAGGAGACCCACCGCCGAGGCACTGTACAGCCGGAGGGCCGTCCGCTGCGAGCAGCCGCTGTCCCGGGCCACCATCTTGCGCACTGCCGTGGTGGCCAGCTGCGCCCTGGCTCGGAGCTCCTTGGCCGCCTGCCGGAAGTTCAGTCGATGGTCCAGGGTGAGCCCCAGGTACCGCACCCTGGTCCTCCACTGGAGCTCCTCGCCATCGATGGTCAGGCGCCGGGTCCACCCACGGGTGGCGGCGTCCGGATGCACCAGCATGGCGTCGGTCTTTGTCGCCGACAGCTGTAGGCCGACGCCCGCCAGCTTGGCACGGACTGCGTCCATGGCCTGCTGCACAATGGCTCGGCCCTGACCCTTGGGCCCCAGCACCCACAGGGCGATGTCGTCGGCGTACACCGAAATGTACACTCGGTGGCAGGGCCGTACCCAGAAATTTTTTTCGGGGGGGGGTTATGAATTTTGGGAAGGGGGTATTTTTGCTGAAAGCAACAGTAAGTATTGTTTACGTGCTGCCTGGAAAAGATTTCGGGAGGGGTTCGAACCCTCAAACCCCCCCTCTGAGTACGGCCCTGCTCGGTGGCCCCCTCCTCTGGGCAGGCGTCGATAGCGATCTTCATTTACAATAACCAAGGTGCAACTGGTTAGATTTCGCCTCTCCATATTCTTGGTGAACGATGAAGACGAACTAATTAGGCTATTTTGATGCTCGTTCCGAGAGGAAGAAAGCGTCTGAGCCGGCTTGTTTAAACCTGAGTAATGAGTCACCGACATGGTGGCGCCTGACGGCTGAAAGGCGCACGCAGTGGCTTCGCCGCACAGCCGAGGAGTGATGCGGGAAAGCACGGCGGCGCTGGCCGATTCGTAACACCCGACACAGCACTTGCGCCTGGGGTCCTGTCTTGGTCTTGCCCGTCAACGCTCATGTTGTCTGCGTGCGGCTCACCAATACTTTTACTGGCGTTATACGCCTCCGGTACGGCATCTTGTTCCTGGGTGGTCTCAGGGTCTTTCACCGGCTTCACAGGAGGGCTGCGCTCCGGCGGGACGGCGCGAGCTGGTTCAGGGGGTGTCACCTCCTTCGCCAGCACCTCTACCTTGCCCCTTGCAGCCTCCTCTGCTTCCTCTGTATCCATGATGAACTCGGACGTCTTGTCAACCCCTCCTGGTCCTGCGACGTTTGCGTAGGTGCGAACGCATCCACTCTCGTCGTGGCCGAAGCGGCGACAAAGAGCACAGCGGGGCACCCTACACTCGCGTCGAATGTGTCCGCTCCGGTGACAACGGAGACAGACAGCCGCACGCCCGGGCACCACGACCAGGGCTTGCTCGCCGGCGACGCGTATGTACCTGGTGAGGGATGTCGACCACATGTACTGACGCCCGACTTCAACTGTAGGGTGACCAGGCGCGTAGTCGAGAGCTGCGCAGAGCAGCCTGGCACACGCCATTGGTCCCGGGTCACTTTCGTGACCTTGCCGTAAAGCCCCAGGGCGCTTCGCACTTCGTCGTCGGGGACGTTGTGGAGCACCTAGTGGAGCTTTAACCGAATGTCCTGGTGGCGGGGATCGATGACGAGGCAACGACGGCCCTTGACTTGGAGTTCCCCGGCGGCAGCAAGTTTCTTCGCCCCTTCGGGGTCTTTGAAAGTAGCCGCCCACAAATGGTTCATCTGGTACGCCACCAAGGCGATAACCTCGGGGAACAGCTCCAGACGAACCGAAGTGTCGCGGAATTCTTCGACCTTGTACGGCCTGGCTCTCAAATCGGCGTGCAAAAAAATCGTATTAAGCACAGATGGTACGTACGGCAGTTGCGGCAGCATAACTTGATAATCCTGGGCGTTATCAATACCGGTTGACCTGTTACCGCGGGCTGAAAGGGCCGCAAAAGCCGCTCCTTCAACGGAGCTCGCCATCCTGCGTCCGCACTGCGCAGTAGCTGGAAGCAGAATCGACGCTGGCGTTTCGAAGCGGCTTCACTTTCGCCAGTTCGCTGACAGAATTGTTGGCGTCCATTCAATTCATCGGACAAGCAGCAACTGAGGGAGCGGCGCGTGGAGGAGCAGCGCGGAGGAGCAGCGCGCGCGCTATCGCACAGCTGGTGGGGAGAGGGGGAGAGGAGGAGCAGCGCGTGCGCTATCGCACAGCTGGTGGGGAGAAGGGGAGAGGTGCGGACGGACGCCGATGGACGCCCCAAGCAAGAGATGCTTTGCATCTAAAAAATCTCAGGCCATCTCCACTAACGTTAAACCTTAGGGGAGGGGGGGGGGGGGCGAAGCACGCAGTGTATAAGTGTATTCTTGGCGCCTTGGCGTTTTTGCCAACGGAGATGAAACTGTTTGAGGTAGAGGTATACAGCTTTGCTGTAAAGTTCTCTTGTCTTTGAAGCACGAAGCTATCTAGCGCGAGCCGTAAACGAGTGTCCAGGTGTTCTTTTTGTACGCGTTACGTTCTAGCGCAAGCCACAAACGAGTTTCAAGGTGTTTTAGTATATATCTTCTCTTCCCCATTACCCCTTCCTTTTCCTGCCCCAACCACCTTTGTACCACTACCTAAACCCATATTTCTACCCCCTCCCTTCCCTTTCTCTCCCTGCGATACATATGTGGTGCAGGCTGGGAACCTCTTTCCCTCTCACAGTCACCTCGCCTCACCTACCGTACTTACATGAGACGACGATGAACACGACAACAGGAGACGCCAACATCCCCAGCCCCCAAGGGCTTCGCCCCTGAAACGCTTCCCGTGGCCGGAATCGAACCTGGGTCGCTCGCATTATGGAGCAGTCGTCTAACCGATTGCTCCATTTCGACATGGTCGAGGTGAACTCACGCCCTCCCCCCCTAAATTTTAGATCTACCTACGGAGTTCACACCCGAGAGTTGCTGTGGGTACTTTAGGAACGTGCGAAAGAACCTTGAGGCAGCATTTCTACGCTTTTACACTCGCCCTCTGTCCGAACAAAAGATTTTGGGCATGTGGGCTGACAACAGGATAGCCGTAAAGCTCTGCTTATATTTCTCAGTGACTCCTCTCTTGATTCTCGGCTCTAGGTTGCGACAAAATTTAACAGACTGCGAAGTAATGTCTCAAGGGTTTTTTTTTTATGGACGATAATCATGTGCTGAAAAGTGGACTGTAATCATCTGATCCAGCGCCCGGTTGTATGTGAGATGTTTATTGGTTTTACTGCTTGTACATAGTCCATTTGTCAATTTCCTTGTCATTTCACATACCTTCCATATTCATTCCTTTTTCTTTCCCCCAGTAGGAAGTAGCAGGCCCATGATCACTTTCTGAGGCCGACCTCTTCTCCTTTTCAAACAACATTTATTCTCTCCCTCTCTCTCTAGAAATGTGGTGCGTACCTCCAGAGTAAACCATACTTGCAGTCTGGGATTGGCAAACCAAAGAATCCATCACTAGAGAGCTTGGCGTTTAAGGGGTGCATGATTTTTAAGTGCGAATGCACTTTATAAGCGACCCTGAATTCCGGTGACCGCCGTCCGTCCACATAGCAACAGCTGCGGGTGCGCGCGCTCCTCGTCTTCCTTGGGAACGGGGGGAGATGGGCGCGCGCTGCCTGGCCGCTGACATGGCACATACCCACGTGGGGGATTGGCCAGGAATCTCCTCGTCTTCCTTGGCAACGGGGGGAGATGGGCGCGCGCTGCCTGGCCGCTGACATGGCACATACCCACGTGGGGGATTGGCCAGGAATCGGGCGTGAGAAGGGCTAATGCACCCGCTTAAAGGAGTACTGACACGAAATTTCAAAGCTGAGATCCGCTCTAGCAATCAAGTACAACGACAACACAAATAGGTGTCTGTGAATAAATGCATCTTTCTTTATTTGTAGTTGTGTGTGTGTGTGTGATCTCTCTTTCGCAAACATTACCGAACCGCGCAAATTCAACTCGTGCATTTGCACTTTCACATTCTTCCCCTCGGGGAAATGCGGGGAAATTTTTTTGTATAGTTGCGGTGCTAGTAATCGTCGTATCGAAGAGGTCGTCTTCTTCGCGGCAAGTGGTGCATGCGAAGTCGTCCTCAGCATATAAAGAGAATTTATTAGAAGCCACATATCAGGGCGCAGCGACTAGGGGTAACAGCGCTGCCCTAGAAACATAAAATACCGAATCAGTTTCCAAGTACTGCGGGCATTCAACACTCTTCACAACAAATGTCTGTGGTGGTGAAACAAGCTACTGTAAAATCAATCCACAGGAAGTTCAAAGGTGTCCAATGCATACTGAGTTCAGAAACTAGCCGAAACTCCATACGGTACAATAGTTATGCTCAGAACGTTGTCCTGAACACTATGAAGCGCTTGGACCAGCGAAACAGAAAGGCTTCTTCGCCTAGAGTTGCCAACTCATTTTCTAAGTGACTCAGAAGGATCGACCGTACACGCCACAGCAGTGGAAACATAGCCCGTTGCGGTCGGGCGCGAAGACACGCGGCACCACGATTTCGCCACAATACAAAAGCCCCAGCACACATCAGGATGTTCATCAATAACACGTCATTTTAACGTGTGCTCGTTCTAAGTGTGACACCAAACAACCTGCTCAACACAGTCCAAAACGTCGCCGCTACACGACATTGAAACAAGGCATGTTTCAATGTTTCAGTGTGCCCGCAGTGCGGGCGCCGTGAGGAACGCACGATGCCGAATCTCGCCAGACGGTCACACGCCGGAAGAATTCTTCCCAGCCACGCAACCATCCGTAATCCCGAACATCATACCGAAGTGCCGTCAAAGCCAGCTGATGCCAACGGATGCCGCGTGATCTTGCTATCTGTTGATTATCTAACTGGTTTATTGGCAATTTTTCGCCCAATTCGCTTGCTGCACTTTCCCTACAATTTAGGCTTGGCAAGGTAGACTGGACGTTTCTCAGTGTTTAAATTATATAAATTTAAAATATAGGTAAATCATATAAAGAATAAATAGTAAATGATGTAAGATTGAACGTTGCAGCGCGCCTTGATTTATTTTTTTCTATGAAGTACATTACCGACAAAAAGAGTGCCTTCTCTGTTAGTCAAGAGTGTTTGCGTCTCTTTATTCTCTTTGTTTGTCTTTTGACGGGAGTACTCCCACAGGCAGAGAGAGACTCCCACAGGCAGAGAGATATATATATATAGAGAGAAAACGTTTATTGAAACAACAGGGACGGGGTAGGGGAGAAAAAGAGTTCGGAGCTGTGGGCGGCCATCCTATTCCGGTAGGCCGCGTGCCGCGGCTGCCATCCTCGCCCAAGAGATCAGGGCCTCCTGGTCTTCGAGCTGGCAGCTCTGCAGCGCGCACTACTAAGCGAAATTTACGCTGCAGCTTTTCCAGAGTCAGGGCTCTCCTACGCACGTGCCACGTGCACCTGTCACGGCGACCGGATCAGGATAATTTCTGGCGGGGTGCCGTGTTAGCGCTGTGGTTAGCGCTCATATATAGCTAACAAAACTGCTTTTCTACACACTCACGTGTTACAGCCGCATTGCTCCCCATTCAGCTTGCAGGCCTCTCCCTAACTAGGATATTAGGGTGCGTTCTTTGCTCATTCAGATTTTTTTTTGTCTGGGTAGGAACTGTCATGCTAAACAAATAAGTCAGTGGTTTTGAATCTCGTCAGAGGAAAGCGCATCAACGTGTGTTTTCAATACTAACGTTGCTTCATCATTACTGCAGAAAATTAGTTGAGGTATAAAGATCCTCAAAACTATTGGGCCCTTGACTAAGCAATATTGTTTAATATATATGTTGCATTAACGATTTAAAATGCAAAAAATCGCCGATACCAACAGAAAACACATACTGGAGGTCTTACTCTGACAGACATAATACATACTGGAGTCTTAACACCCGCTCGGGCAGTCCCGTAATCACCGTGGACGGCCCGAGCTGCGATCGGGTATTCGATTTACACATGCATTCATATGGCTGAGTGAATCCTTGTACCACCCGCAAACTGTCAGCGGTCAGTCCGGGGCTGATGATGTATGAGTCTCGCCATGAACAAAGATAAGGAAGATGGGGGCGGGTGGGGCAAAGGACAACATTGCCCATGTGGAGTGACGGCGTGAATGAGTATGTGCTCTAATGCCGATTATGAAGCGGGATTTGTGCACGACTTGTACTCTTACTTCCAGCTTATCAAATCTAGCGGTTTCTAGGAGCACAAACTTCTTCGTCTGCCCTCTATTTGATCCAATCGGAACACTCCCCCTAACGCCTATAAACGCCGGTAACTCCGTTGCGCGGCGGTGGTGCCAGCTGGGTGCAGGAGCGGGAAAAGGCCGACCGAACGTTGCCATGGCGACCGCTTCTGTGAGTAGTTCCGCTGGCCGCGTCCTGCATGCGCCGGATGCTCGCTGCCGCACCTCGCCAGCATGTTTTCCACGGAGCTGGTCCAGTACGACGAATTCCCGCCGTCAGGAAAGGAGCTTAGGTAGGTTTATCATTGCCTAGTCGGCGCAGGCCGAGTATGCTTTAGAGTGCAGTTGAAAAGAAAAACACGGAACCGAAATGACATCGCATGGCACACAACAGTTTAATACACTCCCTAAACAAGTCCAAAACAGTATAACATACTCGGACTTTCTCCGGCCTGTTCCCACTTGAACAGCTTGAAAGTCCACTTATTTGGCGGAACTGACTGCAATAATTTCTGAGACGCACTACTGAACGCGATCTAACGCACGGGTGCACGACCAAAAGAATTGCTCAGGGCTCCCATCCACCCCTACCCCCGCCTTCGCAACCAAATAAATAAAAATGCTACCGAAGCTTTTAGTGTGCCGCAGCTCGGTAAGGGTAGACATTAAGCACATTTAATGCTGCCGACGACTCGCTAATGCACGTGCAAACTCGTCGCAACCAAGTGCGAGTTCGACGAGGAAGGGGGCTTGATTTTTGTCACCTTCTTGAACCCTGGGGCAATCGTGACAAAGTGGCGCTAGGGACAAAAAACTCTCCTGACGTTCCTCACAGCCTCAGATCGGGATGATGTTCTGTGACCCTCGTGTGCATATATTCTGTCCTTTTGCATCTTGTGGGTGTGTATACACCTCTGGACGAATCTAGACTAACGGTTGCACCATCGCATGTGCATAGCATATACCGTTCCTTATTCCTGCTACCCCTCTCCCCTCAATTTTTCCTCTTTAATCTCACTTCATTCACTTCCACCTGAACTTGCAAGGCCCTTCGTTAGTGGGACCCACCTCTTCAATTTCATTAAAACTCTCTCTCTCTCTCTCTCTCTCTTGTGGGGATACGGTCGAAGAGGGAAGAAAAAATAAAAGCCGGGGGAGGGGCGGGGCGCAGAGGCAGTTGAATGTTGAATGAGCATGAAGCGCATCAAAATTTGGGGTATTTTTTTTTCAGAATAAAAAAAAAGTACCGCGAAACTAGAATTAAGAAACGAAATCGCAATTGAGTGAGTTTTGGCTACTCCAATTGTGGGCGTAGTGCACTCCTGTCATTAAGTGAGCGAAACGTCTGTGACGTTTTCGTAATTGATTGCTGCAGGGCTGCCGGTGATGACATATAGAGCGGAAACTTGGCGACGTACTGAAGAACTGGAAAAATAAAACTTAGATGGGCTCAAGGGGCCATGGAACGAAGAAGGATAGGAGTGACGCTGAGAGACAGGAAACGAGCGTCCTGGACACGTCGTGGTCCTGGATCAGGGAACAATCTCGAGTAGATGATATCATAGTTTAAATAAAGAAAAGGAAACGGTCTTGTGCTGGTCAAGTAGTGGGCTGAAATGACAACCGGTGGAGCACCAGGGTAACAGAGTGGCTACCGAGAGACGGGTCTAGAAAAAAAAAGAGGGGGGGGGGGTCATTAACTCGATGGAGGGACGAAATAAAAACATCGGAGGCAAATATTGGACTCGGGCAGGGCAGAATAGCAGCGTTTGAAGGTCAATGGGAGAGGCCTTACTCCTACAGTGCCCTTAACTAAGCTGATGATAAGTGTTTGAATCCCTGTTTCTGCCCTATTTCAGGAACATGTCCCACAGCTGCGTCCAGACGGAGCCACAGGCCACGACGGAAATTGGCACACAGGGGCGAGAGTGCTGTCACGTTGAGGTGCGTCTTCCTGCTTTTACAATATACACAACCCCACCTTTCACTCCGAGGAGTACGGTCAGCCTTCTCTATATCCTCTGTGCTGATTAGCCAACCAGAAGCGTGTTGGAGGCTGCATAAGCTTCCAACAACACTTAAACAATTAGCGCTGCACATGTTGATTGTTGATGAGCAGAACACGACAAAACACACACAAGAAATTGGCTGTATGCGCTAGTTACCGTGTACGTGCCTACGACTTCTTTGCACGTCGCGTTCGAAGTTCTCTTCTTTGCTACTCGGATCACGAAGCTGCCTGATGTGCTCACTCGTGAGAAGGTCGTTGGAGAACCCTGTAAAACAAATTTCTGTTCATTTACAATTGATTAGGAAAACTATGTTGAATTAATTTTTACGCATTAGCAAGTGTAATTTCATACACAGGGAACCCTATCGTACTTTATCTTCCAATAAATTTGCTCGCCGAAACCAAAGTTCTAAATTTCTAAATTACCTATTGCACTCAAACCTCATTATTACGAAGTTGAAGGGAAGTCGTAATTATTTCGTTATATCCATTATTCCGTTATATCAATTATAAGAGTTTACGGCAGTGTATGCGCACTTGGATGCGCACCTATAAGCATGCAAAGAAGAAAATCGCCTCGCGGTCCACTGCACCGCTACGCGACCACGCATGCGAAGGAAATTGAATACAAGACAAATATCTTGCTTCCTCAATGCGTACACTGCATAGTTTATTGTTCGCTAGACATGGCTGGAAAAAAGTCCATGATGCTCCTTTACTTCGGACATCGCAAGCGAAAGAGTTCCTTTTCAGTGCACGTGCCACCCCGTTGATGCCGTTTTCGCCGTCGCCATGGGCACCGAAGAAACGACGTAGAAGGTCAACCGCATCGAGTGCGTGCGACGACGTTGGCACGTCGAACGCGTGGGCATGGTAGACCACGGCGTCTTCGTCGTTGCTTGCGTCAGTTTCTCCGGTGACATCTGTGATAATAGCACGTCGGCATCGGCGTTGAGAGAGCCATACTGCTTGCTCCACCCCGCTGACTGAGCGAGGAGGATGGCTCGCTCGGCCGCGCATGCTGTCGACGCGGGAGTTTTAAAACAGCGGAGCCGAACGAGTTGTGGAACTCCACGGAGCACTGCACGCCGTGGATTTTGTGTTCGTAGGGGAGACTAATATAGTTCGTTATATCGATTGACAGGTCAATTTTACTTCGTTACAACGAGGTTTCAAAGGCATGGTTCTCTACGGAGATTTGAAGGGGAATTTTATTTACTTCGTTATATCCATTATTTCGTTGTGTCGCGTTACGTTATAACGAGGTTTGAGTATTCGTTTTATTTTCATGTTTAGACGCCAAACCCATATTAATAACATCACGGGCCTGAATAACACTGAAATATTTGGGGAAAAAAACGTTACGTGATACGTTATGAAAATTCTACAATTTCTTTTTAATCGAGTTGATAATTTTGAGGGTTTAAGGGGTATTTTGGGATCCGTGCAAACATTGTAATCGATGTGGCATTCATTTAACTTCTTCATAGGTAAATTTTCTAGAAATACCGATGTTTGTTTATATAGGAACCATTCAGAGCAGGTGTTTTTTCTATCTCGGGATCTATGAAAATGTGCAAAAGTCGTGATATTAAATTTACCTTTTAGGGTTGATTTTCCGAAAATTCCTCAAACAAGGTTTTATTGGAAAATTAAATGAGCGTTATGTAGGCGCAACGACAGATGCGATAACTTGACGGGAGTGAGAGATTATGTGGGATATGTGGAAACGCCCTTGAGCAAGATGTTATCCATTTAACTTCTTTAGAAGTTAATTTGAAAAAAAAAATCGTTTTATACAGCTGTATCAGTAACCTCTGTACGCAAAATCAAATGCGATAAATTTAAGTGTGCAAGAAAACACATTTAAAGCTTTCTTGGTATACCCCTAAGTGGAGGAATGGACGCTACCAATTCAAAGTCCATTGGTTGAACGGCTTGGGCTTGCCGATGACAAATCAGTCAGACAGTCAATCCGTCGGTCGATGGTGCCAACTTGTCTTTATTACTATGGTTGGGTTGCACAGCAAATCACCTTTTCCCAGTCTGGGCTTGAAGCACAAAGCAGGAACACCGACATTCGTGGGATATAATCCCTTTTAAAGCTGCTCCCGAATTTCGAAAGAGTTTGGTGAGCCACCTCATCAGGAGAGAAACTAAATGGCTCGAAAAAGCGTTATGTGCGCAGGTACAAGCCTCGCCAAAGGCCGTGGCAGCCCTCGAGCCCAGGGCGTACGACTGGCCCTCCCTGGCAGCGTTCATGCGTCGTGCCTACCCCACCATGAAGGAGGAGCTGGAAAAATCGTCTCGCAGCAGCGCTTTCCGAGGCCACAGGCTGCTGGCCGACACGTGCGAGGGCACGCCGTCCCGACTCTACCGCGACACAAGGTTCCCCCAGGAGGTTTGCACGCGGCACAGCGGCTGTCTTTTTGAGTTGCGTGAAATTATGCCAAACATAAAAATTGCCACTTGTCACAGTTTTTTCGTTTGGGAGCGTAAGGTCCTGTTTCTTTCGCTCGTGGGCAAAAAATACTGGACGGTCATCCCAAGGGGGGACTGTGTCAGCTGTTGATACACGGCTATGCTAATATGATGATCTTCCAAAGGGTGCTATGCCGTACCTAATTATTTCTTAAAGTTGTCGCCGTTAAACAACAAAAATAAAGCTATCCCGAGCGCGACAACGTGCGGCGCATGGGCAGGTGCACCGTGCGCATATGTGGACACACGCTTGGGGCGCATGAACCTCCTGATGTACCTAGTTTGTGTGCATCCGGGGGTACTTGCCACTTGCGATGGTTCCTTTGTAAGGATATGTGTATGTGTGTTGGCGTGGCTCTGGAGGAGCAACGACATCGTTTTTGAGTTGCCGTGAAATCTGCACTCCATGAAAAGTATTTATTCCACCTACTGAACCTCAAAAGAGATTATAAGTTTTTTTCTAAAATAGAAAAGCTGCAGTTATACCTTATTGTCAGCCTATCTAAAGAAAATAATTCAGGGCTGAGGGGTTATGATTTTTGTTTCTGAAGCTCAGGAGCCTGTGTTCGATCCCAGGAGTTCCCGAGCCCGAAAAAAAAAAAAAAAAAAAGGTTTTTGAGATGCTCGGCGGCGCATGTGACGTGCTACTGGCGACGCACTAATTGGCGTACTTTACCGCCATGCACCTGAATGACCAGTTATTGCGAAGAAACGGACCACGTTGCCCAATCGTTAGGCCCAACGTACCATTTGACATGCGGCCTACGCTGTATGCGCCGATGATATTTTTGAGTCAAATTTTAGGTCGGACCTCCGTATTCGCCGTGTTTCCTGCCGTGCTTGCAGGAATTGGTCGTTCAGTGGCATTGCGGCGAAGCCGACCTGCTTCAGCGCGCACGTGTGTGTGGGGCGCGCTCGCATAGTTCAACCCTACATGCAGGATATAAGCGTGATCGGTAAGAAGTGCAAAGCAGAGATAATCCAGTTATTTTCATTGAAGGGTCCTTTTATGAAATATTCCATTTTATGAGGGGATTGAAGTTATTTTTTTTTCTTTACAGTTTCACTGCACAGATGCGAGTTGGAATTCCACAGGCTCCATCTTAGCGCTCTCATATCCTTTCGCTTTTCGGGGCCGCGCGTCGCTGTGTGGGGAATCGTATAACGAGCAGAAATTTGTGCTCCTAAGCTTGAAACCGAAATACGCTATAAATAAAACTTGTAGTAATTCTACAGCTCTGAAACGAATTTGTTTTGGAAAATCGCCATAGCAGAAAGAATCCTAGACGAGGGCACTTCAGGAGAAAGTTCAGTCAACGAAAATGTAATTTTACCTAGTGAATCGACGTAAGATATAATCTTCCATATATTACGCAGCGCGTAGGAGATGAAAACGTTTACGGTCCATCTGGGAACGCCATGTAGATAGAAATCCCCAAAAAGTAATCTTAGCCTTGTTTTTAAATGAGCGTGGTAAGGGTTTAAAATATTATGGGAGTGGTTTCAAGCTCAATCCCGGACATCGCATTCGGAACCCCCCACCCCCTAGGGTGGGCAGAGATCAGAATACGTTAATACGTTAATCACCCGCTTAGTCTCAGAGGCTGTAGACATAGCGGTAGTATAGTTCTATATAGTTTGACTACCACCAACTAGTGGCTTCAGAGATGCAAGCTGCTTCCACTCTCCATTAGCAATACTAAAAAGTTCCCCCACCCGTACAGTTTTTATGCATGGGGCGCAGTGACTTCTTCCTTGACGAAATTTCCGCACATGTGGTGCTATCAATCACGAGGAATGGTGCACACATGAAGCTGGAGTGCGTCTTTGGAATCCTCACCGTTCTGGTAAAAGCAACCAGCCTGGCAACTGCCTCAGCACGGACACCTGCGTCACGTCGGTCGCTTTCCATCCGCAAAGGCCATCGATCTTAGCCGCCGGCACAGTTTACGGTAAGAGGGATAGTCTCCACGCCTATGATATCTCATTTTGAACACGCAACGGCGCTCCAGAGCGCAAAAAGGTACAGAGCTATGACAGATCTCTTCGCTTTGAAACGGAGCAGAAGGCGTGATTCTTGCTAAGCGACGATAGAAACAAAAAAAAAAAAAAAAACAAAAAAAGAAATTCCGGGTCATTTCCACTGACGTGAAACCTGGGGAGGGGCGAAGTGTGCAGTGTATCAGTGCATTTAAAGATTGTAAGACTCTCTCTTGCCACACGGCGCGCACTGATCGGGCGCCGGAGAAGCGCCGTTGGGAGGAGCAATCGCGCGCTTGCTGAGGGGGTAGCGCCTCCCTTGCGTTCAACCGGATTTAAGCAATTTGCCTGCTGCCCATCTGCCCCAGTTTGGGGTAGCGGCAGGGGTCAACGCGAGCGCAGTGCAATGCCCGTGCTTCACCCTGGGTGCTCGTTGATCAACGAGGCCCCGAGACCAGGTAAGTATGCCTTTTGGTGCTTCGACCGACCACCTGACCTGACCCGATCAGGCCTAAAGTCAAGAGCCGGTGGGTACTTGAGTGCAGTGTTATACGTAATGGCGTTCCTGGAACTAGTTCCTTTTTGGAGGAACGGAGGAACGCCACCGTTCCATTAAGGGTCGGTGGAACTGTAACGGTAACTCTTTAGGTTTATGAAGGAACGGCAGGAACGGCGTTCCTTCTGCAAACTTTACATCGCTAGGATTTTGCTGTTTTTGATGCCAAGGCTCAAGTACAAAAAGCCACAAGTCGCTACTGTATTTTTCTTTCTACAAGCTGGCCAATTTGTCCCCCCTACAGCGGAACGTGCTTCCTCTAATGTCAAGGGCAGAAGAATAACCAAGCAGTGGGCCGGAGCTTGTGCTAGCTTTCATGCCGGTTTAGCTAACGCGAGGGCGTTCGACGAGTGAATAGCGCAGCCACGAGAATGCTTTTCACCTTTCATAGTTTGGGGAGGCCAGGATGCGCGTATGGCCGATAGAATTGTTTCCGGCCGGGGAAAGGTTGTCTAAGTACGAGCAGAGCCGCAGGTCCCTTTTGAAACCATCGTATCTGTATATTGTCAGGGGTAATTACCGCATTTTTCACGTCGGCACAGCACGGCTTTCGGAAATCATACTCTTGTGAAACTCAACTGGTAACATTTACACACAGTCTTCACCGTATTCCTGATCGTTCATCTAATGCAGATTGTATTTTTTTTTTACTTTAGCAAGGCTTTTGACAAGGTCTCTCATAAAATCCTGCTTCATAAACTACGGCAACTAAATACCGATGATAATCTTCTAAAATGGATTTAATGTTTTCTTACTTATCGTTCGCAATTCGTTGCAGCAAACGGCTACAACTCACCCCTACGAGACGTACACTCCGGTGTACCTCAGGGGTCAGTGCTGGGGCCGCTCTTATTCTTAATTTACCGATCTCTCCTCCATGGTAACTTCTAAAATCCATCTTTTTGCTGATGATTGTGTCATTTTCCGAGAAATTAACACCAACAACGATTGCGCAATTCTTCAGTCTGATATTACTAGTATCGCTAACTGGTGTCATGAATGGCGAATGGAGCTCAACACTAACAAATGCAAAGTCCTGCGTGTATCCCGTACAAACATCACTACGTCACTTTATTTTCTTAATAATTCCGCTTTAGAATTTGTTGTCTCCTATAAGTACCTTGGCGTTCACATCACATCAAACTTGTCCTGGGCCCTTCACATCGAATACGTTATTAACAATGCTAACCGTATGCTGGGATTTATAGGCGAAACTTTTTTAACGCCCCGTACGAACTTAAACTGTTGCTTTTTACAACACTAGAACGTTAAAAATTAGAATACGCCGCGCCGATATGGGATACCACTCACGAAATGCTAACAACTGTACAGAACAATGCAATTCGCTTCATTCTCTCTAATTATAGCCGAGGTGCAAACATAACAGCAATGAGAAATACACTTGGCCTACCTACGTTGTCTTCGCGTCGAAAGCTTTTTCGTCTAACCCTGTTCCATAAATTGTATCACCACCCAGAACTCTGCAAATTAGTTCCACCACCTCAGTACACTTCCCATCGCATTTATCACTCTCACAAAGTTGGTCTTGAATCGTGCAACACAAAAACCTTCAGTCATTCATTTCTCCCCCGTACATCCAGCGAATGGAACCACCTTCCCCGTGACATTGTTAACATTAATGATAACCTGAATTTTCGCGAGAATTTAGCTAGTATTGTATTTTAAGGAACAACCTAATGTTTTTATTGTTATGATACTCACTGCACTGTATTATTATTTCTTGCCTTTGGCCCTGAGAGGTACAATAAATAAATAAATAAATAAAAAATAGTGCGCGCAAGACGAGGGTGCGTTGTCGTCGGTGGAGTTGCGCTCGCTGTGAGGTTATTCGAAGTATCACCGGCTGTGGGTGTGCCGCAGTATCTCAGGATGTTGTACTGCTCGAAGGGGCAGAGTACACACGCAGTTCGTCACGGCGCGGTCTATCGCCGATCTGGCGGGAATTGGTCGACGGGAGTGCCAGGTCCTTTTGTAGTGCACGCGTCCTGTAGACAAAGGACATGAATTTCTTCATTGTTGGGCCTAATTTCGTCGCGCGCCGTATGAAAAATACCTGAGAGAGGCCGCCCGAAGCTCAGCGTTCAGAGTTGCTTTAGTTGGTCGGTTTCAACCTGTGTTATACTTGTGCTTTGATGAATACCTGGGAGTGAGAGTAAGAGAGTGGATCACTTGATTGTTTGTGTACCAATCTTTGGGTTTTTTACCTGGCCAATCAGTGGCCCAGTGTGTGTTAGTTACTAGGTCCTCGAGACGTGGTTTTTGTGCAATAAAACCGAAGTGTTTGGTGTTCTTGAACGGTCAGAGGGAGAGCTAGAAAGTCGATATAGGGATGCTTGAGTCCGGTCAGTTGAATGAACGAGGGTGAACGAGGAGCCCCTCGTGAGTTAAATATGTCTAGCTGAGATCATTTATGCATTCGTCTGTTTCTTATGTGAACTTTGTATATCAGGGGCGCAGTTAGACATGTATGGAGTTTGTCTGGTGCTTCCTGAAAAACTTCGTCTAGGAGCGTTTCTTTGGATTCTTTTCATCTCCAGATAATCTGCTTCCGGCGGTGTTCATATTTGTATATAATATACCCAGTTCAATGTGAGTTTTAATTTTCTCATTTTATTTTGCCTCAGGATTATCCGACACCGTATTTTAATTTTTAAAAATGAAATGTAACGTTAATGTAACGGCACGTTCCAATGTTCGAAGTGGAACTGGAACGCGTTCCTTTCGCAATAAGGGAACTTGTAACGGGAAGTCGTTTCAAAATTGGGAAGGAATGAGGAACGAGCTTTCGTTCCTGTTTTAGAGGAACGTGTACAACACTGCTTGAGTGTAACACAAATTGATTGATTTGATTGATTGATGGTAGGGTTTAACGCGCCGACGCAACGCAAGCGATGAGGCGCGCCGTAGTGGAGGGCTCCGGATTAATTTTGACCACCTGGGGATCTTTAACGTGTGCCGAAATCTCGTGCACACGGGCGTTTTTGCTTTTCGCCTCCATCAGAAAAGCGGCCGCCGCAGCCGGGAATCGAACCCGTGACCTCGTGCTCAGCAGCGCAACGCCTTAGGTGTAACACAAATTTTAGCCCGTCTACGAACAGCTTCTGCTCGTGCTTGACGATTGCTGAAGCGGACGGGGAGTGTTCCACAAATATTTAAATCATGTTAGTTTATTTTGAACCGGTTTTATCCGTTTTACACTTTTAGTACGCGTTTTATGGTAGCGCGAGGCGTTGGAAAACGATTAATTGATTGATTGATTGATTGATTGATTATGGCGTTCAACGCCCCGACGCTACACAGGTGATGAGGCGCGCCGTAGTGGAGGGCTCCGGCTTGATTTTGACCACCTGGGGATATTTAACGTGCACCGAAAACTCTAGCACACGGGCATTTTTGCTTTCCGCCTCCATCAGAAAAGCGGCCGCCGTGGTCGGGAATCGAACCCGCGACGTTGCGTTCGAAAATGAGTGTCCAGGTGTTTTATTAGTACCGTGACTACATGAAAAGCTGACGACAACGACTGGAGACACCGACAACCCGAACCCCTAAGGGTCTCCACCCCTAAAATCCAATATTTAAGGACTTAACACGCCGAAGCTACACCTGGCCTACGAGGAGCGCCATTGTGGAGGGCTCCGGATTAATTTTGACCACCGGAGAATCTTTAACGTGCGCTGAAATCTCGGCACACGGACGTTTTTTTCGCTTTTCACCTCCATCTGAAAAACAGCACTTGGGCCAGGATCGAAAAAAAAATTTCCCCGCATTTCCCCGAGGGGAAGAATGTGAAAGTGCGAATGCACGAGTTGAATTTGCGCGGTTCGGTAATGTTCGAGAAAGAGAGATCACACACACACACACAACTACAAAGAAAGAAAGATGCATTTATTCACAGACACCTATTTGTGTTGTCGTTGTACTTGATTGCTAGAGCGGATCTCAGCTTTGAAATTTCGTGTCAGTACTCCTTTAAGCGGGTGCATTAGCCCTTCTCACGCCCGATTCCTGGCCAATCCCCCACGTGGGTATGTGCCATGCACAGACACCTATTTGTGTCGTTGTACTTGATTGCTAGAGCGGGTCTCAGCTTTGAAATTTCGTGTCAGTACTCCTTTAAGCGGGTGCATTAGCCCTTCTCACGCCCGATTCCTGGCCAATCCCCCACGTGGGTATGTGCCATGTCAGCGGCCAGGCAGCGCGCACCCATCTCCCCCCGTTGCCAAGGAAGACGAGGAGATTCCTGGCCAATCCCCCACGTGGGTATGTGCCATCTCCCCCCGTTGCCAAGGAAGACGAGGAGCGCGCGCACCCGCAGCTGTTGCTATGTGGACGGACGGCGGTCAACGGAATTCAGGGTCGCTTATAAAGTGCATTCCCACTTAAAATACTGCGGTGTGGTATCATAGTCGTCTGCCTTAGCTCACTAGTCATGTACGGCTCTAAAAAGGGAGGTTCTCCCTATACTGTGTAGAAGAAATCCTCGAATCGTTCCAAACTGCAGCAAAAGATAAACAATTACGGTTATACGAATATTTCTACTGTTATAAGTTTGTGTGTGTGCGCGCGCGCGTTCGGATTAATTATTACGTGGTGTGTTTAGGGGGAAGGGGGGGGGGGTGCGTGCTTGTTGCGCTCCTTATGCTAACAGCAGCTGTTACGAAGTATTCGAGCTAACGTGCAATAGGTGGTCAAAAAACCGGATAAGCAGGCCTTTGAAACTGGGAGTGGTGCCCAATTGATCTGTCGCATTAAAATTAGGCCAGCTATTCGGCTCCGCGGCAACAAAAGTTTACTTTGTGCGTGCGTGCGTGCGTGTAGGGAGTGGTGGGGGGAGGGGGAGGCATGGGCTGCGACAGTCAGCTGCGTGCCTCGACACGGCAGCTCAAGTTAGCGTGTATAACCCTGTTCTTTTTACTTTTTTGTGCTGCTATCTCGCTTCTTTTCGGTGCAGTTTTAGATGCGATGATCTTAACTTGAATCCGGTAGTTTGACCCGGGGCGAACTGTGTGAGTCCCATAAACCTCGTATATTCCTTATATTCCTTGCGCAGAGCGAAACGAAGACAACCATGCGGTAGAAACACACAGAACAGAAAATAGAAACCGTTTATTCTGCGTAAATCATCAGCTCATATATGCTTATGGACGACGTAAAAGATGGATCAATTAGGAGCGATCAAAATTTTCCGGTTAAGTATTAAGATTTGAAACTTTTACAATTTCAAAGCGCTTATCATTCCCAGCATTGTTATTAAATGTATTGCACACAGACAAAGTACTAAATTAAAAAGTCCAAAACCGCTGCCATGGTTGGCGCCAAGGAAAAGACGCGGCCCTTCACAACTCCGTCACAAGTTCAGCACAAGCAGAGCGTCTGCTTTCAGCCTCAGCCGGCGCAAGACCAGCTGACGAAGGAAAAGATGTTCCACTTGGAATAACCGGCCACCGACAGCGAAGGCTGCTCGAATACAAACGGCCTCAAGGCTCGGCGCGAGTACCACAGCACCCGCAGGTACGGGTCCGATCACATGCCACATCCCCTCTCCTTCGCAAGAACGGGCTGCCAGAGCTGGCAGGCAGGTCGGAAACGAGGTCCTTCCACAACAGGATGGCCGCTGTCGATGTGTTCCATCTAACAGGCCGCCCGTACACCAATCCGACGCAAAAGGCCAGCAGGAGCACAGGACTGGTCATTGGGACAGCCGGGCTCGCAGGCAATCCAACCGCCGCTCCAACGGTTATGGTCTTCGGAACAGGAGCACTGGGAAGTCAGACTCGTCGGACGTCGGCGACTGCGGCGGTGGCCAGCGCAGTTCCCTCCCTTACTGCAGCCGCAAGGTATGCGGGACAGCTGGAGTGACCAACCCCGTGAACTTCCGATCGGAAACGCCGCCACCGGCGCCGAAATCTCGCGGCGGCCGTAATGACGACAGGCAGAAGGGAGGCGTACCGCGAGTCCAGTGACAGCAGCCTTCCAGCCGGCCAAGTCCTGAGCGGGGAGCCGGCAAGAACCGCGAAGGGGAAGCAGCGTCCGCCAGCGGCAGGGCCCACAGCGCGAGACCCCCGACACATCGGAGGGCCTGTGCCGGTGCCGCTTCCGACGCTTCTTGGTCGTCATCGCGCAGAAACCGCCGGCCACCATGGCCCGACTTGAACCAGCTACGTGGCGGTGCTGGTAATGAGACGTCGGATGCTCCGCCGCCAAAGCCTTCTGAAAGCGCGTCCTCGAGCGGCGACGGTGACGCTGCTTAAGCCCCTCGCACCGTTTACGACCAGCCAGCCGAGTCTCAGTAGCGACGCCCTCTGAGAGAGTTCTTCGAGAGCACCACGGTTCCACGTAGGCTGGCATCCCAGTGTTGTTGTTGTTGTTGTTGTTGTTGTTCCTGGTGATTTGGCACATACCCACGTGGGGGACTGGCCAGGAATCGGGCGTGAGAAGGGCTAATGCGCTCTCTTAAAACTCTGCAAAATGATAAACCTAGCGATTTATACACAGAAAGATAAAAAATAGAATTGGTTGTTGTAAGTAGAGTTTGGGATAGAACAACTGAGATTTTTGGACCGGAAAAAGTACTTGCAAGAATCAAAGCTAACAGGGCAGGCGCCTGGTCTCGGAAACGTATGCATGAATGGCTGCAGCCACCCCTTGGTGACAATATCCCAGTGATGTGGCCCCAATAGATAGTAGTACGGGCATGGAAATAGGCAGACCAATTCGTCGCAATGGTGTGGCAAGATGACATTGCCTCATCATTGAAAAACCGCGGCAATGCAATAGGAAGTGCTCTAAAGCCTCCTGATCACCGCAGACAGCACATCGGGAGGAGGCTCGACCAGCCCGGTGCATATAAAAGTTGAGTTGGGGGACTCGACATCTGAAGGTAGTTAATGTGACCTCGAATTGACGAGGTTCACAAAAACGGGTATTCCAATTGTGTTTTAAATGGACATAATCTTCAAAATTAGAGATGATCCCTTCCTGCACTCTTGCTAGGCGTTGGTAGGTACGAAACCTTGCTCCTGCTACAATAAAGAGAATAAGGCATAGGTCCACTGGAGGGCCATTCAACGAAGATCGCGCCAAGGAATCAGCCTGTTCATTAAGCAGCAACCTTTTGTGACCTGGAACCCAAATGAGGCAGATGTCCCGCAAATGGGAAGGCACAAGGAAGTTGAATGCACGAATAAGAGCGGAATTTTCGGGTGGAGACACAGCAAAACAAACCGATAAGGAGTCAGTAATTATTGCTTCATTAAAGTGCTGCGGAGGTACTTCTTTTAAGGCCAGAACTATTGCTAGGAATTCGGCTTGAAATACCGATGTGAAATCAGGTAAACACAGCGAGACTGACCAGTTAAGGTGTGGACTAAAAAGTCCCACACCTGCTCGCTCATCACGCTGGGATGCATCTGTTGCCACTATTGCATAATCCTTAAAACTTGCCAAATGGTCGTTCAGTATTCCTGTTAAAAATCGCGACGTAAGCATTTTAGCGTTACTGGGGAAAATATTATGGAAAGTTAAAGGCGCAGGAGGAACATCAGAGTGCATTGTCAGAACTGTGTGAATATTGATACTCGATGGTGAGAGTAACGTATGGGCGTAAAACCACTGTGGAATAATGTATTGAGGCCACCAAGAGCTGAAAAAGAGTGCTGGCTGAGCAACCATCAATGAAAAATATCTGATCTGTGGAGATTAAAAAATCCTCATAACCGTCAGTGCTGAGTAGCCGAAACCAAGACTCCAGGCACGGCATGCGGGCCTCCAAATACAAGATGTTATTTGCCACGCACCTTGGGAGGCCGAGGCACAATCTCAGTGCACAACGCTCCAACATAATAAGCTTTCTGAGTTTGTAATCTGGTGAAACTGAAAAGAGGGCGCAGCCAAGCTCTAAAATGGGATGCATGTACCCCCGGTAAATGAAAAGTAAAGTGTCACTTTTCATTCCAAAACTCCTATTGCTGAGTCTCCGCAACAGTCCAAGTGCCCGTTCTCCTTTGGTCGCGATATGGTTTATACGAGGGTGCCAATCCATTGTATTATCATATATTGCACCCAAATACTTCAGTGATGCCACCTTAGGGATAGTCGCCCCCCGATACGTCAGGCAGAGCGTAACCGGAGCAGATACGGGAAGCAATAACAGCGCACTTATTGACGTTAATGTTCAAATTTAAGTTTGTTAAAGGGAAGGTGAAGCGGTTTTATAATTAAAAGAAAAGTTGACTAGCAGCAAGTGCACATTGAATAGTTCCCGTGTACGAAATATTTTCGCAATACATGCAATAGAAGCGGCGCGATGAGAAAACAAATTTGGCCCGATGCCCCGCCCCCATCTCGCCGCGTGATGCCGGAAGACCGAAGAGCGCGGGCGAAAACCGGCTGAAAAACGTCATACCTGGACTTCCGGCCGGATCGGCGCCTCGGCCATGCTCTTTTCGCCGTGTCTCCTTGTGAATGATACTTGTTGTTGTTGTGGTTGATGGCACTCATTTGTACAATTTTCGTGTTCAAAAAGTATGCACAAACGCCAAACGAGGCATACGTTTTCATGCCGTATTCCTAAGCAGAATAATGCCACGCCGGGATGCTTGATAACATACGGAAGCGACAGCCGAGGTGGCTGTGCTTGATGACAGAGAATATACTACACTACGTTAAATACTTTGTAAACCGCTCTATTGCGTTTTTTTTTTTTTGATGCGACGGACGTGAATGTTCACATTCGATTCTAGATATAGGAAGGATGGGGAATACTGCTGTACTTTGGCCGGGGACGTTTCGTTCCATTCCAGAAACCAAGTCGCATTTGTTCAGGAAATACTTGTTTCGTTAAACGCGTCGGTTTTCTTTCCCTATGGGCTCATGACAGTGTTCAAAAAAACAATTTTTTGGCGAAACTAAAACAAGGGGCCAATCCTGATAGAAGTTCTCTCCCGGCTAAGAGGTAAACAGTATTCCTACAAAGTAAAAGAACCAAGACAACCAGATTACTTATTTTGCAAGTATACATGTCACGATAAGGTGATGTTTGTCTGGAATTAAAAAAAAACACCACTCCGAACCACCACCGTGCCATAATTTGTGTTGACTGCGGGGGCCTAATTTTTTCCCAAGATTCCGTGTGGCTGCATATTATAACCTGGCAAGCCCTTGTTGTCACTGAACCTCAAGTGTGCTCCAGTGATAGTCGGTGATAAATAATAATGATGATACTAAAAAAATTAGGAGCGAAGAGTAAATATACGGCCTCTGTCCGACTAGCGCGGTAAATGCTAAAATCTAGAAATGCTGAAACAGGCCAACGATTCATTATCACAAACGTTTGGTGATTGTTACCTAAAGTAACGTAACTACAACGTAACTGCCTTGTCCGACTGGACTGTTAATTATAACGAGGTGGCCGTAATATTGTAGCAGAATGCGCAACGCACAAGCGAAAATCAAGCCCTACTACAGCCAATAATGCTGAACAGGCACTAGTATGCTGCAGTGTTTTCAGAATAAATGCATGTGAAGCAGTAAGACGCCACTCATCGAAGTGCAGCTAGCAATCGCGGGGGCGCCGTAGCGCCGCTGCCGAAATGGCGCGCGCGTGTGAGTCTGTGTACGGGGATGAGTAACGGGGCTGGGGTGGGCGACAACGAACAAAGGAAATGCGGAAGCAGAGTCTGCTTGTTCGTTTATGCGTGTACCGGCAAGATGTGTCTCGCATATACGTTTACAGCGCATGAACGCTATTTTTTCGCGCAGTGCACGTACGTGCTTTTCGCTGGTAGATTGTTTATAAAACGCCCATTAATCTTCGGCATAAATGGTTTTGTGTATAATAAGAAACGGTTAAGGCAGTACCTAATTTAACATAAGGTATAAAATCCCCCTATGCTGGTTGCCTAATTCAAAAATATTTTGATGGAACCCACTAGTCGACGTCCCAGTCACTGCTTTGGGGTTCTCTGTTGGGTAAAGCAGATTTAAGCTCCAAGATAATTGAACCAACAGCACGGGAAATATATACAACAAACTTCCAGTCATGTGCGAAAATTAAACTGCAAGCTAAATTGCCGCAAAGGCAACCGTGCGATCGTTCGCAATGCTTCCGACAACCCGCGCGGCCGAAGGGTGTCCTCCTTTGACGTCATCACGGGCGCAACCAATCAGGGGCGTCAAAAGACGAAAAGCGCGCGTCTTTCAAACGGGGCCGCGCTTTTTGTAAGATAAATGCCACTTGGACTCGTGTACGATAAATTTCAATGTGATATTCGGAATCAGCGCGCAAGAAACTATAGAACTGTGAATCTAACTCAATTTTTTTGGAAAGCGCTTCAGCTTCCCTTTAACCACCTTTCGATAGAAAACAATTATGCCTGTAGCATTTGATAAAGAACATGAATGTCCTGGGCAGCAGAGAAAAAGGCTATGTCGTCAGCGTAAACATAAGTACAGACCTCCTGATTTATTGGAATTGAGCTCATTAGTACATTAAATAGGATGGGATAAAGCACCGAGCCTTGGGGGACGCCCCTTGTCTGATATAAAGTCGATGATTTAAAGCCCGTTTTCGAGCAAAAGAACTTGCGTCCAATTAAAATTTGTTGAATCCATGAAAGGATGTACTTGGGTAACCCAAATTCTTTAAGTTTGGCTATCAGCACGCTATATTCAACGCTGTCATACGCTTTAGCAACATCCAGTGTGGCGTGTGCGCATACCTGTTTATTTCTGCGCGCAAACTGAATACGGCTCTACAGGTCAACATGGGCGGACCAAATGGAGAAACCCGGACGGAAGCCAATTTGATGCGGGCTAAGGATATTTTCACTGTACAAAAACTGGACTAAACGGCCATACAAAATTCTCTCTATCAATTTGCCTAGGTTGCTAGTTAGTGCAATTGGGCGAATATTGTCCGGAATAACACCTATGCTGGAGTTCTTTAGGAGGGGGAAAATTTTTGCGATTTTCCATTCTGCAAGAATCCATGATTTTTCCAATGAAGTATTTATGATATTCAACAGATCGTCAGGAGATTCCTCAAACGAAAGTTTTATCGGGGGAGTAGAAACCCCATCTGGCCCCTAGGAGGCTCGTGGCAGCCGCATAACAACATCCCCCATCTCTCCCATCGTGGCAGGGGAGACGTCTACAACTGGTATACTTTCTACGACAGTGGGTGATAGTGTAGATGATAACCTGATTTGTAAGTCCTGGGCGACCTTTTCGGTCGAATTCATGATTTCATCAGACGTTTCCACGACTGAAACATCGTTACTGCGATTATTTAAACTCTTGCGGTTACGCAAGAAAGCAAAGAGAGCACGCCTGTTTTTTGTATCTGAAAGCGCCGAGAAACAATGCGAATGATGCAGTTGCTTAGCCGTAGAAATTGTTCGGCGGAAAATAGCCGAGTAATATTTAAAATTTGACCAGTTATCGGGATTCTGATTATGAATTAATGAACTTCTTCCACGCTGCCTTCCTACGCCGATAATCTATCGAACAGTCCTGATCCCAAAGGTGCTTATACCCTCTCTCTTGGCAGAAGCAACAATGAATTAAGACTTATTTAGTGAGTTTTTCAATGCGGCTGTTACGTTCATAGCCCTATTTTCCTCAGACTCATTCGGGAGCGATATGATAGCCCAATGCAATTTTTTTTTTCATAACTTCGTAATTTACCAACGTCCGCAATACCCATTCCGGTGTACTTGGGGAGACAGGTATACATGGAAAACTACCGGTATGTGGTGGCTATTTGTCGGGAAATCGACAGTACTCCACGAAGAGGCTGAAACGCCTTTTGCAAATGTTAAATCCAAGACAGATCGCATTCGGCTCCGGACAAATGTCGCACTACCCGTGTTGTAACAAAGAAGATTATTGGTGGACGTCCCAGTGGTCACCATGCACGCGCAGCTTCGTCTTGGGAAATGGAGGCGCGTGGTGCTGTGATTATGGTGATGTTGATACTTATGCTCTTTTCCTTCTGTCCACTCTTCTTGTTTCACAACCAAACATGGTATGTGGTGGTGCAAGAAATTTATGAACCGTGGTAGAAGTGAAGAAGAACAAAGTTGTATTTTGTCTTTTCAAAGCCACGCCTTGATTAGGTTCTCGGTTTTGAAGGCCTCGTTTAGGTCCTCGGTAACATCGCCGGCCTCCATTAAAGTTATTTTTTTCTCTGTGTAGGTTTTCGGCTAACATTTTAAGTCTGCTTACGGGATTTGAAGGCGAAAGTCTAGCGGTTATCAAATATTTCGTTTCTACTACAACGCGTCTCTTCCTTTTCTTTTTTCGTCTTTTGACGGGAGTACTCCTACAGTCAGACTGATCAATTCACGCTTCAGCTTTTCCATAATCAGGGCTCTCCTTCGCGTGCATGCACCCGTTCTACGCACGTGCAGCCACGTGCACCTGTCACGGCGACCGGATCAGGCTAATTCTTGTTCTATTCTGGCAGGGTGCCGGGTCAGCGCTGTGGCTAGCGCCCTTCGCTGCTTCTCTGTCGACCCGGGCTGAAATCCCACGCGAACACCATTCATTTTCATTTTACAGCGGCGGGTATTGCGGTACCATTCACGCTGTGCCGACGACGGCGACTACAAATATACGGCCGCTTTTGCGTCTGATGAGACAACCATCATCTTCAACCTCTTCGAGCTCCCAAAAAAGCTCCCCAAATCTCTCTGGACTAGGGCAAAATGATTATGATGCAAAGCGTGCGCTACTGTTATAAAATATGCTCGTGGGTCGGCGCCGTCCGCTCATTGCCATGTTACAGAGCATTTGTAGCCTGGAGGTCAGGAATCGTAAACTACACGCACTCAATGCCGTTAGCCTGTGTGGCAAACACCACCGGGTCTCGCGTTTGTGCGTGCGTGGGTGCGTGTGTGTGCGCGTGCGCGTGTCCTGCTCTTTGTCGCTAAGGGACATAATGCTAGGCTAAAGTTTTCGCACTACGGTATTACAGGCGACATCTTGCTGTGGGATACGGAAGGTGCGAACCAGCACTGGGCGTCTTCTCCCGAGGTTATACAAGACCGGCATCATGATATGGTGAAACGCATGCAGTGGATCGGAGACTCCGCGGAACCCCACGGTGTAAGTATGTAAGCAGTCAGAGAGAGGCTGAGAGGTTATGCTTACACACAAGCGGGGGTATCCATTTGGAGACTGAACAATGTACGTCCGCGTCCATTCCAATAGAAAATTATGGGACGTAGAGTTGGCCATGTGTATTGCTTTTAGCATATATATATATATATATATATATATATATATATATATATATATATATATATATATATATATATATATATATATATATATATATATATATATATATATATATAGATATATATATATATATATATATATATATATATATATATATATATATATATATATATATATATATATATATATATATATATATATATATATATATATATATATATATATATATATATAGAAGACAGAAATAAGGGTTGGCAGTCAAGAAAACCTCGGAAAACAAAGGGGAGGATATGGTAGGTCGTTGAAACAGATAAGGAATTTTGAAAGAAAGTGAAGAAAAAACGCCCGCCAGGTGGGATCCGAACCCACGACCTCCAGAATACCGGTCTGGTGCGATAACCTCTGAAGGATAACCAATGAAGGGGAAAAATAGCCCCGCCGGTAGCGTAGTGGTTATCGCACCAGACCGGTATTCTGGAGGTCGTGGGTTCGGATCCCACCTGGCGGGCGTTTTTTCTTCACTTTCTTTCTCTCAAAATTCCTTATCTGTTTCAATGACCTACCATATCCTCCCCTTTGTTTTCCGAGGTTTTCTTGACTGCCAACCCTTGTTTCGGTCTTATTTTCAACGAGCCCCTCATTTCCTATTCTGATTCGCCACATGCATAGCGAGGGCCTCTGTTCTGGCAGTCTTGGTGCCATAGGGAGCTTAAGAGGGCTCAACGCTCGTCGACCACTCCCGACATGTCGTAGACACTCGAGTCACGGCCCGGGGGTTAAAAAGAAGGTCCCCTTCACCCCGAGAAGTCGGAGTGGCGCTGGCTACCAGCCACAAGCACAGGAAAAAATTACATTGACATAAATACCCCAGAAAATGAAGGGGAAAAATAGCCCCGCCGGTAGCGTAGTGGTTATCGCACCAGACCGGTATTCTGGAGGTCGTGGGTTCGGATCCCACCTGGCGGGCGTTTTTTCTTCACTTTCTTTCTCTCAAAATTCCTTATCTGTTTCAATGACCTACCATATCCTCCCCTTTGTTTTCCGAGGTTTTCTTGACTGCCAACCCTTATTTCTGTCTTATTTTCAACGAGCCCCTCATTTCCTATTCTGATTCGATATATATATATATATATATATATATATATATATATATATATATATATATATATATATATATATATATATATATATATGCATGCAGTGGATCGGAGACTCCGCGGAACCCCACGGTGTAAGTATGTAAGCAGTCAGAGAGAGGCTGAGAGGTTATGCTTACACACAAGCGGGGGTATCCACTTGGAGACTAAACAATGTACGTCCGCGTCCATTCCAATAGAAAATGATGGGACGTAGAGTTGGCCATGTGTATTGCTTTTAGCATTATATATATATATATATATATATATATATATATATATATATATATATATATATATATATATATATATATATATATATATATATATATAGTAAAAAATGGGTATAGCTTCTAACAAAACTGTTTATTGGTCGACGTTTCGATCGGATGCCGATCTTTCTCAAGACAACATTTCGTATTTCTGTGCACGTATTTATAAGCTCGTCGTCCAACGACGCCGAAAAAAGAGAGAGGGGGGATTTGGGGAGAGAGGTAGCAACAAACACGCTCTCGGCGAGGTGAGGTGAAGGTTTGCAAAAAAGAGAGAAAAAAAACGCAAAACCAAAAACAAACCTAAACATGCAGAAAAGGGAGAGGAGTACACAACTCTTTCAAAAACACTGTCCTCCATCGTTCGTCAGCTTGTAGAACGAGTGACAGGTAGCGCCCACTTCAGAGGGGGGCCGCTCTGCTTAAGAAACGAAAGCGCAAAGCAGTAACAGGGACGCTCTCACACCATCACTGGGAGGCACAGAATTCTAATGGTCACTGACCTTACGGGAAGAGTTTACAGGAAGCGGTCGCAGCCGCACACATATCTCAGTGACGCCAACCCCACAAAACAAACAGGCAGGCTCGTTAAGAGTGTAGGTACGATCTCCGCACTGTGGCTCAAAGCATGCACGATTCTGCCTACCGGCAGGACGGGCGAGTGCCATTCATCATTCTTAGCTCTATTCTTCTGCCCTGCCCGGGCAGCCGACAGGGTCGTCCCTGACCATGAACCAGGGAGAAGGAGCTTAACTAATCCTCTAACCGCACGCGGGAGTCGCGCGGGTCCTTTGTTGGAGTAAACGGCGGCGGGCGCCTCGATGTTGTTTGTGGCATATGCCGTCTGTGCGGACACCCCAGGAAGGGAATAAATAAAATAAGAATAGCTTGATTACTTGTTTAAACAACACAGAGACTTAATTTAGATAGGGGATTATTCTGCAGCCAGATTATCAACAGCATGTATAGACGACATAATGCCCGGGCTAACATTCATTCCTGCCTTTACGGTGTTGAATTTGTAAATAATGTAAGATTCACGTTGTTCGCGTTCTCTTGAAGTAGAAAATCCACTCTGTAAAAGTGTGACCCTGATGGAGTCGAACGGGTGGTTTTCGGAGTTAATATGTCGTGATAAGGGTAGATCCGGGAGTGAACGAACATGTGCGCGATGGTTGTTGAAGCGCATGCGGAATGCCGTGTCCGTCTGGCCAATGTATTGGATGCCACAAACACCGCACTCCAGAAGGTACACCACATTAGAAGAGTCGCAGTCGAGTGTCGCGTGAATTAGATGCTTGAAATTTGAGTTGGTGCTTTCTGCCACCGTGGTTGTCTGCATGTGTTTACATACGCGGCACCGTGCCCTTCCGCATGGTCGACACCCACCCTTGGGTGCCCTCTCAGTTTTGGCGTGTACGAGGTAATCTTTAATATTTTTGGGGCGCCTGTATACGACCCGAGGAGGGGTGGGGAAGATTTTCGAAAGCCGTTCACTCTGTTGTAGCATGTTGAAGTGCTTTTTCAAGATTTTGTTTATGTTTGGGGAGTCGCCCCCGAACGTCAAAACTAGGTTGCCTCTCCCCTTCTGGTTTAGTTCCCTTTCATGGTGCAGCAACTCTTGGCGATCAAGGTTGACCGCTTTGCAAATAGCGTCGTTGACTATGGGTGGTGGGTATTGTTGCTTCGCGAGTACATTGCGCAAGTTTTCTGCGTTTGCTTCGAAGTCCTCGGTGCGGGAACAAATTCTCCTAAATCGGTGGGCCTGCGAGTATGGGATACTCGTTTTGCAGTGGCGCGGATGACAACTGTCGAAGTGCAAATACTGCTGCCTATCGGTAGGTTTTTTGTACACGGTAGTGATCAGTTCTCCTTTGTCTGTATTTATATGCACGTCAAGGAAATTGATTTCCGTGGTTGAATACGTATAAGTGAATGCGATGCTTGGATGGGCCTTGTTGAAACACTCGATGAAGTCGATTAAGTCATCCTCCGTACCGGTCCAAATAAGGAATACATCGTCCAGAAAGCGTTTGTAAAAGAATGGCTTAATTTCGCGGGTTGATAGAAATTTTGTTTCGAGATCGTTCATGAATATATTAGCGTAGTTGGGTGCCATTCGAGTACCCATCGCAGTGCCGTTTATTTGTAGGTAATACTGATTGTGGAATTCAAAGCTATTTAATTCCAGCACTAGCTTGGTCAAAGTTTCAATGACTTGTGGGCTTGGCGACTCATGGTCCCGATGTATGCTATAGGATTCAATTAGGGCTTCAATCCCATCTCGGTGAGGTATATTTGTGTACAGAGAAGTTACATCTAGAGTTACAAGGAAGGCGCCATCAGGGATTTTTATGTTGTCGATTTCCCGTAGGAAGTGGTTAGTATCACGAAGATACGACGAATGGGTAGCGGGTATTTGCTTAATCAGGGAGTCTATGTAGCTTGATATTGGTTCGGTGAGAGTGCCTCTTCCCGAAATTATTGGCCTACCAGGGTTCCCTTCTTTATGAACTTTAGGCAGCATGTAAAACCTTCCTGGCGTTGCGTGTGCTGCTGTGAGTGCTTTACAGAGGCGTGGCTCTATTTCCCCAATTTTGACAAGATTATTTAGTGTTGTTATTATTTCCTGATGTTCAACAGTTGGATCCGCGTCAAGTTTTTGGTAGAAAAATTCGTTATTTAACTGACGGTGGCCTTCTTGAATGTAGTCTGGTTTACTAAGTATTACAATACCTCCACCCTTATCGGCCGGTTTTATGACAATGTCTGTTCGATCACCCAGTGCCTTAAGTGCCTCGCGCTCCTCTTTAGAAAGGTTCTGGGCCCCTGGTTTGCGAGCGTTATAAGCCCGCAGGACGTCTCTTTGAACGGCCTCAATGTACGAGTCCAAGTGTTTTTCCCGCTCTGATTTCGGTGTCCACTGCCGCCCTACATTGACGGAGGTTGGGGCAGTGCGCTCCTTGTCCGGCTTATCGAAAAAATATTCTTCTAGGCGTAAATTTCGTGAAAAATTGTCCAGATCTTTCAGCAAGCTAAACTCATTGTATCGGCCGGTACTTGGGCAAAATGTCAACCCGCGCGAGATTAACGACCGCTCATGAATAGTAAGCTGTACCCCGGAGAGGTTAATTATGTTTTCATCTATGTTCTTTTGAGTTTTTGATATTTCTTTCGACTTGCAGGGTGGAATTGGGGGTGTAATTTTGGAATTTCCAATGTCTGTGTGGTGCGGAGCTGAATTGATTTGAGAAAACTCGTTTGAGTATGGAACAGAAAACTCGTTTGAGTATGGAACTTTATCCCTTGACAATTTTTTAATTTTGATTCTCATTATTTCATCTGTCTTCTTTTTCTTGAACAGTTCCAGTTCGCTGGCCTCCAGCGCAGAAAGGACAATATTATTCCTAGCACGAAGCTCCTCCGCCCTCAGAGACGCGAGTGTATTATCACAATGATCCACTACAATTTGAGTTAGCTGAAGTGATGCGGATTTAAGAGTTTCGTTCCAATTTTGTGTTTCACGTTTGTTAAACGTATGCATCGATGGTGTTAATGATAGAAGAAGGCCCCGGGGGGCGATCCCAGCCTTTAGGTATATTTTGAGTGTACGCACATGTAGATCATGGCGCACCCGCTTGTCAATTGTTTTCCTTATCTTAAAAAAATTAGGCGTCAGCAGCTGATCACGCGTGTCATCTGAGGGAGAGGAGGTCGGAACATTTGCGCGGCCAGTATGTCAATTCATGCAAATGCGACGTGCAGAGCCACAGTGTTTTCGGAGATCGTACCTTTTGACGGCGGGGGTGGCAGGGCTTTTCTCGTTTTCTGGACTGGATTCCAGAATCTCGCAGTCTCTCGCGCTCGGCTGGGGGTCAGAAGGTTGTGGGCTCGTTGAAGTCCGTGAGTTGAGTTCTGATTTCCCGGGCTTGGGCTCGATCGTCTGCAGGTTTTCCGACGGAGATGCGCTTGTGGCTGAGAGCCCTTGGTCCGGGCCTTGGGGTTGTTCAGGTGGTGCGCTGTTTGATCTGGCGATGGGTTTGGCTGGTTGCGGTGCTTTACGAGGCTTTTGGGGTTTTTTGTTGATAGCCCCAGAAAGAACGCTGCAAGGTGTTTCGCTGGGTTTCCACGTGGAGTCCGCAGACGCTGCGTCACCTTTCTGGGGGGTCACAGTTGTACGCGCACTCCCAACTGTAAGCCTTTGGTGAACGTTCGGACGAGCGACCGGGCTGGGCGCCGGTTCTCTACTGCTAGCAGAGGGACTGTTCGAGACCACCTGGGCGAAGGATGGTATCACTGGCTGCAGCTGGCTAGTTGCACTGGGGCATGTGGGGTAGGCCGTATCGTCCATGTGAAGGCTGTTCATGCAGGGGACGTCCGGGCTCGTCGGCGGTGGTTGGACGGTTACACGGGGGAGGGCGTGGTCTCTCCAATCTCCGATTTGGGGTTTCCGGATTCGCAGCAGCAGGTTGTACAAGTTCCAGGAAAGTAGTGATACTCCCGTGAAGTTCGGGTGCAACCCATCCGCCGCCAACACCATCCGAGGGGAGAAGTGCTGCATAGCGTGATCGAGGTAGAATACTCCGGCCATTTCGTTGCACAAATCTACGAGCCGGCAGTTGAATGTGTGCGCCTCCTGGTTGATGATCCCTACTCTTCTCAAATTGGGCTGGTGTAGTCTCTCGTTAGGGCCCCGGGGCAGCACCAATGACACAAAAATGGTTCCAATGTCCGGTCTTTCGGCCTTGATGTGGTGAAGGAGGGTACGGTACCTTTGAATTGCTGTCTCCGCGCTCGTCCTCGCGATGTCGTTAGTGTCCACGTGAAGGACGAGGAGAGACACCCCTCGGGGCACGAAGTCCAGCAATCCCCCGACGTCGTCAATTCGGGCACCCGGCTGCGATATGAACGCTGGGGAGTCCGGGCTTGACGGGTCGAAGTGCGTGTGCAGGTGCTTCGTCTGGGAATCACCCACGACGGCACAGGTGGGTGCATGCTGAGGGAATTTCCAGATGATCCGTTTCGTAGAAGCGTTGACGGCAGCCATTGCAAGTGATACTTTGATTGCGAGAAGGGCTGTCTTTGGTTGCCGTAGCAAATAGTAAAAAATGGGTATAGCTTCTAACAAAACTGTTTATTGGTCGACGTTTCGATCGGATGCCGATCTTTCTCAAGACAACATTTCGTATTTCTGTGCACGTATTTATAAGCTCGTCGTCCAACGACGCCGAAAAAAGAGAGAGGGGGGATTTGGGGAGAGAGGTAGCAACAAACACGCTCTCGGCGAGATGAGGTGAAGGTTTGCAAAAAAGAGAGAAAAAAAAAACGCAAAACCAAAAACAAACCTAAACATGCAGAAAAGGGAGAGGAGTACACAACTCTTTAAAAAACACTGTCCTCCATCGTTCGTCAGCTTGTAGAACGAGTATATATATATATATATATATATATATATATATAGTGTCCCAGCTATCATGCACCAAGATTTAAAAAAAGAGCAATGGCGTAACTCGAAGAAAACCTAGTGCGTAATGTTTGTAGTACTGTGCAGAAGCGGACAGTAATTTTTTCGTTAATGATACTTAACTAATTATTTGTAATTAATTATCTAACTCGAGAATTACTGTCCTACTCAATAAAGTGTCAATGAGGCACTTGTAGGTACCCACGAGGGGCATCTAACTGCGGTTACGTAAAGTTACATGAGTAACAAGATCTATATCTTGTGCTAACAGGGAGCAATATCCCTCAAATTCAACCCAATACAGGCAATAGCAAACAGACACTTCAAACGCAAAAATTGGTTACACAAAATTTACATAAAACAATGAATAACAGTTCAGAAACATATTACGAGAAAAAAGTGAGCTTGAAGACGTTCACGGAATGCGTCGTGCTTAGATTCGGCGGCAATGGTATCAGGAAGGGAAGAACGTTCCAAAGTCTGATGGCCAGGGGAAGCGCGGACAAGTTAAATGCGTCTGTTTTTTGCCGTAATGGCTGGAAAAACAATGTTGATTATTTACTCTACGTGAAATGTTAGTGCGAACTTTAAGATGTAGCGTTAAGTGTGCTGAATTGTAAACATATTTGTGAAAAAGGCATAAAAGAGAAATGTCGCGTCGGAGATATAGCGGGTGAAGTACTTTAGTTTAATCTCTTTTACACTTGAGGGGTACTTATAATTGCCTGAGATAAACCTTGCAGCTCTATTCTGGATTGGTTCAATCTTATTGCACATTGCACACACCATCAAATTATTGCACACACCATTAAATATTGATGGTGTGTGCAATAATCAGTAAGATTGATGTGCAATAATCAGTAAGATTAAGACTAATGTTTTTTTTTTGTCATATACCGTACGTTCTGGGCGTCGATGTGCAGTAGCTGCAGATGCAGACGGGGAAGCAGATGATTAATTTTGAGTTGCTAAACAATCCATTAAAGGGACTCTGCAACACTTCCGATAAACGCTTTAACTCTTTTCCTTCGCTTCTGGAAGCATTGTGAAGGCTATAGTTATCGCCAGCACAGAGCGGCATCGCGTGATTTGCAGGTCGCCGCAGATCCGCCTTCCGTTTCTGCTTTGCTTTTGTGGTGATTTTTCTAAAGTGGATATCGAAAGTGGTTATTGCTGCAATAACTGCTGCTTTACTGCAATGACGTAATATGAGCGCTCGATACGCACGCTAGGACCGGGAGAGAAAATTTTTGAGCAAGTTTCTAAGTTACCTGTTGAGCATAAAGCAGCCGTTTCTGGCTGAGGTAATTTGTGACCCCCTATTCTAAGCACTGGACGTGCTTGTTGACTACGTTCTGAAAGCATTTAGGATTGAGAAAAAAGTTAAGAAAAGTGTTGCGCTGTTCCTTTAAAAATGTCTCCTGAAAGTCATTTTGCTGACGACGATGATGCAATTCAAGCCGATAAAAACAACCACTCCCTGTCTGTGGGTCACTTTTCTAGCTGCTGAGCTGCGGTCTAGATGGCATGGTTATACAATGGAGGTACGACGCACGGAAGAATAAACTGGAACCTATCAACTATTTTCTGCTGCTAGCCGAAAACGCACGACTTCACACCAAGGTCCTCGGCGGAACAAGTGGAACTTATGTAGGAGGTAAGGCTTCGTTAAGTCTCACTTAAGATTTATGACGTTTTGACGACATCGGGGAGAAGTTAATATGCGAGATTCGGCCCTGGCCAAAAATGCAAATAGTGTATGTTTTAGTTACGGAATTCATTTGAAACGTTGTTTCATACCGTCAAAAATGACATGATTGCAGCAGGTTATTGTATTACATTCATGATAGTAACCATGCGATAGCGATGCGGAAAGAGCTCATTTCCTGGTGTGTTAACGTCTATGCTGTTAACATCACCGGTGAACAGTTTGTTTCCTGGTTTACTCCTGGTCGCTTGGAAGGCCTTAGAGGCGGCATTGAATCATGGCTTATTTAAAGCGTACATATGTATTATTTAATTGCGAGGCGAACATATTCCACACGTCTCGCATTACCAGCGAGGCGTAGAACTATATAAGATACGTGTAGATTAGGTGGTCTTTGAAAGGTTGCGGCGACGAGTACTCGGACTCACCGGGTGAAGCCTGCTCGTATGGCCTCAAATAAAATAATTAAATGTTAGACTAAAACTACACTGTGTTTGTAATTCGTCGGATACAATTGCACACAGTTCGCACTTGAAATGGGGTCACTGCCATGGTACTCACCTTTAATAATAATAGAAATTTCTCCCGCCATTCTACACCACATCCCTCCCACTCAATACTCGTACAAACGCACACCACCGCCTTGTGTGGGAATGCCCCTTTCATCGAACGGCCCTTCTTTTCCCGTCCCCGGAGCACAGTAGGAGTGCGAACTGACCAGCTCCCGGCCTGAAGTTAAAGAACATTCGATCCCACGGGCCCAAGAAAATGCAGAGGGGGAAGGGATGGGAGGCTGTTTCACGTGAGACGTTGTTCCAGGCTTCGGGAAGGATATTCTTTAGTGAAACTATAAACACAAATAACCAATTGCAAACATGACAGAACTTTGGCTATTTGGTTTTATTCCTTCGGAACGAAACGGTAGTCGCATGCCATCGCCTGGGTCCCCGCGTGCCTACGACAGTGGTCCAAGGTGTATAGGCTATGATAGTGCGCACTTTTACAGCGAAGACGGGGAAGTCAACTGCAAAAGAATCATGCTGCCTCGAGGTGGCCGCTTAGTCAACTAATACGACAGAGCTGTTGGGGCGACTTGAGCAGATTAAGGAAGCTGGCTCGTTCGCCTTCGGCTTCAGGACGCCCGTCAACATCACTCAAGGAAAACCCGGAGAAAACAAGATGGACAGCGGCGCGAAAGGCCGCGCGACGTAGTGCCCAAAGCCTGGCTTCAAAAACAGGCAAAAGGCGTGCCGATGTGAGGTGCGTGATCTGGACAGAAGACTGTTTGGCTACCTACCGCTCGCTTGAGCAAGATAATAAAGGTGGGCCCCCGCAAGGTAGCACACGATGCGCAACGGGACTTGTGCACTTTTTGGGGGCGTAAACGTGCCAAGCCGCCGGCTCCCATTTCTCCGGGCCGAGCCGTGGCCGAGGAAGATAACGCCGCCAACCTGTATCCCGTGGAGAGGGCGCGCAACTTTTCCCCGCTGTTTTCTTTCAGTGACGTCACTGTCGATGAATTATTTCGACCACACGTTGTTCGTGATGGGCTCTGAAGGAGGCGGAGTTCTTGAGGGATCGCTTGCATTATCCAAGCCGATCGCAGGTAAGAGTCGCATTTTTGCAACTTAGCCCGTAAAACGCGCCACAACATATGTGGTTGTCCGAAGTTTTGTACAGTAGGTACTTCTGTGGTGAAATTAGTTGCAGATTTATGAATAACCGCTCAAAATGGTCACACTGCAATAACCTGATCAATAGTTTACGTTTCTGTATCGTTTTCAATGTCTGACCGTAGTGATGACGATAGTAGTAACAATGTGACCGGTCAAGAAGACACAAGCCTTGTGAACGTCTTTCCGTAACGTTCTCATGCCAACTGTCGGAGATTTTGTGATCATGGAAAGGGAATCCCAAAAAAGCGAGACCTAGAGAGAGGAGGTTAGCAGGTGAGGAGGAGGAGGAGTACTCAGCACCGATTGGCTAAAAGCTAACGTAAAAATATGAAGGGGAAAGGATGCGGTTTATGGATAGCGGTGGTGAGGGAAAAAAAAGAAAACAAAAGAATAAAGTTTCTGCAAGAACGCTGTGGAGAGGGCGTTGATGTATGGGGGGACGTGCGTGATTCGGCTTGGTTAACTTCGGTTATGAAAGGTTTTACAAATGCCGGGGTTGTTAAAATGATTATCGACAGTACGGCTTCAGTTTAGTTCTGTTTTAGTATATTTGCAACACGGCAAGAGTTTGAGCAACCTGGTGGTGGGCGGCGTAACATCCGGCTTACCAAGCCAGATGGGCAAACAGAGAACGTTTACTACACGCCGCACAAGTGTCTAGCAATTTGTCATGCATTTTTTTACGCGTTTCGTTGGCGCTCTGCTGTTGAGCATGCAATGCTTACGCAACGCAACACCCACATTATTATGGCAGTAAAATGGTAAAGTAAGAAAAGCTTCTGTATGGCTTCTTCAATAATCGCTGAATGTCGGTTTGGGTGAGTTCACTACTGCGAACGTTATCAGATAATAAAAACGGCGTCCAATACGCTTTAAAAGAAGCCGTTCCCAGCAAGAATTTATTGCAAGTCGGCCCTCTTGGTCTTACAAAGCATTGTGGCATCGGGACCTCCTGGTTTCAAAACATGATATTCACTTTCGTGCTACTTATCTCTTATCCGCCTAGTACTTGCATAATCGCTTAGGCTGCTTTCATGCCAGTAAGTGGTCATCTGTACTTTTACCATACCAAAGAACCGGTGGCATATAAGCGAACTGTAACTTTACCCTAAAACCTGGCCGCCGTATTGCTTACGGAGTGAATTCATTTCATTTTCAGATGCCACAAATTGAACCATATACTATAGGGGTAATCCGTCATTCCGTTCCTTTGAGGGCGTGGCCCACATCACAATCGCTTCTAAATGTTTTATAGTGCAGATATATAAAATCCTGTCGTAGAATCATAAGGTCGTCCATGTATACATAAGGCCTGAGGAGATTAGCACTTACAGTACTTCAAAGCGCACTTTGAGAACGAAAGGTTCCTTAAAAGCGGCCTCGGAGGGAGCGCGGAGCTTATATTTTCTCCGAGGTGTGCCTCCCCATCCTGCAGCTAAAAAGGTGTATCTATTTCACGCTGTGAAATAGTTGGCTACCTGGAGCAACTTATGTTCCTCGATGACAATTTTTTATTATTATTATCCAACCTGACAGTTTGTTTTGGAGCCTGACCCTGCTCTGTGCCCCCTCCATTCTCTGGCTACACATGAATGATCAAGTACATTGACCTGTAATGTGTTCCGTAGCAAAAAAATAGTGTATGGCGTTAATTTTTGTTCATTCAACCCCGTGGGCACTACAGTATATACCCGATATGCGATTTGAAACACCAGCATTTATCTGTCATTCGGCAATGCCTGGTCCATGTTCAGTCTATGAAGTATAAATTTATTTGCCCGCGTTTCGCCATTACCGAGGTATTGTACACGATCGTATTCAGATTGAAAGCGCCACGTGGTTAATTATCGTACCAAGAGAGGCCACATGCGAAGGCAGCACGGCGTCTGGTGTGGGATCAGCTGAGTAACACTTAACATCGCACTGTTAAATAGTAGTAGCAAAAGAAGAATTATTTATTGAGTGGGATGGCGTGAGGCATAATTGGGGAAGAGAAGGTTGGGAAGAGTTAAGTGTGGCTCACTATGGAAGCCTCACAGGTGAGGCTACATTGTAAGCTTGCCGTTCCCCGAGTGTAGAATACTGCAACGCTTCTCCGCAAGATACCATTGCAGTGGCAGGCCCTGACCCTATAAGTGCCTTCTCTGCTGCAGTCGTTGACAGCCATGTGCCCGCGGATCGCACCTACAACTGCCCCGTGGTCGCCCGGTTTCCTCCTCATCGTGGACACTGCCTGGACGTTCACTCGTCCCCATTCGAGAGAAATCTGTTCGCATCGGCTGGCATGGACCGAGAAGTGAAAGTTTGTAGCTTGCTGCAGGTACTGCTACTCGATGATGCGGCGGTTTGTTTTGCCCTCACTCAGTAAACCGGCGTCTCATCAATATCCGCACGTTCTTTGTTCTCATCGACGGTATACAGCTGCGCGCTTAAGCTGAGGTACAGCTTGGCAGCTGCAGTTTTGCGAAGCCTGAATATACCCAGTTAAAACGGAACCCCTCGACTGTTCTGGCGTCGCTTATAGGATGTACATTGCAACAAGAAGCAAAACCGTTCGGTAGATGCAGAAACGATTAAAATGATACTTGTTGCCGTGAAAATAATATGGCAACATTGTTGGAGAAACTTTATATTTAAATCATTTTAATATTCAAAACTTTCGAAGTTATGTATCTGTTTCGTTGCGTATCTCAGTTGTCGCTGTGCAATCTCCGTCTCGGCAGAAATCCATTTAGAAATTGTTGGTACAGCATACAACATGATACAGCATACAACAATTTTTCCCACTTGATATGCCCCTGTAGATGAAATTCAAATCAACTTGTCAGCTGTTGTGGCTCAGAATGTACGATATTGTAAAACTAAGCGGAAAGTTTTCAGGCTTGGCGCTATTTAGTATTAAACAAAAAGACTTGAGCCCAACCTGTAATTTCGCGCTCAGATCTCGTTAAATTCGGAATTTTTTTTGTGCTACAAGTTTAATTTGAATCTAAGCAGGGGCAGCTGCAAACTTTTACTTTCGCCACTGCTATCTGTGCAACTAAGCACAGCGAGGGGAAGAGCATGAGCGGTGGGAGCGGAGGAGAGAGAGGAGGGGACGTTACCTGTAGAGGGCTGCGAAACGCTATCGTCTTTTGACGTCATTTGCATCGAAGCAAGCAGGTACGCGACCAATTTTTTAAAGCTTTATTTCGGTCGCATGGGGAATTGGGTATTCACAAAGCCTGTTCCTGTCACACCCTGCTTGCAGTTGACGGCTGTTCTGAGCATCCATCTAGAGGAGCCGGTCGCCAGGGTCCGGTGGTCGCCGTCGCAGCCGACGTTGCTGGTGGCGCTCCAGTGCGGCGGCCGGCTAGCTTTCTACGATGTGCGCAACACCGCCACTACGGTGGATGAGCTCACACCTGACGGCAAAAACTGTACCGGAACCAGCCTCGAGTTTTGCCCACGAAGGTGAGCGCTGCAACAGTTCTTCCGCCCCGTCGAAAATTTAGCCTGGTTTGCCGCGTCCACTGAGAAATTGCGTTACATCTGCAGGGATCAACGCTCTTGGGGCTTGCAAAAATTTGGCAGATATTTTTGGTCCGGATTGGGGTCAGATCCCCACTACCTTGGAAACTTTTGTTTATGGTACACGAAAGCAAAGCAAAACTGGTGAACTATAGGTGCCAACTTTAACGTTCGGTGTCATGAAAATATTATTACCTTTTCATTTGGGGATCTTAAGCTGCGCATGGAATTCTTGAATTGCAACGTGTCATTGTCTAAGACCTGCGCATTTTTTACAAATCTTAACCAGGTATGATATTAAACCTATGTTGTGACCTTCGCACAAAAGTACTAGCTATTCACCCTATCAACGAGGCAACAACACGAACGTAATCAGATTAGTCAGCCTGTTGCGACATTTATATTAAAGAATCATGATTTTTTATTATCATAAATAATTGTAATTATCGCCTCCAAAGGGGCAACGTTACCGACAACGACGAATATGATGATACTGACATAAACATCATCTCTACAACATCCGACGCCGCAAACCCCGTCATGTCCTTAACCAGCGCGGATGGCTGAAATTCGTGCTTTTGGCAGCTAAATAATATGGGAAGGCTGCACTCCCCAGTCAACTTATTTTACTGCTCGTGAATGGGCTTTCCCGGTCTGACGTGGGACGAGGAGGAATAAACTTTATTTTTATTTTTGTTCTGGAGTCCTGGCAATGGGGGGTCTTCTCAGTCCAGAAGTTACTGGGCGGTCGCCTCCTGGCGGGCCCTTTCAACCAGCGGAAGCTGATCGCTGGCGTCCGGGCTGGCCAGCATGCCATCCCATTACTCATGGTTGGGGTAATTTATGATTAAAGAAATTACGTTTTCGGAATGAAAATTACTAGAAATTCGATCAATGCATTGGCGGCCTTTATTTCGCCGAACGCGCCTTTTTTAACGAGTGTAAGCGTCTTGACAATTAGTAGGCCTGCACGCCTGGAACGCATGTGACGGCGTCGCAAAGAAAGTAACCTCGCGACATTCTTCGAATTTGAGGTTTGACGCGCTGACGATGTACCGGACCTATGATTCGCGCCGAAGGGAAGGATGGTGCTCTTTAATGTGCTCTGGCATGATTTTAATGCGTGAGAATTCTTTTTCGAGCACCCTGGAGTAAACCATGTAATGGCACAGTTCATTGTTATAGCAGTATAAATGTAGATAACTTGTCGAAGGAAGCTTAAAAAAATGAAATAACGAAATATCAGAGGTCGGTATTTTCACCGCCCTTACTCGCTTAACATAAAAATAAAATAAAACTGAAGGAACAAATGGAAACCCCAAAAAGAAATCGTATAAATTCACCAATATCGTAACGCGTTGTATCTGCCCAAAATATATACTTGGGAAATTTAGCACCTTTAATCACAGTGGAAATGTAGATTATTTGTCGATGAAAAGCAAAACAAAAATAAGCACAAAAGAAACTAAAATTGTAATTAGGAAACCAAAAAGCCTATCTTATTCACCGCGTCCTCACCCGATTAAAACAGAAATAGAAGAAGTCCGAAAGGACAAACAGAACCACAAAAAAATGTATACATCATGAACCGTTTAATGCCTTGTTCTGCACGAAAATTCATAATTCACGAAGTTAAAACATCATAAAAGTTATGGAGCAAAGGTATAATGGTGCTAAAAAGAACAAAAAAAAAATGAAGTAGCTAAACGAAACGAAAATCGCCCAATGTAGCCCAATAAAGTTTGGGGCATTGTCCAGAATACGAAATGAAGCCGAACTTTGTCGCAAGAATCCGAAGTGTTTCCGGTTATAGAAGTGCTCTTGCTTTCGTAAAATGCCCAACACAAGCCTTCTTTGAATAGCCGGTCAATTTACTATGAACCATTGCATCGGAAGTGTTGCTCGTTGAAGGGAGTCTTAGCAGAGCTCATTCGCAGCCGCGATCTGCTGTTCACCGGCTGCGGTCCTGGAGCTGCGCAAGTGTGGCAGCTGGGCTCCAAGCTGGCGGCAGCGAGCGACGCCAATCAAAAGGACACCGTCCGGCAGCTGGCCAGCGGTTCCTTCGTCTTCGACTAGCACTGAACAACTGGGCAGCAATTTCATGCTAGCACGCTCTTGCGCTGACTTGAGTACATGTTCTGTAATAAGCGGGGACAGCAAGCAGTCAGAGCACTCTGTACCCAAACTAATCCCGATTACAGTGCGCGGTTTATACGTGTCCGCAATATTTTACCCGAAGAAAAACCTTGAGCACATTTGAGGCAGAACACGAGTACACAAACGACGCTAGTACTGTTCTTTTAAATAAAATTTTGTGCCCTTCCACTAATGTGAAGATGGAAGACCAGCGGCGTAGTATTGGTGGACTATGTATGGCGAATTACTATATCGATCGAATAAAGACCCATACCAGCAACTTCCTTTGAATTAATTTTAAGTTCATCCTAATAAGATATGCTTCCGGATAGTTTAGATGAGACAGGAGTTACAGACCATGCTCCCTCCGTGAATGCCATCGCGTATTGACAGCAGGCGGTAATTCTGCAACGTTTACAGCTTTACTGTGAAGTAACTTATCATGACAAGTAAATGAGACTCGGCGTCATAATAGAGCCGTACATTTTGCGGTCAGTTTGGGTGTGCTTTTGCCAAGATATATTAGACTTAGAGCTACACAGAATTTTGCACTACCTCTGGAACGAGTGCGTGCCATTCTTCGTCGACGCGACCTGAGAGATACGGAATTTTGGCCATAACCCAGCGCAAGAGAGCCTCGCTGTAAAATCGCTACTGCTCGCGTTACCTGAGAGGGATACTATTGGCAAAAGCCGATGTGGTCCCCCTGTGATATGAAACTGCTGTTTTGTTATTACAGTAACGAACAAGCAGGGAGTTATTATGTAGGATTAAGGCTTTGTAGATGTTTCTTGAGAAAACGTCACGAGCAGCGCAAATCCCAACGACGTGCGCAGTTATTAACCCAGAACCACGTGCTTAATCGACGGTTTATGGAGAGTCTCGCGTTTTTTGTTTTTTTTTTAGGGGCGAAGCACCTTAGGGGCTTGGGCTGTCGGCGTCTCCTGTCGTCGTCGTCTCATGTATTCCCGGTACTAAAACACCGGTACACTTGTTTTCCAACGCCTCGCGCTGCGTGCTTCAAAGACACGAGGCTTACAGAAAAGCTGTATACCTCTACCTTCCCACTGTTTCATCTCCGTGGGCAAAAACTCTAAGTAATTAAGGCCTAAGACGCCGAGTGCTCATCATCGAAACAGCATCATGCGGTTTCAATGCTGATGATAAGGCGCCTGTGAACAATAGGACACCCCCCCACCATGTGCTCCTTGTAAAGATTATGTTTGTAGTACTGAAGGCTGCGCAGGATCTAGTGACTCCCGCCGAAGGCTGAAGCAACTCTGCAAGAGCATGTACCCTCCTGGTCTAAAGCGGAAACAATACAAGAAAAACGGCCATATGAAACGGGTTTGCGATTCTCATGATAAGAATGACTTTTATCATTAAAATACACGATGGAGTGGTTGTTATGAAAACAGATACAAATCACCGCATGTGGGTTAAATAACTGCACCGAAAAGAAGCTAGGTAACTCTAAAATAAAGAAAGGGGTGCTACACGCCACAAGACGGAGCCTCGCGGCCAATTTGACCGCGTACCCAAATAAGCAAAGAAAAAGAGGCCCTCTAGCGCAGCATGCCGTGTGGAGCCGCGCAGATGGGTGACGTGGCTCCCGCAAAAAGACGAACATCGAGAAGGAAGAGACGCAATGTAGTAGTAACGACATTTTTGATAACCGCTAGGCTTTCGCCTTTAAACCACGTAAGCAGACATAAGACGTTAGTCGAAAACCCAGAGAGAGAAAGAATAACTTTAATGGAGGCCGGCTATTTTACCGAGAACCTAAACGAGATTTTCAAAACCGATAACCTAATCAAGCCCTGGTTTCGAAGGAACCACGAAAACAAAATAAAACTTTGTTCTTCTTCACTACTACCAGGTTGGTATAATTTCTTGCACCACCACATACCATGTGTGGTTGTGAAACGAGAAGAGTGGACAGAATAAAGGAACATAATTATCGTTATCATTATCATTACAGCACCACGCGCATCAATTTCCGAAGACGACGAAGCTGCGTGCGCATGCTGACCATTAGTCTCACGCATCCATGCCCTCACCGTAGATGCATTTTTACGAGTCATGTAATCGCCCATATCCAGGCCGCAGACAGCCTTCGTTACATGGCCTTCGTTGTTTTCTGGTAGTCCATGGCCGCGGTTAAAACAACCACAGGCGGTCTTTGTTCAGTCTCTGCTTTGCCCATTAAATGTGGCCCTCTTGTCGGCCCCAGTACTTGACAGAGTGTCGCCCGTAGATATTTATTTTGATGAAATCTTTCCCTCTAACGCGAAATTACTCCCTCTGAACCTTTTAACAGGCCTCCTGCAGGATCATCTGAACGGTTTCCCTTTCCACGCCATTGTTGCAACCGATGCTTCTGTCCGGAAGAAGAAGGCAGGCGTGGGTATTTTTTCTCCAAGTCTATAGATTGGGCCTTTTCCCTCTGGCTGCCTAACTTTACTACGTCTTTCCACGAAGAATTTCTCGCAATAGTCTTGGCCCTTCGTAAGCTTGGTTCCTCGAAACGACAGGCAATAATTCTCCCGGATTCATTTTCTGTTTGTTCTGCCCTTACTTCCTCAACTTCATCCCCCCTACGTCGAGCACTTGCTTCTTTATCGCCTTCCTCCCTTCGTGAACTTCGTTTGGTTTGGGTACATGGACATGCAGGTATCTGGCTTAAGGAATCGGCGGATGCTATGGCGGGGATGGCATTGGGCGGTCCAGTTGTGGAGGTTCTGCCGCCCACCCGCCGCGGTGGCTCAGTGTCTAAGTCGTCGCGCTGCTGAGCACGAGGTCGCGGGTTCGATTCCCAGCCGCGGCGGCCGCTTTTCTGATGGAGGAGAAAAGCAAAAACGCCCGCGTGTACGAGATTTCGACGCACGTTACAAATCCCCAGGTGGTAAAAATTAATCCGGAGCCCTCCACTACGACGCGCCTCATCGCCAGCGTTGCGTCGGCGCGTTAAACCCTACAATCATCATCAGGTTCTGCCGCCCATTTCCCTCATAACTTCGGCTCGCTTTCGTAAGCTGTGCTTACTTCAAAGTATGCCTGATTCTGCTTACGAAGACTCGGAGCTCGAGCACCTCCGGTACTCATGGAAGTGCAGCATAAGCCAGTCGCGAGCTTGCGAAGTCACCATCACTAGCTTTCGCTGTCGCGTGCCAAATTTAAATTATTACTTGCACCGCTCTAATCTTGCCCCGTCGCCGTTATGCGCTTTCTGCAAAGAACTAGAAACAATCGACCATTTCTTCTTCTCCTGCGGACGGTTCTCCTCTATAAGACGAATATACTTAGAAAGCAAATGGAGCCGGCTAAACCTCCCGCTGTCTGCTACACTGATTTTGTCATTCGAGGGAACTGGGATTCTGCCACGGGGATCTTTGCCGTGCATTGCACTTATTCATATAATCAGGCCGTCTGCCATGTTAGACATCATTTGGCCCTGCTGGATTCCCCTGACAAGTATATGCGCGCCTAGCTCACTGCTTCGTCTGTATCACTTTCTTTCTTCGTGTTTCTTACTTCTAATGTTCATTAAATGATGTTCGTTTTTACCTCTTCTTATTTCTTTCTCTAATCTCCTTACTTTTATTTCTCTAGTCATCTACTGCTAATCCATTCTAATATTTAAATAGTTTTCTTTCCCCACAAAAAATTCTATAATTTCTTTCGGTAAGGCGCCCATTTCCTGGCCAATCCCCCTGAGTGGGTACGCTCAATTTCACTGGAACCACCACCACCACCACCACTGGGATGCCAGCCTACGTGGAACCGTGGGGCTCTCGCAGAACTCTCTCAGAGGGCATCGCTACTGAGACTCGACAGGCTGGTCCTAAACGGTGCGAGATGCTTGAGCATCCTCATCGTCTCCGCTCGAGGACGCGCTTTCAGAAGGCTTTGGCGGCGGAGCATCCGACATCTCATCACCAGCACCGCCACGTAGCTGGTTCAAGTCGGGCCACGGTGGCCGGCGGTTTCTGCTCGATGACGACCAAGAAGCGTCGGAAGCGGCTCAGGCACAGGCCCTCCGATGTGCCGAGGGCCTCGCGCTGTGGGCCCTGCCGCTGGCGGACGCTGCTTCCCTTTCGCGGTTCGCGCCGGCTCCCCGCTCAGGACCTGGCCGGCTGGACGGCTGCTGTCCCTGGACTCGCGGCACGCCTCCCTTCTGCCTATCGTCATTACGACCGCCGCGAGATTTCGGCGCCGATGGCGGCGTTTCCGAGTTTACGGTGTTGGTCACTCCGGCTGTCCCGCATACCTTGCGGCAGCAGTATGGGAGGGAACTGCGCTGGCCACCGCCACGGTTGCCGACGTCCGACGAGTCTGACTTCCCAGTGTTCCTGTTCCGAAGACCATAACCGTTGGAGCGGCGGTTGGAGTGACTGCGAGCCCGGCTGTCCCAATGACCAGTCCTGTGCTCCTGCTGGCCTTTTGCGTCGGATTGGTGTACGGGCGGCCTGTTAGATGGAACACATCGGCAGCAGCCATCCTGTTGTGGAAGGACCTCGTTCCCTACCTGCCTGCCAGCTCTGGCAGCCCGTTCTTGCGAAGGGGAGGCGATGTGGCATGTGATCGGTCCCGTACCTGCGGGTACTGTGGTACTCGCGCTGAGCCTTGAGGCCGTTTGTATTCGAGCAGCCTTCGCTGTCGGTGGCCAGTTATTCCAAGTGGAACATCTTTTCCTTCGTCAGCTGGTCTTGCGCCGGCTGTGTCTGAGGGCAGACGCTCGGCTTGGGCTGAACTTGTGGCGGAGTTGTGAAGGGCCGCGTCTTTTCCTTGGCGCCAACCATGTCAGCGGTTTTGGAATTTTTCATTTAGTACTTTGTGTGTATGCAATATAGTTAAAAACAATGCTGGGAATGATAAGTGCTTTTTTTTCAAACCTTTATATTTGTTGTAAAATTTTGATCGCTCCTATTTGATCCATCTTTTGAGTCATTCATGAACCCACGATTTACGCAGAATAAATGGTTGCTATATCTTCTGTTCCCCCTGCTCTATGTGTGTCTATACCGCATGATCGGTTCCATTCCGCTCAGCGCAAGGAATAAAAGGAATATATGAGGTTTATGGGACTCACGCTGTTCCCCGTGAGTCAAATTACTGCATTAAAATTCACATTACCGCATCTAAAATTGCACCAAAAAGAAGCGATAACGGCGGAAAATATAAAAAATGGCTGCCTTCCCGCCCTGCGAAAGTGCATGTCCAGCGAAGCTATTGTAAACCACTACACATGATGATATGGGAGGGTGTGAAATGTCCCTCGTCACCTCGGCGAGCTGTGCTCTTGCGCTCGGCTTCTCTGGCGGGAGAGCCTGACGCATTCGCTGGCCCTCGAATCACGTCAACCCCTCTTTCGCGAGCAGCTGCAGACCTCGTCTTTACCGGGAACACATAGGGGGTCCCATTGTCCACAGTCGCTTTATCATCTATCATGCGGTTTCGATGCTTATTTTGTGGTTTTTCTAACTAATAGTGAACTCTACGCTGCATGCCTAATTGCAAAGAAAGATTGCACTCGGCTTATCTGGCGGCAAATGCTGGGTCCTGACGCATGCGCTCCGCGTTTTGGGCGAGAACAGCTGGGTCCTACCTGCGTTTTTTGTTTACCAGACGAAACAAATTCGCGCCAATCCACCCTGTGAATGTGGTTGGAAAGCAAAGCTGTAAACGACACCCGCAACGATTACCCATGCGGCTTCACTAAAATTCATTCACGTGGCTCTACAGATAGTGAAATCAGAGACAAGTGAAACGCACTTAACCACACCCTTCATTACTTCAGAGAGATATTCTTTGCAAAAGGTTAAATCAATGCATTATTCATGAACGGTGTTTGCGTTACATTGGGGAAGCACTTGAGTGGAAATTCTTTTTTTTTTCAAATTAAAGGAAGGCGAATCCTGGTGTTAGACGATCTCACTTCTCCGTCTCTGCCGCCGCGAATGGAGGCGACGAGATCTGCGGCAGAGATGGAGAAGCGAGATGCCATGCGTTAGTGTGAGCATCGTTTAATTTTTGTAACTCTTATTCGCAAAACATACAAAATTGCTCTTGGACTCCCTGCATACACTCCTACCACGCACCTACTCCGCCTCGGCCTCCACAATACACTTTCTGAACTAGAAGCACAGCAAGTCGGCCAGCTCACTCGCCAATCCCTCAATCCCACGCGCCACACCGTCTTGATACACCTGGGTCGTTCCGTTCCCACTTCATTGGGCGTACCACAACGAATGTCCACCCAAATCCGAACACGCACCGAAGTTTGCCAAATCCGCGCCATATGCACCCAATATATTTACAACGGGGGTCGAAGACAGGCACGCGTTCGTGTCCTAGAGAAACGATACTCCAACAACCCCGAAACACGATACAGGGATGTCGCTACTCACACCGAAGAGCCCATGCAATGGTTACCCTCTCTGTTCAAGGCTTCGTCCTGACATCCGGCACCATCGCTGATACCAACACCTCAACCGCCGAAGAGACAGCCATAGCCCTCGCCGCCACCACAGCGACTACCGGCTATGTAACCATTCTTACCGATTCACAGAAAGCTTGCCGGAACTTTCTGCCAGGATGTCTTTCCCCTCCCGCCTTCAAGCTTCTCCAGATAATCATAATCAAGACTTTGCCCTACATCCAGACTGCATGGACCCCAGGTCATGCCTCACTCCCAGGGAATGAGACGCCGCACGCCGGCCGCCTCACGCCGGCCGAAGATAGTCGGTCAAGGAGATAGTTGGAAAACAATGCAACAAGGGTTGCGTCTACACCAGATGCAGTAAGCTTGTTAAATAATAATTGATGGTTCACCTTATCAAACGCCTTACTGAGGTCAAAATAAATGACGTCCAACTGGCTGTTTTCGCATACTGCTGCCGAAGCCTGTGTCATAAAGCTTGCAAGATTTGTAACCGTCGATCGACCCGAGAAAAAGCCGTGCTGATTTGGTATCAGAATGTTCTTGACGAAGGCAGCAAGAACTTTGTGCAGAGCTGACTCAAAGAGTTTTGAGGCAACACAAAGGAGTGAGATCGGGTGGTAGTTAGTAACGGCTGACTTATCTCCAGACTTAAATATTAAAAAAATTCGAGCGATCTTCCATGAACGAGGAAATTTACCGAAAAGTAAACAGTTATTATAAATGGAAGTTAAGACAGGCACAAAAATGTTGCCGTAAGCCTTCATGAGGGCTGCTGGAATTCCATTTTCACCACAGGAAAATGACGGTTTCATCCGTTTAAGGCTATCATTGACAAGTTTTTCATCGAACAAAAGTGTACTAAAATTAGACATATTATTAAACGATAGGCGTTCGTCGTGACCATCTGGCAATTGAAAGACAGAATGAAAGTACTGAGTAAAGCTGGTGGCAACATCCTTAACCTGTTCCCCATCGGAATTAAGCAGGCTAATGTGTTCTTTAGACGCCTTAGAACGGCCGCGTACATACCTCCAGAAGTCAGCCGGTTTTTGAGACGCAGAAGCCTCTAACGACTCTATATAGAGCTGGTGGTCACGCCGGTAGAGGCTTTTACAAAGTGAGCGATACCGACTAAACTCCGCTTTCCACTTGGAAAGCCCAGAACGCTTGGCCTTTTTGTGGGCTCTGTCCTTAAGTTTAAGCGAATTTCGAAGTTCTTTAGAGAACCAGTGGGGAAATTTGGAATGAACAGGCTTATAACAAGGGATGTACTTTTCCATGCCACTCCTTACAATTTCGGTAAAACGTCGAACCTGTTCGTCAACATCATTGACATCAAAAACACTAGACCATTCAGCAGATGAATAAAAGTGATACAGCCCAGCATAATCTCCACGCTTGAAAGCATATCGCGGGACTGCACAATCGTCAACACCGCCATAGCGATGCTGGGCAGCGACAGAGACAGAGACAGAGACAATAAGAGGGGGGTGAAACTTGTCGGGGTGCACAAGAGATATTTCGGAGGCACACACTTGTACGTTTTTCAAGTTCTAGAAGCACACATCTAGGACATTACCACAGAAGTTTTCTATGTGTTACGGGTAAAAGAAAGAAGGAAAGCGCGTTCGTGGTGAACGTATACAGTAACCCGCTCCACCACCAGCAGCGTTTCAAGGCCCCCATTTACAAGGCGGCCCGGCTGGCCGGCGGGAACACGGTAGTGGTATGCGGCGACTTCAACGCCCCGAACCAGGTTTGGGGACACGCCAGAACGACGGTCAAGGGAAGAGAACTACTACAGGATGCCATAGACGCGGGCTTCAACCTGGTGACGGACTCGTCGCAACCCACAAGAACTGGTACGTCGGTGGCGAGGGATACCACCCCGGACCTGACGTTCGTCAAGATGGGGACGGCGTGCTCGCGCGAAGCGCAATGGCGCAACACGGGAGCAGACCTTGGCAGCGACCACATGATAGTGGAGGTCCGAATCCCGCTCGCCGGCCGCAACAACTACGGCAAGAAAACGCACAAGGGAGGCGTTTCGCCGGGCGCTACCCGAAACGCACGACGACATAGAAGACATAGAAGAGTGGAACACCGCCGTCATGAAGACGGTGGACGACGCTACTTCAGAAATAGAAACGGACGAGGACATCGACAAGATGGACAGCCGGATGGCGCACCTTCTGGAAGCCAAGAGCTCACTGAACTAGCTAGAACACACATAACCTTCTTCCTACTAAACTAGACAAACCTAGATGTGAACAGTATATCAGTATATCATATGTGAACAGTAACACCAAACGTTTTGTTTGGCGCGTGATAGCCTTAGTTTCTCATGTGTCATCAAACAAAACACAACACAACGCCGCGCCCCGTAGCTGAACTAGCTAAAACAACGCACCAACCGTCGGCTGAGGAAACGGATCGCCGAACTCAACAAACAGATCGAAAAGCACTGCAGGGTGCTGTGCGCCCAGCAATGGAAACAGGCACGTAGGCCATAACGGTAACACTGGGAGCGAGGCATTAAACAACGCTTGAGATCGAGATGGTTCGACTCACCGATGGCATACCGGAGCAGCGGAGCGCGGCGGAGTGCGAGCGTGGTTGCAGTATCCCAGCTCGTCCGGACGCGTCCCATTGTGGCGCGTTCCCCAGGTCAGGACCAGCGCGCCGAAACGTCCGCGCGCTACCGGATCCCTAAGACAAGAGAGCGTCCTCACGTCATCCGACAACCCACCACACCTCGCCTTTTTTGGTGGCGCTAAAGCAGATGTGGGATTCTATATTTCACACACTAGTGATTTCCCACCCGGCAGCCATCGCGCTCAGCAAACATGCCTTGCGAGCGCCGGCTGCGGACGGGTCCGTGGTTTGCGGAGACCGACAGAGGCAGGAGGCGGCGAGGGCAAAACATCAATGACAGCATTTATTGCAAAGTGCAAATCAAATACACTGCATACAGACTAATCGTAGGCCATAACGGTAACACTGGGAGCGAGGCATTAAACAACGCTTGAGATCGAGATGGTTCGACTCACCGATGGCATACCGGAGCAGCGGAGCGCGGCGGAGTGCGAGCGTGGTTGCAGTATCCCAGCTCGTCCGGACGCGTCCCATTGTGGCGCGTTCCCCAGGTCAGGACCAGCGCGCCGAAACGTCCGCGCGCTACCGGATCCCTAAGACAAGAGAGCGTCCTCACGTCATCCGACAACCCACCACACCTCGCCTTTTTTGGTGGCGCTAGTATCGAGGAAGAACTGGTTCTCAGGTAAGGCAGAGGGGAAAAGGGTCAACGCCTCCACCAGGGCGACAACAAACCGTCCGGTCGCTGGCGCCCTCCCGTATGGTTCCCGTCGCGTGAGCGAGGCGCGTTTTGCACGCCGGCCGCGATGGGACACTAGCCAGAAAGGGGTTCGCGTGAAAGTCGCGATCCCCACATCCCTCCCTCCTAAATTCCTTGCGTACGCCGGTGAGAGCTGACTACAGGACTAGAGGCGACGAAAAGTTCGTTCGTCGATTAAATCGTTAGTCACTGCATCGTGTTGCCAACGCCGGCTTCCACTCGTCCAATGCCACCGCTGGTAGTGTACCAGCAGGCCCGGTCGTCGCCCGCTGATGTCTGCAGGCGGGTAGCTCCGGGAAGAATCGCACCAGCCAACCCAAGCAAGCGTTGCTCAAGTGGCGGCACATCCGTGATGGCCCGTGGCCGCCGAGCGACCAGACTGCCGACTCTCTCAGCCAGGCTGGTGACGGCATGCCGCACCGCACCCCTTCAGCGGGCTCGGCAGCTCGCCCGGAACAGTAGACAGCAGCATAAACACGCTCCGTCATGTGGTCCAAGCCGGGGTGGCTTAGCTGCACAAAGAAACTCCCCGCACCTTCAGTGTACGGCAGAAAAAATAGCTCTCCGATCGCACCGCCTTTGTGGCGCGATCCTAACGACAACTGCCGAGTTGTCAGCATTGCCATCGCTCTGTTAATGTCAACAAAGCCCAATAAATAGTCCAAACCCTACAATGTATAGGGCAGGAAAAAAACAGGCTGCAGTAGCCCTTTGATCCCATCGATCATGTGGTTCGATGTCGAATATCACAACTGCCAAGGCTTCGGCATAATTACCAGCTTGTTAGCGTCAACAAAGCACGCCAAATTGTCCTAACCCTGCAGCGTGCAGGGTAGGGAAAATACGAGCTCGATTGCATCGATAACTTGACACAATCCGATGGTTCAGCTGCTAAGTTTCTCAGCAATGCAACCGCTCTGGAAATGTCCACAGAGCTAGAACCTGTTCTAACCCTATACGGTACAGGGTACAAAGAACACACACGGTCGCATCGACCGCCCGGCGCGATGCTTAACCACACAAATGCGAAAGCAGTATTTGCTCGCATCAGTAACACTTCATTCATACACATGAACGCGGAAACAGTATTTGCTCCCAACGACAGCACTATGTTCACACACAACACCGCTTGCGTAAAAATGCTGAAATACGTTTCAACACACTGGCGCTTAGTTTACGTGAACAGAGCTTGGTCTCTCGAGCCGAACAAGAGGGCTCCTGCGACGTTACAATCAGCGGGCGCAAAGTTTGCCTGGCGTAATTCTCCCCGTCAGTGGAAGAGGGATGAGGCCCCCCTTCAGTCCCGTCGCACGCGTGGCGCGACAACAAAAACAAGTACGCTGCGGAAAGCAGTTTTTCAAGCAGCGAGGGGTCAAAGCCAGTCTTTCCTGAGGCGGGAGAGATTCCTTTCTCTCGCGCGAGGCGATCAACAAAAGAGGGGGAGCGCTCCATGCGCCCTCGCATTGTTCCCAAGGTCGTGCCTTCGTCGGGAGGACCGGCTGTGAAAGCCTTCGGGTCACTCACTTCGGCAAACCACCCGCATCCAAAAACAAAACAAAATAAAACAGACCAAACGAAAGAAACCCTGAACGTGCCCGTACGTGCAGCCGTGAGGAGACATCTGCTTTTTAGGGTCCTACACGCTCGCTGCAACACAAGCAGCTTATGAGCGAGCGGCGCCTACCGCATTCCGCGGTATCGGAGCGCCCATGCCAGGCTGCAATACCAGCTAGCCTTTTGCGGCACACGTGGCCCAGCCACACGGCTCCCAGAGCCTCGACTCCCGGAGTCGACAAAACAAAAAGAAAAACTCGGACCCAAATTGCAGCTTCCGTACACACTCACTTCGGGCTGACCCAACGGCGTGGGCTCCCGGCCTCGCGTGGATGCAAACTCGGAAACCCTCGTTTCCATAAACAACAACGTCCCGACAAAAATTCGGAGACCACGTGTTAATTGGCACCGATGTCCTGCCATATACACGATTGCTGCAAACTCGGCGCTTAACAAATTAAAAACGCTGCAGCAATAAATCATTCGCCTCACTCTCAGGAAAGTTCGCCTCTGCTAATAACTCGCTCCAATCAGTTAGGCCTGAAGTCTGTTGTCTGTGCTCGGATCGTCCGACGCCAGAACAAAGGATGCTGCCGTGCCTCCTGCTCGTCTCCGCAAACAAGGCCTCACGTTGGGGCGCCAGGTGTGGGGTTCTACATTTCACACACTAGTTATTTCCCACCCCGCAGCCATCCGCGCTCAGCAAACATGCCTTGCGAGCGCCGGCTGCGGACGGATCCGTTGTTTGCGGAGACAGACAAGGGCAGGAGGCGGCGAGGGCAAAACATCAATGGCAGCATTTATTGCAAAGTGCAAATCAAATACACTGCATACAGACTAATCGTAGGCCATAACTGTAACACTGGGAGCGAGGCATTAAACAACGCTAGAGATCGAGATGGTTCGACTCACCGATGGCATACCGGAGCAGCGGAGCGCGGCGGAGTGCGAGCGTGGTTGCAGTATCCCAGCTCGTCCGGACGCGTCCCATTGTGGCGCGTTCCCCAGGTCAGGACCAGCGCGCCGAAACGTCCGCGCGCTACCGGATCCCTAAGACAAGAGAGCGTCCTCACGTCATCCGACAACCCACCACACCTCGCCTTTTTTGGTGGCGCTAGTATCGAGGAAGAACTGGTTCTCAGGTAAGGCAGAGGGGAAAAGGGTCAACGCCTCCACCAGGGCGACAACAAACCGTCCGGTCGCTGGCGCCCTCCCGTATGGTTCCCGTCGCGTGAGCGAGGCGCGTTTTGCACGCCGGCCGCGATGGGACACTAGCCAGAAAGGGGTTCGCGTGAAAGTCGCGATCCCCACACAGTATATACATCTTACTCTCTTGTGAGAAATTTGAGGCCTTGAGGAAAAAACATTTTAGGCTGTCCTACAGGGAGCAAATTTCATTTCACCCCAGCCTACTCATAGGAGAGGATGGTCTTTTTATAATTTACTGTATCTGTAGTTTTTTTAAATGAAGCAACACTTCTAAACAAGTTATAACGAGATGAAGCAATTGGTTATTAACCACAAAAAACACCAAACGTTTTGTTTGGCACGTGATAGCCTTAGTTTCTCATGTGTCATCAAACAAAACACAACACAACGCCGCGCCCCGTAGCTGAACTAGCTAAAACAACGCACCAACCGTCGGCTGAGGAAACGGATCGCCGAACTCAACAAACAGATCGAAAAGCACTGCAGGGTGCTGTGCGCCCAGCAATGGAAACAGGCATGTAACGAGGCGGACGGCATGATACACACGGGAAAGACATGGAACATGCTACGACACCTCCTGGACGAGACCACGACCAAGAGTACCCAACACAACAACATTGCCCGTACGCTCCAAAGGGCCATCAAGGAACTGGGAGAGGACGAGGTCAAGAAAACACTGGACGCCAAGTACCTCCCGACCACCCCCACCGAGGACCACCCAGGTTACCTCGGAGAGAAGAACGCAGAGCTAGACAAGGACATAGAACCATGGGAAGTGCGCGACGCGCTGCAGAATCTCAACAGAAGATCGGCGGCGGGACCTGACAGGGTCACCAACAAGGCGCTCAGGAACCTAAACGACGCGGCAGTGGAGGCGCTGACGCGCTACTTCAACAAGTGCTGGCGCGCAGGCCAACTCCCCAAGCAGTGGAAGGCGGCCAAAACGATCCTAATCCCTAAACCCGGCAGGCCCCCGAGCATAGAGAACCTTCGACCAATTTCACTCACATCGTGCGTGGGGAAGGTGCTGGAGCACGTCCTCATGAACCGGTGGCAACGCTACCTAGAAGACGCAGAGCTCTACCCCAAATCCCTCATAGGATTCAGAAATAAGATGAGCACACAGGACGCCATGATCCTGCTAAAACACGAGATCCTGGACGAAGACACGATGACCAGAGACAATAGAGCGGTGCTTGGCCTGGATCTGCAGAGTGCGTTCGACAAGGTCCGACACTCGGCAATCCTAGGACAAGTCTCTAAACTCAGCATGGGAGGACGGACGTACGACTACATCAGGGACTTTTTGACGAACAGAACGACCAAGATCTGCGCAGGAGACCTGCAGCTGCCCGAAAAGAAGCTCGGCAGCGTCGGCACGCCGCAGGGCTCGGTCATTTTCCCGCTGCTGTTCAACCTGGTGATGATCGGCGTGGCAAATCGGATGGAAAGGGTGGCGGCCGTCCGCCACACCATCTACGCCCGCGACGTCACGCTGTGGGTCCCGGGAGGCAGCGACGGACATATCGAGACCACTTTGCAAGAAGCTATAGACGCAATCGAAGAACAGCTCGACGGATCGGGCCTCGTCTGCTCTCCGACCAAGTCGGAGTTGCTGATACTCCCACCGAAGGGCGTTAGGAAACGCAGAAGAGACGGCCGGTCAAGCATCTTCTTACACACGGCAAACAGACAGGTCATCCCGGAGGTCGACCAAATAAGGGTGCCGGGCATGCATCTCGAACGAACGAGGGTCAACGGCGCCACGGTAACCACGCTGACAACGAAAGCCGACGCGGCCATGCGCCTTGTCCGCCGAGTCTCCAACAGAAGGGGAGGCATGAAGGAGGAGAACCTGATTAGGCTTGTCCAGTCCTTCGTCATAAGCCACGTCGCGTACGTCACCGCGTTTCACAACTGGAGCGCGTGCGAGAAAGCCAAGATCGAGGCGACCATACGTAAGGCGTACAAGACGGCTCTCGGCCTCATCAGAAGTACGAACACGGACAAGCTCGCGGCGTTGAAGGTGCATAACACCCTCGACGAAATCGCGGAAGCACAGAAGACGGCGCAGTTTGAGCGCCTGTCGGGCGCCAGAACGGGACGGTACATCCTCCGACGCCTGGGGTACCTGCCCAAGGAGGGAGGACAACCAGCAGGGCAATCGCTGCCCGAGGGAACGCGGGGACGGCTCGTCGTCTGTCTGATCCCTCGCAATATGAACCCAGAACATAACAAGGAACGAAGGACCGCTCGCAAGCGACAACGGGGCAGTGTACGTGGATGCTGTGAGACACCAAGAAGAGGAAGACGTCTACGCGGCGGTGGTGGTGACAGCCACGACGGGAGACACGAAGACGGCGGCGAGCGTTCACGCCAAGAAAACACATCAGGCCGAGGAGGTAGCGGTGGCACTCGCCCTAGCAGACCCCGGGTGCACGACGGTTCTCTGCGACTCGAAAACGGCGATCCGCAACTATGCCAAGAACAGTGCGTGCGGTGAGGCCGCGCGCATTCTGCGCAAGGCCGAAGCCAACGGCTGCTTCAGTAGAGGTAGTGTGGTGCTCAAGTGGTTCCCGGCCCACATGGGTAGAACCGTGGCGGGCCAGGTGGGCAACGCGAACCACAACGAGACGGCCAACGCCGTCGCGCGAGGACTTGCACGCCGCGCGACGAACAGCGACCAGGCCGCCTCTGACGACGTGGACGCAGGCGCTGAAGACTACGACGTAACCAAGGATACGATGACAAGCTACAACGACGTTGTGCTGTGGTACAGACTGTGTCGTCGAACGATGCCGCCTCCCCACCCGAGGTTGACTCGGGAGGAGGCCGTATTATACAGACAATTACAGACGTACTCCGTGATCACCCCAGTGCTCGCGAAGTCATGTGCCCAATGGTGTACGACAGTGATGTGTGCAAACTCTGTGAGTGTGAGCGGGCCACGCTGACCAATCTCATGTGGGACTGCAGAATCAGCGCGACGAAGGCAGCAGAAGAAATGACGCTTCCACCACCCTTAGAGGCGGCGAAGTGGACTTATGACTACGACGTGCAACTCCAGGCAGTCCTGCAGGTCTCGGCGGCCCTAAGTTCGCAGCGACCGAGCGACCCCACAGAGGGGAGGGGGAGCGGTGGCTCTTTCCGACCCGAGCGGGGAAGCAAGGGCTCAGGTCCTAGCCTAGGTCCAACCGGGACGATGTCCAGGCCGCGTCACGGCTAGGATGAACCTCTCGTGAGAGGTTCGTCAGAAACCGCTCTGCAGGTGACTAAATAAGGTTGCTCTCTCTCTCTCTCCCATGTGGCAGAACTGCTGCAAGGAGGTGAATGATTGAAAATCTAATAACATGCTGCATTTCTGCGCTGCATAATGGTTTTTATGCTGAAATGAAATACTGTTCCAGTTAATACCTGAGGCGTTTAAGTCCCCAAGTATAATTAGCTTATGGTTGGAGTGTGAATTGGAAACATTTTCAATAAATGTGAGCTTTCGATTATATTCAGCAGGGAAAATATCCGGGGATATATAGAATGCGCCGATGAGCAGCTTCTCGCCCCTCTTGAGGGGCGAGAAGCGAGAATAATAATAATAATCATAATAATAATAATAATAATAATAATAATAATAATAATAATAATAATAATAATAATAATAATAATAATAATAATAATAATAATAATAATAATAATAATAATAATAACTTGTGCCTTGTCGCTCTTCGCGTTCAGCTGGTGTGGCCGATAATGTTACAATGGAAGCGAAATAAAATCGATGACGGCCTCCTCGCACTTTGTGCAGGCTTAAGTTTTACAGTGGCGCAGACGACCATGGTGATGATCGTGTCTGCACAACGCAAGCTGGCGGCTTGCCGGCGCCGCCCTCATCCGCCCGTCTGATCCGCGTCGCGTGGGATGCAAGTGCGGCCTTGAGGGCGCGCCCGGCATCTGCGGATGACCAGCGGCTTCTAATCCCGCTCAGCCTCGCAACGGTGAAAGGCGACGGGAACAGCGTCCCGCACTCCCAGGCGACCTGCGAAACACGGCCGCGACTACGGCCAAGGCTCGCTTACACAAACGTCGCTCGACAGCGGGAGCCGCGTGGCCTTCAGCGGCACTCGAACAACAGGAGTCCGGCCTACATACGACGCGGATTGCAACGCCGGAATTAAGGGCTATGGGCGTGCTATTTCCTTCCACTTCCGCATGCACCGTTCGCCAGACAAACAAGGCGCGGCTACACGCAATCGCTTGCTTTGCGCATTCTGCAGATTTCCGAAAAATTGTCTACGTGCTGCTACATTCCGAACGGAACTGGTGACGTCGAAATCGGCTCATTTGAGATCACCTCAATTTTGTATTTTTCGTTGTACTTTGCCCAGGCCACCCGCAAACTTATATTACGTGTTGTGAAGTGAGCAGAAAAAACAACAAATATAAAACACACCTTGTTTCACAACACAGTTTCCATTGCCCGTCAAAGATTATATTATTCCTTAACATTTGTTTATGTCGGCGAAAGGTCATGCGAAGTCTATGACTTTCCTGAAAAAAAAAAAGCGTTAAAGCTTAACAAACCAACATTCATTTCCGGAACAAAACCTGTTCCAGCTATTGACGTAATAACTGTCCTTGACAATAAAAGCCCCGCTCGTCCGAGATGCATATAAAGCTCCAGCCGCGGGGGGAAGGAGATTATTACGCAACCAATGACGTTGTTTCCTGAGATATGATTCAGTTTTGCACGAGCGATACATTGGAATGCCTGCAAATATATATTTTCAACATTCTGAAACACTTCACGCCAGATGCATACAACTATGCCAACAATGTCTTCGATGACCACCGGAAATGCTCCACACGTCTTTCGCAATGTCATTAAAGCCTATGTTTGTGTCTTTGGTCACTTCCCAGAAACTAAGTTTGAATATTTT